>NC_135955.1:60255429-60855429 GCF_053455715.1 Rhinoraja longicauda | reverse complement strand
CACCACCCACTGACTAAAGAAATTCCTCCTCATCACCTTCCTAAAATAACATCCTTTTATTCTGAGACTATGACCTCTGGTCCTAGACTATCCCATAAGTGGAAACATCCTTACCACATCTACTCTTTTCAGGCTCTGCACTATTCGGTAAGTTTCAATGAGGTGTCCCCTGATCCTGCTAAACTCCAACAAGTAGAGGCCAGTGCCGTCAAATGCCCATCATATGTTAATCCACTCATTCCTGGGATCATTCTATCATTCTCGTATACCTCCCCTGGACCCTCTCCAGCACTAGCACATCCTTCCTCAGATATGGGGCCCAAAATTGTTCACAACGCTTGTAGCCTGGTCAGGGACCAGTTGTGGTCTGAGAATATGATCATAATTTGGGCCCTCAAAATATTTTTGAAAGCTAAAATCAGATTTACGAACAGGGACAAGAGGGACAGATGTGATCATCTCTGGCTAGGACCCAGGTACTCTTCCTTCCCGAGGTGAAGCTTTCTTTGGGGTGAGGCTCCTGCTCTTTGCCTAGCACCTCCCTGCAGAATCATGGGTGTGACTTGCACACTGGAGGAAGCTGCTGGCTGGGGATTGTCCACCTGATATTCCTCTCCAATGTTGCAACATTCACAGGTCAATGCCATAATGCAGCATTTCACATACTGTACACTGTGGTGTGTACACCATTGGTTCTATTTACTAGTTATGTACATCTGCACTTGATGTTTAGTTCAATTTAGAGGCTCAGCATGGAAACAGGCTCTTCGGCCCACCGTCCACATTGACTATCGATCACCTGTTCACACAGGTTCTATGTTAATCACATCCACTCCTGACAAGGGGAAAAGGGCAATGTACAGCGGTCAATTAACCTACAAGCCTGCTCGTCTTTGGAATATGGGAGGAAACAGGAGCACCTGGAGGAAACCTATGCGGTCACAAAGAGCATGCAAACTCCACACAGACAGCACCCGACATCAGGATCGAACTTAGGTCTCTGGTGCCGTGAGACAACAGCTCTACCAGCCGTGACTATCATTTTATTTCATGATCCCAAGGCCACCTTCAAACCAGAATGCAGACCGGATTGAACTCATTATGAACCCTGTAATTATTCATGCTGCACTGCATGTGAAACATTATCAAGACTCCAACTGCTGTGATGGGAAAAGAAGCATTGAATGCACTTTACTGCCAATGCAGAGAAAAGCACTGCGCGTTCTCAAAAGTAAATTTAAAATTGTCATCGTCCTCAGCATAACACATGGCAACCGTAAAAAGTAACCTGTGCCGTAGCTCACCCATGGAAACCACATTATGCAAACCACTAAATGCTTTCACTAAAGAAAGACACAAAATGCTGGAGTAACAGAGAGACAGGCAGCATCTCTGGAGAGAAGGAATGGGTGACGTTTTGGGTTGAGACCTTTCTTCAGACTGAGTAAAGTTTAAAGTTCCCTCAGTCTGAAGAAGGGTCTCGACCCGAAACGCCACCCATTCCTTTTCTCCAGAGATGCTGCCAGTCCTGCTGAGTTACTCCAGCGTTTTGTGTCAATCTTCAGTGTAAACCAGCATCTGCAGTTCCTTCCTACACAAATGCTTTCACTAGTCGTATTATTCGTGTTGTATCGTTGAAGCTGGAAGAAGAACACATTTACTCACTTAAACCAAAGGCTTCTTCCTCTTGATCCACCTCAGTTTTTGCTCGATGTTGATAAATTCGACTCAAAAGCAAAGCCACATGACTGAAGATAATAAGTGGCGGCGGCAGCCATGGCTTTTCACGATAAGTCATAATGTAGCGGTAGCGATTATATTTCCACAGTTTATTCGATATGGATTTTATTTCGTAATACACATTGCTGTAAAGAAGAAAATAACTTCAACTCTTAATGCTATTAAAATGAAAGTCTGCCCCAACTACCCCATCCCCCCAGCCATTTCTTAACCCCTGCTTATCCTTCCGTGGAAACCATTGACAGACTAATTCTTGCCCCAAGCTTCGGTCTCTGTCAAAATTGTAAAGTTTTTACAAAACTTCTGTACGTCCTTTAAATATAAAGTAATTTAAAAAACACTGAAAATGGATTGAACAATTTTTAAAAATTAAATATTAAATATTTAAGGGAAAAAATCAAGTCAACGCTGAAAAAATAATTAATAATTATGTAACAATTGACTACTGATGTAGAATTTGAGAGCATTGTGGTTAAGTTTAAATTTTAAAGTTGGAGTTTAAATCCCACCATAATAACAAAAAGTTTTAAATCCAAGTAGAGTCATATGGAAATGAAGCACAGAAATAGGTCCTTTGACCCAATGAGTCTGCACCGATTATCATTCATTTACACTAATGAATTTGCACCCATGTACACTTAATCCTATTTTATAAAATTCTCCCCATATTACCATTAGAAGACTATAAAATCATGAGGGGAATACATAGGGTAAAGTTACGAGTCTTTTACCCAGAGTAAAGGTAAAAAGAACCAAAAGACAGTGTTAAGGTAAGAGTGAAAAAATTTAATAGGAACCTTCGGGTCAAATTTTTTTGTGATAGGTGATAGTTATTGTGAGGGTGATAGTTATATGGAACGAGCTGTCGGAGGAGGTAATTGAGGCAGGTACTAGAACAACATTTAAAAGACATTTGGACAGGACAGGAGAGATTTAGAGGGATATAGGCCTAATTCGGGCGGGTGGGACTAATGTTGATTAGGCATCTTGGTCAGCATGGGCTAGTTGTGCCAAAGGGCCTGTTTCCATGGGCTAGTTGTGCCAAAGGGCCTGTTTCCATGGGCTAGTTGTGCCAAAGGGCCTGTTTCCATGGGCTAGTTGTGCCAAAGGGCCTGTTTCCATGGGCTAGTTGTGCCAAAGGGCCTGTTTCCATGGGCTAGTTGTGCCAAAGGGCCTGTTTCCATGCCGTATGACTGTATAACTACCCCAGATTCCAACAGTCAACTACATGCAAGAAGCAATGTATAGCAGCCAATTAACTTACCCAACTGCACTCCTTTGAAACATGGAATGCTTAATAAAGTGACCATACAGTCACCCAGAGATCATGCAAACCCCAGCCACACTTAACAAAGGTCAGGATTGAAGCTGGGGCTCTGACACTGTGAGGCCATAGCTCTACTAGTTGTGCTGCTATGATTCCATTAAGTTGTGTGGAACTAAAGTGTGGAACTAAAACTTTATATGAGTGGTGACCAATGAACTTTTGGATTGCTGTAAAATTGATTAGTTTGGCTTTCAATAAAGGAATCCTGCTGCCTTTGGCTAATGTGGTTTACTTCACTACCCCGTTATACAGTCTACCAAGCAATTAGTTTCAGAATAATCAGGGATGGGCAGGTTTGTTATGATCATATCTTCATAAGTTCATGTGCTAGGGGCAGAATTAGGCAATTCGGCCCATCAAGTCCACTTTGCCGTTAAATCATGGCTGATCTATATTTACCTCTCAACTCCATCCTCCTGCCTTCTCACCATAACCCCTGACACCCGTACTAATCAAGAATTTGTCAATCTCCGCTTTAAAAATATCCACTGACTTGGCCTCCACAGCCAACTGTGGCAATGAAATTCACAGGTTCACCACACTCTGACTAAAGAAATCCATCCTCATCTCCTTTCTAAAGGTACGTCCCTTTATTCTGAGGCTGTGGCCTCTGGTCCTAGACTGTCCCACTAGTGGAAAGATCCTCTCCACATTCACTCGATTTAGGCCTTTCACTATTCGATAATTCACTTGTAAAAGTCATTTTTGCCAGAATTTTCAGAACCAACATCTACGTTATGCACTAGATGGCGTATAATGGCAGAAGGACCTCAGCTATCATAGACTATTCTCATCCTTGCCAGATTACTAAAACAAGAGATACTTGTCAACCACAAGATTGTCAAAACCTTTTCACAAGGAACTACAGAAGCTGGTTTACTAAAAAAAAAACAAAGTGCTGGAATAACTCAGTGGGTCAGGCAGCATCTCTGGAAGATATGGATAGACGAAGTACTCCACCCACCTCTTGCCAGGCTATGTCGTTTACAGCTATCTCTCCCCCTGCTAAAATCAGTCTGAAGAGGGGTCCCGACTCGAAACATCACCTATCCATGTCCTCCAGAGAAGCTGCCTGACCCACTGAGTTACTCCAGCACTTTGAGTGTTTTATTATCAAAATGTTTTATTGCATTTTAAGATGTTCTCTATAAATTAGTAAGCTCTTCAATTTTACAGAAGAGGGAATGTAGTACATCCTCTTATAAAAAGGTTCTTACTTGAAGAAAGCGATGAGTAGATTGACCAGTATAATGTATTGTACAAACAGGTAGACTGCCTGAAGAAATGGATTAAGAAATGAACCAGGAGGACAATCTGTACTTTCTTCACAAGCTGCAATCAAAACAGAACAGCAGTTAAAGATAAATCAGAATATGCAAAGCCTTTTGCTGCTGATATAAAGTTAATTAATTGGACCTTGAGAGTTTACCATCATAATACATATTACCGGTTACATATAATAATAGAATGCAATCTTTCATTGGGCGGCTTACAACCTAGTGGAACCTAGTGGAAGCAAAGAGTGAGGATAAATGGGTCCCTTTCGGAATGGCAGGCAGTGACCAGTGGGGTACCGCAAGGTTCGGTGCTGGGACCCCAGCTATTTACGATATACGTTAATGACTTAGATGAAGGGATTAAAAGTACCATTAGCAAATTTGCAGATGATACTAAGCTGGGGGGTAGTGTGAATTGTGAGGAAGATGCAATAAGGCTGCAGGGTGACTTGGACAGGTTGTGTGAGTGGGCGGATACATGGCAGATGCAGTTTAATGTGAGGTTATTCACTTTGGAAGTAAGAATAGAAAGGCAGATTATTATCTGAATGGTGTCAAGTTAGGAAGAGGGGATGTTCAACGAGATCTGGGTGTCCTAGTGCATCAGTCACTGAAAGGAAGCATGCAGGTACAGCAGGCAGTGAAGAAAGCCAATGGAATGTTGGCCTTCGTAACAAGAGGAGTTGAGTATAGGAGCAAAGAGGTCCTTCTACAGTTGTACCGGGCCCTGGTGAGACCGCACCTGGAGTACTGTGTGCAGTTTTGGTCTCCAAATTTGAGGAAGGATATTCTTGCTATTGAGGGCGTGCAGCGTAGGTTCACTAGGTTGATTCCCGGAATGGCGGGACTGTCGTATGTTGAAAGGCTGGAGCAATTAGGCTTGTATACACTGGAATTTAGAAGGATGAGGGGGGATCTTATTGAAACATATAAGATAATTAGGGGATTGGACACATTAGAGGCAGGAAACATGTTCCCAATGTTGGGGGAGTCCAGAACAAGGGGCCACAGTTTAAGAATAAGGGGTAGGCCATTTAGAACGGAGATGAGGAAGAACTTTTTCAGTCAGAGAGTGGTGAAGGTGTGGAATTCTCTGCCTCAGAAGGCAGTGGAGGCCAGTTCGTTGGATGCTTTCAAGAGAGAGCTGGATAGAGCTCTTAAGGATAGCGGAGTGAGGGGGTATGGGGAGAAGGCAGGAACGGGGTACTGATTGAGAGTGATCAGCCATGATCGCATTGAATGGCGGTGCTGGCTCGAAGGGCTGAATGGCCTACTCCTGCACCTATTGTCTATTGTCTATTGTCTATTGTCTATAATATTGACGTCTAACTTCAAGTAACCCTTCCTCTCCATTCCTCCCGTCTTCCCTGTTCTCCAATCAGGCTGACTGTCCTCGATTACACTTTATCTCTATTTGCTTTGTTGTTACCTTCTCTTAACTAACAATGATCTATTTTACATTTTCCTTGAACTTCATCCCCTTTGTCTCATTTTCACACCTTACATTTCCTTATCTCTGTATCTCCCTCTCCCCTGACAGTCTGAAGAAGGGTCTTGACCAGAAACATCACCCATTCCTTCTATCCAGAGAAGTCCCGCTGATTTACTCCAGCATTTTGTGTCTATCTTCAACAAATGTATTTATTATTCCTGTAGAGTCCAAGAGGAGCATTCAATATCTGCTAGACTGCATAAACCATAATCCCACACTTTTTTCTTAGCACTTTTGTTGTTATTTTACATGGTAAAAATGGATAGAGGATGCACAGCGCAACATCATCTTTGTGGGTTGTGAATCTTTGTAATTTTCTATCCAAGACAATTTGAGGGTGGTGTTATTGAATATAAATGTAAGTTTTTGAATACATACGATCAATTTCACTAGCGTAGACTTCGCCAAATATCATCCAGTAAGGCTGGAACACTATATCCCGAGCAAGACGCCAGGAAGGTTGTTCTGATGGAGAAAGTATAGCCTTTCTTGATACCCCAAAGCTCAAGAGGACGATTGCCATCAGTATCACTATATAGAACATGTTAGCTGTCTAAAGAAAAATACAATATATTTATATTCATAAAACTCTTACATATATAAAATCTGGAATGGGTTTCTAGTTAGTGTAAGCCTAAAACTAAAGGAGACAAAATTTTCGATAATCTTGTTATTTTACATAATTATCAAGAATTTTAATTTCATTTATAGAAAAATGTTGCAGTGGAGTCAGATTATTTATTCAGGAGTCAGGTTCCAAATTAAGATCCCTGTTGGCATAGCAGAATGCTCCTGTAATCCAATGCAGATATGTGTGGTGCACAATTATGGGGCTTCACTCAAGTGTAACCTTACTATAGGTAAACACAGGATATCTGTTTCTTCAAAGTGTTGATGTGCAGGTGTGAATTTCTGGGAGGAAAGCTGCAAAAGTGCTCCCATAATTACAGTGATACTGAAGTGTCCAAGCTATAATTATAAACAAGAACAATTCCAATTCTCATTACAATTTTTTTTTAAGTGTTAGTTTTAGTTTCAAAAGATAATGTGAATTTGTAATAATCAAATATCTCCCTTTTCACAGTTTTTGGGTTAAGCCTCTTTCATAACAGATTCTGAGAGGTTGAGTCACCTTCTTGAACTATTATAATAGAGGTCAAGTCAGGATGGTGCATAACTTGAAGTGAAATGTACAAAATGCAGTGTTCCATGCTTGCCGCCCTTGTCCTTGGATATGGTGGAGGTCGCAGGATTGCAAAGCCCTACCAGAGTAATCTTGGCAGCTTGTTGCAGTTCATTTTGCATATGGCATAGGTACTGCAATTACAGTGTCCTAATTGTTGAGGGAGTGAGCTTTTAGGATGATGTATCAGGTATTGATCATGCACCCAACTTTGATCTTAATGGTGTCGAGTTTCTTGTGTTATTGGAGCTACACTCAGAGGCAAATGGAGTATTTTCAGTCACATGTGGGACTTGTTCCTTGTAGATAAAGGGACATTTTGGGGCAACAGGAGGTCAATGCCTGTCACAGAATACCTAATCTGCAACTAACTTGAATATTCACTGCAAGCTTAAAACTAAAGGAGATGAAATTGACACTAATATTGTTACTTTGCATAATTATCAGGAATGTAGTCCAAGCCCAACAAGGCAGAATATTCATGCAGCTGCAAAAAACACAACCTGTTAGAGGAACTGAATAAGTTAAAGCAGCATCTGTGCGGGCAAAAGGATAATTAAGGAAGACCCATATGAGATTCTGGTCAACGTAGATGTCTAGCCCTTTAACCCAATTAGACTATGATTTATTTAATATTCTAGCTACTGTAGAAAATTGTAATGAAACATGATAAAAATGTCTATTTTGTGATATAAACAAAACAGCTGGCATAATTGCAGGCATAATATAATGTTTGCATTATATCTACTTAACACTAAAAGATCACATTTATTTGTAAGTAGAAATCACACAAAAATAGATTTTTAAAACTTACCATTTTTCCAATCATTGTCAAGTACGGTCCTGCATGCTGATTAACTGCAAAGAAATCCAGAAGCCTCACAAACCAAAATATAATATCTAAGGAGTATATAATCCTTCCAGCAATTTGCAATGGCTGGTTAGCCCAACGTAAACCAAATCCAACAGCAAACAGAATTATAGCCACAGAATCATTAAAGTTCCAGTATTCTTGGATCCAAACTTTAATCTTCCGGCTGAATTTTCCTGGTTCTGATATTAAGATCTGTGTAAGCAAAATCAAAGATGAAGATGAGGTCAGGCAAGTTCAATACTACCTTTTAATAAAGTTAATCCTTGCAGACAATTTATCTCTTTCTTTGGAATTAAAGTGCTGCCGTCAACAAGGAATCAGTCAGAGGTAGATATCAAAAACCTATCATATGTAAACACTACTTTATTGAGCAGGCAAAATCCTTTTGTAAATGTTTTAATAATTATTAACACAGAGAGTATTAGGACAAAGAAAAACTTCAATATATTGCCCGAACAACAATTCAAGGATGTAATTAATCACAACAGAAGGTTATTTATTCTGAAGAACTCGTTGGCCTTTCTGCATCAATTTAGTTGTACTGACAAATTGATTCAGAGTAGGTCAATTAACATTTATGAGCTGTGAATTCCCATTAGATTTGATGGCTGCAATAAGTAAAGCAAAATTATGCAAACTGCAGACAGCAATGTTGAAAAGGCAGAAATAGCACATGAAAAAATGGTGATTACCGCTGAGAAATATTGTTGATGGTTCATGGATAAACATAAGGGTTGTAATAAGGGATGAGTGGAAAATAACTGGAGAAAGTCCGTTTCCTTAATTTAAAAAAGATAAATATTAACTCTCTGGAACGCTAGTCATTTAATTATTGTCATCTACCATCTGAATATTATGTTTCCCATACTTCTCTAATAAACGTGTTCTCATTATTCCCTTGTGCTACAGAAACGTGAAATCATGGCATACTTGATCACTGTTGCAGGGAACTATTTTACATTGTAAAGGTCAACTCAGCCTCCATCACTCTACTCCTGTGGTGTAACATCTCAGCCAACAGCAGGAGCAACTAAAGACCATTCTTATAGTCTGCAGAGCCATCGATAAAGGCAAGGTCTACAAATGTAACTGGTTCTGGACTCGGACTTATCTTTTCTTGTCAGGCAAAGGAATTTGAGCTCAGTGAATCTTACATTTTCATAAATCTATACACTAAAACTTGCGTTTGTTTGTTTGTTCCTGAACTACAGCCAAATTGGTACACGATAGCGCGTGAATTGTAGTCCCACCTTACTCACCCGTCATCCCGTGGACCTATGGAAGAAGTTTCAATGAAATCCGTGTTATATTTTTAAAGTTATTCACATTTTAAAGTTTTTAAAACCACGCATGCGCAGTTGGGGCCCGTTGATCTCGGGACGAGCAGGGTTCGGCCGCCTGTCTCTTGGGGGCGGGTTTGCCGGCTCTGAAGCGGCGGGAGAGCCAGGCCTGGTTCCGGTGGAAGTAGCCTGGGCCTGGGCCTGGACGTGACCGGCTAACAGCGAGCCTGAGGTGGGCCATGGGGAAAGGCAGCAGCAGCAGCGGTGAGGCCGGGCGTTGGCATTGGTGGAGGTGGAAGCTGAGGCCTGGGTCTGGCACTGAGCCTGCCCGCGGCTTCCCCGTCTCTCCTCGGCCTCCTCTCTCCGGCCAGTTCAGCGCCTTCCCCACGCCACCCAGAGTCCAGCGGCATCAGTGGCCGTCCGGGCCGGGAGGTGGGGGGGGGAGGGGAAGGGGGGATGGGGGAGGGGGGGATGGGGGATGGGGGAGCGATTAAAATGATATTTGACTCTCGGTCAGATTTAGGAAATGCAAGTGAAGAATCTAAATTTTTTTCTCATCAATTATACCCATTATATCACTCCACTTTTAATTCTTTTAATTTAGAATATTTCTTTCTAAATCTGCAATACTTTCCATATCTATTGCACTCCAAGATCTTTGCTGGTCTCCAATTCTGGCCTCTCAATGATCCCAAAATTAAATTTAATGGCCTTTGCAAGTTCAGAAGTTCAGATGTTTGGAAATTTTAAGAGCAGGACTAGGCCATTCGGCCCATAGAGACTACTCTGCCATTCAATCTTTCTATCGATCTATCTTTCCCAGTCAATCCCATTTTCATGCCTTTACCCGTTTGGTTTGATTGTATTTATGTATAGATTATCTGATATGATTGGATAGCATGCAAAATAAAGCTCTTCACTGTACCTCAGTACACGTGACAATAATAAACCTAAACCTAAACCGAGGACACAAATCATCTGCCCAATGGTGTTCGGTTTGGAAAAACCCACTTGTGACTCCCTTCCCCATCCCTGGAAACACTAACATGCCCATCTCACATTGGCAACATTGGCAGCACTAGTAGTGATGGAAAAAGCGAGAATTTTATGTGAGATACAAATTTCTTCAAGTCAGCATTAGAGCCAGAGGAAATGTGTGGGAAAGAACTACAGACGCTGTTTTTTACCGAAGATAGACACAAAAAGCTGGAGTGACTCAGTAGGACAGGCAGCATCTCTGGAGAGAAGGAATGGGTGATGTTTCGGGTCGAGACCCTTCTTCAGAGGACTACAAAGAGGTGACGGTGAGCTTCACTGCACAGCCCACACATACATAGGGGACAAAATGGGAGGAATTCAAAAGTGAACAATTGGCACATCAAGCAGTCGAGGGCTTAGAGGTTGCAGAGCATGAGTCAATGCAATGTTAAAACTGCAATATAATTGGCCAATTAATGTCACAGTGGTTTATTCCTACTTCAATTATGAATACTAAGGACAATTTAGTCCTACAAGCCCATGAGAGAACATTTGCAGGTTCAGTGAGCAAATGTGGCGTTAACATTGATGACCCTCTTCTGTACCCTTGAAACAAGGTGAACAACCCCTAATTTAGTAGCTAAATGCACGATTGAGTTGAGCAGGAGCCTAAAGGTGTACCATTACACACCATTTGCAACTCAAAGGCATTTGATAGCAACAACATGAACACATCTATATGTGTCTAGCCAGAAAGCAGCAGTTACAAGGCAACAAAATGTGAGGGACCTCAAGTCATCCACAGCTGCTGGCATCAGGCCACTATCCTCAGGGTATTCCTGCTCATTGTATACAGTAATAAAATATACTTTTCTCATTGTGCCTTAGAGTGCAAATACCAGGATCTCGTAAAGAACCTCTGAGAAAAATGTCCTTTCACAGCACATCTGCTGAAAATATTCCATTCCTACACAAAAGGTCAGTTGGAGCATTTTTAGTTGAATCAAAACCAATTGGGATATGTAGACAGAAGCTGGATGAGCAAGGAACAGGATTAAATGAAGAGTGGCAAGATGTTTTTCCATCTGGATAGAAGTGTATAATGATGTTTGCCAGGGATTAGTGCTAGGTCTATTAATTTCTTCAATATATATTAATAGCCTAAAGACAGAGCATAATTTCAACATTCAAAGGTTGCATTGAATGTGTAAATGTTGTAAGAAGGGTGGGCAATAATAGCAGACAATAACTAGGAGATGTAGATGTAAATCAGTCTGAAGTAGGGACTCGACCTGAAACGTCACCCATTCCTTCTTTCCAGAGATGCTGCCTACCCCACTGAGTTACTCCAGCATTTTGTGTCTACGGGAGATGTAGATTGATGAGATTGTTCGACTCAAGGTGGATGGAAATTTACTATATTGGAGTGAAAAAATACACTTTGGAATAATTCAAATTAAATAATAAGAACTTTATAAAGAGATCACAAGAATAAAGGCCCGAGGGTTAACAAACATAAACTTTTGAAGGTAATAGTATGTAATCGAGGTGTTCACAACTACGATACAGAGAATTGATTTTACTGAAGGATAACAGGCCATAGAATTAAGATCATTGGTGAAAATGTAAAGAAAAGTTGGTTTATTTAACAAGCTGTTATCATCTAACATATATTATCTTAAAAAAAGTCGGGGAAGTATTGTCAAGGTTAAAATTTTGAGACCAATATTTAATTTAGTTTATTTTAATTTAGTTTAGAGATACAGCGCGGAAACAGCACTGACCGGCGATCCCCGCATATTAACACTATCCTACACACACGAGGGCCAATTTTTACATTTACCAAGCCAATTTACATACATATCTGTTCGTCTTTGGAGTGTGGGTGGAAGGCAAAGATCTCGGAGAAAACCCACGTGGTCACGGGAAGAACGTACAAATTTCGTACAGACAGCACCCATAGTCAGGATCAAAACCAGGCCTCCGGTGCTGCAAGTGCTGTAAGACCGCAACTCTACCGCCGTGCCATCGTGCCGCTCTTAGTTTAGCTCAGAGATGCAACATTGAAACAGGCTCTCTGACCCATGGAGTTCACGTCAACTATTGATCTCCTGTTCAGACTAGTTCTATGTTATCATGCTTTCTCATCCACTCCCTACACATTAAGAGCCTTTTTTTACAGAGGCCAATTAACTTGCAAGCCCTCACGTCTTTGGGATGTAACCAAAGCAACCAAAGGAAACCCAGATGGTCACAAACTCCACACAGACAGCATCTGAGGTTAAGATCAAAGCCGGGCCTCTGGTGTTGTGAGGAATCAACTCTACCAGCTGTGCCACCGCGGAGTCTGAGACCGATAGAATAAGAGCACCAATGACATGCGAGCAAGTTCACCTTAGTAGTTTCGGGAGAAGGGTCTCGACCCAAAATGTCACCCATTCCTTCTCTCCAGAGATGTTGCCTGTCCTGCTGAGTTACTCCAGCTTTTTGTGTCTATCTTCTATCTATCAATTGGGCATTGTCCTTCCCCCACCTCTTCAATGAGTCTGAAGAAGGGTCCCAACCTGTAATGTCATCTATCCATTCCCTCCCATAGCTGCCGCATGACCACTGAGTTATTCCAGCACTGTGTTTTGTTCAAGATTCCAGCATCTGCAGTTCTTTGTGTCTCCATAATTAACCTAATGCTGAGGTCAATTGTTATTTCTTAAGGACCCAATTGAGATCAACAAACCCAATAATGACAAAGGACTAGATATGAACATTTTCTTCACACTATTTTAATCGTTCATTAGTGTCAATAGACAATAGACAATAGACAATAGGTGCAGGAGTAGGCCATTCAGCCCTTCGAGCCAGTACCGCCATTCAATGTGATCATGGCTGGTCATTCTCAATCAGTACCCCGTTCCTGCCTTCTCCCCATACCCCCTCACTCCACTATCCTTAAGAGCTCTATCCAGCTCTCTCTTGAAAGCATCCAACGAATTGGCCTCCACTGCCTTCTGAGGCAGAGAATTCCACACCTTCACCACTCTCTGACTGAAAAAGTTCTTCCTCATCTCCGTTCTAAATGGCCTAAAAGGCATGTCAGATAAGGAACCAAAGAGGATTCTATATATAGAGAAAAGGCTAATTAACCAAGTTTGAAGAAGGGTCCTGACCCAAAATGTCACCTATCCGTGTTCTCCTGAGAAGCTGCCTGACCCGCTGAGTTACTCCAGTACCTTGTGTATTTTTAAAACTTTACTCCGAGCTTTAGAAAACATAAATCATATAGAATAAATGCAGTTTTGGTCTCCAAATTTGAGGAAGGATATTCTTGCTATTGAGGGCGTGCAGCGTAGGTTCACTAGGTTAATTCCCGGAATGGCGGGACTGTCGTATGTTGAAAGGCTGGAGCAATTAGGCTTGTATACACTGGAATTTAGAAGGATGAGGGAGGATCTTATTGAAACATATAAGATAATTAGGGGATTGGACACATTAGAGGCAGGAAACATGTTCCCAATGTTGGGGGAGTCCAGAACAAGGGGCCACAGTTTAAGAATAAGGGGTAGGCCATTTAGAACGGAGATGAGGAAGAACTTTTTCAGTCAGAGAGTGGTGAAGGTGTGGAATTCTCTGCCTCAGAAGGCAGTGGAGGCCAGTTCATTGGATGCTTTCAAGAGAGAGCTGAATAGAGCTCTTAAGGATAGCGGAGTGAGGGGGTATGGGGAGAAGGCAGGAACGGGGTACTGATTGAGAGTGATCAGCCATGATCGCATTGAATGGCGGTGCTGGCTCGAAGGGCTGAATGGCCTATTCCTGCACCTATTGTCTATTGTCTATTGTCTATCTCTTTTTCATCTCTAGCCTTTGACACTTCACCCATTTGCCAATCAAACCCCGTCACCTGTACCCATCTATCACTTACCTGATTTTGTCCTACGTCCACCTCTTATCCAGCTTTCTCCCCGCTAGTTCAATGTCTGAAGAAAGGTTCCCACCCAAAATGTCACCTATCCATTCACTCCACAGAGGAAACCACTGAGTTACTCCAATGCTTTGTGTTTTATTCAAGATTCAAGCATCTGCAGTTCCTTTCTTCAAGAAGTAAATTAACCCTTGTTCACCTCTCTGCCTTTCTCCACAGCAGTTGTGAAAATGTAAATGATGACCATCCATTCTTGGACACTAGGCACAGGTTCCATTTTCACCAACACTGCATAGGTGAACAGCATTAGGAATATCAAGTAGGCAATCTGCAACAATGAGATGGAAAAAAAATCTTATCCTCTGAAATATTACCAAAACATTTCACGCTAAAATATTTTTTGCTGCAATTTTCAATTGTTTTCCTCTAACAAAGGGGAAAATACACCTAAATTAAACTTAATGCTGTGATATCAGCTAAAAATAATGTGCAGATGTATTTATCATATTCATATCTGTTTCATGTTTTCTGTGGCAGTGAGAAAGTTCAGAATTTTTTTTTAGATGAAAAACATTTCAAATGCAATGAACACAACATTGTATTTAAAGAACCAAAGTTCTCACAAGGTGAAATGACAGGTCACCAAGTCCATTGTTATTGTGAGTGAAGGAATGTTTAAACCTCACCCATTCACGTCAGTCAGCATTGTTGAATGGCTTAATTGCAAAATAATTAGTAAAATATAGCAAACCGTGTGGAACCAGAACTTGACTATTGGTGCGTTGTAAAATTCATTGGCTTTTCTCGTCCAAGGCAGACCCCTTTGTCTTGTACCAATGGTCTCATCTCGACTTCCTTTGGATTGTTCTGTTCCTTTTTCTGGGTCATAATCCATCTTTAAAAAAAAAAAATTAAAAACCACTCTTAAAAAAAGCCTATTGTTGACTAATGAATAGATATTAAAGATATCGGACTGATACACCTCAAAGTGTAAACAAGGAACTGCAAATACTGGTTAACAAAAAAAGATACAAAGTGCTGGAGTAACTAAGCAGATTCCAGGAATACTGCCTGACCCGCTGAGTTACTCGAGCACTTTATTTCTTGCTATATAAACTAGATACTTGCTTAGATGGTTGATTACATTGTGGCGCGTCGAAAAAGCTCGAAATAAAGGCGAGGAGCCGGGTATTTCGGGAGCGATGTGTTTAATGGGTTCTCTAGATCGGTCGAGTCTGCCAGTTAGCGATCGCGCCTAAAACCCTGCCCTTTATACCCGTAGCTAAGGGCCGCCTCCCTGGACCGGTCCATTCCCGTGCCGTGGGGTCGGTAGTGGTATGGCCCGACCCTTGGGAGCCGCCACAGGACCCCCCCCCCTCCCCCAGAACCAGAGGCACGAAACGCACTGGCGGTCGCACAACCCGGTCGGACGAATATCGGCGGATAGAGGGGCCGGCGTAGGCGCAGTTGGAGGGACAGGTGGTGGGACAGGTGGAGGGACCCGCAAAGGGGGGTGACCTCGCGGACGAGGCTGGACAACCCGCACTGGTTGGTCGATGTCCAGGTGCGCCGGCTTTAAGCGGTCAATTGACATGGCCTCCGGCCGGCCCCCCAATGTCCAAGACAAAGGTTGTCTGCCCGTGCTCCAGCACCCAGTACGGGCTCTCATATGGCCTCTGGAGCGGCGTCCGATGGGCGTCACGGCGCAGGAACACGTAGGCGCAGTCCCGGAGGGCCGATGGCACGTGCAGGCGGAATGTCCCATGGCGGGTCGTCGGCACGGGTGCGAGCTTGCCAACACGATGGCAAAGGCGCTGTAGGGCAGACGAGGGTGGTTCCTCCTGCCCTGGCGACGAGGGCACGAACTCCCCGGGCACCGTGAGCGGTGACCCGTACACGAGCTCCGCTGAAGATGAGGCCAGGTCCTCCTTAGGCGCAGTCCGGATGCCCAGCAAGACCCACGGTAGTGCATCCATCCAGTCCGGGCCGGAGAGTCGCGGAGAGTCGCGCCATCAGCGCTGCCTTCAGCTGCCGGTGGAACCTCTCCACCAGGCCGTTTGCCTGCGGGTGATAGGCCGTGGTGTGGTGCAGCCGCATGCCCAACAGGTGAGCCATGGCCGACCACAGCTCAGAGGTGAACTGTGGCCCCCGGTCCGATGAGATGACCACCGGCACCCCAGAGCGAGCGTTCCAGTGCATGGCCAACGCACGAGTGCATGTAGCTGTGGGCTGTGTCGGCCAGTGGTATGGCCTCCGGCCACCGCGTGAAGCAGTCCACAACCGTGAGGAGGTGGGTGATGCCCCGGGATGGCGGGAGAGGGCCCACAATGTCCACGTGCAGGTGGTCGAAACGCCGGGCGCCGATCTCCTGGAGTGGCGCCCGGACGTGGCGTCTGATTTTTGCCGTCTGGCACGGAATGCAGGTGCAGGCCCAGTGGCCAACCTGCTTGCGCAGACCGTGCCACATGAACCGCACAGCTACCAGTGCGGTCGTCGCCCGGATGGATGGGGGAGCCAGCCCGTGGATCACGTCGAACACCCTCCGGCGCCACGCGGCCGGGACGATGGGGCGCGGCTGACCTGCCGACACATCGCACAGTATCGTCGCTCCTCCGGGGCCGAGGGGGACATCCTCAAGGCGGGGGCCAGAGATGGCAGTCCGGTAGGCGGGCATCTCCCCGTACGTTAGCTGGGCCTCCGCTAGGGCAGAATAATCAATGCCGGGCGCCACTTCGAAAACGGCATTGAAGGCGGGGCGAGACACCGCGTCGGCCACCCAGTTTTCCTTCCCCTCGACGAAGCGAATGAGATGGTGTATTCAGCTCTACGCCAACTGGCGCTGCTGTTGGGCGGACCACGGGTCGGAATCCTTTGCCAAGGCGAACGTGAGCAGCTTGTGGTCCGTGTACGCGGTAAACGGGCGGCCCTCCAGGAAATAGCGAAAGTGGCGCATCGACAGGTACAGAGCTAGGAGCTCACGGTCGAATGCGTTGTATTTCCTTTGGGCGTTGTTGAGGTGCCGGCTGAAGAAGGCGCCAACCCCCGTCTGTCAGTTGCTCCAGTACGGCACCAACCACCGACTCTGAGGCGTCCACCGTAAGGGCTGTCGGGGCATCCTCCCGTGGGTGAACCAGCAGCACAGCCCGAGCCAGGGCCTCCTTTGCGCCGTCAATGGCTGTTACCGCCTCATCGGTCCACACAACGTCCTCATGTCTACCCGCCAGCAGCTCGTATAGCGGCCGCATGATGTGGGCCGCGGATGGCAGGAACCGGTGATAAAAAGCCACCATGCCGACAAATTCCTGCAGGCCACGCACCGAGGATGGACGGGGAAACCGGTGGATGACGTCGACTTTGTCCGGCAGGGGAACCGCGCCCTGCGAAGTCACTCGGTGGCCAAGAAAGTCAATCGTGGTCACACCAAAGCGCCACTTGGCGAGGTTGATAGCCAACCCGTGCTCGCTGAGCCGCTGGAAGGGCTGCCGGAGGTGGGCACAGTGCTCCTGCCGCGAGCGGCTGGCTACCAAGATGTTGTTGAGGTAAACGAACAGGAAATCAAGCCCGCGACACACGCCGTCCATCAACCGTTGGAATGCCTGCGCGGCGTTCTTAAGGCCGAACGGCATCCATACAAACTCGTACAGTCCGAACGGCGTGATGATTGCCTTCTTGGGCACATCCTCCAGGTGGACCGGGATCTGGTTATAGCCCCGCACCAGATCCACTTCCGAGAATATTGTAGCCCTGGCCAACTGGGCATTGAAGTCCTGGATGTGGGGCACGGGGTATCGGTCTGCGGCGGTAGCGACGTTCAGCCGCCGATAATCCCCGCAAGGTCTCCAGCCCCCATTTGCCTTGGGGACCATGTGGAGTGGGGACGCCCATGGGCTGTTGGAAGGGCGGACGATCCCCAAGGACTCCATCGTGCGGAACCTCTGCCGTGTCAGACGTAGCTTATCGGGCGGCAGTCGGCGTGCTCGTGTGTGGAGGGGTGGGCGCTGCTGGAGTGACGTCATTCCGGCGCGCCATCCACAGCGCGTCCGCGCGCCTGCCGAGGGCCCGGGTGTCATCAAAGGAGGCATCGGTGAGCTGCAGGCGGATGTTGGCCAGCAGCAGGTGCAGGTACGTATACTCAAACCTCAGGCACGGCCTGTGCCTGTCGAGTAGCGCGACTATTTCCTCCAGGAGGCTTGATGGACGCCGGTCGCCTAGGCCCTGCATATGGAGGAGCCTTTCAGCTCGTTCCATTCTGGTAAGACCATACGTTTGGAGCAGCAGCTCCTTAAGGGCTTTATACTTATCGCGGGCCGGGAGGTCCTTGAGGAACTCTGTGACCTCTTCGGCCGTGTTCTGGTCAAGGGCTCCCACCAGGTGGAAAAAGCGGGTGTCCTCCGTCGTGATGCCCCGCAGATGGAACTGAGCCTCCGCTTGGTGAATCCAAACACGAGGCCGGGTGGTCCAGAATGTCGGCAGTGTGATGGAAACCGCGTCGTCAGATGGGGCCTGGTCGGCCTGTGAGGCAGACGAATGGTCGGCTTTCCATCTTGCGTCCATTATATCAGCAATGGACCGTCAGGGGTCACTAATTGTGGCGCGTCGAAAAAGCTCGAAATAAAGGCGAGGAGCCGGGTATTTCGGGGGCGATGTGTTTGATGGGTTCTCTAGATCAATCGAGTCTGCCAGAGAGCGATCGCGCCTAAAACCCCGCCCTTTATACCCGTAGCTAAGGGCCGCCCCCCTGGACTGGTCCATTCCCGTGCCGAGGGGTCGGTAGTGGTATGGCCCGACCCTTGGGAGCCGCCACAACATCTAGTTTTGGTACACCTAATTAGGTCCCCTTTGTTTAAAAAAAAGTTAAAAAGCTCCTTATGCAAATCTCCTAGGATGTAAATATTCAGTCTGAATTGTTCAGTAACACTGGTGGTTTGGGAAATTATTTAAGAAAACTTTTGTTAAGATTATTTCTCAATATTTTTTCAATTTTGGTAACCAGATGAAATTTTACTCGTGTCGCTAAAAACAGGTTTATCTTTAGGTAAACACATTTTATTTGATAATGTCTATAAATTTGTGATAGATGGAAAATTGAGATGGATACAATTATTAGTTAGAGTAGTGAGAAGATCCAGAGCACAAATAGATTTTAAAGCTTTTAAAAGACGTTAGGTAGCACTTAAAAGTGATAACTTTAAAAATGTATTTTTAGTGGCTTGCTAATAGCACATTTATCAGTAAATCACCAAGATGAGTATTTCAATTAGAGGCATAAACAATTTTGGGGTAAGAATGGATTCCAACATAATGTTTTCAACCAATACAAAATGGCCGCACTGGATGTGTATGGAGCTTGAAATTCTACAATATTTTGCAATGGTTTGTTAATAACAGTTGAAATGAGTAGCAAAGTTCGATACAACCCAACAGAAATTCAAAGCCAAGGTGAAGATAACCCATTAACTTACAGGAGGCTGTTCGTCCTTGCCAGAAGTGGAGTTTTGAAAACTGTACTGCCGAGCGAACTGGTGCGATTCCTGAGACTGGGGGATGTGGGACATTTCAGCCCTGCTCTTAAACTCCAACATCAGTATGCTGGGAGGCAGAAGAATGCTCAGAATGACCTGACAATTAAAGAAGTCACATTAGAAGCATAACACCACAAAATAACCCCTGCATGGTTTGCCATCAAACCCATAGTTACTGGAATTTACTCTTTATTTGATAAATCGGTAATGTCAGCTTTGTTGGAGTGCAGCTAACATGTGTGAAAGCAGACACATCATCAATATCACAGATTAAAAAGAACACATTTTGCATATTGGGGATATTTGCATTCAATCATTATTTTTTTTATCATTAAGTGTATAGTAAATGTTAATAGTTTACTGATTCAACAAAATGAAACAACATCGTTAGAGGCCATTTAACCGATCTTATTGAGTATTAAATTTCCTTACCATTTCCATAATAACATTTAAAACAATATCACACGTAGCCATAGAGTCACAGTCATAGAGTGATACAATGTGGAAACTTGCCCATACCGGCCAACAATGTCCAGCTAAAGACGTACAGGTATGTAGGTTAATTGGCTGGGTAAATGTAAAAATTGTCCCTAGTGGGTGTAGGATAGTGTTAATGTACGGGGATCACTGGGCGGCACGGACTTGGAGGGCCGAAAAGGCCTGTTTCCGGCTGTAGATATATGATATGATATATGATGATACAATGGTCCCACCTGCCTGCACTTGGTCCATATCCCTCCAAACCTGTCCTATCCATGTACCTGTCTAACTCTTTCTTAAACGTCCCAGCCTCAACTATCTCCTCTGGCAGTTTGTTCCATACACCCATCACCCTATAAAAAATTATCTATAAAAAGTTATCTCCTTGACCATAATAGTGGTTCAGATCACATATTACTATATTTTAATTAAAATAAAGAGCATATATGGTTACATAAAATATGAACCATCATAAAAGCATCTGCCAGGAGAATCACAATGTAACCAAAAATCTATGTGAGCTTTAGGCTAATTTATCATTCTGAAGTACATTTATGAAGTACATCAGTGCAATCACTCAGCTATTATGTGACTTTAACTCCAATGGACTAATTTGCATTCTGACATGTATGAGGCAAATAAATGTTATTTGTCTTTAATTTAGTAAGAGCAGCACACAATCGTCAAATCACAGAAAACACATCACAAAAGGAGGCCATCCAGTCATCATGCCATCACCGAATAAAAGATGAACTACCCAGACAAATTCTGCTTTCCAACACAAGGTCGTGACCTCGAAGGCTATGACTCTTCAAGTGCTTTTAAATGTGAAAAGAGTTTCTGCCTCTACCATCCTTTCAGGCAGTGAGAAGGTATTTCTTCTTCTCTAATCCTACTTCATCCATATTTACATTCATGCCACTTTTTTTCTAAACCGCTCAGCTCAGGGAAAGTTTTTTCCATTTACTCCGTCCAAGCCCCCTCCATTAAGTAATTTGTTGTCATAAACACAAGAATTGTGAGGTACTGATACAAGGAAAATCCTGCTTGCAGCAGCAACATAAGCACATAGACTCAGACAACACACAGAAGCATACATTATACATAAATTATACATACGTTACACATAAATTCTACAAAACAACGAAAATAAAAAGACACAAAAAAACAAGACTTTTATGTAAAAATACATTTGGTAAACATCCATGGTAGTGCAAAAGGTCTCTGTAGTGTTCCGTTGTTGAGGTAGAATTAGGCTTGTGCAGGTCGGTTGTAGGAAAGTAGCTGTTCCTGAACCTGGTGGTGTGGGATTTCAACCTTCCGTATCTCATGCCCAATGGTAGCGATGGGAAAAGGCATGGTCTGGATGGTGGAAATTCCCAATGGTAGTGCTTTCTTGAGGGAGCACTTCGTATAGATGGCTTTGATGTGGGGAGGACTATGCCTGTGATGGATTGGGCTAAGCCCACTTCCCTCTGCAACCTGTTGCATTCCAGTGCATTGAAATTGCCGTCCAAGTGCATCTATAAAAGTTTGTTAGAGTATTCTAGAGAAGTTTGTTAGAGTGAGTATTCATTGAGTATTCATTGACTTGCTGTATCTCTTTAAACTTCTAACAAAGATGGAGAGGTACTTGTGCCCCTCAACCTCCTCAGTACCAAAGCAAATAACCGTGCCCTTCCAAATCTTTCCTCATAGCTACAACCTTTCTGTCCTGGCAATATTTGTAAATCCCATCTGCACCCTCTCTAGTCTGAGCAAATCGTCAGTGTGATAGTGAATCTCTCACTATTTCCAGCCAGCTCATCAGCTCTCTCCGTGATTTATTGGATTTGACTTTGTTTTGGTTTTGTTTCGACCTTTTTATCATTTTAGATGCTCAACCTCTTGAATCACGGACACAATCCCACGATTCAATATTTGTTTAAAAACAATGGCCTCCTCAGTATTAAACAGACGTGTGAGGGAAATAATATGGCAGAATAGTTTAGAGCATCAGTAGCTATTAAGATCCGAGGTATGGGACCTCTGATTTGGAACAATGTGTGAAACCAAGGTAAACAAAATTGCTTAAAACTTATCACAATAGTTATGCGTAAATATTTAAGTAAACTCGGCAAAATGGAAGACATCCAAATGGTAAAAGACATTTGGACAGGTACATGGATAAGAAAGGTTTAGAGGGATATGGGCCAAATGCAGCCTGACAAGACTAGAGTAGATGGGGCTTCTTGGTCAACGTGGCAAGTTGGGCCAAAGGCCCTCTTCCATGCTGTGTGACTCTATAGTAATATAAGAAAATTAAAGGGGAAATAGTGAGGAAGAAGCCGCTACAGACATTCTTCACAACTAAATACTGTGTAGAAACACAAGATTGGAAAATTCCCAATGTTTTATCAGATTAAATTAGAAGCATTATCCTGGAAAAAAAATGGCAGATTAGTTTCTTCACAAGGTAAAATATGGAGCACCTTTAGAAAGGTAATAAGTTCTTGAACATTATATGACAGTCTCTTGGAGTCTTTAGACTTTAGAAATACAGCGCAGAAACAGGTCCTTCAGCCCATCCAGTGAGCAGGGAACATCGATCAACCATACACTAACCTACACACATGAGGGACAATTTATACAACTTTACCAAAACCAATTAACCTACAAACCTGGATGTCTTGGGAGTGTGGGAGGAAATCAGAGCACTCAGAGAAAACCCACACGGTCACAAGGAAAACATACAAACTCGGTATAGACAGCACCCATAGTCAGGATCGAACCCGGGTCTCTGGAGCTGTTAGGTATCAACTCTACCATTGTGCCAGTGTGCCACCCAAAAGTCCTCTGGGTTAATAATAATAATAATAATAATAAACATTTATTTTATATAGCGATTTTCCAAGTGCTCAAATACGCTTTACAAAAACAGTCATGACATAAAAACAAACAGACGAACTGTCCTGACGGAGAAGCGACGAACAAATAGCGCCAGCGTCCTCTCACGTCAGGGTCCGGCAGTAGACAATAAAAACACAAGTCATACAATTACAATTTTAACACAAACAACCATCACAGTGATTGCTCCAGGCACACCCTCACTGTGATGGAAGGCAAAGAAAAGTCTTATCTCCTCCTCATTCTTCTCCCGTGGTGCCACGAGGCGATCGAGGCTCCCGACTTTTGAAGCCCCCATCGGGCGATGGAAAGTCCCAGGGCCGAGCCGAGCAGGCCGTTGAAGGTCCTGAGCCCCTACCGGGCGATGGAAAGTGCCGCGGCCAGGCCACGCAGGGCGATGAAGGGCCTGCGAGCGGGTCGATCAAACCTCGCGCTCCGGGGCGGTCGAAGCTGCTACAGCTGGAGCTCCCGAAAGCCGGTCGCCAGCCAGGGACCTGCGAACTCCAGATGTTGCGGTCTACAGGGCCCACGGCCGAAGCCTCCGAGATGGTAAGTCCAGGCCCTGCGACCGGAGTCTTCAAGGTCGATCCCAGCTGGAGGCCGCCGACTCCACGGTGTTAGGCCATAGCACGAACGGAGATACGACACGATAAAGGTCGCATCTCCGTTGAGGAGGAGATTAGAAAAAAAGGTTTCCCCCACCCCCCCACCACCCCCCACATATACAGAGCTAAAAATAAATCAAAACATACATTTAAACGATAACAAAAGACAAAAAAAAAAAAAAAAGACAGAGAGACTGCCGGTGAGCCGCAGCTGCAGAACGCAGCCACGCCCCCTTCGAAATGAGGCTATTTTAACAATATGGTGGACTTCTTTGAGTCTACAAGGCACAACACTAGGCATAAAGAGCAACCTTTACCTTAAACCATGAGTTCTTTCTCATGTTCAGGCGTCCCATCCAGATATCAGTTAGGAGCATTTGAGTGCAGGTGTGGGAAACAAAGGGCCGAAGCCCCGACGACACGGCCAGCTTCAAACAAGTGGAGTTGCTCCAATTCTTCAGCTCGTAGGTCAGCAACTTCATGGCCATCCGCTCATTCTGTTTAAATGCATGGTCTAAAACGTCCACAGCAAGTTGGCCGAATTCCCTAATAGGTGAAGACATTCCCACGAGAAAGAAAATAATAAGTAATTTCATTGCAGCAATTATAAATATTTGCGTCTCTGAAAAGCAATGCAGTCTTTAGAAAAAAGTTAGCATAACACTATTCATGCATTTTTGGCAATATTACCATGAAGGTTTCTTGAAAATAAACAGAGTGTGCAAGACATCACAAGATGGACAAGGATTCTCTGAACGCTTTGCAGTGTTGTTGATGTTTAATATGCTGGCATGGTAGCGCAGCAGTAGAGTCGCTGTCTTACAGCGCCAGACTACAGGTGCTGTCTGTACAGAGTTTGCACGTTCTCCACGTGACCGCGTGGGTTATCTCTGGGTGCTCCGGTTTCCTCACACATTCCAAAACGTGCAGGTTTGTAGGTTAATTGGCTTTGGTAAAATTGTGAATTGTCTCTTGTGTGTAGGATAGTGCTGGTGTACGGGATGATGCTGGTCGGTGTAAACTCGGTGGGCCGAAAGGCCTGTTTCCGCACTGCATCTCTAAAATTGTGCTGGCGTACTTGCTTCCCAACAACTAGCAGGTGAGGAAACTGAAGTCACTCGTCTCAAGATTTTAATCCTATTCTGACATTTTAGGGTTGTCCTGTCAGCTGGAGCTCAGCCTGGAGCTGCAAGACAATGTCATTTCTACTTGTGTAGGATGGAACAGCAGATGCTGGTTTAAACCGAAGATAGGCACAAAAAGCTGGAGTAACTCAGCATCTCTGGAGAGAAGGAATGGCCAACCCTCCGGGTCGAGACCCTTCTTTCTACTTAGAGTCATAGAGTGATCATATATATATATATACAGCCGGAAACAGGCCTTTTCGGCCCTCCAAGTCCGTGCCGCCCAGCGATCCCCGTACATTAACACTATCCTACACCCACTAGGGACAATTTTTTTTTTTTTACATTTACCCAGCCAATTAACCTACATACCTGTACGTCTTTGGAGTGTGGGAGGAAACCGAAGATCTCGGAGAAAACCCACGCAGGTCACGGGGAGAACGTACAAACTCCTTACAGTGCAGCACCCGTAGTCAGGATCGAACCTGAGTCTCCGGCGCTGCATTCGCTGTAAAGCAGCAACTCTACCGCTGCGCTACCGTGCCGCCCCTACTGTGTGGAAACAGGCCCTTCAGCCC
Source organism: Rhinoraja longicauda (assembly GCF_053455715.1). Classification (NCBI taxonomy): domain Eukaryota; kingdom Metazoa; phylum Chordata; class Chondrichthyes; order Rajiformes; family Arhynchobatidae; genus Rhinoraja; species Rhinoraja longicauda. The sequence goes on along the minus strand of NC_135955.1, from coordinate 60,830,167 downwards.
AACTCGCCCACACCGGCCAACAATGTCCCAGCTACACTAGTCCCACTTGCCTGTGCTTGTTCCACATCCCTCCAAACCTGTCCTACCCATATACCTGTCTAACTGTTAAATGATGTGATAGTCCCAGCCTCAACTACCTCCTCTGGCAACTTGTTCCATACACCCACCACCCTTTGTGTGAAAAAATGACCCCTCGGATTCCTATTAAATTCTTTTCCCCTTCACCTTGAACCTATGTCCTCTGGTCCTCAATACTCTGACCGATGAAGGTCAAAGTGCCAAAAGCTTTTTTGACCACCTTATCTACCTGCGACTCAACCCTCAAGGAACCATGCACCTGTACTCCTTGATCCCTCTGCTCTACAACACTACCCAGAGGCGTAGCATTTACTGTGTAGGTCCTGCCCTTGTTCAACGTCCCAAAATGCAACACCTCACGCTTCTCTGTAGTAAATTCCATCAACCATTCCTCCGCCCACTAACTTTTGTATCATCAGCAAACTTGCTAATCTTGCCCTGTATGTTCTCATCCAAATCATTGACATAGATGACAAACAGTAACAGGCCCAGCACCGAACCCAGAGGCACACCACTAGTCACAGGCATCCAGTCTGAGAAGCAACCTTCCACCATCACCCTCTGCTACCTTCCATGGAGCATCCTGGCTCCCAAACAGGATTGACTGAAGGGCAAGCCTTCTCCAGCTCTGAACTAACCCAAGGGACCTGAGGGGTTCAGAACTGAATGACAATCACTTTGAATTCAAATGAGGAAACAGACTAGGATCAACGACACAGAAACAGCGAGCAAACTATCGTGATCCAGGAGTATGGCCTTTGCATTCTAATTATAAGCATTGATAAAAAGGGCAAGAAACTGGTAATGTAACCTTCTGAAAGATAGACACAGGATGCTGGAGTAATTCAACAGGTCAGGCAGAATCTCTGGAGAAAATGGATGGGTGACATTTCAGGTTGCGACTTCAGCTAATCTCCATCCTTCAAAGCTGAAGAACGGTCACTACCCGAATCGTCACCTATCCATTTTCTCTAGAGATGCTTCCTGATCGTCGAGTTACTCGAGTATTTTGTGTCTATCTTTGATATAAACTCGCATCTGCAGTTCCTTTTTATTAGTTCAGTTTAGTTTATTTCCACACGGAAAGGATGGGATTGAATCCGGGACTCTGGAGCTGTGAGGCAGCAGCTCTACCAGCTGTGCCACTATGCAGCCCCTTCTCATAATTTCATTATGAACTGCAGCAACGCCAGAAAAATTAGGTCAAGGTATCAGGTGCCCTTCATGTAGATAAGACCTAAGGTTACGTGTTCACGTTGAACTCTAGAGTACTTTAGTGGGACTGCAGGACCAGAGATGCAATCATAATTTAAGATGTTAGATTGAGGCATAATGTTAAGCATGGCACCATTCAATTAAGAGCGGGGCAGTCTTTCCTAGTATTAGTTAAAATCAGTGTTTTTCAGACTTTTAGACTTTTAATACGGAAACAAGCCCTTCGGCCCAATGAGTCCACGCTGACCAGTGATTACCCCATGCACTAGCACTATCTTACTATGCACGAGGGACAATTTACATTTTTTTGCCAATTAACCTAGAAACCTGAGTATCTTTGAAGTGTTGGAAACTGGAGCATCCAGAGAAAACCCACATGGCCACAGGGAAAATGTACAAACTCCATACAGACAGCAACAATAGTCAGGATCGAACCCCGCTGAGTTACTATAGCATTTTGTGTCTAACTTCGGTATAAACCAGCATCTGCAGTTCCTTCCTACACAAATAAAATCCAAGTATTTTATCTATTTCAGATGGGACATAAACTAACTCTGAGGAGACAAGAGACTGCAGATACTAGAATCTGGACCAAAAAAACAAACTGCTAGAGGAACTCTGGGAGTAGAACAGCATCTGTTCATGGGGCAATGAAGCTATCAATGTTTCGGGTCAAGAGACTACATTTGGATAATTTGTCCTGGTGCAGGGTCTTGACCCAAAACATCAGCAATTCCTCCCCCCACAGATGTTGCTCGACTCTGTGAATTTCTCCATCCATTTGTGGGTTTTTTTGTGTTAACCTAACTCCGATGCTGATATTTAGGGGGGAAAAAGATTATGGTCCCAGCTGTTGCAAATTTAACAATCACAGAGGAACCCAGTGAGCTCCAGCTCCATCATTGGGCTTCAGAGGACAAAGAGCTCATCATGGAGCTCATCCAATCTGTTTGAGATTTGCGCAATCGTGCAGCAACCTCAAATCTGTGAGCAATTATGGGGGCAACGCATGGAATTAGAACTTAGAAAAGCTTAGCACGGGAGCAGGCCCTTCATCCACCATGTCTGCTCCGTACATGATCCCAAGCTAAACTAACCTCCCCTGCCTGCACATGATCCATGTTCCCCCATTCCCTGCACACCTATGTGCCTATCTGAAAGCTTCTTAAACATCACCATCCTATCCACTACCACCCCCAACTGTGCGTTCCAGTCATCCACCACCCTCTGTGCAAAAAAAACCCTGCTCCGCGCTTCTCCTTGAAACTTTGTCCCTTTCACTATAATGCTATGCCCCCTGTTCATTAATATTTCCACCATAGTAGACAGTGAGACAGAGTCCCATGTGCCTGGTTGACTACCCTACCTATGCCTTTCATTTTATGTGTTTCTATTGGGTCTCCCTCAGCCTCCAATGAGAGATAACACTGGCATAATGCAAGTTCCTTCTGGATCTTCATCTTAATTCATAGCCATTTCATTACATTAGTCGAGTTGAGTTTAGTTTCTTGTCAGTATCACAAAATGCTGGAGTAACTCAGCAGGTCAGACAGCATCTAGGAGAGAGGGAATGGGTGACGGTTCGGATCGAGACCCTTCTTCAGATTATTGTCACATGTACTGAGTTACAGTGAAAAGCTTTACCTCAGTACACGTGACAATAAACTAAACTGAACTCAACTAATGCAATGAAATGGCTATGAATTAAGATGAAGGAGTACAAGAAGGAACTTGTGTTATTCCAGTGTTATCTCACATCAGAAGCTGAGGGGAGACCTAACAGAAACATATAAAAATATTAATGGCATAGGTAGTGTAGTCAATCATTGAAGCTGTTAAAGATGAAAGTAAAAGAGAATAATCTTACTTGGAATATTGCTTTAGCAGTTCTGAGCTATCCTCCATCATGGTACTCTGCTTAGCCTCATGAGCCATTGTTCTGTACAGTTTGCAGGCCACCAATGCCTTTGCCATGGCTTCTTCACCATGTTGCCAGAAGAACAAGGCCATCCTCTGCCGTTTCATCAGCACTGCCCACACCAGCAGGTCATTATAGGGGTAAATGAAGCTTGCAGAATCGTGATCCTCTGAAACACTTAGATCAACCTTTTGCTTCCTTTTCGACTTACAAAGCGAAACAGATTTATCCTGTAAAAGCCAACATGGCAGCGACAATAAATAAAACTCAGCAAGTTCAGCTGTTGGTAAGGACACAGTTGAAGTACTGCGTAAATTCTGGATCCCTGTTAAGTTCTGGTTATCCTGAAGTTAAAAAAATGTGATTAATCAGAGTTTCTGATACCTCCCTGTTAAACTAAACTAATCAAAAGATGTGGCAGGATTTCTGTAGACGACATATTATTCAATTTGGAACAAAATCCATAGATGTGTTCCTGTTGTTCAAATGCCCAGTAGTAAAAATTTGTTGTCTCTATTTCCAACCTGCTTTTTAATTCAAGATCAGTGGCAATTAATAACAATGATGATTAATAACAATGTAATCTCAGTTGTATGATTGCAGCACTGGTCAGCTGCTCATTAAGCACATAAGTTCTTTCTTTTTTGACCCCTGCAAGCTTGTCCAAAATTTTCCAATTTTTCACTGTACAAATCCAAAATCAGGACCCAGGAATGGCCCAGGATTGATTTCTCTTTCCAGTATTCCAATCATATACTTCACACAAGCATCCAAGTTATTGAGCTTCTCGAGGCAGTGCTGAAAAAAATAATTAGGCACTGCTTCCTCTCAGCTGGCCCATCATGTTCTGGGTGGACAGAGGTTCAAATGTAATTAGGCCCCAGACAACTTTTTGTAGGTGTCTGTACACTTTAGACATTGGAGATACAGCAAGGAAACAGGTCCTTCAGCCCACCGTGGCCACGCCGACCAGCGATCCCCTTAGCCAACCAGCAATATCCTCCAGACAAGGGACAATTTACAATTTTGCGGAAGTCAATTAACCTACAAACCTGTATATCTTTGGAGTGTGGGAGTAAACTTGAGCACCCAAGGAAAACCCAAGTGGTCATAGGGAGAACGTACAAACTCCATTCAGACAGCACCCGTAATCAGGTTCAAACTCAGGTCTCTGGCGCTGTAAGGCAGCAACTTTACCACTGTGCCACTGTGCCACCCCAATTTATCACTACCGAATTCCAGCCCATTTCTTTGGAGGGCATAGTGAACTGCTAACTGACATATGCAAGAAGTAGCTCACTGGCCCAATGAAAATTCATGCACTCTCCATAGATTTAATATCCCAACAGGTTGAAACAGGTGGAAAGCTATAGGGCCAGCTTCAGAAAAACATGTTGCTGATGAAGAGCCTTGCCTATCAAGAGCCTTGCCCAGCAAGCAGTTGCAGAGGGGCTAATAACAATGCATTCAGGACTTTTACACCTATTTAACACTAGCCCAAGACATAACTTTACATGAAGTCAAGGAAGCATAACAGAGAAAATGTTGATAGACACAAAATGCTGGAGTAACTCAGCGAGACAGGCAGCATCTCTGGATAGAAGGAATGGGTGACGTTTCGGGTCGAGACCCTACTTCAGACTGAGCGTCAGCGGAGATGGAGTTACAGAGATAAGGAAGTGTAAGAGATCAGAATGTTGATGTATCCACAACGATTTAACTATTGATATCTGATTTTGTATTTCATAAAAGCATTATGAACACCAGTAGGGTTTGAACTGCACTTGACAAGCGACGGAATTATTAGATATCTGTACGGAATTTGTACGTTTTCCTTTTGACCACGTGGGTTTTCTCCAGGTGCTCCAGTTTACACCCACATTCCAAAGGGATGCAAGTTTACAGGTTATTTGGCTTCTGTAATTTATCCCTAATGTGTAGGATAGACCTAGCGTATACATGATCGCTGGTTGGCGAGTACACGTAAGCCTATTTCCACATTGTATCTCGAAACTAAACTAAAACATGTACTAAATTCACAGGAATGGCCAAATTGATAACGAGCATTTCCATAAAGCAAAGGTTTTACAAAGAACAATGACTCAGTCAAAATTGTCAAGAACACAAAAATCTCTTTACAGATTTTGTTTATGTGATAAAATGCTAACGAACATATTGTCGGAGTTAACGACTTTCTCATTTATCCATTCTATGTCCTACATGAAGATTAAAACTTAAGGAAATAAATGAATTAAAAGATATCCTGAATATTATGATCATTAGCTGCTTATTTACAATTGGAGAAAATTTGCATCTTCATCACAAACACACCCCATAACATGCTTCGAAGTATGATTAAAGAACCGTTGTACCTTGCGTTTGTATGGTTGGGCTGTTCTAATGAACTGGGAGTGTAGCCTCTGCTCACCACTGCCCATTCTGGAAGCTTGTTCTCTGTTCAGGCTCCAGCTTTGAGTGAAGCTGGTTACACCAATCCGGCCAACTCGCTATGGAAAATGTTAATGTGTATTAGTAAGGTTTCTGCAAATAAACTGACATTATTTTTCCACTTTTGAGGGACTTAATGGCTATAACAATTTCCTCCTTAGTTGGTGATTCAGTGCTAATATCTAGGTCATCCTCTGCTTGTTGGGTTTTAGCCTCTATTATGGGTGGTGTTCTATTCAATACTTCATTAAAGTGTTCCACCCAGCGGGCTTCTTGTTCTGTTTCTATTGTTAGGAGTCGGCCCTTTTTATCTACAATTGGTGTCTCAGTGGTTCAACAATGTTTGCCACAGATTAGATTTAGATTTTTTTTTTAGATTTAGAGATACAGCGCGGAAACAGGCCCTTCGGCCCACCGAGTCCGTGCCGCCCAGCAATCCCCGCACATTAACACTATCCTACACACACTAGGGACAATTTTTACATTTACCCAGTCAATTAACCTACATACCTGTACGTCTTTGGAGTGTGGGAGGAAACCGAAGATCTCGGAGAAAACCCACGCAGGTCACGGGGAGAACGTACAAACACCGTACAGATGGCGCCCGTAGTCAGGATCGAACCTGAGTCTCCGGCACTGCATTTGCTGTAAGGCAGCAACTCTACCGCTGCGCCACCGAGCCGCCCTTATTTTGGTTATTTTGGTTATCTTGTAGACTTTCCCTTGCTCTCCTTTCTTATTTGCATTTTCTGCTTGATTGGTTAGATCTTCCAGGTATGCCCATTTGTCAGCTTTGGCTTTCCTCTGAACTGCTTTGTGGAAAAGCCCCTGGCCAAGATAACCTCAATGCAGAACTGTTTAAGGCAGACCCAGAACTTGCAGCCAAAGTATTTGTACCACTTTTCCCAGCTATTTGGGAAAGAAAAAAGATACCTGACATCTGGTCAGAAGGAGTCATCATTAGGATACCAAAGAAAGGCAACTTAAGAGAGTGTAACAATTGGAGAGGGATCACTCTTCTATCAATTCCAAGCAAGATTCTGGCAAAGATTATAATACAACGTACCTCAGAAGCAGTAGACAAACAGCTCAGGAAAGATCAAGCAGGATTTCATGGTGGGAGGGGATGCATTGACCAGATATTTGCCCTGCATAACATTATAGAACAGTGCACAGAGTGGCAGAGACAGATATGCATCAACTTTGTTGATTTCGAGAAAGCATTTGACAGCATCCACCGGGACAGTCTCTGGGGCATATTACGAATGTATGGGATCCCACAGCACATAGTTGAAGTACTTAAGAGCTTCTACGCCAACTTCTCTTGCAGAGTAGGGAATAGTAACCACACATTCCAGGTGAAGACAGGAGTTCAACAAGGGTGTATGATGTCAGCGCTACTCTTCAATATTGCTATTGACTGGGTGATGCGTCAGACAACCGAAGATCAAGCAAGAGGCATACGATGGACCCTCTTCTCAACATTGGAAGATCTCGATTTTGCTGATGACATAGCTCTGGTCTCCCACACTCACAAACACATGCAGGAAATAACATCCCGTCTCAGTGACTTTGCACAACAAATTGGCTTGAAGATAAACCAGAAAAAAATCTGAATTAATGACACTAAACATCCAAAACCCCTTACCAATCCAAATGAATGGAAACGACCTTCCCATAGCTGAGGAGTTTATGTATCTTGGTAGAAAAGTCAGATACGATGGCGGAGCACAAAATTACATTAAGAACCGGCTAAACAAGGCTAGGAATGTTTTCAGAATGCTAAACAATGTATGGAGGTCCCAACAACACAGCACTAAGACCAAACTGAAGATATACGGGAGCTGTGTCCTCTCTACCCTCTTATATGGCTCGGAATGCTGGGGAATGACAGTGAGTGACATCAAGCAGCTGTCAGTCTTCCATACTAAGAACCTGAGAAGAATTCTTAGAATATTTTGGCCAAACACCATATCCAACCAAGATCTACTTGCTCAATGCCAGCAAGAGAGTATGGATCCCATCATCATGAGAAAGCGCTGGAACTGGATTGGCCATATACTGAGAAGAGAACCAGACAGCATCCTAAGAATAGCTCTGCACTGGACACCAGAAGGGAAAAGGAAAAGAGGGAGACCCAAAACCACATGGCGTCGGACTGTAGAGGAGGAAATGAAAACTATGGAATTGACCTGGGGTAATGTCCAGAAACTAGCCCAGAACAGACAGGAGTGGAGGACCTACATGCCAGGAGACATAATGGGCAGTAAGTAATTAGTAAGGTTTCTGCAAATAAACCGACAATATTCATTGACTATATTACTTCCACTTGTAATTTAAGGAAGAAATATTAAAAGCCTATCCTTACTTATGAATTCATTGTTAGTCCCATCTGCAGATTGGGAGGTAGGAATGATGAGAGAATAAATAGATATTCACAGTGATTTCCTCACAAAACTGATACAATTGCGAGTCAGGAGATTGAGTCTCCATAGTCAGTAGACTAAGGGGAAAATCCTGAAGTGGGCACTTTGATTCAATGTTGCCAGTTGCAATCCAAGTTTAAATTCAAATCAAGGAGGCCAATGAACTTGACTTATTGTTTTTATGTGTATGTATGTGCTGTATGTGTACATACTCTATTGAGTTAATTTAGCTTATTATGATCACGTGTGTGCGGTACAGTGAAAAACATTTTTTTGCGTGCTATCCAATCAAAGAAAAGACTACACATGATTACAATCAAACCATATATATATATATATATATATATATATATATATATATATACATATATACATATATACACACACACACACAATTAACTTTTTTGTTGTTTATTACATTGTTACCAAAATACTATGTTCACATCTAAAGCATGTTTACTGTGTTTACATATTCCGTTTTGTTGCTGCAAGTAAGAATTTCATTATTCTACCTGTGACATCTGACAATAAAAACACTCTTGTTTCTTGACCTGCTCACAGGTTTTGCAAGGAGCATTTTCATACTAAGGATATCAATTCAAGAGGATGGTCTGACACACTCAGGCAGTAGCTTTCAAAACGTTTGACAATTTTAAAAGACTTTTCAATTCATTTCAAGTCTTATTTTTAAACTCACTCTTATAAATTGTTAATTTAGTTTGGTGTTAAATAATTGAGCGTTTGGAAAAGTGTTTTTAGCAAGGTTTGAGAGTTTGGGAAAGTTTCCAAATAGAGAATGTTCAGCAGGTCAGGCAACGTCTGGTGAAGGGTGGACAGAGTTATTTTTTTGGTTAGATGCCTTTATCTTTCTTATTGAGAAAGTGAAGGAATTGTACATCGTTAAATTGCAGAGAGGGGAAGGATGGAGAGAGCGTCAAATGTCGGTGAAATGTGACTAAGTGATGCAAGTGGTCACCCCCCTAGGTGTGAGGGGATGATGATGACACCACATTAATCAAAACTGTAAGTAGAAGATGAATGAAAACAGGAAGAAAGTGAGAGAAAAATAAAGTGGAAGAAAACAGTGGATGGTAATTCAGTTTAGTTTAATGTCACATGTACAGAGGTACAGTGAAAAGCTTTTGTTACATGCTTAACCAGTCAGCAGAAAGACAATATATGATTACACCAATCCATTTACAGTGTAGGATTTACATTAATAGGTGTAAACTGAAGAATCAAAACCGAGATGCAGGAAATATTAAATAAAACTGGCAATGCTGAAAATGCTCAACATATCAGGCTTTATATATGTGGTAGAGAAAACCAGAGTTAATACTGATTAATTCTGATATAAATGAGAAAGATTGATTTTCTGAAGTTGTTGAATTCAGCTACATTTGATTTATGGAAGATGGAATGCCATGTTTCGAGATGCAGCATGGAAACAGGCCAATCAGCCAACTGAAACCGCACCGACAAATGATTACCCGTACACTAGTTCTATCCTACATTCTAGGGATGATTTTAAAAAAACAATTAACCTACAAATATGCACGTCTTTGGAATGTGGATGGAGACCAGAGCACCCAGGGAAAACCCTCGCGTTCACGAGCAGAATGTACAAACTCAGCACAGACAGAACCCAGAGTCAGGATCGAACCTGAGGCTCTGGCTCTGTTAGGCCACAACTTCACCGTTGCGCCACTGTGCCACCCATGTCTTCAGCTTACATTGTGTTTCATTAGAATAATGTAAGCACTGAACGTCAAGGAAGTTAGTTTAGTTTAGTTCATTATTATTGTTACATGTATCGAGGTACAGTGAAAAACTTTTTTGTTGTGTGCTATTTAGTCAGTGAAAAGACTATACATGATTACCTCCATGCCACCCACAGTTTACTGATAGAGGATAAAGGGAATAGCATTTAGTGCAAGATAAAGACCTGTAAAGTCCAATTAAAGATCAGCTGCGGGCTGGAAAATCACATTCTGTTTTAATACACATTTACAGTATGCTCTTGACCTCTCTTTCTTCCTAACAGCACAAAATTACTCTGTTCTGGTGCACAGCTTCACTTCATCCATCACTGGCACTTCAACAAACAATGTTTTTGTTCCTTTTAGTACTCAACAACACTTCTACTTCTCCCACGCTTTCTCCTTTACACTTTTCTTAACCATCTCTCTTGCAAGCTACATCCCCTTATATAGCATTTACTCCCCCTTCTATTCTTCCCCTCTCCAATCCATCATCACCTTAATAAATGTTAAATTAGGCTCAAGTGACTACCAGCCTATTCCAGTTGACTGTAGTTACAGGGTCACATCATTAGGTACTAAATAATCCAAGTAATTATCTTTTAGAAAACAAAATAGAAAAGGTTAGACCTATAAATACATGCAAACTCAAAGAGTTCATAGCATAGAAAATCAGAATGTAGAATCAGTATATGTAGAACAACAAATAACAATAGATAATAATGTTTTCTAGGTCAAATGACTGCAATCATAAGGTGGCACAGTGGCGCAGCGGTAGAGTTGCTGTCTTACAGTGCTAGAGACCCGGGTTCGATCCTGACTGGATCAAAAAAAATCAATAAATCCCCAGAACTTGATAGCTTTCATCATTGGGTTTTCAAGAGTTTGATATGGACATCTGTACAGGTACTGGAATTGCAAAGATATAGAATGCCAAGGACCAAATGTGAATGAATGTGACTAGCTTTGATAAGTATAAAGGTAAATGGTGGATCAAAGAGCCTTTTTCTGTGCTGTATCATCACGCAGCTAAATGACTATAATTAATAATTTGATTTTGGTTCTCTTATCATATTCAAAGTGGCAAAATGCGACTTATGAAAGCGACATGCATCAATGTTTGACCCTCAGCTACTTACAATCATTTCTCAACCTTAGTCAAATAGGTTGAAAGTAATATATTAAAGTTTACTGATAATACAAAGCTAGGTGGATAAGTATATTTATGAATGAAAGAGGTCAGGGAGATACATAGAGTTAATGAGTGATGGGTCAGATCATATGAGGAGAAGAAGGGAAGAATATAAAAGCATGATGCCAAATGGAGAAAGATTAATAAAATTAATGTAGGTAAAATATTCAAAGAGCTTCATCCAAAACATTATCAAAGTACTTGGGTGAAAGGGTTATTCCATGGGGATTATTGATTTAAGGTCTAATATTCTCTGGGGATTTAAAAAATAGGAGGTGATCTCATTGAAACATGTAACATTTTTAAAGGAATTCACAGGTATACTGAGAAACTGATTATTGAAGCTTGAGAGTCAAAATAAAGGTCATAGCTGTTTGGTTACTTTGGTGACAAAATTGTCTTTGCTCAAAGGTTGTGAGTTTACAGAGTTTACTACTTCTCATGTTTGTGAAGGGTTAATAATTGAATATATGCAATTAAGAGAGTTCTGGATACTAATGGAATAAATTTCTAGAAGAATTTGCAAATCTTCAACCACAATGTAGCTGACCTTTGAAGCAAATTCAAAGAAATCTCATTGCCCTTTCCTAGGACATCAAAACTCCTTTAATTTTATCACTAATTTATTAACAATCCCCTGGAATAGTTGTAATTAATATTGTCAGATTTGTAATCTCTCACTGTTGAATCTTTGATTGTGCATTCAAACCCAAATACACAGTTCAAATGTGTAAATTGAAATACGTTGACACACCAATCACTTGCAGTGTGACAGAAAAGTCAACATGAACATTACCAACACTCAGGAAGTCACTTCCCCTCCACAATAGTGAGGAAAATGGTTTGATTAAATGTCAAAAGATTTGATTGCAAAAATAGATATTTATAGTTTTAAAGTTATTTTTCTTTCTCCCCTTCTAGAATGAACCACCCCATAGTTATTAAAAAAATTGCTTAACACAACATTAACAGTAATCAATTGATTTGATGCGAGCATTATTACAACAGAACATCCCCACAAAAGTGATGGATTAATTAACCTTGTGTTGTCTGTAGAGGCTGTTATAGAGGAGTCTGAAGGATTTCCGTGTATAGCTGCTTCTGTATGCCCCACCGACCAGATATTCCATCACCAAACCAATATCGATCAAGGTAATCTTGTAACCGGGTGGTAGGTTGCTCTGCAAACAAAAGTTCGTATTCAAATTCTCAATAAAATCTGCATAGTTTTATTGATGCTGCAAATTTCTCTTCAATCATCTCATTGCCTGTAGATGTGATCTACTTAATTTTTATTGGCAGCTCAGCGGCACAGCTGATAGAACTGCTGTCTCACAGTGCTAAAGACCAGAGTCCAATTTTGACCTTGGACGTGCTGTCTGTGTTGAATTTGCACCTTCTTCCTGTGAACATGTGGGTTACCTCAGGGTGCTCTAGTTGCCACATGCATTCCAAAAACATGCGGGTATGTAGGTTATTTGGCCTCTGTAAATTGCCCCAAGTGAGTAGGGAGTGGATGTGAAAGTGGAATAGTGCAGACCTAGTATAGACCTAGTGTGAATTGGTAACAGATGATTGGCCTGGATGGATTCCCTGGGCCAAAGGGCATGTTCCAATGCTGTATCTTTCAATCAATCAATCAACTCCCCCAACCCTAGTGGAATTCTATGCTGGGTGCAAGAAACCCCCAGCGGAAATTCAGCAGGGTTCCGCTGGGAAGGTCACAAAGTCTGCTGTGACCAGCAAGACATAGCTTCTGGGATACGTCAGTGGACACCACGCTTCTGCCTACTCCTGTCAGATGGGGAGTTGGGGCTCAAGCTAGAAACGCTTTCATTCACGAGCCAGCCGTTGAGTCCTGACATGGGATCAATATGACCCACCTGGTCATATCTCACAGACAAGGGGGTAGTGCCTTTCCGCTTACCTGACCAACAGAAGGCAGATGCCGAAGGGTGGTGAATCTGTGGAATTCTTTGCCACAGAAGGTTGTGGAGGCAAAGTCAGTGGATATATTTAAGGCAGAGATAGATAGATTATTGATCAGTACGGGTGTGAGAGGTTATGGGGAGACCGCAGAAGTAGGCAGGAGAATGGGGTTAGGAGGGAGAGATAGATCAGCCATGATTGAATGGTGGAGTAGACTTGATGGGCTGAATAGCCTCATTCTGCTCATATCACTTATGATCGTATGGTGATCTTATGACTTTGCCGTGAGCAGTCACCCTCTTCCCAGCCCAGGTAACTTCAGTGAATGGGAACATCACAAATGGTGTTCCCTAAAGAGTCAAACATCCTCTGGGCATACCTCTTCCTTGTTGACTTATTCCTCATATATTCATCTGTTGTTTTATCTGACCAGTGTCCCAGCAAATGCCAGAATAACCCAAAATTGTGCCTGTCCATTCCTTCCACCTTGTGTTTCATTCCCAACAAATGAAGTGTTTTAAGCAATGCTTTTTTCTCTTCACGTCCGTACATCAATAAGATTTTAGGTATAACAATGACATCCTCCTATTTCCTCAAGAATTCCTTCCCAGTTTCACTCCTGGAAGAAATTTATGGCGACAAAGTGGCGCAGCGGTGGAGTTGCAGCTTTACAGCGCCAGAGACCCAAGTTCAATCCTGACTCCGGGTGCTTTATAATTTAGTTTAGTTTAGTGATACAGTACGTAAACATGCCCTTTGCCCCACCGAGTCCGCACCGCCAGCGATCACCTTGTACACTAGCACTATCCTACAAAATAGGGAACTTTTTTTAAACAAAGCCAATTAACCTAACATCTTTGGAGCGTGGGAGGAAACTGGAGCACACGGAGAAAAACCATGCGGTCACGGGGAGAACGTACAAACTCCATACAGATGGCACCCGTAATCAGGACTGAATCCGGGTCTCTGCTGCTGTCTTTACGGAGTTTGTACACTCTCTCTGTGAGCGCATGGGTATTTTCCGGGTCCTCTGGTTTCCTCCCACATTCCAAAGATGTGCAGGTTTGTAGGTTAATTGGCTTCTGTAAATTATCCCTAATGTGTAGGATGAAACTAGTGTATGGGTGATTGCAGGTTGATGTGGACGCAATGGGCCGAATGGCCTGTTTCCACGTTGTATCACTAAAACTAAACTAAAACTAAGATTTAGGCTTTCATCAAGCACGAGTCACTGAACACTAATTTCTACTGAACTAATTGTCTTTAACCCAACTTTACCTGCTTCATGTCTCGAACCAAGTGATGCAATAAAACTTTAGTTGGCCCTTGTTTCTGTGGAGTAAATTAGTAATATTAGAATTTTTTACATTAGAATGCAATACAAATTAATTTCACATATTGACTATCATCTCAGCACAGATCAATAATTAATGGAGCGATTCAATGACCAAAGATTCCTTGCTCACGGGCTCAAGATAGGATTACAATGAATCCCTCACTTGCCCTTGTGTGCAATTACCACAACAGTGTAAACATTGGCCATCAGCCAAACTGAGCAGATCAATTGACCAGCGGCTGAAAAAAACCCGTCCCTGAATCCGGAGGTTACATCTTCACACTTCTGTACCTCATGCCTGATGGGAAAGGGAAGAAGGGGGAGTGACCAGGGTGAGACTCATCCTTGCTTATGCTGGTGGCCTTACTGAGGGAGCGTGAAGCGTAAATGGAGTCATTGGAAGAGAGGTTGGTTTGTGTGATGGTCTGGACTGCATCTACAATCCTGACTCGGTTTCCTGTTAGTTAATCAATTCTTTACCCATGTCAATATATTGCTGCTAACCTTATGTTGTCTTATCTGGTGAACTGAACGATTATACTGAATACCTTCTGGAATTCCTAATACACAACTTCTACCAATTGCACTTTATCCATCCTGTTTATTACATCTCCAAAGAACCCTTGAAAATTTTTCAAACAGAATTTCCTTTTTAAGTAATTATTTCAAGACAGCTGCTGGGTCAGCCAGGCATGTACAACAGCCATTAATTGCCACTCTGCTTTCTAGTGTGGCTACCCTCTAAAAAAGTCTGAAAGTGTGAAAAAAAAGCAGTATGCATTCAAAGAATATAAGAGGTTTGCAGACCATGTTGTAGAGTTCCTCGAGCCTGAAGATGGTGAGGAATCGATGCATGCTCACTCCACTCTCAATCAATAGTTTCACAAAGTCCACCCGGTCCATTAACAAAGCATCAAGCATGGCCTGTTCCAGTGAACCCACCTACACACAATCAATGCAAAATAACATTATCAGGGGTTAAATATCTCAATAGAACTCCAAACCCAACAATTACACCATTACGATTTCCAATTAAAACTGCAAATTGCTTTATTGGTGTAAATCTGAGCTTTCATATAAATCCAGTGCAGACATAATAATATGCAAGAATGATGTGCTTTATAAACTTCTGATTCATGTTGGCAGGAAAAGTGTAAAACGCCTGCATCAAACCCACTTTCAGTTTAGTACCGATCTATCCATGAATCCCTGAACCTAATCTCATTCAGTTAGAGTAATAAAGAAAGCATACGACATGCTTGCATTCATCAGTCGGCACATTGACTAAAAGAGCCAGAAGGTCATGTTGCAAATCATATACTCTACAACACATTCCAGTAGGTCAGAAGATACAACATCACAACTTCACAATGTTAGCAACAGATTACACGGAGAAAAGAAGCTTATTTGTCCATTCAATGGTTGTCCAGCATGTCACCCTTTCCTTTAATTCCACCCATTGCCCTCCCCTCCTTCTCTGTTACTTAGACTAATTTGTTTTCTCTCTTTCACAGTACTGATCAAGGATCTTCAACCTGGTATGCAAACTGGTTTCATAAGTTCATAAGTTAAAGGAGCAGAATTCGGCCATTCGGCCCATCAAGTCTACTCGAAAATTCAATCATGACTGATCTATATTTCCCTCTCAATCCTATTCGCCTTCTCCCCATAATCCCTGACACCCATACTAATCAAGAATCTGTGAATCTCCACCTAAATATCCATTGACATGGCCTCCACAGCTGTCTGTGGGTTTCTCTTCCCACAGATGCTGCTAATCTGTCTTATTCCATTCACTGTATCCATTCTTATTTCAATGGAATACACACCATTTGGAGGTGACCTTTCTCCAGTCATCCTTTCCAATAAAAGAGAAGACCCAGTTGCCAAACATTTTTAACTCCCCTTCCCATTCCCATACTGACCTTTCTGTCCTAGGTCTCCTCCATTGTCAGAGTGAAGCCAAACACAAATTGGAGGAACAATGCCTCATATTTCACTTGGGCAGCTTACAACCCAGCGGTATATTGATTTCTAGAACTTCAATTAATCCTTGCATCCCTTCGCTCTGCGTTCCTCCCCCACCCTAGTCGTCATACTAGTTTTTTTGTCGTCCTTTTGAGTTTCAGTGTTTGTATAACTCATTTTCACCTAGCCCACAGCCAACAATGGACCATTGTGGGCTCCACCTTTCCTTGATCATCGTTACTTTTTGCATATCTTTCATTCATTTGTTTTATATCTCTCTATATCACCATCTATATCTCTCGTTTCCCTTTCCCCTGACTCTCAGTCTGAAGAAGGGTCCGGATCTGAAAGGTCACCTATTCCTCTTCTCCAGAGATGCTGCCTGCCTCGCTGAGTTACTCCAGCTTTTTGTGTCAGAAAATAACTACAGATGCTGGTACAAATCGAAGGTAGTTATTCACAAAATGCTGGAATAACTCAGCAGGTCAGGCAGCATCTCAGGAGAGAAGGAATGGGTGACGTTTCGGGTCGAGATCCTTCTTCAGACTGGTCAGGGGGGCGGGACAAAGGAAGGATATAGGTGGAGACAGGAAGACAGTGGGAGATCTGGGAAGAGGGGGAAGAGAGGGACAGAGGAACTATCTAAAGTTGGAGAAGTCAATGTTCATACCACTGGGCTGCAAGCTGCCCAGACGAAATATGAGGTGCTGTTCCTCCAACCTGCGTTTGGTTTCGCCGATGTAAGGAAGTTGACATCTAGAGCAGCGGATGCAATAGATGAGGTTGGAGGAGGTGCAGGTGAACCTCTGTCTCACCTGGAAACCAAACGCGAAACATCGGCGAAACCAAAAGCAGGCTCGGCGATCGCTTCACTCAACACCTTCGCTCAGTCCACCTTAACCAACCTGATCTCCCGGTGGCTGAGCACTACAATTCCCCCTCCCACTCCCAGTCTGACCTTTCTGTCATGGGCCTCCTCCAGTGCCATAGTGAGGCCCACCAGAAATTGGAGAAACAGCACCTCATATTTCACCTGGGCAGCTTGCAGCCCAGTGGTATGAACATTGACTTCTCCAACTTTAGATAGTTCCTTTGTCCCTCTCTTCCCCTCCCCCTTCCCAGATCTCCCACTGTCTTCCTGTCTCCACCTATATCCTTCCTTTGTCCCGCCCCCCTGACATCAGTCTGAAGAAGGGTCTCGACCCGAAACGTCACCCATTCCTTCTCCTGAGATGCTGCCTGACCTGCTGAGTTACTCCAGCATTTTGTGAATAAATACCAGCTTTTTGTGTCTATCTTCAGTTTAAACCAGCATCTGCTGTTCCTTCCTACACAAAGGAATGAGCATGCAGATGGAAATTCCAGACGTAGAAGAGATCTACGAAATCTCACTCATGAATTTTCTCACCACAAGTAAACATAAGTGAAATGTTACATGAAAAACAAAGGCTGTTGTGGAAACATAACATGCCACAATTAGCTCTTTCAATTAGTCTAGTCAAGTCAAGTCAATTTATTTGTATAGCACATTTAAAAACAACCCACGTTGACCAAAGTGCTGCACATCTGACCAGGAAAAAAAAGAAACATACAGTGGCAGGCAGCCAAACACAACGGCGCGGCCATCTTGAACAAAATGTTAATTCAATCACCCACAGTCCAACAATAAAAGCACTAAACAGGCACCCAAAATTACCCAACCCCAAAAACCCCCCAAAACACAGTCCAACAATAAAAGCATTAAATAGGCATTCAAATCACACACCCCAAAACCCCCAAAAACACAGTCCAACAATAAAAGCATCAAACAGGCACTCAAACCACCCAACCCCAAAAACACACAAAAAAAGAAACATCCATCTCCTCTAGGAGGAGATAATGATAATAATAATAATAATAATGCATTATATTTATATAGCGCTTTTCTAAACACTCAAAGACGCTTTACAGGGTTTACTAAAACATAGAAAATAAAATAAATAGATAAATAAGTAAACAAACAGAAAAAGGAAAAAGAAGGTGAGGTGACGGTCAGTGATTGAAGGCAGTGCTGAACAGGTGAGACTTCAGTGATGTTTTGAATGAGGTGAGTGAGGAGGATGATGGGGGTGAGAAGTTGGAAATCCAGTCACAATGCTTCAGAGATCCCTATAATTTTGGAAATCCTCTTGATCTTCTCAGTGCAAATCGTCATGGAAGTAACTTTAGTCAGTTTAGAAAGCAAGGATCTCTCGAGAGGGAAAGGGAGGAGAAGAAACAATTTACAGATCTTGGCTAAAATTTCTGAATCGTATTACAAAATCCCTTTGAGGGGTTGATCACATCAGAACTAAAATTAACAAGTTATAAAAACTGATTTTAACTTTCTTGATAAAAAGAATAAAATTGATAAAACAGGTTGTATCTGCAGTGTGCGTTAACAGAGCAGATGTCTCTCCAAAGGTGCTCATTGTTTAAATATAACCTCTGAGGCAGTGAGGGGGAAACTACTGATCCATTGTACGATAATGTCTGGATGTAACAGATTTCCACAAAGACTGGAGTTGTTCAATTAGCATAGTACAGATTGTTCTCAGGAGACTTCAGAGTCAAGACATTTTCTTACAACTGAATGCTTTTTACTGAAAGTGATTAGTTTAGATTCTGCAGGTGTGCTACTTTGAATGGGAATATTCGAGCAATTGTGTGCTTGGAGATTTTTTTTTTTTTTTTTTAAACACACTGACAACCACCAGTATTTGTGAAAATATCTCACAGGAAATTTGCTTACGCTCTCTGTATCATCAACTTAGAAGATTTACTTCACATCACATGATATCCCAAAGCCCTTTATATACTTTATATATATATTGAATTACTGCAGAATTGCTACTACAGTCCTTAATAGAAACTGTAATTACATTTTGCATAGAGCAAAACTTCATAATGCATGAGTGACCAGTCAATCTACTCTTGAGAATGTTGGTCACAGGAAGCAGATTGCCTGGACAACACCATGTTCTTCTTTGCAAACTACTATGACATAAATTGTCCACCTGAAAGGTGGCAACCTGGGAGGCAACACAAACTCACCGAGAAGATGGCATCTCCTACACCACAGCAGTAGCTCACTGGTTTATTGCATCAAAGGGAGATGCTGACCTAATTTGTTTATAGTTTCTGGATCTTGAGAATCACAGAAAAATAGAGCAAAAGGAGAATCACTCAGGCCACGTGAATCTGCCAATGTTCAAAGCAACATCCCAATTAGTGCTACTTCTGTACCTTAACTCAAAGGTTCTGCACCTACTTCCTCAAGTATTTATCTAAACAGTTCTCTGCCTTGTCTGTGCAACTTCTGTCTGTAGAAAACAGAGTTATGGCAAGTGACCAAATTGCAGGTTGTAGATGTTTGGTGAAATATAGATTTTCAAAACCAGCTGTCCTTCGGATCTTAATATGAAGATATTAAAATATTGAAGGCCCTTCAATAATCCAAAAGCAAAAACTGCTGATGTTGGAAATCTGTAATAAAAATTGTTGGAGATACTCAACAAGTCAGGCAGAAATTATGTCTATAATTTATAGAAATCATTATTATCCCCCTACTTTCAGTCTGAAGAAGGATCCTGCCCCAAAACGTCACCCATCTTTTTTTCTCTGGAGATGCTGACTGACCCGCTGAGTTACTCCAGTATCTATCTTTGGTATAAACCAGCATCTGCAGTTCTTTGTTTCTAAAAAAGATGTAGAATACCTTCCAGTGTTGCCCATAAACCAAAATGTTTCTCTTGGCAATGTCCACTCTATCCCATGCCAGTGCCAAACTTAACTGGTCTGATGCAGAAGTATTTGTACCTTCAAAAAAAAAAGAAAAAAGATTTTACTTTAGGATTTGATGAATTTAGGCACAATGCACTTCAAGGAAGCAATTAAACATTAATACCTTTGAGGAGAGCAGTTAAGATTGCCAGGTCAATATCCTGCTGTTCCTCTGAATCTGCATCAAAGATTGTAATCTGTGTTCACAAGAGAAGATGGAGCTGTTATCCTTTCATAAACGAACTTAATAAACTTTATTTATCCGAATCTTATCATTTACTTTCCCTTATGAGGCTATTTTATTCCTACCCATTTCATCTCTAATTCATCCTTCTGATTTATTACTGTTGTTCTTCCATTCTAGGTTTATGGAATGAGCTGCCAAAGGAAGTGATTAAGGCAAGTAAAATCACCATGTTTAGAAGAAAACCGGACAGGTGCATGGATAGGAAAAGTTTTAGGGATAGAGGCAAGCAAATGGGACCAGCTCAGGAAGATATCTTGGTTGGCATGGATGGTGGGCCAAGGAGCTTCTTTCTAAACTGCACAACTCTATGACTTTAGGTTTGATGTTGCTTTCAGAGTCCAGGTTGTCTCTCCTCTTGCCTGAGCCTTGATAATGAACGTTAGTTATAGGACCATCAATGTGAAGTCATCAGTCACCATCAGAAGCTAAACAGTAATTAACAATTTGACTTGCTCATAGGAGCTAAAGCAGACCATTCTGAACCTTCAACCCGGTCTGATGTTCTGCTACACCTTGGCCAATCTATGCTCAGATCTTCTTATCCTCCTTTAAATGACATCCTTTGATACCATTATCAGTTAAAAAATCTGTCACCACAAGACTAGTAATTTCAATTAACGTAGTCTCCACATCCCTCAAAGGGAGAGAATTCCCCATTCACTTTGCCCTTTGTCTGAAATATTCTTTCCAGATTTAAGGCTTAAATGACCTACCTCTAAATTCACTGTCAAACCTCACACTTTTAATATCTCCACAAATAACTTTTTTGAAGTTAGTACTGCTGAAGCTTTATTTTCCCTCTAAATGTGTGAAATAAATCACCTCTTAACCTTCGACACTGAAATGAATATAACTCAAGTTTTGGTCATCTGCTTTGTAACCTAGTGCTTTAAGCACTGATATCTTTTTGTTGTTTCTGAACCCAGTTCATTGCCACTGGGATGCGGTGCTTGTATCTCCTCTTGCCAGCTTCTCTGCAGTTTTGCATCTGATTACTACCTAGGATCTTCCATTGATGTGGTGAATGACACTAAAGATGGTATAATTTCCCACACCAGTGCATGATGACTCACAATTCAAATGTGATGATTTAATTTTATGTCCCATTTTAATAACTCTTCAATTGCAAACATTGTTTAATTATTTTAGTAATATAGTGCACATATCCCATCTTTGCATTGAACACTGAACTACAAATATTTTATTTCTACATATTTAATCTTTGCTTTGGCACTGTCTCAGACAGATATATTTTAATTCATTTAATATTTTAGTTACTACTAATACGATTAAAAAAATAGTGCTCAGAGATGGAGCAAATCAGAGGGCGCACACTTAGAGAAGGGAAGGATCACTTGTCAGCAGCAGCAGATATTGACTCTCCTTCCAAAAGTACAAGCAGGGCACCATATTTGGATGTAGGCAAAGTCAATGTTTCTTGTAGTTAAGACATTAGATTTAAGAGATACAGTGTGGAAATAGGTCCATTGGCCCACCGAGTCCACGCCGACCAGCAATCACCCTGTACACTAACACTATCCTACAAACTAGAGACAATTTACAATTTACAGAAGCCAATTAACCGGTACAGCGTGTAAGGAAACTGGAGCACCCAGAGAAAACCCACGCAATCACAGTGAGAATGTACAAACATAGTAAAGACACCACCTGTAGTTGGGATGAAACCCAGGTCTCTGGCGCTGCAAGACAGCAATTCTACTGCTGTGCCACTGTGCCAGCTCTTGATATACTTTTGTCAACCTTGATCCTACAGAAATCTCCTGTGCACATCAGATACTACACTGTGGTCACAAGTTCAAATCTATTCATACAACTAAACATGGATGAAGTTGCATGTATGCAATTAGTTATTTCCTATTCACAAAGACTGCAATCCATAGCAACATAAAATCCTTCTTTCCTAAATTATTATTTTTTTTAACATAATTTCAATTAAAAAAATAGATAAATATTCCCTTTACTGACATTAACCTTCTATTAATTATTACAAACTCGCCCACAAAAGTATAAACTGAAGTCTCATTTCAACAGAATCCTTTAAAATGTGCTGAACTCCATTCTACTGAAGCACTTGCACTAACATCTTCATAATGTCTTTGGAAAACCTTAGTTCCCACTTTGTGCAGGTGTCTTGAACATACTCACCGATTCTCTGTGCTCCATACATTCCATGAGAATTTTAAATAAATGATCAGATTGCTTCTGTCCAAAATTAAAAGTCTTCTGGATCATCAATATTAGTTCAACTTCTAAACCAGGATACAATTTCCTGCCATAAACGAAAGATTGTGTTTAACTGACAGCTGCCAGTAGATCTGTGCTATATTAATAAATGCTAGAGTCTTGATACATGTAAAGCTGATTGTTAGCACATGCTCTCGTTCTGCAAATAATGAGAAATGTTCTTTGATAAATGGAACTTTGGAAGTTGTGCTACCAAGTGGCCTCCAAAATTTGTCACCAGGAGTGCACAATCATACATGGCCCTGAAATCTAGCACATTTAACAGTTTGCATTGGAAGCTACTTTATCAGAGGGCTTTGTACAGGAGGCAGAGAGGAGAAGGAATGTTCTTTTCCAGTTAGTCAGGCAGGCCTCCAGGTAAATTGCCAGACCGTGTGGGAGAAGGAATCAGCAGTGTTCCATTCCACCTTCACCAGCTATTGAGCCTCAATGACCTAGATGCAGTGTTGGAAAACATCCCATGATTGATGAAGACCAGTGAATACATCCTTAAATCCCATTAGTTATGCCTGCGGTGTCAAACATTGTTCAACGTTTCACATCTCCTTTAATCACTGGCTGTCTCAGTCAATCTAGACTGTCACCCAATATTTATATTCTTCATCTCATTGGAAGCTCTCAACAACATCTCACACCCTGCACACAACATCAGCTATTTAGTCATGACATGCACATGACGATCACTTGTGCAATTTACATTAAAATACATCTATTCTTCTTGCACACTATATCACTGCAGGCAGCAGTAGCTGAGCAATTAGGAAGCACAGTTACATCACCTTCCCCCACTGCTGCCTGACCCGCTGAGTTACCCAGTTGGACTATCTAGTCTGTGTCTGACCTATTCGAGTCCTCTCAATCTGGCATTAGCTCCTTTATAACAGAAATATTGCTGTAGCCATTTTTCGTAAAATTTATTTTCTCCAGGTGTCACTGCCAAGGCTGGCACTTATTGTTCAATTCTAAACTTCCATTGAATTGGGGAGGCAGCTAAGGCTCAACCACATTGGTGGGACTGTAGTAATGCACACAGTAAACCTTTTTGGTTACTTCCATGAAAGATACTAGTGAACCAGACGGCATTCCTTGCATCCAACAATTCACTAAATGTAAGAATAGGTGAGCAAGGAACGTACCCACCATCCGCTGTGTGTTTATGGGTAAACGCCAGGAGATCAGCTGCCCTGCCTGTTCCTTCACACACAACAACAGGCACAGGAGGAGCTTCCCTTACGTATTCCCACACCATCAGGATGACATTTGGATCCCCTTCAATCACCAGCCCCACCACAGGCACTCCTTGGCCCATTCCTAAAATGAAAACCAAAAGGATCAAATGGGGGTTGGTAACATCAAAAGAAAACATTTGCCGAACCATCTTGTGGCTAACCTTGGGACTTTAGTGATTGAAGTGGCAGCTCAAGTCATTGAGCAACCCTGCAAAAGGGTATTTAATGAACATTGTAGCCGAAAGTGATCCAGGGGACTCATTCATGTTGGTGTCGTGTTTCACGGTGCACTGTCCATTGCCACAAGAAAATTAGGTAAGAACTAGGAACATTCAACACCCACATTTTCTATCTCATCTTAAGCTAGAAATGGTACAGCGAAGATTTACGAGGATGTTGCCAGGTCTCGAGGGCCTGAGCTGTAGGAGAGGTTGAGCGGGCGAGGACTCAAGAACAGGAAGATGAGGGATGATATTATAGACGTGTACAAAATCATGAGAGTAATACATTGGTTTGATGCACCGTCTAAAGTGAGGGGGGGAAAGATTTAATAGGAACCTGAGAGGTAACTTTTTCACACAAAGGGTGGTGGATGTATGGAACGAGCTGCCAGAGGAGGTAGTTGACTCAGGTACTATTGCAACATTTAAGAAACATTTAGACAGATATGTGGATAGGATAGGTGTAGAGTGTAGAGGGATATGTGTCCAATGCAGGCAGGTGGGACTAGTGTAGATGGGACATGTTGGTCGGTGTGGGCCTGTTTCCACGCTGTAAGATTCTATGACTCGATCTACTCCCACTGTCACAGAAAAATCTGCAAAATTCTGCTGTAACAGAAATTGAACATGGATGGTGCAAGAAAATATATTTTTAGTTTTTGCATCCAAGGAGCTGGGAGCTGGGAGCTGGGAGCTGGGAGCTGGGAGCTCCTTGGGGCTCAGAATGTTGAGCAGCTATACAAATGTAATCCACATAAATTGGAAGAGGAGCAAGTTACAAACACAATAATTGCCCATCTGTACTTACGAGAATGGATTTTCTGCAGTGCAATGTATTGTTCCAGCTTTCTTCGAAGCTTCACTTCATTGCCATACTTCCCAACAGTCCCATCATCTACCAGGATGAAATGTGAATGCTTGCTATTTAAACTGGTCAACTTGCTCAAAGGATTGCCAAGCATTTGATAGGGACATACCACCTTAAGAAATAAATTATAGAAAACTAGTTTAAGACATCGCAGACCTCTATTTTGCTACATATAAATTATCCATGTGCCTGTACTAAGGAGATTTTTATTATGACATATTGATACTTGCTAAATTATAAATATTTCAATCTAAAAATATAGGGATAACTGATAATGTATTCATTCATTGGCATCCCGGTAAAATTGGTAAAATTATCAAAATTAATCAAGAGTTGTGCACCAGTGTGTTTACAAAATTATCACTTTAAATCTAGAACAATTTACTTTGAACACACATTAATAAATTTGTTTGAATTGATTTTCAGGTTTAAAGGTCTATCTTTGCATAGTCTGAAGCCAAAATAGGTCAGTCTATATTGTTTAGTTGGCTCCACAAATACCAATCATCACTCTCATAAACTGCAAAAGATGCTTGTATTTTCTACCACGTTAAATGTTTAATACAATTTCCTTGTGTATGCCAACCAGTGGGAAACAAAATCACATGCAAATTTAGCAAATCAGTTAATTATGCAGATTTCATAAGCCATTATGCACCTTGATAGGATGCTTTCTTTGGCACATTACAGACGTTAGTAAGATTTGTTGGAGACATGCCGAACTTCAGGCATGCTGAACTTCAATAGTTTTCTGAGAAAGTAGGGGAGTTGGTATACTTTCTTAACTCTAACTTCAGGACAAATTGTTGGTGAAGGTGGTGGACCAATCATACTTATTTAAATTTATTTTTGATCAATAATTTTCAGATGCTTTCATCAATCTGCACCAAGTTATCATTCTTAAATATATTCCGCTTAGGGAAAAATTGCCACATTATCAGGATGGAATTATTACCAGTTATTTAGACTCTGAGGAGTAAGCGAATAAGTTAGAACTGCTCCTTTTGAGAAAGGGAAGATTAAGCAGTGATGTGATAAAGGTTTATAATTTTCTATTATTCATTTACGAGATGTGGGCCATTGCCAGCAGTCAATCTTTCATCCCAGCTGAGAAAGTGATAATGAGCTGCCAATTTAAACTACTTGAAGGTATTTCCATTATGTTGTTGGGTGAGGAGTTCCAGGAAATGGACCCAGAGATGATGAAGATACAGTAGTATAGAATTGAAGAAGAAATTCTGCTCTTGATCTTCTCAGTAGTAGAGATTTGACTAGTGTAGATGCAGAAAAATCTGCCCTCTGGTAACTGAAAAACGGTTGATTCAAAGCCATTGCAAAAAAAGTCTACAGGAAGATGTGAGACATGTTTTATCTCAAAGTTTGGTTAGGAACTGGAATACTCTGAGAAAGCAGCAGAAGCTAATTTCATGAATAATTTTAAAAATGATTGGAACAGGCACTTGGAAAATGCCATACAAAATTCTTTCAAGAATCATCCTGGTCACAGCTTGCCAGCTAACTTCATTCTTTGCAGAGGCGTCTCAGTCAGAGTGGTGAAGGTGTGGAATTCTCTGCCTCAGAAGGCAGTGGAGGCCAGTTCGTTGGATGCTTTCAAGAGAGAGCTGGATAGAGCTCTTAAGGATAGCGGAGTGAGGGGGTATTGGGAGAAGGCAGGAACGGGGTACTGATTGAGAGTGATCAGCCATGATCGCATTGAATGGCGGTGCTGGTTCGAAGGGCTGAATGGCCTACTCCTGCACCTATTGTCTATTGTCTATTGTCTATAATAAGTATCAGGAGACACATGAAAAATACATTTTTCAAATGTTTGCAATTATATGCACAATTTAAACCTTTATTATCCATAGCACACAAAGCAGACAGTCTGCATTTGGGCTCATTACAATATGTGATTTGCAATTAAATGTAATGCAATGGTTGATAAACTACATATTGCAGTGGATGGACACAAAGTGCTGGAGTAACTCAGTTGGTCAGACAGCATCTCTGGAGAAAACTAGCATCTACAGTTCTTTGTTTTTACATGTTACAGTACATTGTTCATTTTACTTGAGGGTGACATATGTGGCAACTGTTATTACAAAGATATTAAATTACATTAATCATGGTTAAGTAGAATTATTGTCACAAGCGCAGTTTGATTATCACATAGAATGGCTCTATTGATCAGACACAGTTTACTTACATCTTTTCCTATCAAATCTCTGTGGTTTTCGATGACTCCCCAAGGAGTAATTCCTAATATACAGATCTTCCGTAAATATGGAGAAGTATGATCTCTTACGGCATCACCAACATGTTTGGAAGTCCCTAAATTAAAACCAGAACATGCTGACCTCGGGTAACGTTAAAAAACATAAGTCTTGTTTCATTTAAATACAATATTTGATCAGGCAACAGCAGCAAAACTATCACCTTTCATGTAGCATCACTCTGCAAAAATGTTGTCAAACTAAATTTGACATTGTTTCATAAAGAAAGATTGGAAGACATAACAAGAAGTTTAGTCGAGTAGCCAAGTACTGAGGAGCAAAATAATGGAAGAAAGAGAGGTAAAGTGGTCTAGTAAGCCAAATCCAAGCTCGGGGCCAGGGTAATTGAAGGCATTAGCAAAAGGAGTGAAATTATTAAAGTCATTGAGGTACAAGAGACCAGAATTGGAGGAATACGGCCAGAGGATTAAAGAGATAAGGAGGGACTAAACACTGCGAATTAAAGTTCAATTCCAAGGTGCTTCAACCATAGATTTTCCAAGGAATCAATGGAATTAAGACAGGAGAATACTTAGAAGATTTAGCCATTCAGTCTGAGAAGAAACCGATAAGATTTACAGTGATTTCCCCATGTCCCCTTCATGCTGCACAATGATCTCACCTGTTTTAACACCCAGGAGTTCTGAAAGATCCTTTACGTTAGAGCTTTCTAAACCTTTGACAACAGGTTATCTGAGTGCATGTCAAGATCACACATAGAATTGGCCTTAATTTTCATCTCCTCAAATTGGTGCTAAACTCCCGTTTCCAACCCCAAACTGAACTAGCTGTCCTCGGCCTTCTCCACTGCCATGTGGAGCCCAAATGCTAATTAGAAGAACAGCATCTCATTCCTTTTGGGAATGAACGTTGAGTTTTCCAGCTTCAAATAATCCACACACCCCTTTTCTCCTCTCACCAGTCCACCCAGTGTACCTCTCCCATTATTCACCATTCCATCCCCGCCCAGCTTGTTACCAAGAATCATCACCATCCCCCACCTGGTTCCTCCTGCCCATCACCCACATACTCTCTACTCGAGCTTCTTCTTCCTTGCTTCACCTTTCCTAGCTGTTCCCCCACCCCTGGTTCTATCCACCCATTGTTCCTCCCTTATCTGATTCCATCTACCACCTACCATCCTCTTTTCCCTTCTCAAAAGGTCTTTAGGTTATGAATTCTGATCCACATCTGTTAATCAGTTCAGGGAACTCAGCCTTTCAATAATCTGCTCTTTAAGTGTGATCAATACAACCAAACCTACCTGTGTTGATGCCCTCGGTAACTATCCATGCTCCTGTGGTCTCTGCTGCTTTGATAAGTCCCTTGCCAAAGAGTTGTTGGACTTTTGAAGGAAGTTTAAAGTTCTGACTACCTCCATGGACAGATATCAGCAGTTTTGGTAGTTCCATCAGCCATTCCTTCAACATCAGATGGAGCAACTGATGCAGCTCCGTATCATATGAGACTCTGATATACTGAAGAGAAGTTATTATGAATGCAAAATAATGTTGAAGGCATTTGCTACAAACTTCCTCTGGGTATTATTTGATATTATTGCAACAAGACATTAGCAGCAGCTATGACAAAATAGCAATCACATCAAGAAAACCATTTAAAGCCAGTGAATGGCGGTGAAAGTTATTTTTTTACTTTCCAAACGCAGCCTTCCATTGTTTGTCCACTTTGTACAGAAAATAAATCACAAGAAACCGATATAATGGTAAGAGATGGAGAGAGAGAAATTGGCCCCAAACTCCAACAGTTATATTTGGCAACACTCACATAGCTGAAAAGCCCGAAGAACGTCTTGGACAATTCTATTGTTAATGGTCCAGGTTGTGAATCTGTCAGTGCATTGAGCCATTGCAATGGCATTGTAGTTTTATAACTGTGGCGTTCATTTTTTTCTAGTCAAACTTTAATTTTTTTTCTGCTCTGATGGGTTGGAGAGGATAAATTGCTCACCTGCTGTAACATACAGCACTGCACAACACCTTATCTTTCTCATCACATATTGAAGAATTAGCATCATTTAACCTTACAGAGGGTGTAGGAAGATGACTTAAGAAGGCAGCCATGTGGGATGGTAAGGAGGAGAAGCAGGAATAGAAAAGCAGAAATTGGTTGCCTGCAAGGTTACAAGATTGCTGTGGATGTTATGATCACTGTGGACATTGGCATTAGAGTAACTCTTTTCCAAGCATCATCTTACATCACCTGTTCCTTATCAACACGAATGCTGTAAATCTTTGACATGCTGGTAAGTCAGAAACAATAATAGTAACAAATAAAAACAGGCATTTCAAACATACTCAGTAAATCAAGCATGTAGACACAAAGTGCTAGAGTAACCCATTGCTTGGCAATGCAGCTTAATTCCAAATGTACATCAGTGGTACCATAGGACTCTATTCTGGGAGAACAAAGCAATTTATCTTGTTTGTTCCTATATATTCCCCCCTATATTCCTCTCCTCAAAATGTCAGATAATAAAAACAAATAAGGGGACTTCCAACAAAAGAGAACCAAGAATTTATCTTGGGCCCATAAGAAAATGTGCAATTAAATTAAAAAAATTATCTAACTGCATTTCTCCAAGCCCACAGTCTCTACGGGTTTAGCCTGCAAGGGAAGCTGTCTTTCTTTGTCCATTTGGGCCGCCAACTAGAATTGCAGCTCGGTCTCAATGTCTGCAGAAAGACCTTGAGGTGTCACCTGCACCGAAGAGCAGGTTAACGTGAACAATGTTAGAAAGATGATAGGATCAGAGATCCTGCATTTGAACCCCCTCCCAGAACAAACCGGGCAGGGAAATTTTAATTAAAACAGATTACATTATTGCAACATTTATACGCAGTTTGAAATGGGAGCAAAAATTACTTTAATAGGAAGCAGTGTTAGCAGGTTGATTTATTTTTTGAACTATTAAATGGAACCAACCTTAGCTCGATAGGAATAAGCTCCATCCTGAAAATCTATGGTACCAAAGGCATCTGTTGGACTCGCAACTGTGTGATTCTCAACACACCACTCCTCCTTCTCATCATTACGAGCTGATAAATAGATTGGCAATTTGTTGTCCAAGCCAGAGTGGTCCCCAACCAGTCGCCCACAGCAACATCTGCATTCAAAGTACAAAGATCAAAGTCAATTTTAAAGTTGCAGTCTTTCAGTTCATCTACAGGGCAGATTATATAAATCATTTTATGAATTACCCGCGTATTTACCTCGTGGTCTTTTTAACAAATTGGCAACTTGATGCATACTGAAAATGGACCGTGTTCAGTAAGGCTGATTTACTGTATTTGCAACCAATGTTCAATTTTGTAGTAAATCATAAATGTCTGAATTTTATTATTTGCCCAGAGAAGAGAATTAAATTATCCTCAATAGGGATCTTTTTGGCATTAACGAGATGGAGAAGCACTATAAATAGCAACATTTCTTCGTTATCATTTTGCTGAAATAAGTGGCTGTTTCTGAGAATGTTTGTGTTTTTTAGTTTACCTGTAGCTTCCACCTACATCACACAGTGACAGTGATGTATGGGCATACTCTCCCACTCTTTTATTTGCAGAGAGGTGATATCGGAACTACAGCTATTCAATTTCCTTCAGGGATACCCACATTTCTTTAATTCCACCAGTTGCAATCCAGTGAAGATACCTAGAATGTTTCTGACAAAGCTCTCCGTACATATATAATATGATAAGGGGAGAGCATGGAATACAAAACTATAGTACAGCTAAGAACCAAGGGAAATGGCAAACGTGCAGGCAAAATATGCTTGATAGCCAGAAATGTATTGTCATGGAAATAAAAGTTAAAATCAAAACTACCATTGTAACATAGCACAGTACAGCACAGAAACAGTGCTGTATTGTCTTTGGTTCCCAATGTCCATGCTGAACATAAAGCCAAATTAAACTAACCTCCTCTGCCTGCACATGATTCATGTCCATCCATTCCCCCCAAGTGCCTCTCCAAAAACCTCTCAAAAGGCTACTGTCATATCTGCATCCATCATCACCAACCCTGGCAGTGCTTTCCAGGCTCCAAACACTTTTTGTGTAAATAATTTGCCCGCATATCTCCTTTAAACTGCGCCTCTCACCTTAAAGGTGTGCTCTCTAGTCTTTGGCATTTCCACCTTGGGTACAAGGTTCTGATGTCTACCCTATTTATCCCGCTCATTTTATATGCTTCTCTCAGATCTTCCCTCAGCCTCTGTGCCCCACAGAAATAATTTCAAGTTTGTCCAACCTTTCCTTACAGCTATAAGAATCTATGAATTTTAAAATGGATGAACGAATTTAAAGATTAAGGAGAATATTTCAAAATTCATGTTTATGAATCACCGAATCAGGTAAAGTCTTGAAAGTTTATAATTAACTTTTCCACCATATACAATAATCTTTCAGAAAATGCTGATTGTTTTTCTCATTGGAAAAAAGGTTAAGAAAACATTTGATAAAGGCACACAAGATCCTGATTGGTTTGTGATATGATAAATAAAGGGAAGCATTCTTCATTTACACAAAATGTATAAAAAAGCTACAGGATGGAGATTTAACATCCTGGCCAATTAGTAAAGTACAGAAATTGGCCCCTCGGACCTGCATTCTCTCCATATCCACATGCCTATAAAAAAGTATCTTAAATCGTATCTGCTTCCCCCGCCACATTCCAGGCTCTGCATAAAAAGCATGCCCTGCATAATCTCCTTTAAATTTCGCCTTGCTCACCAAGCTATGCCCTCTGGTATTTGACATTTCCATCTTGTGAAAAAAATTCTGACTACCCTAGTTATGCCTCTCATAATTTCATATACTTCTATCAGGTCCTCACTTGACCTCCAGTATTCCAGAGAAAACAATCCAAATATGTCCAACCTCTTACTGTAGTTAATACCCCCTAATCCAGGTATCATTCTCTCCTTTGAACCAATAGACAATAGACAATAGACAATATGTGCCAGCACCGCCAATCAATGTGATCATGGCTGATCATTCTCAATCAGTACCCTGTTCCTGCCTTCTCCCCATACCCCCTGACTCCGCTATCCTTAAGAGCTCTATCTAGCTCTCTCTTGAATGCATTCACAGAATTGGACTACACTGCCTTCAGAGGCAGAGAATTCCACAGATTCACAACTCTCTGACTGAAAAAGTTTTTCCTCATCTCAGTTCTAAATGACCTACCCCTTATTCTTAAACTGTGGCCCCTTGTTCTGGACTCCCCCAACATTGGGAACATGTTTCCTGCCTCTAACGTGTCCAACCCCTTAATAATCTTATACGTTTCGATAAGATCTCCTCTCATCCTTCTAAATTCCAGTGTATACAAGCCT
The DNA here is from genome assembly GCF_053455715.1 of Rhinoraja longicauda. Classification (NCBI taxonomy): domain Eukaryota; kingdom Metazoa; phylum Chordata; class Chondrichthyes; order Rajiformes; family Arhynchobatidae; genus Rhinoraja; species Rhinoraja longicauda. The sequence continues at coordinate 60,797,640 of NC_135955.1, read as the reverse complement.
AGTTGCTCCAGTCTTTCAACATATGACAGTCCCGCCATTCCGGGAATTAACCTAGTAAACCTACGCTGCCGCCCTTTACAAAGGCTCCACATCCTTCCTGTATTGCGATTACCAGAACTGCCACAAAATACTCCAAATGAAGCTCAACTAAAGTTCTCTTAGGCTGCATCATGATTTCCTGGCTCTAAAATTTAGTGTCCCAACCAATGAAGACAGATATACCATATGCCTTCTTTACTTGCGTTGTCAGTTTCATGGAGTTAAGGATTTGGATCCCAAGATCTCTCTGTACGGTCTTGCCATTAATTGTAAATTTTTACCTTACATTCCACTTCCCAAAGTGTAACACCTCAGATTTGTTCAGATTAAAATCCAATTGTCATCTCTCCACAGATTTCTGTAACTGATGTGCATCTCACTGTATACGTTTACAACCTTCCTCACAGTCCACAACCCTAGCAATCTTGGTGTGATCAACCTATTAACCAATCCATCTACCTGACCTTGAACAAATACACCTCAGACCACAATACGATTAAGTCTACAATGAAAGAGTTATTCAGGCTGGTGGAAGGAAATTACCTCTATTAAACCCAAGAATAAAGTTGAAAAAGAAAAATATGGAAAAGAAGACATTTGACAAGTGTTTCAATTGGAGCCATTTGGAATTATTAACTTTAAAAACATGTTCCATGAAGCTACAGAATTAAAAGAGGTAGTAACTAGTCACTGAAAGGAAGCATGCAGGTACAGCAGGCAGTGAAGAAGGCCAATGGAATGTTGGCCTTCATAACAAGAGGAGTTGAGTATAGGAGCAAAGAGGTCCTTCTGCAGTTGTACAGGGCCCTAGTGAGACCGCACCTGATGTACTGTGTGCAGTTTTGGTCTCCAAATTTGAGGAAGGATATTCTTGCTATTGAGGGAGTGCAGCGTAGGTTTACTAGGTTAATTCCCGGAATGGCGGGACTGTCATATGTTGAAAGACTGGAGCAACTAGGCTTGTATACACTGGAATTTAGAAGGATGAGAGGAGATCTTATTAACATATAAGATTATTAAGGGTTTGGACATGTTAGAGGCAGGAAATATGTTCTCAATGTTGGGGGAGTCCAGAACCAGGGGCCCCATTTTAAGAATAAGGGGTAGGCCATTTAGAACAGAGATGAGGAAAAACTTGTTCAGTCAGAGAGTTGTCAATCTGTGGAATTCTCTGCCTCAGAAGGCAGTGGAGGCCAATTCTCAGAATGCTTTCAAGAGAGAGCTAGACAGAGCTCTTAAGGATAGCGGAGTCAGGGGGTATGGGGAGGGGGCAGGAACGGGGTACTGATTGAGAATGATCAGCCATGATCACATTGAATGGTGGTGCTGGCTCGAAGGGCCGGAATGGCTTACTCCAGCACCTATTGTCTATTGTCTATTGAATGGAGTAGAGAAGTGAGATAGGCATGGATGAGCATCATGACAGCCTTGGACAAGGTGGGCCGATAGGGCCTATAACTACGCTATAAGAATCTATCATTCTACAATTTTAGCATAAGCATGATCTTCTGAATTTCCCATCTGGGGAACTAGCAAGTGAATTCTGCATGACTTGATATAAATTTCCAACAAATAACTCAGCACCAGAAACATATTTATAAAATTACCCAAAGTGTAAAAGTGCCAAAAGATGGCAGAGCCAAAGTGGAGTTAATGAACAGGGCTACTCTGTGTTCTAAAAATCTAAAGGTGTAACTAGTAGAATGGATAAATGGAAAGCAGTGGGCCTGGTATACCTTGCTTTGCAACACCATTTTTTTGTCACATGAGGTTAACGTTTTTGGGAATAGGGTGGTAAATTAGCGCAAGAGTGGAGTGACAGACAGGAAAGAGGTTAAACAGAAGTTTGTCTTTTCAAGAGGGGTAGGATATAACTAGTGAAATGCTGCAAGGATAGGTTAGAGGAACAAGAAGGAATAAGGTTTTTGGCTGAGTTTGGAGCTTGTGAAGATGTTGTAAGTGGTGGGGAGAGGGCCACTGCTATTCAATGAAATTCTACTCCAGATTTAAAGATTATCAAGGATGATGCCTTTCTGGTAGTTTGACTTATTGCTAATACCACACTAACCAGCAAATATAGGTGCATTCTGGTAAATAGATAGTTATGGTTTCTCCCCACTGATTACATTCATTATTAAGATGCTTTCTCTGACTTAATGAAAGGATACATTTTTGAAAAAAAATCATAATTAAACAGAGATACAAGAAACTGCAACTGCTGGAATCTTGAGCGAATCATAAAGTGATGGAAGAACTCAGCATTGGAGAGAATGGACAGATGATTTTTCAGGTCGGGATCCTTCATCAGAATGATGGAGTAGAGGCGAGAAAGCTGGAAAAGTCCTGGGGGTGGGGCAAAGCCTGGCAAATGATAAGTTGGCCTGGTGTGATCAGCAGATGAGTAGAGATAGTGACGAAGGCTGCAGGAGCAAAGGAGACAAAAGGATGTCAGATAAGGAAAGAAATGGAGTGAACTGTGAAGTCAGAGGGAGGGATATGGGTGGAAGAGTATAGGGAGAGAGGAAAGAGGAGATAAAAAGAAATGTGGGACAAGGGAATGAGAGAGGACGTATGGGAGGGAGTAAGGAGCAGAGTGACTGGAGTGGTGGGAAATGGCGATGGAGATGGGTGTGCAGGGTGAGGACATTAAAAGAGGTAATAACTTTTTCAGCTTCATCTAAAAATAGATCAAAGACAGAGTATTGTGTACAGTTCTTGTCACCACACTACAGAAATGATGTACAAATGATAGAACAGACAAGAGACTCACCAAGATGTTGCTGAAATGGAGGTTTGTAGTAATAAAAGATTGGGTTTATTCTCGCTGGAACATGGGAGGGCAAGGGGTGACCTTATGGAGGTTGAGACTGTTAGGTTGTAAGGTACCCAAGAGGAATGTGAAGTGATGTTCTTCCTGTTTACATGTGGCATCGCAAGGAGAAAATCCATTCCCTCCACAGATGCTGCTTGACCTGCAGTTCTTCCAGCACACTGTTTCCTCATAATTAGAAGTGTATTCCTGTTTCATCAAGAAAACTACATTCTTTCCTTCAAAATCCCTTGTAAAACAAGGCTTATTTTAAAATAATCAATTAGATTCTACAAGGCTCATTTTAAAATAAATAGATTTGTAGTGTTGTGATCGAAAAGGGAAAAAATAATGTGAAAGGAACATTATTTTGCTGGAATGCAGCACAAATAATAGTGGCTCCCTGTAGGCCTTAACTTTCAAGAAAATCCCAATTTAACATTGTGAAGTGTGATACTGCTATTAATTTGTTCACTATCATGAAGCTAATTACACTGAAAAGCAATTAAAAGGTTTTAATTTTGTGTAATTGATCATTGATCTGACAAGTTAGTCAGATCAATTACTTTCAAGTTAAACTTAGAGCACAACCACATTCCATCAAAATCATTTTTACTTAGTTCCTTAGGATCAAATATGACTTGCTTCTGCTCAGATTTTGTGTGTCCAACAGTAACTCATGAGGGCAACACATAAATCGCAAATGTGGGGTAATGGTGCCCATTGAGATGGGAGAGTGGGAGGTTTATGTATGGGTCACTCCAGCCATTTACACATGTAAACTGTGTGCTCCTGAGACATGGATCTAAACATCATCCCAAAGACGACTCCTCCATTTCGACCAGTCATGATTCCAAATAATCACAGATACCAAGGTTCCTGTGATTCATAGAATTGGCACTGATGTTGCAATTCCTCAGGAAGCCTTTGAACACAATCTTGAATGTTTTATCTGTCCATCTGGTAATTTGTTCCTGAGGTACAGCTTAGAATGGAATATCTGTATCATGAATCAGGTGTTGATCATGCAAACATCGTGGCCTGCCTATATTACCAAATAAGTGTAATTAAGGCCTCAATGCTGGGGAAGTTGACCTGGAAAAGGACACTGTCATAGTTTCATCCTTCCAGTGAATTCAGAGGATTTTGCAGATACAACTTTGGTGATATTTTTCCAGTGCCTTGGGATGCCTGCTATAGATAGTTCAGGTCTAAGAAGCATAAAGGAGGACAGGGATCACATCGGTCTGGTTGACCAAGAGCTTTGAGTTATGATGGAGATCCTAATCTTCAAATATGTCTTTCCTCAACTGGTCAAAGTGATGTTCGTGCATTGAAGGCAATGATGAATTTCATCATCAACGTTTGCCTTTGTTGAGAGTCAGCTGCCAAGATATTGTAAATGGTCCACATTGTAAACCTTTAGTGTCGGAGGGCAGTATTGCAGTGAGGCCAAGATGGTAGAGGAATCATCTTCTTGTACTTTCAGTGAACAAGTTAATGATGATTATATAGATTCTGAGTTCATCCCTCAGTGAACACAAATGGCCACAGCACTTGGCCGCTCTGTTTTGCCTGACCTTGGTCCTGGAGTGTGATTGCAAAAAGTTGACTAATCTCCTGTTAGTTCTGAATATTAGCTCCAATCCCACGAACGGTTTGTTAGAGCATTATGGTAAGAGAAAGCGTTACAGCCATGATGCAACCTTGTTTGACACCATATTCACGGTGATTGGCTCTGTTGTAGACATGCTGATCATGATCAAGACTTGCATGCCACCTGGAAGTAAATTCAAGGTGGAGTCAAAGATTTCAGCGATGTCAAAAATACCATATATAGTGCTAGTGCTGCTCCCTGCAGTTTTTTTCAGTTGTTATATGGTGAATATGTCTGTTGTATTGCTAGGTGGATCAAAACCACTAGATTGCTATTTAGTTTGTAAAACTGCACGAAAAATCAAAACTCAAAAAACCCTTAATGGTCATGTGAGAATGTATAAGCTGTCAAGGTACTGGAAACTAAGGAGGGATGGGGTGGAACTGATGAGGTTGCTCTATTGAAAACCAATATGGACCTGGTGGGTCAAAAAGCCTCCTTTGGTAATATTAAATGTACCCCATTCCTCCTTCCTTACCAGTTGAGACTTCTCAGAGGTAGCATCCCTTTCCACTTTGGTGTTGAGATTACCCAGGAGGATCGGGTTGGGATAAGTTCCAGGATATTTTAAGGTTGGAGCAGATATCTTCTTTAAACTTATTTAAAGATTACAAGGTCAGGAGCATGGGCACTTATGTGGGTTCTGTGTTAGAGTCAGTCAAAGATCATTGGGTGTTATATCAGGGTGGAGTCGCTGAGATGCCGGACCAGGTCATTCTTGATGGTGAAGCTCTCTCCATAAAAACAGTGTTAATCTTCTCATTTTACCCCCCTCCCCACTCAAAAGAAAGTATACCAACCACATTGACCTTTAAATAAATGATCTCCTGTAGATTACATCTGATTTGGGCTGGCAACTGCTATGTCAAGGGGGGGGGGGGGGCATGATGCAGAGATCTGAACTATAGACTGTCACTTTCAAGAAAAATAAGGAAATTTCCTGATAGCAGTAATTTTGGGAAAGGAAAATAAGGTCAAAATTACTGACCTCCCATAACCTGTACAATACTCGATTCCTCTCTTCAGTCTAATTCCAAACTCCTGCTGGGACAATTCTGAAAAGCCGTGAAGCAGTGTAGGAAGGAACTACAGATGCTGTTTTTTACCGAAGATAGACACGAAAAGCTGGAGTAACTCAGTAGGACAGGCAGCATCTCTGGAGAGAAGGAATGGGTGATGTTTCGTGTCAAGACCCTTCTTCAGAGGACTACAAAGAGGTGACGGTGAGCTTCACTGCACAGCCCACACATACATAGGGGACAAAATGGGAGGAATTCAAAAGTGGACAATTGGCACATCAAGCAGTCAAGGGCTCAGAGGTTGCAGGGCATGAGTCAATGCAATGTTAAAACTGCAATATAATTGGTCAATTAATGTCACAGTGGTTTATTCCTACAATTATGAATACTAAGGACAATTTAGTCCTACAAGCCCATGAGAGAACATTTGCAGGTTCAGTGAGCAAATGTGGCGTTAACATTGATGACCCTCTTATGTACCCTTGAAACAAGGTGAACAACCCCTAATTTAGTAGCTAAATGCACGATTGAGTTGAGCAGGAGCCTAAAGGTGTACCATTACACACCATTTGCAACTGGGCTGGCAACTGCTATGTCATGGGGGGGGGGCATGATGCAGAGATCTGAACTGTAGACTGTCACTTTCAAGGAAAATAAGGAAAATTACTGACAGCAGTAATAGCAGTAATTTTGGGAAAGGAAAATAAGGTCAAAATTACTGACCTCCCATAACCTGTACAATACTCGATTCCTCTCTTCAGTCTAATTCCAAACTCCTGCTGGGACAATTCTGAAAAGCCGTGAAGCAGTGTAGGAAGGAACTACAGATGCTGGTTTATACCGAAGATAGACACAAAGTGCTGCATCACCCATCTTTTTTCTCCAGAGATGCTGCCTGACCCACCGAGTTGCTGCAACACTTTGTGTCTAGCCGAAGCAGAATGATTTGGCTGCCCATAGCAAATGAGGGAATACAACTTTGAAATACCACATGAAGGGGAAGGCCACACCACATTAAATAAGTGATTTATTTTCAAATATGCGATGATTCAACAATGGCTTCTAAGAAGAAACTGAGTAGATAATTACAAGATCTGCCTTCTCTTCCGGGAGGGCCAGCAGTAAATCAGACTGGGCTTGACATAATTGTCTTTCTTCACTTCAGGTTAACATACTATGATCTAACTCACATAAAACAATAAACAGGATGAATAAAATAACATATTCAGAGATTGGTTGACTTTAGCACACAGCACAGCACACTGATAGCAAGTCACCTCCCACAACCTATACAATCCTTCTTCCTCTCTTTGGTTTAACTCCAAAGCCTTACTGTGACAAACCTGAAAGGCCTTGAAGCAGATTGATATTACCGTCCATAACAAAGGAGGGAGATACCTCTTACTGTTTATTTATCCCCCAGGAGTCTCCCTCCAGTGACACGATCAAAGGACTTTTCAAGACTGAATAAGATGTATTTGGGGATTCTAACAAAAGCATTTTCAAATACCACGCTAATCAACTATAGTTTAGTTTAGAGATACAGAGGCCTACCGGGTCCACGTCGACCAGCGATCCCCGCACATTAACAATAACCCCACTAGGGACAATTTTTACATTTACCAAGCCAATTAACCTACATCTTTGGAGTGTGGGAGGAAACCGAAGATCTCAGAGAAAACCCACGCAAGTCACGAGGTACAAACTCCGTACATTCAGCACCCGTAGTGGGGATCAAACCCGGGTCTCCGGCGCTGCATTCGTTGTAAGGCAGCAACTCTACCGCTGTGCCACCGTGTCTGTGGCTTTTGCATAACTTTAAAATACTTTTGTATATTTGTGTAGTGCAGTGGCGCAGTGGTTAGGCCTGCTGCCCCAGTTCGATCCTGACCACGGGTGCTGTTTGTGAAGAGTTTTTAACAATCTTCCTGTGACCGCGTGGGTTTTCTCCGGGAGCTCCGGCTTCCTCCTATATTACAAAGACTTGTAGGTTAATTGACTTTTCATCCATTTCAACTGTTAGGTGCCACTAACCTATTGATTCTCCAAGCATTTGCTCAGAAGAAAGTGCTTAAATAGTTCTGCCAGGGAGAAAATTGAATGTCAGACAAATAGAAGACCACCAACATCATAAGGATTTGGGAGTGAGTGGAAGGTCTCCTTCCGCTGGATTTTCCATGGCTCCTGCCTCCTTTCAATCCATCAGATCGAATATTGGAGTTGCATGTCGGCAAGTTAAACCAGGCCAGGACGTACACTGTAAATGGTAGGGCCTGTAGAACTGAGAGCTCAGGAGGAACATGTACATCATTTCCTGGAAGTGGTAACACAGGTAGAGAGGGTAGTGCAGCAGACATTTGGCTTCATTGGTCAGGGCATTGAATGCAGGACCTGGGATGTCATGTTAAGACAATATATTGGTGAGACCACACTTGAAATATTGTGCATACTTTGAATCTCTCAGCTGTTGAAAGGATGTCATTAAGGTGGAAAGGATGCAAAAATGATTCACAAGGAAGTTACAGGGACTGGAGAGCTTTAGTTATAAAGAGAGACTTGGCAGGCTGGGACTTTTTCCTGAATCTACGTGTACTCTGAGGGGTGACCTAATCGAGATATATAAAATCATGATGGCCATAGATAAGGTGGATAGTCACAGTCATTTTCCCCTGGGGTAGAGGAGTCTAAAGCTAAAGGACATAGATTTAGGGGGAGAGGGGGAAGATTTAAAGTGGGCCTGAGGGGTAACCTTTACACACAGAGGGTGGTGGGTGTATGGAACGTGCACCCAAAGAAAGCTGTAGAGCCGGGTACAATTACAATGTTTGAAAGACATTTGTACAACTACATGGATAGAAAAGGTGCCACATAATCTATGACATTATAACTGGAAGACATCACAATGTAACCTAAGGCAGGGAATAAGGTGGAGCTGAATGTAGTGTTTTGAAGTTGTTTTCTCACACAAAGTTGATGCCCTGAAGATTGTAAATGGATTGAAAACATTTGCATTTCTAGACCATTATTAAGGTCAGCGGTGCCACTTTGCTTCTCCCACACAGCCAACAGTTGATCATAGATTCATCTTCCATACTCCTGCACCCTCCCAGAATCCACTCAAAGTGCCTGCATGGAGGCTGACTATCATTATCACGGCCCTGATCTCCAGCAGAATGGTCAGCAGCAGAATATCCATCCCACTCTGCAGAGCAGCACAAGACAATAGACAATAGACAATAGACAATAGACAATAGGTGCAGGAGTAGGCCATTCAGCCCTTCGAGCCAGCACCGCCATTCAATGCGATCATGGCTGATCACTCTCAATCAGTACCCCGTTCCTGCCTTCTCCCCATACCCCCTCACTCCGCTATCCTTAAGAGCTCTATCCAGCTCTCTCTTGAAAGCATCCAACGAACTGGCCCCCACTGCCTTCTGAGGCAGAGAATTCCACACCTTCACCACTCTCTGACTGAAAAAGTTCTTCCTCATCTCCGTTCTAAATGGCCTACCCCTTATTCTTAAACTGTGGCCCCTTGTTCTGGACTCCCCCAACATTGGGAACATGTTTCCTGCCTCTAATGTGTCCAATCCCCTAATTATCTTATATGTTTCTGACCTGAGAATCTATGGCATCTTTACTTGCAAAACATTTTTACTCAGAGAGTTGTAAATCTGTGGAATTCCCTGCCTCAGAAGGCAGTGGATGCCAATTCTCTGGATGCTTTCAAGAGAGAGTTAGATAGAGCTCTTAATGATAGCGGAGTCAGGGGGTATGGAGAGAGGGCAGGAACGGGGTACTGATTGCAGATGATCAGCCATGATCACATTGAATAGCGGTGCTGGCTCGAATTGCCGAATGGCCTACTCCTGCACCTATTGTCTATAAATTCAGACTCCGTGTATTGCTCTTAAAGTCATAAAAGACAGAAAGACAGTGATATCTCATGTACGTACCGCACCAGGTTCTGGCAAATCTGGCATCCCGGAAGACATCTGCCAAAAAAGAAGATTTTAATTTCACTTTCTTGTACAATCTGCCCGAACGCTATCGAAAATCAATGCCAATCATATACTAGTTTTCTGTATCTACCATGTTCTATCTCCAAAGTTGCAGAAGCTTCCATTTCACTCAAAGACCTAATGCTATGACCAAGTGTTCCCGCATTAGATAATACACACTCAGCTGCAAGATACACACTCCACAATGATCCTGAGCCTTGCATCTTAAACTCATTCCCCAACACCACAGTACCATTCCTAACATCAATAACCTGACGGCAGATGCACTGCCAACATTTGCTGATTGGAAATCACTTTTCTGAATTTAGTTCCAATTGATCCTGAACTCTGGATGCACAATTTATTTTTTATGTAAGCATATTACAAACAAAAGGATGCCTTTGATACTAACGGGCTAGATTAAATAAAATAAACACTAACTTCTGAACCACATGAATATATGTGGTAAGAATAGAAAGGCGAACTACTATTTAAATGTCTATTGTTGGTGTTCAGAGGAACCTATGCATGACTGAAAGATGACGTAAATAATTCTTGCAAGTAGAAAAGAAAATGTATGTTGGCCTTTATTGCAAGAGGATTTAAACACATCAGTAAAGGTATCTCAGATCCCATGTTAATCCCAGAATCTAGCTCACTTAAGTATTTATTTATCAGCAAACAAAGAATATCTCTGAGTTTACAATAGATCACATGCTGCCAGGGGAGGTGGGAAAAGCAGAAATGATTGAAACAAGGAAGGTCTGAAGAAGGATCCGGACCCAAAACGTCACCTATCCATGTTCTCCAGAGATGCTGCCTGACCTGTTGAATTACTCCAGCACTTTGTGTCCTTTTAAGCAGATATGATAGTTACGTTTAAGAGGCATTTAGACAGACACATGAACAGACAGGGAATAGAGGGATATCGTCCATGTGCAGCAGATAGGATTAGTTTAACGGCACCAGGGTTGGCTCATAGATGGTAGGCAGAAGGTCCTATTCCTGTGCTGTTCCTTTCTATGTTCTATCAAACTCAATATGTCTTACACTTTTCACTGCATTCCCACACTTATTTTTAAATGATTGTAGAACCTATATTCACTCTGCTCGGCCCAATAGTTATAAAATGTTGAGTAAAAGGTGATTAAACGAGTTAATAGTAAATTGTGATAAATGTACTTGCTTCATGCTCCATGCTACTCAGAATGTTGGACTAGTTCCTATAAATTTTATAAAGAAGTCTGAGGCATCTAACCTGTGTGAATCCCTTGAACTGGTTATAATTTTTCCACATTCTCGCTTACAGAAAACCCCTTCAATCCACGACTTCTGGGTCTGAAAAGGAAGAGAAAGATCTAATTAATAATATTTTTTGCAGCATGTCCATGTATTCAAATAGACTGGATGGTTTATTGAATGAACATCAAAAGCACAATGCTACTTTTAAGTCTGGATAGAGCTTGCAAATGGCAACCAGGATTCATCTTGCTCCAATGGGCAGCCTATTGGCACCGACATTGCATTACTTTGATAAGGAATACATGAATAGGAAAGGTTCAGAGGGATTTGGGCTAAATGCGATTAGCTTGGATTCGGCATCTTGGTCGGCGTGAACAGGTTGGGCCATGCTGCATGACTCTATGGCTCCATGGCTCCGATTTCTGCACCAGAGCTGAGAATGACCCCTTCCCTATTGCCAGGTAATTCCTCAATGTCCACTTCAAAAATTGAGACAGGCTGAAGGTACTCCATCTCTGAAAGCATATTAAAGGATATAGATGAAACACAAAATGCTGGAGTAACTCAGCAGGCCCAGCAGCATCTGTGGTGTTTCGGGTCAGGACCCTTCTTCAGAGGAAATCTGATGAAGAATCACAACTCGAAACCTCACCTCTCCATTCCCTCCACAGATGCTGCCTGACCTGCTGAGTTACTCCAGCACTTGTAGGAAAATAACTGCAGATGCTGGTACAAATCAAAGGTATTTATTCACAACATGCTGGAGTAACTAAGCAGGTCAGGCAGCATCTCAGGAGAGAAGGAATGGGTGACGTTTCGGGTCGAGACCCTTCTTCAGACTGATGTCAGGGGGGCAGGACAAAGAAAGGATGTAGGTGGAGACAGGAAGATAGAGGGAGAACTGGGAAGGGGGAGGGGAAGAGAGGGACAGAGGAACTATCTAAAGTTGGAGAAGTCAATGTTCATACCACTGGGCTGCAAGCTGCCCAAGCAAAATATGAGGTGCTGTTCCTCCAATTTGGCCTCGCTATGGCACTGGAGGAGGCCCATGACAGAAAGGTCAGACTGGGAGTGGGATGGGGAGTTGAAGTGCTCAGCCACCGGGAGATCAGGTTGGTTAAGGCGGTCGAGCGAAGGTGTTGAGCGAAACGATCGGCGAGCCTGCGTTTGGTTTCACTGATGTACTCCAGCACTTTGTATTTTACACCAGATTTCAGCATCTGCATTTTCTTTGTGTCTCGTTAAAGGATATGGGGCTGTATTCCTTCAATCAGCAAAGTGGTGCAGTGATTTGATGAAAGTGTTTCACAATCATGAAGTGTTCCAGGCATAGTAAATAAAGAGGTACAGTTCTACTGCCGGAGGGGCTGAGAGCCAGAGCACATAGATTCAAGGTGATGAGCAGAGCACTCATGAGGAAAAAAACTTCTTCACACTGCAAGGGGTTAAGATGGAAAGGGTAGTTTGAAAAGTTGATGCAAACAGATTCATGTCTCATGAGAAGGAATTGGATTAGTACTTGAAAGGGCAAAAAATGTCCGAGCTACAGAGAAAGAGATTGAGAACACAACTACATGGATTTTATAAAGCAATATGGGCTAAATATGGGGAGAGGGCATGAACGGGGTACAGATTGTGAATGATCAGCCATGATCACATTGAATGGCGGTGCTGACTCGAAGGGCCGAATGGCTTACTCCTGCACCTATTGTCTATTGTCTAAATGAATTAAAGAGTCTCTTTTGGTAAGAATTATACATTCCAATAATTTGTGTTTTGGAATCTTGCTCATCCAGTCAAGATACATTCATATGTGCAGGTTGAGGCTTTCTGTAGTATTATCTAAACATGCTCATGAAGAAGTATAGCTACGTTTAAGACTTGTTTGGGAGAGTTTTTGTTCCAAAATGCTGCACAGTGAATCAGAGTTTTAAAATGTTTGAAATAATGCTGCACAGTTGAAACCTGCAGAATTCTGCTCAGCTATAAACTTGCTTGGCAAAGTGCTCCCTGCTCTCAAATGATTTAGACTATTCGACTTTTGAGGTACAGCACGGAATCAGGCCCTTCGGCCCAACGAGTCCATGCCAACCAGCGATCACCCTGTAAACTCACACTATCCTACACACTAGGGACAATTTACAATTTTTACAGAAGCAAATTAACCTACAAACCTGTACGTCTTTGGAGTGAGGGAGGAAACCGGAGCACCCAGAGAAAACCAACACGGTCACAGGAGGAACATACAGACAGCACCCGTAGTCTGGATTGAACCCGGGCCTCTGGTGCTATAAGGCAGCAGCTCTACCGCTGCGCCACTGAGCCACCCCCAAGTGTTAAGGCCCTGTCCCAGTTAGGCATTTTTTAAGGCGACTGCCGGCGACTGTCATAGTCGTAGCAGGTCACCGAAAAAACGGTGACTGTGACAAGCTACAACAACCTACCACCTAGTCAACGTCAAGCTACGGCAAGCTACCGAAAACCGGCGACCCAATCGTCGCAAGTAGAACATCCACCTACGACCGCACCTACGACAACCTACCACCACAGAGGTGACAACCTACGACAACCGAAGTCAACCTACGTCCACCCGCGACAAGCTACGACAAGATATGACCCTGAAGACTGACAACTGAAGACAATTCACGTTTCACCCACTTTCCCTATAAAAGGGGGTGTACGATAAGGCTTCCAATCATTCTGCATCGTGACTATTTGAAAGTGATGCCATGAGAAACTACTCTGAAATACAATAACTTCATACATCAATTTTCTGTCAAAATTTCAAGAATTTCCTTTATTGATATACATTTTTTTTTAACAATGTTGGTAAGAACATACAACAGTGCATACCAAAATATTTTAATAAACTTCAATAAATTTCAATAAACTTCAAACTTCAAACTTTAAAATTCAAACTTTAAACAGAATACAAGTGCAAAAACATACAAAACCTAACATCATTTATGGACACATTACACTGATGGATGATCAGATCAAGTTCACACTTGGAATTCGCCGAAGTCAGCACCGGCGACAACCTTAAACACCTGGCGACAACCTGGCGACAACCTACTTCACCAGGCGACAACCTGGCAACAACCTACGACAGCGCCCACGTCAGGACACGTCAAGCTACGCTCATTGGCGTCAAACCAACAGTTGCCGAAGAATTTCAAGCCTTCACAAAATCCAGCGACGACCAGAAAAATGGTACAACTCTTTGGAGACTACTCACGGCCATGGCGACCGTGCAGTGACAGCCTAGTTGCCTGTAGTCGCCTAAAAAATTGCCGAACTGGGACAGGGCTTTTATGGTGCTCAATGTTATGTCAGTCCTGGATAATAGACATCCTGGACTTCAGTATTTAAGGTTAGTCTCAAGATGGCTCTCTTGCACCATTTCCCATTGCTTGTTCACCACTTCTACCTGCCCAAACTTTGAAGAAGTCAAATACATCTATGGCACTAGCACAGGTGGATGATAACAAACTAGTAGTCACTTTTTTAGCCCACCACACTTTTCCATTGAGATTGGTGGAAAATTAAGTGGGCTTTAAACAGGGCTGACAAAGTTATTGTGTCAATTGCTTGATAGTCCTTTTTATCACCCAGTGTTTTTTTTATGTTATACCATCTACAGTAATCAACATGCCACCTTATTCTTAACTTTGCCAACAACTACACCAGAGCTTTAATTTTTAATGAAGTCTGAAAGGAAGGTGAAATGAGATGGGATGAGATTTTCACTTACTCCATCCATCTGCCAATCACTGTACCCCCCTCACCTGTATCCACCTATCACTTGCCTGAAAAAAGGTCTGAAGCTAGGGCTCAACCCAAAAAGTCACCTATTCCTTTTTTCCAGAGATGCTGCCTGACCCAGTAAGTTACTCCAGCTTTTTGTGTCTATCTTCGGATTAAAATTGCATCTGCAGTTCCGTCCTACACTTTGTCCCACCCACATTTTCTTTGTCACCTTTCTTCCCCTTGCTCCATCAGTCTGAAGAAAGTTCCCAATCCCAAACATCAGACATTGCCTGACCTACTAATTTTTTCCAGTCCTTTTGTTTTTTGCTCAAGATTCTAGCGTCTGCAGTCTGCTGTGTCCACAGCAGCTAATGTAAACACATCACACACCAATGAGATGAATGACCAGATAAATGATTTATTTAAAGTATAAATTAAAAGAGGTTTATTGACTGGGGCGATAGGTTAACACAGGTTCTTCATCAAGTGATACCAACTGCCCTTGGATTAACATTTCATTCAGTGGGACAGTATCTTTTAACAATGCAGCATTTCAACAGCACTAAAGTACTACATGAATTATGCGTTCTTAGTCTGGTTTAAGGTTGAATACACTGACTTCAGTCCCAGATGGTTAACCCATCACAAGGTTACTATTAAAAGCAGTTTTACTCAGTTTAATACTTGCGCTGAAGGAAGAGAAATCTTATTTCCTCTCCTGAAAATGCAAAACTAAATAATTGCAGGTATTTCTATGGAGAACAGTTAAAATACTTCAGGCTATAATAATGACCCTTAAGTGTCAGAGGTAAACACTGCCATTTACAGCAATGTAATTAGAAGCTAGAAGTGATTGCGTTAAGTAAATATGGTATTAGCTTAGTTAACTACACTATTAAGTAAACACACAATAACATACAATTTAAAAATCACTAATAGAACTTCCGCAAGGCTGGTGGGAATAAATTGCACTGAATCTGTACCAGGCATTTAGGGCAGTGTTTATTTTAAAATTCCAACTACAATACTTTTAGTTTCAACATAAAAGCTGTATTCGTTATCTCTGAGTATACAGTTAGAATTAACAATTGCGTTAATGAAACATACATGAATACAAATTGATGATCAACAACAATATTTATTTCATAAAAATAAGGTGACTTACCATATTTAAAAATCAGTTTTATTCATTCTTGAAGAAGTAAGCTTTTTAAAAAGATGTGTGCTCCAGAGGGTGAATACAAAACTCTGCAGTACTGCAGAAATACTAAGGCATGCCTTCGCTAGGATTTAACACCTATGAGCACAGAGCTACAAAAGAGGATGTGGTCTGGAACAGAAAAATACAAATCATTTATAAAAGACTCCGCCTTTCTCTTACATAGAAATAGTTCTCGGAGAAATTATATAGCCATTAGCAGTAAAACAAAGAACAGCTTTACCTACCATTAAATCCACAAGACCTTTTTCAAAAGTACATGTGTCAGACATATCCAATGGTATGCTTTAACCCTTCCAGAACTTAGATATACATCCATTGGTTTACCAAGGCACCCCAGTTTTGTACTCAGCTGTTTCTCTCTTTCTGTATCCCATTTGTATTTTGTAATATCTATCATTAAAAAGAAACTGAGATGCTTTGACAACGTTTGCAAATGCAGAGGTGACTTACTTGTTTAAAACCAGCAAAGGGCAGCAAGTATACAAAAGGTTAAAACTCCCTCCCTCCACCAAACTACAGCACCCTGGGGATTGGGACGTAAATACAGGTATATCTGCATTCCTCAACTTACATAACAATAACCAGAATAAACTTGTTTGTTTTACATACATTTTATTGAAATTATTTATAGAGCTTTAATATGAACATGAGCAAACAGCCTGAAATAATATCTGTGACTTTATTCAAGTTGTCATATTTTGTATTCTGTGCAATATTAGCATTCGCAGCTGAAAAGAAAGAAAATGGTGAATATGTTTAAAGAAATTAAGGTTAGACCTTTATTGTGATGTTGACATGTCCAAATGGCTTGCAGATAGATTAGTTGAAGTTCTACAAAAGGACCTTCAAATAAAATGAATTTATTTTAATTAGTAGGAATTTAATTAAATAGAAAATAAAAACTAAATGAGCTAATTGAAAAAATATTTAGAGCAACAAAATGAAAGCTGTTAATTGATGCATAAATATCTGACTGATTGGGAACAATTATGATATAAGAAAATAACTGCAGATGCTGGTACAAATCGAAGGTGTTTATTCACAAAATGCTGGAGTAACTCAGCAGGTCAGGCAGCATCTCAGGAGACAAGGAATGGGTGACGTTTTGGGTCGAGACCCTTCCTCAGACCGATGTGGGTCTGAGAAAGGGTCTTGACCTGAAACGTCACCCATTCCTTCTCTCCTGAGAGGCTGCCTGACCTGCTGAGTTACTCCAGCATTTTGGGAACAATTATGAAATCCCCAGTTTCCACCTGAAATATGACAAGGAGAGGATAATTAAGGTTAGTTCAAGTTATGCCATTTATGTAATGTATGCCACTGATGCCACAAATTATGCCACTATTATGCCACTGAAGATCTTGGAATCTCTTTCATTGATTAAAGAATGTGGAGATTGCAGGCAAGGTTATAATTTTTTGCCAAGCCACAAATAGCATTGCTGAACTTTATACTGTGAGTGTCCTGAAATCACCATTGAAATTTAACACTGAGTAGTGGTTGCAAAAGCAGATCAAAGGCTAGGAGTCCTGCAGAGAGCATCACTCCTCCAGACCTCAAAGCCTTTCCACCAGTTGCAAAGCTCAAGTCAGGAGCCTGATGGAACTCCCTGCATTTAACTGGATGAGAGCATCTTCAATCATCCAGAACAACTCACTCGATTGACACCACATCTACCACCTGCAGCATGCACACCTTCGCCTCTGGTGCATGATAATAGTAATGTGTGTCATGTAACACATGGCACACATTATTTGCAAACTAGCCCAGATTTATTTTGAACCCACAGCCTTTCACGCCATGGTTTGGAGGGGGATATCATCACCCGTGAGCTCCTCTTCAAACCATATTCCACGCTGACTTAGAAATTTATAATTGCTCCTTCCTCAATGCTGTAAATCCTGGAGCCCTCAATCTAACAACACATTAGGATGAGTGTGAAAGGGTATTTAATGGATGGCTTGGACGATGAGCCAAAGGGCCTATTTCTATGCTACATGACTCTGTCAATGAAGTTTAAAACTGCAACTCCAATGATGGGTTTATAATCAATATCTATGCATCATTCATTTGAGAATTACTAGATTGGTAAGGAAACACTTTCCAGACATACCCAAATCTGAGTCTTGGATATGGGAGTGAATGATTGCTACCACAAGTGCTTGAGAAGACAGCGGTGAGCTGAGTTCTTGAACTCTGAAGTCCTTCTGGTGAAGGCATTCTCACCATGCTGCTAGGTAGATAGTTCCAGGAATTATACCCAGCAACAAAGAAGGTCCGATTATATATTTCCAGTTCTGGATGGTGTACAACTTAAAGGGGAATCTGCACACAGCAATGTTTCTATGCATCTGTTGCCTTGTCCTTGGTAGAATTTTGAGAGTTGTAAGCTGCAAGCCAGAGTAGCCTGCAAATGAATGCTGGTGAATTGAGCACTGGTCCTTAGGTCTGCTTACTTCAGGAAAGTTACAAGTTTTCCATTCGGCTCTTGATTTATTTTCAGATGGAGTAAAGGCCATGGGGAATCAGGGGCTGCGTCACTCATCATAGCCTCTGACCTGTTTTCATTGCTGGGAATATATAGGTGGCTGGTCCACTTGCGTTTCTGGTCAATAATGAACCTCATTGACGGTGAAAGACTCAATAATATTAATTCCATTGATTTTCAAAGGTAGCTGGTTCAGCTCCATTGTTTGAGGTAGACTTTGTTGGTACAAATGTTACTTTCCATTTGTCAGGCCATTCCTGAATGTTGTCTAAGTCTTGCTGCATGCAGGAATTGTCTGCTTCATTTGCTGAGAAATTATGAATGAAATTGAACATTGTACAATCATCGATCAACATCCCACCTTGTGACATTACAGTGGAAGAAACATAATTGCTGAAGCATCTAAAGATTATTGGAGAAGGAGTCTGCCCCAAGGAATTCCAGCTGTGATGTCCTGTGGCTAGGATGACTGACCACCAAAAAACACATCCACCTTCCTTTATGGAAGGGAATGTTGTCCATTGGAGTAGTTTCCTTATGATGCCCATTATTGTCAATCTTGCTCAAATGCTGCCTTGATATCAACATCAATCATACCTCACCTCTAAGATTCTACTTTAGTTTTTAGTTTTAGAGATACAGCACGGAAAGAGGCCCACCAAGTCTGTGCCAACCAGCAATCACCCAGGGACCAGTTCTATCCAAAACACCAGGGATAATTTACAGAAGCTAATTGACCTACAAACCTGCACATCTTTGCAATGTGGGAGGAAACTGGAGCACTCGGAGAAAACCCATGTGGTCACAGGGAGAATGTGTGAAACATCGCACAGACTGCACCTGTCGTCGGGATTGAACCTGGGTCTCTGGCTCTGTAAGGCAGCAGATCTAACCACTCAGGATTAAATCCGGGTCTCTGGCGCTATAAGCATCCAGAAACACTATACACGTTGGACTGCATTTGGACAAAGGCTGTAATTAAGTATGAAACCAAGTGGTCCAGGCTCGGCATTGGTGACTTGGCAGCATGTGCCACTTGGCAGCACTTGGCAGCATGTGCCACTTGGCAGCACTGTCAATGGTACTTTCCATTTTAACACTGATGATTAATGGGCATTAATGAACTGTATTGGACTTGTACTTTTTGTGAATAAAAGATATCTGGGCAATTGTCTATATTGTCAGATAGATATAAGTGTTGTAACTGAGCTGAAACAGCTTGGTTAAAGGCAAAGCTCGTTTTGGAATGTGGGTGTTCTGAGCTGAACATTGCAGTATCCAGCGCTATCAATCATTTCTTGCTATCACGTGGAGAAAATCGGATTGTAAGCTTGCAAAGTAACAAAGTAACAAAGTAACTTGCTTAATTACTTTTACTGCTGAGCCTGGGCTCATTTACTGTAAATATATGCAGAAACAAAGTTTAATTTTTAAAAGTTTCACCTTCAGGTCCCTTGACCTCTCAAATAGCTGAAAGTAAATGCCAACCCCAATATCCTACCCCACATTCCAGCCCCATGCATCCAGAAAGACATTGCATTACTTAAATTAAGTGAAAAATGTTCTTGATATTGTGAACAATTTTTCCTAGAATCTACATCAAGGATTTGAATTTAACAGGATTTCTTTTAACCAAAGGCATGGGACTCTCTGGAAATGGAGTGTCACTGTAGCATTATGACATTTTACTGGCAATCGTTTATTTGTAACATAGCCCTCATTCCCAAACTCCCACCTCACATCAAGTAAAGTTACAATAATAACAGGCCTGGTGAGCAGTACGATAGAGAACTTGATTTTTCATTGCCATTATCTTTGAGAGTGCCTTACAGAATGATATGGAATTGAAGTCAGACTTTTTATTGCTTAATATAGTCGTAGTCTTACAGCGTGGAAACGGGCCCTTAGGCTCAACTTGCCCACACCAGCCAACATGTTCCATCTACACTAGTCCCACCTGCCTGCATTTGGCCCATCCCCCTCTAAATCTGTCCTATCCATGTACCTGTCTAAATATTTCATAAACATTGGAATAGTACTTGCCTTAACCACCTCCTCGGGCAGCCTCCACCATTTTTGTGAAAAGGTTACCCCTCAGGTTCCGATTAAATCTTTCTCCCCTCACTTAAACCTATGTCCTCTGATTCTTGATTCCTCCACTCTGGTCATGAGACTATGTGCGTCTACCCGATCTATTCCTCTCATGATTTTGTACACTTCTATAAGATCACCCCTCATCCTCCTGCACTCCAAGGAATAGAGTCCTAGCCTGCTCAAGCTCTCCCTTTAGCTCAGGTCCTCAAGTCCTGGCAACATCCTCGTAAATCTTTTCTGCACCCTTTCCACTTTGACAACATCCTTCCTATGACATGGTGTCCAAAACTGAACATAATATTCTAAAAAAGATAGACACAAAAAGCTGGAATAATTCAGCGGGACAGGCAGCATCTCTGGAGAGAAGGAATAGATGACATTTCGGGTCGAGACCCTTCTTCAGAAATGTTGTCTGTCCCGCTGAGTTACTCCAGCTTTTTGTGTCTATCTTCAGTTTAAACCAGCATCTGCTGTTCCTTCTTACACAATATTCTAAATGCAGCCTCACCAACGTCTTATACAACTGCTACATGACCTCCTAACTTCTATACTTAATGCTCTGACTGATGAAGGCCAATGTGCCAAAAGCCATTTTGAACACCCTACCCACCTGTGATGCCACTTTCAATGAACTATGTACCTGTACTCCGAGATCCCTCTGCTCTACAACACTCCACAGGGCTCTACCATTCAATGTGTAGGTCCTGCCCATGTTAGACTTCCCAAAATGCAACACCGCACATTTCTCTGTATTAAACTCCATCAACCATTCCTCTGCCCAACAGCTCAACCAATCAAGATCCTGCTGCAATTTTTGACAACCAGCTTCACTATCGACAAAACCACCCATTTGTTGTGTCATCTGCAACCTTGCTAATCATGCCATGTACGTTCTCATCCAAATCATTTATATATTCTTTATTTGAATCACTTCAGCTACTGCTCTGACATAATATTAAGCTCTAATTAATTGGTAATCAGGCAACTGTAACTGGATAGTTGCAACTAAGGCAGGATCTATATCATAGTTAATGCAAAATGGAGATTATTGTGTATTTTTAAAGTGGAGATTGGTAGGTTCTTGATTTGTATGGGTGTCAAAGGTTACAGGGCAGGAGACAGGAGAATGGGATTGCGAGGAAAAATAGTTCAGCCATGATTGCATTGCGGAGCAAACTCAATAGGCCAAATGACCTAATTCTGCTCCGATGTCTATGGTCTTTTCTGAGCTAAATCTTCGGGTTTTTTCTTTGATTAAAGGAGTTCAACGGCATCACAAAGGAATGTAAATCAATGGCAGTTTTTCTAAAAGCTCTACTGCAGTGTATTGACATTTAGTTGTTGAGTATCAGGAAAAGCTGTGATCGTTTTCCACAGGGGTAACAAAAATGATAAGGCAATTAGGAGTTAATTCAATTAAGGGCCTATGGCTGAGTATTGGTTTAGTTGGGAATTTGCTGTGATTTACCATTAGCTAATTTAGCATCAAAATCAGCGATAGAGAGTACTGGACACTCACCCCCAAAATTGTCCATTGATTTACAGAACATCCATTTCAATGTACTTATCAGTACTTTAATCATCCTGCAGTGTTGAGTTCTTTATTAAATGAGAAGGCCACCTTACCCACAACTTTAAACACTTATCAAAACAATCCCGCTGCATTGCTCAGTTAACCGTTTAAACCTACTCATGGGAAATAAAAAATGTTGGGGTGCAAATGTTTCAATGAGTCACTAGAAATAATGGACACCTAGAATTAATTCAACTACTGATTTAAGCAAAATTATACAAAACAATTTACAAATGCTGAACGTAATATGTTTTTCAAGGCCTGAATCATGACTTAATTAGTAATCATGACTTAATTAGGTAACGGCCTGAATTAGGTAAAGGCCTGAATCATGACTTAATTAGGTAAGCGAAACACGTAGAGTAGTGATGGAAACCATGAGGATCAAAGAAGAGGAGGTACGGACACTTTTAAAAAATATAAAAGTGGATAAGTCTCCAGGTCCTGACAGGATATTCCCTAGGACATTGAGGGAAGTTAGTGCAGAAATAGCAGGGGCTATGACGGAAATATTTCAAACTCATTAGAAACGGGGATGGTGCCGGAAGATTGGCGCATTGCGCATGTTGTGCCCTTGTTTAAAAAAGGTTCTAAAAGTAAACCTAGCAATTATAGACCTGTTAGTTTGACGTCTGTGGTGGGAAAATTAATGGAAAAGATACTTAGGGACAATATATATAAACATATGGATAAACAAGGCCTGATTAGGAACAGTCAACATGGATTTGTGCCTGGAAGGTCATGTTTGACTAATCTTCTTGAATTTTTTGAAGAGGTTACCAGGGAAATTGATGAGGGCAAGGCTGTGGATGTTGTCTATATGGACTTCAGTAAGGCATTTGACAAAGTTCCACATGGAAGGTTGATTAAGAAGGTTAAATCGTTGGGTATTAATAGTGAAGTTGCAAGATGGATTCAACAATGGCTGAATGGGAGATACCAGAGGGTAATGGTTGACAACTGTATGTCAGGCTGGAGGCCAGTGTCTAGTGGAGTACCCCAAGGATCTGTGTTGGGTCCGCTGTTGTTTGTCATTTACATCAATGATCTGGATGATGGTGTGGCAAATTGGATTAGTAAGTATGCAGATGATACTAAGATAGGTGGTGTAGTTAATAATGAAGTAGATTTTCAAAGTCTACAGAGAGACTTGGGCCTTTTGGAAGGGTGGGCTGAAAGATGGCAGATGGAGTTTAAAGCTGATAAGTGTGAGGTGCTGCATTTTGGTAGGACAAATCAAAATAGGACGTACAGGGTAAATGGTAGGGAATTGAGGAATGCAGTGGGATCTGGGAATAACTGTGCATTGTTCCCTGAAGGTGGAATCTCATGTGGATAGGGTGGTGAAGAAGGCATTTGGTATGCTTGCCTTTATAAATCAGAGCATCGAATATAGAAGTTGGGACGTAATGTTAAAATTGTACAAGGCATTGGTGAGGCAGAATCTGGAATATGGTGTGCAGTTCTGGTCGCCAAATTATAGGAAGGATGTCAACAAAATAGAGAGAGTACAGAGGAGATTTACTAGAATGTTGCCTGGGTTTCAGCACTTAAGCTACAGAGAGAGATTGAACAGGTTGGGTCTTTATTCTTTGGAGCGCAGAATGTTAAGGGGGGACTTGATAGAGGTTTTAAGAGGGACGGACAGAGTTGACGTGGGTAAGCTTTTCCCTTTGAGAGTGGGGAAGATTCCAACAAGGGAACATAACTTCAGAATTAAGGGACAAAAGTTTAGGGGTAACATGAGGGGTAACTTTTTTACTCAGAGGGTGGTGGCTGTATGGAATGAGCTTCCGGTGGAAGTGGTGGCGGCAGGCTCGATTTTATTATTTAAGAGTAAATTAGATAGGTATATGGATGGGAAGGGATTGGAGGGTTATCATATACATACAGCCGGAAACATGCCCTTTCGGCCCTCCAAGTCCGTGCCGTCCAGCGATCCCCGTATATTAACACTATCCTACACCCACTAGGGACAATTTTTACATTTACCCAGCCAATTAACCTACATACTTGTACGTCTTATGGTCTGAGAGCAGGTAGATGGGACTAGGTCGGAGAAAATGTTCGGCATGGACTAGAAGGTCCAAACTGGCCTGTTTCCGTGCTGTAATTGTTAAATGGTTATATGGTTATATGGTTATATGGTTAATTTATGTTTACAAACTTGATACCTTGCAGGTAAATATAAGTAAATATAAGGTGTGAAGAAGGGTCTCGACCCAAAACGTCACCCATGCCTTCTCTCCAGAGATGCTGTCTGACCCGCTGAGTTACTCCAGCATTTTGTGTCTACCTATAAGAATCCCAATGTGATTAATCTGTTAGTTTATTTTTTGAGCCCTTGAAATGGACCTACTAACAATTGAACAAAGCAGTACGGATACCCTGCTTTGCTGCTCTCCCTGCTGTCTTCCACTCGTCAAGCTTATATTCTGAGTTATTTTTCCATTTGTGTGGCCATTTAACTCCATTAGAGTTGTGAAATGAATATTGTTGCGGGACAGTCTTCATTAACCAGGTATCCAACAGTAAGGGAGGACCGATCGGCCGCTGTAAAATACTCAGAAGTGTAGGTAAATGGAAGAGTCAATCCAAGTGGACGCAAAAGCATGATATTAAGTAGGAAAGGGGCTGATCTGAGATCTGGCAGAGACGTGATGAACCAAACGGCCTTCTTCTGCGCTGTGAAAAAATATGCAAAAATGAAAAGAAGACTATTGAATGAAGACACTGAGTGGAAAGGATTGAGGATTTCTGGTTTCTAGCTTGAATAGGAACAAAAATCCAAGACCATCGTCCAGTGCCACTAGTTACCAAACATTTTTCCAAGTCGAAGAAGGGTCTCGACCCAAAATGTCTCCATTCCCTCTATCCAGAGATGCTGCCTGCCCCGTTGAGTTACTCCAGCATTTTGTGTCTATTCTCAATAAATAGTTTGGAGCATAAACAACCTCTTCTTTGACTAGGTAGAGGGACAAACAGCACAATAAACTATCAAAATTGTAATCAATCTGTAAGCAGCTTGAACAAAGTGTAAAATATTTTAAATGTATAAACCTATTTAAAGTGTTCCTGAAATGTCTCAGTGTTTTATTATTGCATCGGCAATGAGACAGTGTAGTCAAGATTGTTAAAGCAAATAGAAGATTTATACTGGACAAAAAATAGTGCAGCATCGACTAGCAAAGCATGATGGTCAGTTAAGTCAGAAAGAACGGTACTAACAATATGTGATGAAACATAAATTGAAATCGTGCAAGAATGTGAAAGTCAAAGAACAATTTCAGATTGTGGTACTGCGATGTTATATTTGAAGGAGATAGATAGCTTGTGTCAGAACAACTATATTAAACCTGGTTTAATAATAATTTTTTACTATGATTTATAAATAATATGTACACCTGTACCTACAACCTACTTACATACCTCTAACTATCTTGTTGGAGAGTCATAGTCACAGAGTCATACAGTGAGGAACAGGCCCTTCGGCTCAACTTGCCCACACTGACCAACACTAGTCCCACCTGCCCGGGTTTGGTCCATATCCTTCTAAACCTGCCCTGTCCAGGTACCTGTCTAAATGTTTCTTAAACATTGCGATAGTATCTGCAAAAAAAATCATAAAATCCTTGTTGTAGTTACAAACAAACCTTAAGTTAAAGTATGTTTGAATTGGCAAAATGTACACATGCTTTAATTCAACGTATAAGTTAAGTGGCCATTCATACAAATTTCTACTAAATTACTTTACGCTTCTGAAAGCATTGTCTAAATTTGAAGTTTATGGCAATAAAGGAAACGATATCGTAAAAGAAGGTGAAAAATATCAACATGTTTATGGAGCACAATTTGTATCGTTTACCAATGTTCCAAGTATTTTACATTCAATAAAATCCTTGTGTGTTCAGTTATTTTTGTGATGTAGGAAATGGACTATATTTGTGAATGGCACTTTCCTTCAAAGAACAATATAATGATAATCAAATAACCTCTTCTGTTGTGTAGGAAGGAACTGCAGATGCTGGTTTAAACGTGTTCTGGTGATCTTCAGTAAGGAATAAATATTGAACAAGGCACGTTCCTTCTGCTCTTTGAAATAGTGATCTGTACGCTTTACGCCCACTGCAGATAGGGACTGTTTGGACATTTAGAGTTATAGAGTAATATAGCATGGAAACAGGACCTTCAGTCCAACTTGCCCATGTCAACCAAATTAAGCATGCAGGTACAGCAAGCAGTGAAGAAAGCTAATGGCATGCTGACCTTCATTGCGAGAGGATTTGAATATAGGAGTAAAGAGGTCCTTCTGCAGTTGTACAGGGCCCTAGTGAGACCGCACCTGGAGTATTGTGTGCAGTTTTGTTCTCCAAATTTGAGTAAGGATATTCTTGCTATTGAGGGAGTGCAGCTTAGGTTCACAAGGTTAATTCCCGGGATGGCGGGATTGTCGTATGTTGAGAGACTGGAGCGACTGGGCTTGTATACACTGGAATTTAGGATGAGAGGGGATCTTATCAAAACATATAAGATTATTAAGGGATTGGACACGCTAGAGGCGGGAAACATGTTCCTGATGTTGGGGGAGTTCAGAACCAGGGCCACAGTTTAAGAATAAGGGGTAGCCCATTTAGAACGGAGATGAGGAAACACTTTTTCATTCAGAGAGTTGTGAATCTGTGGAATTCTCTGCCTCAGAAGGCAGTGGAGGCCAATTCACTGGATGCTTTCAAGAGTTAGATAGAGCTCTTAAAGGTAGCGGAGTCAAGGGATATGGGGAGAAGGCAGGAACGGGGTACTGATTATGGATGATCAGCCATGATCACAGTGAATGGTGGTGCTGGCTCCTGCACCTATGATCTATTATCTATAACCAAGATGCCCCATCTATGCTAGTCCCGCCTGCACATGTTCAGCTTATATCGCTATAAAAATTTCCTTTCCATGTACTTGTCTAAATATCTTTTCAATGTTGTCATAGTACTTGCCTCAACTTCCTCCTCTAGCAACTCGTTCCATATAACCACCACTCTCTGTATGAAAAGGTTGCTCCTCGGGTTCCTTTTAAATCTTTCCCCTCTCACTTTAACCTTCTGTCCTCTGGTTCTTGATTCCGCTACTCTGGGTAAAATAGTGTCTGCATCCACCCTTATCTATTCCCCTCATGATTTTGTACACCTCTATAAGATCACCCCTCAGCCTCCTGCACTCCAAGGAATATAGTCCTCGCCTGCCAAACCTCTCCCTGCAGCTTATGCCCCCAAGTCCTGACAACATCCTCAGAAATATTCTCTGCGCTATTTTGAACTTAATGGTATCCTTCCATCGGGCAGACGATACAAGGCCTTCTACGCCCGCACCTCCAGACTCAGGAACAGCTTCATCCCCAGGGCCATAGCTGCTATGAACCGGTCCTGCTGAGCCGGATGGTCACATCGCACAGTGATCCGGCACAGATCTATTTGCACTTTATTCTGTCTTAAAACTGTTACAATTTGTTTCGTTGGGTTGCTGTTGTTTAAACTAACTAAATTGTTGCATTGTATGGGAGGCGCATTCCCAATCTCGTTGTACCCCTGTACAATAACAATAAAGATATATTGTATTGTATTGTATTGTATCCGTCCTAAATTGAACAAAATACACCAAATGTAGCCTCACCAATACCTGATACAACTGTAACATAACATCCCAATTTTTATACTCAATGGTATATGGGTGCCGGCATTGACCTCCAAAAGGAGGAATAGGGCATAGTGGAGCAATAAATACAAAGAGAACATGTTTAGCATTTTGCATCTTTAAAAATGGATAAATCACCCGCCCAGGTAAAATACACCCCTGGCTTTTAAACTAAGCAATGGAAGGAATAATGCAGGCACTGTGATTTGTTTTTTCCTATCTTCGTTGATTGGAGGGTTGGAAGAATGATTATGACGTACCAACGTTTATCTAAAAGTGAGTGACAAGACAACTGCAGCTTAACATCATTCACGGGCGAATCATACACCATCATTCACGAGAATTAGTGAAACACGATCATTGAACAGTGCGAAGAAGGGTCCGAACCCCAATGCAATCTAACCATGTTTTGCAGGGACGCTGCCTGGCCCGCTGAGTTACTCCAACACTTTGTGTCTCGTTCTAAATAATAGAACCAGAGTTTAATCATGGGTAATTAGCGTGGTCCGGGTAAACTGACTTGACTGAAATGTTCTGAGGAGCTAACAAGCAATGCGGAGTTCAGCAAGACTTTTGACAAAGTCCCACGTACCAGATTGGTCGGTAAAATAAAAAGACCAAAAGGAAACTGGAAACTCGATTAAAATTGGCTCAGAGGAAGAAAGCAACGGATAATAGCCAGTATAAATGACTGGGAAGTTGTATGCAAGATACTTCTTCGAGGGGTGCGCTCGAGATTTAAACGTAGAGACCACGATGGAGTAATTTACTGAGATTGGCACTGTGACTGAAAGTGATGGGGGCGATTTGACGTGCAGGGTTTTTCCCATATTTTGCTAAGAATGAAGGCAAAAACAAAACCATTTAGGTACAATATTCCAACCCACTTATGCGTCCACTTGCATGATTAAAGCACTGATCAGTTAGGGGGAAAAATATCCTATATAAAAATACTACTGTTGAGTTGTTTCCGCCCACTTGCTCAAAAACCACAAAATAAAGCAATCGTACTCTTTTCAAGACACTGAGGAATCAATTTATTTGATCACAAATAAAGATAATTTCCACACATCCCAAAACATCTTGCAGCAACAATTGGTTGCCGTGATCGTTCCTTTGCACTGCTGCGCCCTGCGTGTGAAATGAGGCCAAGAGCAGTTCTTGAAACAAGAAATGAACTTTGGAATCACAGGAGGTGAAAGTATGTAGATTAAGTATTAAACAGGATGCGTGGGCTTGTTCGTGAAGCTTTCTACAAACATTGTGAACTCGTACCCACTAAACACTGCTCCACTATCACACCGAAGATAGACACACAAAGCTGGAAACATCACCCATTCCTTCTCTCCAGATTTGCTGCCTGTCCCGCTGAGTTACTCCAGCTTTTTGTGTCTATATTCGGTCTAAACCAGTTCCTTCTTACAGGTCTGCAGTTCCTTCTTACACATTTCGTCCACTATTACACAGCCGGTTAACACGGGTATAAGGATGGACAATAAATGCCGGCACCGTCCCCCGGCCGAACATGGAAATGAATCAGATTGGGTTCGAGATTGCTGGCATAGACGAGGAACGTGTTCTGGCTTTCCAGTCCATGACAAACACACATTACCTTAAACTGAACCTTCATTGATGCCCGCTTCTTCTGCTTTGAGTGGCCGAGAGATATCTTTGGATGGCCTTACAGTCAAACTAATAGCTGGACCAGATCCTTGGTGTTGACGTGGAGGAATCTCTCCGGGGATCCCAAGCCACACGGTGCCACCATTACACTGTTACATGATTGCGAGATTAAATGAACCGTTCTGACCCTTGAACACCGGGGATGGTCGGTTGATGGCTCTGATGCAAAACTGGATTATGACTCCGCTGACTGACAATCAACATGAAAGACTCAACAGGTGTTTTATGGCCCCAAATGATCGTTGTGTTCCTAACGATTTCAAATACACTTGCACTATCGCCTTCGCTTTTAACATAGAAGTGCGAGCACAACGTCTGCTTGAGCTTCCAACACACATCGTACATGCCTTCAGGGAGCTTGAAGCACTCACAATGTTTGTTGCTGTTTCCAACAGGGCGTCTAATTTCTGGCAAAAATTTTAAAAAGCAGTGGACACATACAGATTGCAGATGCTGGAATCTTGAACAAGACGCAGAGTCAGGACAATAGCCTCCTCTTGAATGTCACTAAAACAAAGGAGCTGATTGTGGACTTCAGAAGGGCTAAACATCCAAGGACGTACACGCCACTGGAGATAAATGGGTCTATTGTGGATAGGGTGAGCAGTTTCAAATACT
This sequence comes from Rhinoraja longicauda, assembly GCF_053455715.1. Classification (NCBI taxonomy): domain Eukaryota; kingdom Metazoa; phylum Chordata; class Chondrichthyes; order Rajiformes; family Arhynchobatidae; genus Rhinoraja; species Rhinoraja longicauda. The sequence goes on along the minus strand of NC_135955.1, from coordinate 60,767,763 downwards.
TGGGAGTCCGCATCGCAGAGGATCTGACGTGGGCAACGCACATTGCCGCACTGGTGGGTAAGGCTAAGCAGTGCCTTTACCACCTTAGACAACTGAGGAAATTCAGAGTGTCGCTGAGGATCCTTCATTGCTTCTACTCTGGGGCTGTAGAGAGCATCCTGTCCGCAACATTACAGTCTGGTTTGGGAACAGCTCTGCCCAGGACAGGATGGCCCTGCAGAGAGTAGTGCGTTCGGCAGAACGCACCATGGGAACTACACTCGTCCCCCTGCAGGACCTATACATCAGGAGGTGCAGATCCAGAGCAAGCAAGATCATGAGGGACCCCTGCCACCCCAGTAACGGACTGTTCCAGATGCTACGGTCAGGCAAACGCCTCCGCTGTCACGCTGTGAAAACGGAGAGGATGAGACGGAGCTTCTTCCCACAGGCCATCAGGACTGTCAACTTTGATAACCCCAGAGACTAAATTTTTGTCGACACTTTTTGTGCTATGTTTAGTAACTTATTAACTTTATTTATATGCTGTAACTGTAATTATTTTTGTGCACAACCCGCAGGCATTGCCACTTTCATTTCACTGCACATCGAGTATGTGTATGTGACAAATAAATTTGACTTGACTTGACTTGAGTGCTGGAGGAACTCAAGTCAAGTCAAGTCAAGTTTATTTGTCACATACACATACACGATGTGCAGTGAAATGAAAGTGGCAATGCCTGCGGATTGTGCACCAAAAAGAATTACAGTTACAGCATATAAATAAAGTTAATAAGTTACTATAGTGTAGACAAAAATTTAGTCTCTGGAGTTATAAAAGTTGACAGTCCTGATGGCCTGTGGGAAGAAACTCCGTCTCATCCTCTCCGTTTTCACAGCGTGACAGCGGAGGCGTTTGCCTGACCGTAGCATCTGGAACTGTCCGTTACTGGGGTGGCAGGGGTCCCTCAGGATCAGGTTGGGTTGTGGGGGGAATGGACAGACATTTCTGTCGAGACACTACAGTAGACTCAAGAACTCCGACTCAGTCTCGGGTCTGAAGAGGATCCCGACCAGAAAAGTTGCCCTTCCATTACCTCCCCAGATGCTGCCTGACCCGCCGAGCACTTTGGGTTGAGCTCAGTTTAGAGATACAGCGCGGAAGCAAACCCTTCGGCCCATCGAGTCCGCGCCGACCAGCGATCCCCAGACCGTAGGGACAACTAGGGACAATGTACATGTGTTTTTTTTTACCAAAGCCAATTAACCTACAAACCTGAAGGTCTTCGGAGTGGTGGAGGAGAGAAACCAGATGCGGTTACTGGGAGAACATGCAAACTCCGAACAGACAACATCAGTAGGTCAGGATGGAACCTGGGTTGCTGGGGCTGGACGGCAGCAACTCTACCGCTGCACCGCCTTGTTCTGCTAAGAAAGAAAGCAGTTTAATTTTTTCGGAGTTAAATATAGTTGATGTAAAAAATTGTATTGTACTAAACTATATCTCACATTAATAGTATTTTTCATACTTTCTAAACACAATCTTTCCCAACTTGGTTCATCCCAACTTGGTTCATCAATGCTAATATTCAGATCTGTTTCCCATCTTTGTCTTGATTTTTGAATTCCTGTCTTTGGACTAGATTTTTGTAACAATTTATACATTGAAGATATAAATTTTTTAGTTCCCTTGCACTGAATTAAACAATTTAAATCCAAATTTACCTGAAATTTGTTTTAGATGCAACCAGGATGTGGGTACTTTTTTACACTCCACATGGGCATGTCCTAAGGTAACTCCTTTTTGGAAAGACCTAAAAAACTTTTTGGAACAATTGATGAATAAGACCATACCATTGGATTCAAGGTTGTTTTTATTGGGAGATACTAAAGGAATATTACCAAGATTAATTTTAGATAAATATCAGGAAAGATTTCTCAAAATAGCAATAGCAATAGCAAAAAAATGTGTGGCGGTCACTTGGAAAGATCACAATGAAATAAGAATTGCAAGATGGTATGCAGAAATGCGTAGTTGTATCCCATTAGAAAAAGCTACTTATAATCTGAGAAATAAATATGATTTCTTTTTGAAACTTTGGAACCCATTCACTTTAAAACTAGGATTAAGAATTGGAAATATTTAATTTTAGGATTGTTTTGATACCCCTAAAAAGAATTTAATAAGAAATTAGCCGGAAGTGTTTCCTTCTTGTCTCCAGGTTTCCTTCTTTCTTCTTTCTTTCTTTCTTTCTTTCCTTTTTTATTTTTTAGCTCTTTATCTTTCTTCTTCTCCTTTTTCCTCTTTTTTCTAACTGGGGGGATGGGGGGGAGGGGGGTTGTGGGTGGGGAGATAATACAGAACAATACAGGTATAATCGAATTTAAAACGTATAATCAAATTTATAATGTAGGTACCATTGCGTACTATGAGTTCATACATGTATTTGTTTTGTTAAAATTTAAATAAAATTAATTTTTTTTAAAAAGAAAGAAAGCAGTTGCTTCCAATAATGAGGGTACTCCGGGCAGATAGCCCGTTTAGGTAACCCAACTTGGCCGGCATGGGCGACGTGAGCCGACGGGCCTATTTCCGTGCCTCTGATTCTCAAACGCAAAACTTGGAGAGCAATGCATGGGAAAGGTCACGGATTCTCGGGTTCCTGCGATTTCAAATAGAAACAAATTAATACGTTAGGAAGAGAAGCAATGAAAAAAAAAGTACTAATACCCAAATCTATGTTCATTAGCCAGGAAAGGGCCTCGACCCGAAACGTCACCCATTCCTTCCCCAGTTACTTCAGCATTTCGTGTCTACCAGAACTACCCACAGTTTCCGACTGTCACCGGTTGTGGGAGGCGACAGTTTATGTAAGTGTTCCTTTCACGCAGAAGGCGGTTAAGAGGGAATTAGTGGAGACTTATAGTGTGCTCAGGTGAATAAATATGAAGGAAGGAATTGCAGATGCCCGTTTCAACCGAAGATAGAGACACAAAAAGCTGGAGTAGCTCAGCATCTCTGGAGAGAAGGAATGGGTGATGTTTCGGGTCGAGACCCTTCTTCAGACTGGTTGAGGATAAGACTGTTTGATCTCACAATCTCCATCACAAGAAATAGACTATTGACTGACGTCTATTACAAACCCACTAACTCCCATTCGATTACACTTCTTCCCACCCTGCTTCCTGCAAAGACTCTATCCCCTACTCTCAATTCCTCCGTCTACGCCACATCTGCGCCCAAGATGACGTGTTTCATACTAAAACATCCGAGATGTCCTCATTCTTTCGGGAACGGCGGTTCCCCGCTCCCATCATAGATAAGGCCCTCCCTCCTGTCTCCTTGGTACCCCGCAGCTCCGCCCTTGCTCCCTCTCCCCCTAGTCGCAACTGATACAGACTCCCCCAAGTCCTTACCTTCCACCCCAATCAACTGTCACATAAACACATAATCCTCCGAAATTTCCGCCACCACCAACGGGATCCCACCACTAGCCACATTTCCCCACCTCCACCCCTTTTTACCTTCCGCAGAGTCTGTCCCCTCCACAACTCTGTGGTTAACTCATCCCTTCCCACCCAAACCACCTCCTCCCCAGGTACCTTCCCCTGCAACCGCAGAAGATGCAACACCTGTCCCTATACCTCCTCCCTTGAGGGACCCCAACAATCCTTTCAGGTTAGGCAGAGGTTGACTTGCACCTCCTCCAATCTCATCTATTGTATCCATTGTTCAAGATGTGGACTCTTATACATCAGCGAGACCAAATGCAGACTGGGCGATCGTTTCGTGGAACACCTTCGCTCAGCCCGCGTGAACCAACTTGATCTCCTGGTTGCTGGACACTTTAATTCTCCTTCCCATTCCTACACAGACCTTTCTGTCCTCGGTCTCCTCCATTGTCAGGGTGAGGCTAGACGCAAATTGGAGGAACAGCATCTCATATTTCGCTTGGGCAGCTCACAGCCGAGTGGTATGAATATTGATTTCTCTCACTTCAGGTAGCCCTGTCATTCCCTCTCTCAATTCCCCCCCCCCCCCCCACCTAAGTTGCACTAGTTTCTCATTTTCACCCTACAAACAGCAGCCATTGCCTGTTTCCTTTATCATCATTACTTTTTTGCATATCTTTAATTCATTGTTCTTTATCTCTCCACATCACCGTCAACATCTCTCGTTTCCCTTATCCCTAATCAATCTGAAGAAGGGTCTCGACCCGAAACGTCACCCATTCCTTCTCTCCAGAGATGTGCCTGACCTGCTGAGTTACGCCAGCATTTTGTGTCTATCTTCGGTTTAAACCAGCATCTGCAGTTCCTTCTTATACAAAGCATTCTTCTCATTGGCAATCGGAAGTGATATTCCGGGTTAGTGTGAAGAAAGCGACGCAGTGTAACTTTCTGCTGTTAATGAATTCCCTCCTGGATTCATTACTTTAGAATGATTGTATTCAATTTCACCTGAAATCTATGAGCTCTTTCCATTTATCCACGTCAATAGACAATAGACAATAGGTGCAGGAGTAGGCCATTCGGCCCTTCGAGCCAGCACCACCATTCAATGTGATCATGGCTGATCATTCTCAATCAGTACCCCGTTCCTGCCTTCTCCCCATACCCCCTGACTCCGCTATCCTTGAGCTCTATCTAGCTCTCTCTTGAAGTCATTGAATGAACATAGAATAGTACAGCAGAGGAATAGGCCCTTCGCCCCCGATGGCAGCGCTGCCCTAGCAGCTGCGGCTTACCTGCGGTCTATTTGTCTTTGTGTGTTTTTGTTGTTTTTTGTCTGAATTGTAGTGTTTAGATATGTAGTGTTTGTTTGTTTAGATATGTAGTGTGCTATGTGTGGAGGGGGGGGGGGGGGGGGGGGGACTGTAAAATTGTCTCTTCCCAGCGGAGACGCGACCTTTTATCTTCTGGGCCGTGTCTCCGTTCCCGCTGCGGCCTACCATCGGCCAAACACTTGGAGCTGGCGGCCTCCACCTGGGACCACCTGGGGCTCTGGTTCGCAGAGCCCGTGGACCGGACTCACCATCTGTGGAGCTGGCTGCCTTCGGAGGCTGCGGGAGCGGCTGCGACTCGCCTTCGGAGGCTTCGGCGCGGGCCGCGTGGACGTCAGAAGCCCGCAGCCCCTGGGTGGCGGCCGACATCAGGAGCTCTGGCAGCGGCAGTGTCTTCGCCCACCCCAGATCGCGGGGCTTGGGTCGGCCCGCTGCGGACCTTTCACCGTCCGGCGCGGCCTGAAATAGGCCACTGGATTTTTCTCTGCCCGGCGGGGGCTTCAATGTTGGGAGTCACGACCACACCGATGTGCAGCGGCAGCGCCTTTGCTCACCCCAGATTGCAGGGCTTGGGTCGGCCCGCTGCGGACCTTTCACCGTCCGGCGCGGCCTGGAACGTGGCAACTTCAATAGCCTGACCGCGGGAGAAGACGGCAGGGGAAGAGAAAAGACATTCTGACCTTCCATCACATTGAGGAGGTGACTGGAGGAGACTCACTGTGATGGATGTTTCTTTTTATTGTTTTGTGTTAGTTTGTGATTGTGTGTGTAATTGCTTATTTTTATTGCTCTTATCGTTCGACTGTGGGTGACAAAATCTCGTCCAAAAGACTTGTTTTTTTTGGATGACAATAAAGGTTATTCTGATTCTGATTCTGATGTCCGTGCCTAACATGCTGCTAAATTAAACTAATCGCCTCTGCCTGCATGTGTTCCACACTTCAATTTCCTGCATATGCAGGTGCCAATTTTCTCTTTCTTCCTGTCCAATAATCAAGTTTTTAATTAATAGAATGTTTCTAAGATAAGTTACCACTTCACCTTGTATTTGTCTATCTCTTATCTTGCTTCGTGCATTACAAAATAAATAGCTGTAGCTAACCTGATTGCCATAACAGTGTGGTGAGAAAAGAAAACTGGGAGAAATTTTGTAATGCTGTGGTATTTCATTATGATTTAATAACTTTCAATTTTGGCCACCATGTCACAGGTTGGTACCCTTATTTACGGAAACACTCACATACAATTTTTTTTATACCTAATTGCTAATAATGTGTCGTGAACGAAGTTCGTCGCAAATTAAGCGCAGAACATTTTGACAATCTATCAACATATTATGGGCTCGATATTATTATGCAATTATATATTAAATCCTATGCGTAATAGTGGAAATCACAACACTTACATTTCTATCAAAATGCTGAAACTCTCTATGAAAGTGAACAAAAAGTTTAAAACTCACCACATGTTTAACTCCACATACACCTAATATCAAATACGAGTCTGCACTGGTCATTACATTTGAATGTTTAATGTTTCTCTGAATCACACATCCAACTTCTCCAAGGTAGTAATTCCAGCATTACGCAGAATAATGCGTTGAATTTAATATGAGCACACAGCAAAAGATTCCTCAACTCTTAAGACTGCAATCCATCAAATATGACGGCCGATTTTCATGACATGGGCAAGTTACTTAGATTTCTGCCTCGATGCCAGAAGGCTTTTCCAGGAACCAACATCGTGAAGGTGACGAGATTCGGTATTTACTTGATGCCACCTGGAGACTGCAAGTTGAATCACACCAGAGAGGGTCTACAACGCCGATGGTGCAGTGCCATAAAACAAAAGTTTCAATTCATTAAAGCAAATCCAATTAATAACACGCGCTATCTCAAATAAACGGCAAATTTAAGTTTGGCAAAGGCTTAAGAAACTACAGCAGAACAGCCAGTGGTCGCTCAGTTTTGGATAGAACAAATAAGCAAAAGTCCTTCCTAGCAGTGTTATATCTGTAAAAAACTCCCCTTACAATTAATGACGCAGGAATAAGAATGTTACAATAGCATTTCCAAATGGAATTAGCAAAACGTGGTATATACTTATAAATGGATTCTGGCACATATTCCTTGAATTGTGCTGTGAACACTAAACGAGAAATATGGAGGATCATTGCTTTGTACATACCACTTTATCAGAATCATGTATTAGCACCAAGGTAGACAGTAGTGCTAAATCTAATTTGCCAACATCTTTGATGAGACTGGTGAAGCACAGATGATGGTGATGAGGCAAATAACAGAGCAAGGTGGAAATGCTCAGCTGGTCAGGAGAGTATGTGGGTAGAAGATTTCATGAAAGACCCTTATTCAGAACCAGGAAAAATACCCCCTCCAGTCTGAAGAAGGGCCCCCACCCGAAACGTCACCCATCCTTTCTCTCCAGAGATGATGCCTGACCCGCTGAGTTACTCCAGCCTTTTGTGTCTATCTTCTAAAAGAGAAAATAAGTTAGTTCAAAACTAGGAAAAAGAGCAAACAAATTAGTTTTAAGGAAACGAGGGTGGGGATGAGAGTGAATAGGACAAGGGAGCTTTCTCTGAGACCAGGATTGCCTTGGGGATAAGTTGTAGATGATATTCATTGATTATGATGAGAGTTTTACTTGACTGTGCATACTTTGAATTTATAATACATTGTCAATTTTCATAAATAACAAATTCTGAATCAAACTTTACATCATTAGATTCTTTACAACCACTGACATAATGGAAATCCAATATTGGAATTATCCAATTTTCTAATGTCACCAGAACATCTGTTTAAAAAAAAGCTTATTATTTATTCTTGACTTAAAGATAAATCCAATGAAGGCATTCATCTTTTACACAAGAAAAAAAATGGCATGCCTGTTAACAAAGACCTCCAATCCAGGCATCATACAATGAGATATTTGATTATTGAGAAAGCAAGAATAAATTTGTTATAGAGCCTGAGTTAGTAAGTATATGCAGCAAAAAGTCACAGAATACTGAAATGCTCAATCTATACACAAGGTGAAAACTTACAATTTATTGTGTTGAAACATAACCCAGAAATATGAAGATGTTTCTGAAAATATGATGATCTGAAAGATCTGAAGATATGAAAAATAGGATGTTTGATATAAGCTTATACAAGCAGGTGGAAAGATGATGTCTCGGAACAATAGTACAGAGAATAACAGTCAACATCAAGATGAAATGGAAATGAATGTACAAGGATTTGGAGCAGTGGAATTAGGATGCCCATTGACCATTCTCTAATTGAATGCTTTGAGTGTTTAAATGCACTGCTTGTCATGGATGAACATTGGGTACTATTGATTATGCTACATAGCTGAATTCATGTAGGAGACAGGCTTATCAGTGCAGAATGCTGCTGATGGTGTGTAATGTGTCAGCAGAAACAAACAAAAGGATAGGGACCCCTGTCACCGATTCCGACACAGCACAATAAATGCAATACCATATTTTAGTGTTGTGCCAATGAAATACAATTAAGGAATGGGGAAATGTATTAAATCCCCTTGGTGTTTTGGTAACATTATTTTAACAAAAGGTGGTGTTGGATTCTCTGTTGATCTCCCCTTAATTCTTGAATTCCGGTGACCACCAGGCAATGTAGAAGATGGCTGGTGGTGCAGGAGTCCTTTTGTGTCTTCCCTTCTCAAGTAGATAAACCATCTTAGACACTGTTGAGGGGAATATCTTCTCAAGGCAAGTCAAAGTGTGGCAGCGGGGTGGTTCAGCTCCACAGGGAGGGCAGCTAAATGAATAGGTCAGCAATTGTGATGGGTCATTCAATTGGAAGGGAAATGGACAGGGGTTTCTGTGGTGACAAACATGACTCTAGGCTGGTATGGTGGCTCCCTGATTTTAGGGAGTGGCTGCAGCGCTGCCTGGGGGTGTTGTGGGTGGTTAACAACCAGTGATTGTGTTCTTTACCAATACCAATAACATAAAGATAAAAAACAAAGCTCTGACATCTGAATCTTCGAGGGAGTTAGGAGATAAAATAGGAATTTAAAGGTGATACTCTCAGGATAACCCCCAGCAAAATAAAAACAGAAAATGCTGGAAATAGTCAATAGGTTAGGCTGCATCCGTGGAACGAGAAACAGATCTGACATTTTAGGTCGAAGACCCATTGTAGGAGCCATTTTGTATTTATTAGCTATTTTAGCATTTTATATTATTTTGTATCCTGCTGTATTATTTTTGGACACCAGGGGTTGTCGTGAGATACTAGGCTTACATATATGGACAGGGGGGAGCCATGGGAGGGGCCAGAATTATGAGTCTAATTCGCCCAGCACTGACGTAATGCTTCAGCTACATTAGGCGCCTGCTAAGGTTTTAGCAAGTTAATAACAGGATACAAAGGAGTGACGGTGAGATATTAAGTTCCTACCAGAAGTTAACGATGGGAGTTATACTAATTTATTTTGTATTGTTACTTCAATAAAGGACTAACTAAACTGCAACGTCGTGAAGATCTCTCTGTTGGTGTTATTTGCGTCAGGAAATATCGCTCCACCTCCTTCGTCAACGGTGAGCTTTGGGACTTTATTGGGAAGACTAAAGTTGCCGCTACACCCATTTCAGAACTGGGTAGGAGACAAAAGAAGCTTGCTGAGTTGTATGGATGAAGAAGGGAGTTATATCTGATGGGGTAAAACCAGGGTGAATATAAGGATGTTATAGATCAGGTTGCCTTGTCAATGAATGGCAGGCGCAAGAACACGGACAAAGAAAATGCAAGAGAAAGTGAAAGTTACGAAAATAGAACAGGAAGTGGTCCCAGCCGGTCGAGATGGGAGAGGATAGTGTCAAGAGCAAAAACATCAGATAGACAAGATGAATGCGTGACTAAAAGAATTGTGTAGGAGGGTGGGATTTAGATTTCTGAAGCTTAGGGACCAATGGGGAAGGTGGGCCCAGTATAAGGTGAATAGGCTACATCCAGGCAGGTTATTATCCTCAGTGCTGCTTGCAGGTGCTGTTGGAGATGATTTAGACTGGTATGTCTGAGGATGGAGTTAGAGAAAACTAAAAGGATAGAAATAAAAAAGGAATTAAAAGAAGGCAGGAAAAGGAATAAGAAGCAAATTGAGCCATATTTGATCCAATGGATCGGGTAACATGAGGAAAGGTAACAAAATGTCACTTATCTAAATACCCATAGTATCTAAAACAAAATCAATGAATCAACAGCAAAAATGGAAATAAACAGGTTTGATTTGGTATTATTTTTTGTAGACTGGTTTCAAGCAGAATAAAGCTGGGAACTTCAGGGGTATTTGACTCACAGGAAGGACAGATAGGACAGATGGTGGGGTCACTCTAACAAGGGATAAATTGGTCAGTGAGACAATCCAGCCTTAGAAGATGTCATGGAGGAATTAAAGAATATCACCAGAGAATTAATATTACACAACTGGGCTAAGTCCCCAAAACCAGATGGCTTATATCTTAAAAGTGGTTCCAGAGATAATGGATGCATTTATTATAATCTTTTAACAGTCCTTAGCTTCTGGAGAAGTACCAAAGCATTGGAAAGCTGCCAATGTGATATCCTTATTCAAAAAGGTTGTATCAGTCATAATGCTGTTGAATGGTACGACAGAATCAAAGTGCTGAATGGCCTACTTCTTGTTCTGTGTTTCTGGCTGTAAGGGCTTTATTATAGTGCACACACTGGTTATTTCTGCCACTTACTACAGTAATGGCCAATATCTAGAGTTGGATTCATCCAATACTTTGCATCCTTTGATACAACATATTTAGTAAACACTGTTAAACAAACTGTTAAAATTGAATCACTTGACCATTGTCCTTGACCGTTGGCCATTTTAATAATTTTAATCCAGTTCCCTTTCCTATGACAATTGCAAAAGTTTAATCTGTAAACTGGGGTTTAAGCTGGTACTAACTCTGGGGCAACTACCTGATTTACAATTGCATGCACATCTGGTGAACCAACATCACAATAAAAAGTCTTAAGGCCATCACTCTTGGATGTGATTACATTATGAGAAAATACTTTCTCCGCAGAAACCATGTCATCAAATAAATATTCTCATTTTAAAGGTTGAAGGGGTCTCATCACTTATAAAACTGTGCAAAGTCCTTAAGTGACTAAAGGATTTGACAATCTCATGGGTCTCAACTAAATTCTCACGTCCAAAAAGTATTCAAATCATGGCATTATCACTTTCAAAGATTGTAGATCTACAAATTCCAGAGAGTATGTAGTACTTAGTATATTGGGCAGATACATCTGAAACGTACTTCAGTGAATGCACATTTGCTGTCTAAAGACTTCCCACTATTACGATTGCATTTTACATAACTAGGAAAGGTAAAACATTTAAAATAAATTAGACTTGAGAGCAACTAATTAAAAACATATAATCTTGAAGATTTTATTCATTTCAAAACACAGAGCCCCAAAAGGGTACAAAACTGAAGATACTAACAATACTAAAAATTGGAAAGATAAAAAGTTAACTTATCAGAATTTGAAATGCCTGAGTTATCACTGCATTTATAAAGAAATTAAATAAATAATCAATGAAGAACAGTGTAGAACTGCAAACATGTCAGTAGGACAAAACAGATTTGATTTTGTTCAGATTTTTTAAATGCAAATTAAATCGATCATTTCTAGAACAGATAAAGCACTCACATTTCCATCACTAACAAAAAATTATCACAGTCACCACAGATTATTCAGATAGTTTACTATTGGTGTTGATTTTAGTAGTTTCTGAGCTATATGAAACTCTTGCCTGTTGGGTTAAACTTAGTTAAAACTGGGATAGAACATGTAAATGATTAAAGAGCATATAGCTAGGTTTCTATTTTCCGAATGCTTGAGTCATTAAGCTTTAGGTATTTTCAAAAGGTTGTCTAGTTGTTTCTGTTATAATTGGAGATTGGCAGTTTATTACTGGTTTTATCTCTTGTTGCCATACATCAAAATAGTATGTTTCAAATTGAATTAATTCTGCAACGGAAATTATTATTCCAATGGGATTGAGAATCAAATTACCTACTTTCCTTTTTTTAAATCAATGGAATAATTAATTTGATTCTGAATCCAAGCTCCCTCATACAAAAGATTGAGATATGGGATGGAGGAGGGTTGCATGGAGAACAAAAATAAAAAGATTTTGGCAAATAAGATTTCAAACACTAGGAATTATTTTAGTAGAAATTCAGTTTTTCCAATTTGTAATTAGAAAATATATACTGAAAAAGAAATTATTGTAATTGCATTTTCTCTCACACATACAACTCAAAAATAGACTTCTCCACCTCCAGGTATTTATTCACAAAATGCTGGAGTAACTCAGCAGGTCAGGCAGCATCTCAGGAGAGAAGGAATGGGTGACGTTTTGGGGTGAGACCCGAAACGTCACCCATTCCTTTTCTCCTGAGATGCTGCCTGACCTGCTGAGTTACTCCAGCATTTTGTGAATAAATACCTTCGATTTGTACCAGCATCTGCAGTTATTTTCTTACTTCTCCACCTCCAAGTATGTTCTATTATTCTTAAGCACTTTGACAAAATAATTAGTTGTATGTCTGTCAACCATATATTTCTGAGGCATGAGAGAGGAAGGAATAATTGTTTTTATTCAAATTCTCTCTTTTGTGGAGTATATTAAAGGCCTCATGAAAAAAAGTTTAAAAAAATTAATTTGCATACTAGTTGAAGCTAACATTCTTCTTAGTAGCTCCACTGACATTAGGAAGATTTCACCCACATCCACCAGCACAATTCCACAGAGCAGGCAGAATTACCTTGGAGCCACCCACCTGGTGTCTAAATTGCAATGCCAGCCTATTAGATGATTTCACCGAGATCCCAGGGTTCTCATGGCTTGAGCCTATTATTTCTGATGAAGTTGTTTTAACAACGCAGAGTGCATCACGACAGCTTGGCGGATATATTCAAGATGAAAAAGAATTATATTGGTGCATTCTGGTATCAAAGGAATTCAAAAATTTATGCAAAAGTATCTGTGGAATTCTCTGCCTCAGAAGGCAGTGGAGGCCAATTCTCTGAATGCATTCAAGAGAGAGCTAGATAGAGCTCTTAAGGATAGCGGAGTCAGGGGGTATGGGGAGAAGGCAGGGACGGGGTACTGACTGAGAATGATCAGCCATGATCACATTGAATGGCGGTGCTGGCTCGAAGGGCCGAATGGCCTCCTCCTGCACCTATTGTCCATTGTCTACTTTGAACATAAAGTACTCTCCCAAAACTGTCGGTTCAAAGCTTAACGTCAGTTTAACATACTCGTATTTGATGCCTCATCAGGAATCTAGCGAGGCTCAAATATAAAGATTGATATTTTGATGAGATGCTGGAGGATGCTAGTGTCAAAACTAGAAAAAAGAAATAAGAAAAGATCACGATACACCAAGAAACGATACACCGATTCTTGCATTTGTTTTAGTATTAGTATTTCAACTGCAAATTAAAACTAACATAAATAAATCCTACTGACAGTCTGAAGTCTGCTGCCTTCCTGAACAAGGTGTAATTGAAATGAAATCTATAACTCCAATCATTTCAATTTCTGAATCAGATACGAAAACGCATTTATTTATAATTTTACGGTAGTATTACATGTATCCTTGCACAGTTCAGTTCCTTTAAAAGCTTGAATTCCGTTAATATTCTCCCCAAACCTTGTGAAGCACAAGACATGCTGTACACAAAAACAGTTTGTCAGTCATAAGAATGAACATTTTTACAAAAAACATAAGGTGCCTATGGCATCTTTTCCTTTTCCCTAGGGAAAACTCTTAGCATTACAATGTATGGAAACAGTTTTATTTTTAAACATTTCATGACAATCTCAGTTTTGGAGTTCCACCTCCATTTCTGCTGCCTCTTCTGGAACGTCACAATTCATTTCTTCGGGTATCTTTGTTTGCCCAACATCTTTGATCTCAGCTATTTCAATTTTAGGCAAAGGAACTCTCCAAAACTGAAATGAATTGTACCCACAAGGTACTTCATTCCATGGTGCATTCTAGGAGGAAAATAATACACATTATTTTAAAAGAATGTCAAGTCCCAGCTAACAAATACGAAACAATGATCATCCAAATACAATGCCTTGGCCTATCCATTTCGAACAGATCCATCTTGCCACACAACTGATATCAATGTTCAAAGAATTCAAAACTTCCATCTTGCCAGCTATATGATAACCTGATCATTTCTATTCCCAGAAGCGCATGGGTTTGACTCTGATCCCAAAACATCAACTCTTAGATATTATTTCTTAGCTTCTTAACCCCGACTGCAATACTCACCAATTTAATTCTCTATACCGATGGCTCCAACATGCACCGCAATGTTTGGCTCTTCCGCATTTCTCTGCAGCAGGGCCTGAACCCTTACCTTGATAAGCTCAGTCTCCAAGAAGGCAATACACTATACCGTCCTCTCTCTGGTTACTGAATCACTTATCTATATACTAAAACTCCTGAACTATAGCCAAAACGGTACACGATAGCGCAACAATTTTGGCCCACCTTACTCACCGTCGTCCCTTTGGTCCTATTGGAAGAAGTTTAATTTAAATCGGTGTTATTTATTTAAAGTTATTCGCATTCTTAAGTTTAAATTTATCTCCTAGGGAGGGAGGGGGTGGACGGGAGGGAGGATAAGGGGGGTTGAGGGGGATGGAGTGTGCGGGGAGGGAAAGGGGGGAGGGGAGGGGGAGGAGGAGAGGGAGGAAGGAGGGAGGGGAGAGGTCGAGAGAGGGGGAAGGGAGGGAGGATAAAGGGGGGGTTGAGGGATATGGAGTGGGGAGGGGAAGGGGGGAAGCGGAGGGGTAGGGGAGGGAGGGCAAAGGAGGGAGGGGGGAGAGGGAGGAGAAGGGAGGGGGAGGGGGAGGAGAGGGTGCTGCACCAATGCAGGTTTGGGCCCAACGGATCCACGGTCTAGTTATTATTACTATATTTTTACACTTTACCCATTGCACCTAAGTTTTCTATTCATTCTCAGGATGTACGTTTTTCTGCCAATGGGTGATACTTACTTCTCATCTCTAATTCAATTTTTTTTTACAGTTGCAGGCAATTAAGAACTAACAGCATTGATGGGAGTAGAATTACATAAAGGTCAGACCAGACAAAGATGTTAGATTTTCTTCTCAGAAGGATTTTCTTCTCGGCTTACTAAATTGATCCACTTTTTGGAGGAGGTGACAAAGGTGATCTTTCAGCGTAGGACGGTGGATGCTGTCTATATGGATTTTAATAAGGCATTTGATAAAGTCTCCAATGGTAGGCTGATTCAGAAGATTAAACAATTGAACCATTGAAGATGTACAGGATTATCAGTGACTTGGTCATATTGATTCAGAACTGGCTTACTGATAGAAGACAGAGGGTTGTGGTGGAAGGATAATATTCAGGCTGGAGGCATGTGGCCAGTGGAGGTCCGCAGGGATCTGTGCTGGGACCTTTGGTCTTTGTTATATATAAATGACTTGGACAAAAATGAGCCAGTTAGTAAGTTTGCAGATGACACCAAGATTGTTTGGGTTGCAGACTGTGAGGAAGGCTGTCAAAGTATACAGCGGGATATAGTTCAGCTACAGAAATGGACGGAAAAATGGTAGATGTTGTTTAAGCCAAGCAAGTGTGAGGGTGATGCGCTCCGGGGTGGTCAAATGTAAGGGGAAAATATACAATGCATTGATGTACAAGGAATGTGGGTCCAAACTCATAACACCCTGAAAGAGGCAACACAAGTAGATAGAGTGGTAAAGAAGGCATGCTTGCCTTCATATAGGTTGGGGCATTGATGCTATTTTATAGGACTTTAGTTAGGCTGCATTTGGAGTATTGCATGCAGTTCCAGCCCCATTACAGGAAGGATGTGGAGGCTTTGGAAAGGGTAGAGGACATTCATTAATCCAGATTTTTTTTAAACAAATCCAGTAGTTGGATGACACTAAAATTTTAATTGCAGATTTATTCTATTCTATTCTAAAAAAAATCTATTCTATCCTATTCTAAAAAAAAAATCCATTCTATTCTATTCTAATTACTCAAAAGTGAATTTCCCATCAGCAGTGATCTGAATAATCCTAGGCAATGCTTTTTATGTGGACAAAAAGATGCCGGCAAGCACCAATTAAAAATTGAGCTCCCATTATCAATAATTATTTTCCATCAATATATCCCCCACTCCGTTTTGATTTTGTGACCAATCCACCTAAATTAAACTAATAACAAAAAAGTATAAAATCAAATTAAATGTCTATAAAAGAGAATAAGTTTTAAAAACTATTTTGAGGTGCCAGCACACCAAATCGGCACGTACCGTCATAAAAAAACAATGGCTCCAGGCTTCTGTAAACTAAAGGGGTAAAGATGTTGCTAATGTTGTGGCAAATGTAGAGCTATCGTACACAGTGCTTAATTACCCCATTTTCGGAGTTCCATGGCCTCAGGAGATTCCTACCATGCTTTGCTCTCCCCTCTCTTCCAGTGACAACCCAATTCGTATTCTTCTAAAAACCAAAGTCCACTTCAACAAAATGTGATCATCCTTAACGTGTGGCTTGGGTTGATACTCCACTGAAAAAGTAATTAATGACTGTACTCATACAGAAGTGATCTCAGTATTCCTGCTCAGTCTGAAGAAGGGTCTCGACCTGAAACGCCACCCATTCCTTCTCTCCTGAGATGCTGCCTGACTTGCTGAGTTACTCCAGCTTTTTGTGATACCAGTATTCCTGAAGTGCTTTACTGTCAAAACCAATAAAGTGTTTATCAGCTTTGGCAGTAGCCAATGCAACAGGATTGGAGATCTCGGGGGAAAAAAGGATTAGTTTAAGAATAGTGCAAGAGACAGAGGTTCCATGGATTAAAAGGCAATTTTTTAACTCCTGCATACACAGCTAGTGTGTTGCATGGCTGAGCACTGAAATGCCACACTCTGTTAAGGCCAGGCAGCTGGAGGTTCAGGGATTTTGGTTAGGCTGCAGGATGATAGACTGACACCAGAATAAGGTGTATCATTTGAGGGAAGCATATAGAAGCCCAGCATAAATGGCAGCAGGAGTACACTACTTCCCAAACTACCCTCTCCTTCAACATACCACACTAAGTCCCTCTCTCCTATTGCAGAGGCTGTGGATCCCATTTTTGGCTTCATTGGCCATCTTAGAATTGGAGTGGCAACCAAGTCATCCATGACCCCAAGGAACTTCCTTAGAGAGTTAGGCAATTAAATACTTTTGAAGTGCAGACACTGTTGTGCTGTTGGAAACATGGCAGAACATTTGCACACAGCAAGTTCCCACAGTGGCTCCTAGTGGAATTATACACCATACACAGTGCTGGAATGAGCTCCCAGATGGAAAGTGTTTGACTGGAAAGGGTACAGAGCTGGAAAAGGGACAGAGAAGATTTATGAGGATGTTGCCAGGAAAAGAGGGTCTGAGCTATAGGGAGGTTGAGTAGGCTGAGACTCTATTCCTTGGAGCACAGGAGGATGAGGGGTGATCTTATTGAGGTGTATGAAATCATGAGAACAGATCGGGTAGATGCACAGTCTTTTGCCCAGAGTAGGTGAATCGAGGACCATAGGACATATGTTTAAGGTAAAGAGGAAAAGATATAATAGGAATCTGAGACCCCAACAAGGGGCAGTGGGTGTATGAAACAAGCTTCCAGTGGAGGTCGTTGAAGCAGGGACTATCCCAATGTTTAAGAAATAGTTAGGCAGATACTTGGATAGGACAGTTTGGGGATATGGAGCAAACGTAGGGAGGTGGGACCATTGTAGCTGGGACATGTTGGCCGGTGTGGGCAAGTTGGCCCGAAGGGCTTGTTTCCATACTGTATCATTCTATGACTTAATCATGGAGAGATGTGCCCACTCTTACAATTCAGTTTCCCTTGGTGAAACTAGTCATGCTGCAACCTGTGAAGATGGGACATACAAACCAACCATTTCTCCCATGCCAAATGTAGCCTTTTATTGAGCAAATGGCTGTTTTGGATAAAATAATTAAAGTGTTTTCCATTTCAATCGGTCTGTTCATTGAAACAATAGACATACACTTCCTCTGGTATCATACAATAATGATTAGGACCGGTTTGCCCCACAATAGATGGCACTGAAAAAAATGATCGATTCCTTAAGTGTACACTAAATATGCATGGAGAACGTTGTCGAGCTGCATTCAACAATTCCTTTCTGCCACAATACAAAAGTGATTCCAACCAAACCCCTATATTTGTAAGAAGGAATTGCAGATGTCGGTTTAAACCGAAGATAAGAAACAAAAGGCTTGGTAAATGTAAAAATTGTCCCTAGTGGGTGTAGGATAGTGTTAATGTACGGGGATCGCTGGGCGGCGCGGACTTGGTGGGCCGAAAAGGCCTGTTTCCGGCTGTATATATATGATATGATATGATACGAAGGAGGGTCTCGACCCGAAACGTCACCCATTCTTCCTTCTCTCCAGACCCGCTGAGTTACTCCAGTATTTTGTGTCTATCTTCCCAATATCTGTAAAGCAACATCTGCTTAAAGTAGAAGGGTTTGCGAACGCGACTCACCGGCGGCGGTGCATGTGGCGGTGGTGCAGAGCGGGTGGGAGCGGTGCTGGTGTCCCGCTGCTGCAGCGCACCCGCTTGCTGCACGCCCTGCGGCCGGGCACGGGCGCCGCCGCCGCCGCGGTCCCTGGGGCTCGCGCTGGGGCTCGCGCCGTGCCTCGCCCCCTCCGCCCGCTTGCACTCAGGCTGCAGCCGACCCGGATCCTGCTCGGCCGCGTGCAGTTTCCTCTTGGCGCGGCGCTCGGGGTTGGGCAGCGGCTCCACGCTCTTGCAATCCACAAACAAGGAGATGAAGCGTTTGCTGACGGGACAACACGACACTATATCTTCGGCTTTCCTTTTCGACATCAGCTGGCGCTTCAAGTTGCACTGCCTTTCGCTCCACTAAATTCAAACCGCCTCCGACTCAATTAACCTTTCAACCAGTGCTGCGACAAGCAGACTTCCCCTTGCAACAAGGAACAAAAAAACACTGCAATGCCCCCCGGAGACTGGAGGCCAAAACTGTCAAAGTAAATCAAGAAATATTTAAAAAATACGGGATATGCCCAGTACGTCAGGTATCTAAAACAAAGTCAACGTTTCTGATGCATTTGCAGGTCACAGATCAGTCCCATATAATACCTTGTGGGCTAACCAGACACAATATCAGAGGCTCCCGAGATGAGGCTTTCCACTCTAGGACATCCAAGGTGTCTCTTTTCTTCAGGAAACGTGTTTCCCCCCCTGCTGTTGTGGATGGAGATCTTAACCTTGTGTCAGTGCTCCTATTTCTGTTCTCACTCCCCCTCCTCCCAGATGGAACAACAATAGAGTCCAGCTGATCCTCAACTTTCACTCCATCAACCCCATCTGGCATTTCCACAGCCTTCAACGTGATCCCACCATCTATCACATCTTGTAGTCCCCATTCGGGTTTCCGTAGAGACTGCTCACTCCACAACACATTAATTTGCTCATCACTTCCAACCCAACCCATCCCCAACCCAGGTACTTTGCCCCACAATCATGAGATGTATCACCTGTCACTGCGCCTCATCGCCTATGTCCATCCAGAGACCCCAGCAGCCACGTAAGACAGAGGTTGCACTGATTGGTTGAATTTTTTGAAGATGTAACCAGAAATATTGATGAGGGCAGAGCTGTAGACGCTGTATATATATGGATTTCAGCAAGGCATTTGACAACGTTCTGCATGGTAGGCTACTCTAGAATGTTAGATCACATGGGACCCAAGGAGAGATAGCGGACTGGATAGAAAATTGGCATAATTGAAAGAAACAGAGGATGGAGGTAGGTTTGGACTGGGGGCCTGTGACTAGTGGTGTGCATCGGGGTTTGGGACTGGGCCCATTACTGTTTGTCAACTATATCAATGATTTAGATGAGAATATACAAGGCATGATTAGCAAGTTTGCAGATGACATTAAAGTGGGTGGTAGTGAATATGGTTATCAAAAGTTGAAGCAGAATTTTGATCGGTTGGACAGGTGGGCTGATGGATTTTAATATAGAGAAATGCGAGGTGTTGTATTTGGGGGAAGTCTAACAAGGGCAGGACCTACACAGTGAATCATAGGGCCCTGGGGAGTATTGTAGAGCAGAGAAATCTAGGAGTTCAGGTACATAGTTCTTTGACAGTGGCATTGCAGGTAGATAGGGTGGTCAAAAAGACTTTGGCCTTCATCAATCAGAGTATTAAGAATAGAAGTAGGGAGATCATCTTACAGTTGTTGAAGACATTGGCGTGGTCACATTTAGGGTATTGTGTTCAGTTTTGGTCACCTTGTTATAGAAAAGATGTTGTTAAGCTGGAAAGGATGCAGAGAACATTAATGAGGATGTTTCCAGGACTCGAGGGCCTGAGCTATCAGGAGAGGTTGAGTAGACTAGGACTTTATTCTTTAGAGTGCAGGAGGATGAGGGATGATCTTATAAAGATGTACATCATGAGGGAATACATAGGGGAAATGCAGAGTCTTTTGCCCAGAGTAGGGGAATCAAGAACATAGGTGTAAAGGTGAGGGGGAAAGATTTACACATTGACACAAAGGGTGGTGGGTATAAAGAACGAGCTGCCAGAGGTAGTTGAGGCAGGTACTATCATAACATTTAACAGACATTTGGACAGGTACATGGATAGGATCAGTTTAGAGAGCTATGGGTGTGCACACATTTCCCCCACCCCATCTCTTGTTCTTTTCTCCTCCTTAAGCTGGTCTGCCATCCCCATCCCACAATTTCCTTTTATCCTCCCTCTTTTCCCTTCCCGCCCCACGCCTTCCACCAATGTTCCTCCCTTTGGATTTACATTTCACTCCTCTCCTTATCCGACATCCTTTTGTCTCCTTTCACCTCTAACCTTTGTCACCTACTCTACCCATCAGCCAATCACCCTCTTCATGAGTTGAGTTGAGCTTAGTTTCATTGGTACAATGAAAAGCTTTTTGGCGTGCTAACCAGCAGCGGAAAGCCAATACATGATCACAGTCGAGCCATTTATGGTGCACAGATACATGATAAAGGCAATAATATCAAAAACGTTTAATGCAAGATAAAGCCAGTAAAGTCCGATCAAAGATAGTCCGAGGGTTTCCAATGAAGTAGATAGTAGTTCAGGACTGCTCTCTAATTGTGGTAGGATTGTGGTAGGATTGTTCAGCTGCCTGATAACAGCTGGGAAAAAGACTGTACCTGAATCTGGAGGTGTGCGTTTTCACACTTCTATACCTTTTGCCCGATGGGAGTATCAACCTTTTATTTACCAGGGTTTGTTCCACATCAGCATCTCCTTTCCAGATTTCTCTCTACTTTCCTGTCAGTCTGCAGGATCTTGACCCCAAATGTCATCTATTTATTCCCTCTACAGATGATACCTGGTCCACTTCAGCAGTACCTCCAGCAGTTTGTTTTTTGCTAGGACCCCTTCATCCTCGGGTTGAGTTGTGAAATGGGTGTATGTGTGAACTTCCAGTATGGAGCCTTCCCCAACACAGGGGCTGGAGGGAATTGCCTCCTCTCAAGTGCAAACTGTCTTCATCCTTTCTCCCCATCCACCTGTGCTTTGGTTGTTTTAATCAGCACCCAATTGCATGAATGTCCCAGAAAACCTCTGGATTGTGTGTTGTGGGCTCCGGTTCAGTTTCTGGGTTGGCCTTGTTATGCCAGACAGATATCTTTTCATCTTTCATCAAAGATAGAGTTGGAAATTTACAGGACCAATAGGTAGGGAGTTCCAGGCTCTAGACCCAAGAACAACAAAGGTGCAGATTGTTGGAGGGAGTTGTGTATTGGACCAGTACCCTGAATCTGGCATTCACGTGGCGTCCAATCACATTCTTAATTACGACTCAGATTGGCACAGCACACAAAGATATAGAGTAGAGCAAAGACATAGAGTAGTGGTGAGTTTCTCAAACAAGTTAGTTTGTTCAAGTCATAGCAGCATATACTGGGAAGCACTCTGAGAGGACTCAGTGCTTTACTGACTCACAACACCCACAGCAATTATCTACTTTTCACGATAGAATGGTTACAAGCAGATTTTACATTTTTGAAATAATTCACAGTAATCAATGTTTCTTTGTAATTTTTCATCCTTTTAAAATTTCTGCTGTCATTGTCTGTAACTAACTGACAGCTGGGACATTTGTTTGTTAATTAGAAAAAGCATTCTCCCATTGACATGTAAAATGAGTGTCAAAAAGTGACTCCTCTAATCTCATGATCAGGTTTATTGCTTTCGGCCTGGTTACAACATCCTTTGTTTATCTTTACTTCCTGAATATATTTATTGTCTCTCCTCACATGACCTTTAAGTTACCATCACGATGTCGGCCTCTTTTCCCATCACGCTTTGCTGTTGAGATAAACATATTACAAACTGGGGGACCAACATTCTGGCAGGCAGGTTTGCTGGTGCTACACAGTTGGGTTTAAACTAAATAGCGGGGGGAGGGGTTGACAAATTGGGACGGTCAGGTGAAATAGGAACCGGTGTGAGAGGGGAGGTGAAGACCAAGTTAAAAGTGTTATATATGAATGCGCAAAGTATAAGAAATAAAGTGGATGAGCTTGAAGCTCAGTTAGAAATTGGTAAGTATAATTTTGTGGGAATAACAGACATGGCTGCAAGAGGATCAGAGCTGGGAACTGAATATTCAGGGGTATACGTTCTATCGAAAAGACAGACAGGTGGGCAGAGGGGGTGGGGTGGCTCTGTTGATACGGAATGAAATTCAGTCCCTTGTGAGGGGTGACATGGAATCAGATGTGGAGTCATTGTGAATCGAACTGAGAAATTGTAAGGGTAAAAAGACCCTAATGGGAGTTACCTACAGGCCCCCAAACAGTAGCCTGGAGATAGGGTGCAAGTTGCATCAGCAGTTAAAATTATCATGTAACAAAGGTAATGCTACAGTGGTTATGGGAGATTTCAACATGCAGATAGATTAGGAAAATCAGGTTGGTACTGGGCCCCAAGAAAGGGAGTTTGTAGTGGCTCCGAGATGGATTCTTAGAGCAACTTGTACTGGAGCCTAGCAGGGAGAAGGCAATTGAAGGAAATTCACATCAGCCAAGAAATGGTGTAGGGTAGACTGATGGGACTGAAGGCTGATAAATCCCCAGGGCCTGATGGTCTGCATCCTAGGGTACTCAAGGAGGTGGCTCTAGAAATCATGGACGCATTGATGACAATTTTCCAATGTTCCATAGATTCTGGATCAATTCCTGTGGATTGGAGGGTAGCTAATGTTATCCCACTTTTTAAGAAAGGAGGGAGAGAGAAAACAGGGAATTATTGACCAGTTAGCTTGACATCAGGGGTGGGGAAGATGCTGGAGTCTATTATTAAAGATGCAATAACAGCACATTTGGATAGCAGTAACAGGATCGGTCCAAGTCAGCATGGATTTACGAAGGGGAAATCATGCTTGACAAATCTTCTGGAATTTTTGAGGATGTAACAAGTAAAATGGACAAGGAAGAGCCAGTGGATGCAGTGTACCTAGACTTTCAGAAAGCCTTTGATAAGGTCCCACATAGGAGATTAGTGGGCAAGATTAGAACACATGGTATTGGGGGTCGGGTATTGACATGGATAGAAAATTGGTTGGCAGACAGGAAACAAAGAGTAGGGATTAATGAGTCCCTTTCAGAATGGCAGGCAGTGCCTAGTGGGGTACCGCAAGGCTCGGTGCTGGGACCGCAGCTATTTACAATATATATCAATGATTTAAATGAAGGAATTAAAAGCAACTTTAGCAAATTCGCAGATGACACAAAGCTGGGTGGCAGTGTGAACTGTGACGAGGATGCTATGAGGATGCAGGGTGACGTATAGGTTGGGTGAGTGGGCAGATGCAGTATAATGTGGATAAATGCGAGGTTATCCACTTTGGTGGCAAGAATAGGAAGGCAGATTATTATCTGAATTATCAGGTTAGGAAATGGGGAAGTACAACGAGACCTGGGTGTCCTTGTACATTAGTCACTGAAAGTAAGCATGCAAGTACAGCAAGCAGTGAAGAAAGCTAATGGCATGTTGGCCTTCATAACGAGAGGAGTTTAGTATCGGAGCAAAGAGGTCCTTCTGCAGTTGTACAGGGCCTGGTGAGACCACACCTGGAGTATTGCGTGCAGTTTTGGTCTCCGAATTTGAGGAAGGACATTCTTGCTATTGAGGGAGTGCGGCATAGGTTCACAAGGTTATTTCCCAGGATGGCAGGACTGTCATATGATGAATGAATGGAGCGACTGGGCTTGCATTCACTGGAATTAAGAAGGATGAGAGGGGATCTTATAGAAACATAAAAAATTATTAAAGGATTGGACACGCTAGATGCAGGAAACATGTTCCCGATGTTGGGGGAGTCCAGAACCAGGGGCCAGTTTCAGAATAAGGGGTGGGCCATTTAGAACTGAGATGAGGAAAAACATTTTCACAGAGTTGTGAATTTGTGGAATTCTCTGCCTCAGAAGGCAGTGGAGGCTGATTCACTGGATGCATTCAAGAGTTACTGCAGATGAAGCTCTGAGGCCTAGCGGAATCAAGCGATATGGGGAGAAGGCAGGAACATGGTACTGATTGTGGATGATCAGCCATCATCACATTGAATGGTGGTGCTGGCTCGAAAGGTCAAATGGCCTATTCCTGCACCCATTGTTTATGTTTCAAGGTAAACTGGCCTGTTTTTAAAAATAATTTCCAGAAATTCCTACTGATACCTTTCCGAGTCTGGATGGTGTGCAGCTTGAAATAGACCAGGCAAAGGTGTTCTCATTGATGCTTTGTCCTTTTTGGTGATCGAGGACAGAGTTTGGGAGATGCTGACAGGTGAGTAACTGCACTGCATGTGAGAGCTAGCTCACATTAGTCACTGTGCACCAATGATGGAATTAATATTTAGGGTGATTGATGGAATACACCCAGCATCTGACCTACTTTTGTAGGCATAAGATATGGCTAGTCCAATTTAATTTCTAATGACTAATTACCTCCAGGTACTCAGTAATTCTAATGCCTTTGAATGTCAAGGCTTGATGATTCGGTTCACTCTAGTTGGAGATGACCATTTGTGAAGCAGCTGAATATGGTTAGATCTGGGACACTGCCTTGAAGAATTCCTGCCGTGGTGTGCTCAGCTTGGGATGATTGATCTGGAGCAACCACAACCGGTTTTCTTTGCGCATGTTATAATTTAAAACATTAAACAGCATTTTTATCCCAGCTGATCTGTTGCCCAAATCCCACCAAAAGTACTTTTGTTACATCTGAACTTGATTTCCAATGATCTCCTGGCTGGCCAACATATTACATCTTATATAAGCTTAATGTGATCCAACATTCTGTTAGCCAAATTTGAAACCACCGATTTTCGTTCATGCTCATTAACTTGATGATCTCCAAAGAGATGAGCAGCCAATGATTGAATTTTTAAATTCTTTTCCAGGTTTTCAGATTCTTCTGCCTCTCGCTAAATTTTGAATTTTCCCCCATCCTTATCCTTTCTCCTGTGCTGATATCTATGCCTTTACCTACCAGTGATTGACCACTGGCAATTGTTCCCAAAAAGTTCCTAGGTGTAAATATCACCAAAAAATTGTCCTGTACCAACAAGTGAAGCTAAAGCCAAAAAAGTGCATCAATGCCTCAACCTCCTCAGAATAAGGAAGTTCAACATGTCTCCAATGACTCTGACTAACTTCTACAGAAGCACCATTGAAAATATCCTATTGGGATGTATCACATCTTGGTATGGCAACAGCTCTGCCCAAGACTCCAAAACAAGTGCAGAGTTGTGGATGTAGCACAGTCCATCACACAAACCAGGCTCCCGCTCCCGCCCGCCCGCCCCCCCCCCCCCCCCCCCCCCCTCCTCCAGTTGACTCCAACTACACTTCACTCTGCCTCAGGGAAGTAGCCAACATAATCAAGGATGATTTACACCCTGGTCATTCCCTCTCCCCCTCGGGCAGAAGACACAAGAGTCTGATAATAACTACAATCACATCCAGGTTCATCCCTGCTCTTATCAGACTACCGAACAATTCTCCCATAAGCTGAGGGTAAAGTCCCGATCTCCCAACCTACCTCATTCAGTCCTTGTACTCTCATTTTATCTTGGCACCGATGACATAGGTAGGAAAAGGACTGAGATTCTGCAGAGTGAATATAGCGAGTTAAGCTAAAGGTTAAAAAGCAGGATATCAAGGGAAGTGATCTTTGGAGTATTCCCAGTGCCACGTGGTAGTGAGGATAGGAATTTGCATTAAACATACTCAAACACCTCAGCTTTCACAGCTGTTTTGAAATTGATTATTTCCCATCCAGTTCATTCCAATTGCTACAACAACATTACTAACCTTCATCCTGACTTTAGTTTCCCCACTCCTGTATCTGGATGATGCATTTAGCAACTGTATACTGGTTATTAGTATCACACTGTGAAAGGGAATGCCAATTTGGTCCATCTTATATCATCCAGACTTTTAGATTCTTTCTGCTGCAGCGTTAAATTGTTAATCAAATCTAAGAATGTTTTGCATTTAGAAAACCTATCCATTTGCAGATACAATCACTGGAGTAGGTTTTGACTCTGCAACTGCATTTGAAAATGTTTTGTTCACCCCACCCCATTTCCCCTGATTTAATTTGTGCAATAAGAATGCAGAAAGACGACCCAATGTTCTAGGTATACATTTCTTAAAAGATCCCAAGTGATGAAACTTCATTTTCATTATAAAGGCAGACATGGTAAATAGTACATTGATGACAATATTCTATGTTTAAAATTAGAATAGAATATAGAGAAACAGATATATTAACAAAATAGTTTATTGGTATTTTTTACTCTTGGTTTTGCAAAACTCGTTTACAGAAATGGAGTTACTCCAGTAGGCATCTACACTGTGCTTATTATAATTGTAATTATTGGTTCAAAATACTGTACTTTGAATAGTGTATGCAGGAGAATAAAATCATGTTCAGCATTAAGCCATCAAGAAACAGAGGCAATGCCTCAAATCATTTTGCTGAATCATTTATCAGTTGTTTTACAAAACTGCTTTAAAAGTGTTAACTTTGTTGTGAAACACTTACATCTAGAATTTTTAGATTTCGCATTCTTATTTTCCAAATACTTATGACCCTTGCTCCCCTCAAACATCAAGCCTCACAACATGCAAGTTTGTTACACTCTCTAAACCTCTTGAACATGCTTGATTTTAATCATTCCTTCACTGGCAGTTGTACCTTCACTTTTACCTGCTTCATAAACCTCTGCAAATCACTTTCCTCCTTTAATATGGGTCCAAAAAACCCAAATTATTTCTGCTCTAACTTTGCCGATTTGGCTCAATAGTGATTTTTTTTGCAGAACACTGTAATGAATTTTTAATATCTACAAGATACAATATGTAAACAATTTGTTATAGTTGCAAATTACATAACAGTAAAACTCCGATGATCTGCTATCTGACAATTCAGAAATCCTGATGGTTCAGCATCTGTCTCACTTGGTAATGATTGCTGCATTCCCTTTCTGCTCATCCAGGCCCAGTTTACAAACTTCCTTCCACATCCCCCGGGCCTGTTTTACACTCACTTTCTACGTTCCTCTGGGCCTGCGCTCTCTTTCAACTATCGTATATCTTCTGCCAAAAAGTTAATTAAGAAATGTTGAGATGTTAACAAAAATAGTATCTGATAGTCCAGAAAATCTACCTGTCTAGCAGCACCAATGTCCCAAGCATGTTGTGTTATCGGGTGTTTTACTGCTTTCAAGTATTTTGTCTTTATCTCTTTTCTGTTCAAGTGTCTGGTCAATGTAGCCAGGAAAAAAAAGACATGGTTAACAATGGTTTAATGTCCAGTGGTAAACGGCCAAAATAATGCAAACATGAAGGAAAAAAGTACCACAGGCATTGGAATCTGAAAGCAGAACTTGGCAATATTAGGAGGGCAGAGCATTTGTGGTGAGAAACGGAGTTAATATACAGGTCATTGTCCTTTTCAGTTAAACTACTTGCACTCATCCTTCGAGCACAATCATTAATGGAAAATGTAAACAATGGCTCCAGTTTTCAGATCTAATACAGTTTCATTAGAATTTCTAGTAGTACTTTTAACAATTTAATCTCAATATTCTAAAGGATTGATGGAAATACATTTTTTGGTGATTTATATTTGAGACAGGCAATTTGCTTCAATTGTTGTATGATTTTTAAGCAACCATGTTGACTCTTGCACACTTAGTGGTGGAAAAGTTTCCAAGATATCTAAGAAATGAAACTGGCTAGAAGTCAATCATTTTACCTCTTACAGCTAATACTAAGATGCTTCGTTTTAACAGTACACTAGACAGCTGAAAACAGACAGGCTAACTGAAATTCTAGAGTTAGCAACATGCTATCAATTCACCAATTGCACTCAGAATTACATGTCTATTGTTATTCAACTATATTTGCTTAATCTTGCTAGTATCTTAGTAGGAGCCTTTGTCACTGCACCAAAGACAATTGAGTTGCTATAATGTATAATCTTAAATACAACTGAACAGAAAAAGAGCGATGTAAATTAAATTTGATGTTGTGTACAAAGGTCTTGCTTACAAATCTGTCAGAAGAATGCATTTGCTGAAATTGAGATTAACAGAATTGCTTGCCTATTGAATTAATTTTACAAATACAGGGTGGCATCTTTCTTTTGCATATTAACTGGGTTTACGTTGACTATCACCCTCAAAATAAAATTAAACTAAAATGCAAATTCATTTTGAAGCCAAATTAATTCTTAAATTGTTTAAAATACTTTCTTGTATTATAACAATATATTGCAGAATGACATTGATCCAAGGAGAAGATAGATGTTTTTAACCAATTCATCAACATAATAGGCACAAGGTTTGGGAAAAGCATTTGGCGATCATGTATGTTTAAAGGCGGCATATTGTATGTTTGATGCATATTTGTTTCAAACAAAATTGAATATATCTAAACAAGTCGAAAAACACTTTTGAAAAACATTTGTAAACCAAAGGCAAATGTTCTGCAGGTAAAAATAATAGGTTTGAACAAATCCCTCCATCCATCCACCAAAGAATTTGTATTAATCTGCATGAAACTCTTCAAAGACAAATCAGTAAAACTGGAAGTTGTTTAACAAATACATAATAATACGTAGATAATATTTGTGTTCAGACCTACCTGGTCTAATTAAACATCGTAACATGAAAATGGCCTTTTGAGTCATTGCCACAATGGTTCAACTAATGACAATTTCAACATTGATCATACTTTAAATAAAACTGAATTAATAATTGTCAGAAGATCACATGGAACAAGTGCCTTCAAAACCTTTGAAGATACTTGAACTGTGATACCCTGAATAGTAGAAAACATAATAGTTTCCAACAAAATAAATATACTTTTCTGGTGATGAGGTACAGTCAGCTTTTGACATTTTGATAAAATTTTCAGCACCCAGCAAATATGGAATTTCCCAAAAGTTTTAGAATCATATCAATGCCCTTCATCTTTCTTAGAGGAAGGAGCATGTGAAATTCAAGAGGAAAATAAAAGATGAAATTTGAATCCAAAAACATGGTCGATTTTAATCTGGGACAGCACTTGGATTTATTTGTTTGGAGTGTAATTGAAGTTTAAGAATTAAGAAAGCAATATATTTCCCTGAAGCCCAATGATTAACCAGAATAGAAAACTTACTGAGGGGAGGAAGAAGTGGGGATTTTTATAAAGCTCGTCATTGGCATTGGTTAATGTCATAGTTATCTTTTTAAATTAACTGCTCAAAGACAACTTGTTTGTGAAAACCTCCATACATATTTGTACTTTTTCACAGATTGGGAGAACTGGAGGCAATAGCCAACAATTCCAATTTTAGTCATTTGTTACTGTACATTTTCAAGTTTGGAAATACTGACAAATCAACAGGAATGTTGATTACTTTTAACTATTGTCTTGAGGTTATAAAAATAACTTAATAATTTTATTTTGCTTCAAAATGTTTAATATTCAGGAATTCCAGTTGCAAAAGCCTGAACATACTAATTAAAATTATTTTGTTTAACCTTATTTTAGATGCAAACATTTCAAGGAATTGAACTGTGTTTGTATCTTTGGCAGATGTGTGTTAAAATAATCACATTTTGAATAAATTAATCAATATTACAGCTTTAAAAGTTGGTATTTTTTTGCTTTTTTGTTTTATTGAAACTAGATTGTTTTAAGGGCCATATAACGTAAAATGTCATTCAAAAGTAGGTGATCTGCAGATTACCCATGTGCATTTCACAAAACAACATATTCTGAATTAGAGCTATCATACTGATTGGTGTAAGTAGTTCTTAAATGAAAAATTAAGCGATTTTCTGAATACCCTAGAGATGAACGCACTCACTGACAACAGATATTATGCTGTACTCGCAACACTGAATATTGAATATAGTGACCAATACCTACTTTTGTCATGGAAGTTCAATTATGAGACTACACTATCAGATCCTTTGTATTATCATGGGAATTATTAAATTGCAGCAATTGTTGACAAATGGGGTAATTTTTTGCTTCATGAAGTCATGTGAGATTGTATCATATAGACTACAATTTGTTTCATGAGAATACATTAAAAATGTACACTGGAACAAAGAATGAGCTAGGAAAATAATTCTGAAATAACATTCTCAATATCTGCTAATCTGTATGTTTTGATGGAAATTACGTTTATGAGGATAATTATATTCTAATTGCAAGATTTTTAAAAGTGGGGATTGTTTGACAGAGCTATAGTAAGATATCTGCAATTAAATCACATGATTTGGGTGGTTTGACATTGAACTTCACCCCATGCCACAAGGAACGGTTATAATACACGGAATGGTGAAAAGTGCGAGGAGTTAAGAAAGGCGTTATTGGTTTTAACGGCTGCATGTGTTTTGGCATGATGCAAAGCTAGAAGCTGAAGCTGTTTTTTTCCAAACAAATAAAACCCCATATATGTATAATTCATTTCAATATTTTTCATAGATTTTGTTTTAAATGATGTTATATTAGAAACAATACTCCACCAATAAATTAAGTAGAACCATACTGATTAACCTCTTCCGTAAGAACAGCAGATAATGAGTTTAAAGAACAGCGACAACAAAGTCCAGCAATGCACAAGAAGGCTAATGCTGAAAAGTCAGTCAAGACATATGGCATATTTTGAGCATTTTACATCGATGCTACAAACTTGTTTTAAGTACATCACGGCCGGAAGAGATCCCCGTAACTTAATTCAAATCAGAGTGCAAATCCCTCATTCCAGCTTTTAGAAAACTACACAGTAAAAGTGGAAAACTTATTCAGTTGTAACAAAAATGGTATCCAGCTAAAATAACAATCACACAAAATATTCAACAAGCTCAAAAGTCTACAAAAACATATACAATCCATTAACATTCTGATTTCAACAATGTGGCAAAACATGAAGGATGATGATACAATGTGTCAAGGTTCAGAACGTATGGAGGGAGTGCATGCATGGGGGCACAGCAATAGCCAAAAAGAGAGACAAGGGTGTGCTTACAAATACCAACATGGTAACATCAGCACAAAATAATAGAATATCATATCCTATTTTTTCTTTCTTCAATGTTGCTTCATTCGCCAATTTTATGGATAATTATTTCATTGCACATTTCTGGTTGTCCAAAATCACCACTGCAATAGTTTGGAATTCCTGAAGATAATTTAACATGAAAAAGGCACTATTAGAGTACGGTGATCTCCTGAGTCATTGGATTGTCCAGACTCTGAGTAACTCCCTTCTCCATTTTATAATCTAAAGTCTGTCATCACAGAAAAACTGAACTGTTCCATTCTCAACTGTTTATTGGTGCAAAGCCATTTAGAGGTGATGCATATGCAGGCTTTCTGGCAACAAAGAAGACACAGTCATAAAGGTATTTTAACATGGATTGGTCATTTTCTGTGTATGTTGATGGTACAGAGTTTTTTTCCACCTGCAAGAGAAAAAATAATTTTATCACCACAGAATTTAATGAAATTAATGAAATAATCTCTTTCCAACTACAACATTGAAACTCATGTTTCTTCCCACATGTCAAAATATTTTGCTTCATATATGGTTACTTTGAGTTATTTTATAGTACAAGGTATTATTCTAAATGGGTTTTACTTTAGATTTTCAAATAAAGCTTTGTTTGTTTTACACTTTTTGTCCACTGTTTTCTGTTTTCGATCTTCCAATTCATTTTATAATTGTTGTTCATTTATTTTAATTCTTCACATTCCTCTCCCAACACAAAATATGTTCTTTTTGCACTTTCCACCATACCCAGCATACTCACCAGAATTTGTGCCAGATTTGAAAAGCGGAAATGAAAAACAGGTATGATACTCAGAGCTCACTGAGAATACATGGCAGGCAGCACCATATACCAACCATAATAAATCAAAGTTTGAAATGATCTCACACCTATACGTAAAAATAAAGTAGCGGGTGAGTATTCTTACATACCTCTTTACACCTCTTATTCTGAATTTGACATCTCTCAGTCTTTTGACGTTTGTGCTTAAAGGGTAATAAAAAATGAGGTATAGCTCTATTGATGACTATTGAAGCAAAAATTATATCTATGTTCAAATTATGCTTCCTGAGAAACAGTGAATTGAGTGAGCGATGTCCAAACTGGCCAAAGTGCTAATCAACTTACTCCCATTTCCAAACTTTTAGTTCATATTCTTCTTCTACAGCATCAAAATGTTTACTGCTTCCAGCTTCAGATATAAAAGCCATCCCCTACAACAGTCAAGCCCAGATCATGAGGGCTGAGGGTGCATTAAGAACCATTTTGAGCCAACAGAACCAAATGACGAATTCATTTGTGCTTCCTTCCAAGGTCCACAACATCACTGAAGTTCGTTCCTGTCAAAATTGTACGGTGAAGAAATGCTTCAGAGCATTTGATTCAGCAATAGCTATATGTTCAAACAATCGTGTGGATATAGCATTTGAGGCTTGTGCATCAAAATTTGCTGAGCCTGGCCTCTCACCATACTGTTTTAATTAGTGACATCGACCCGACAAGGTACAAATTTTTAAAACTATGTCCTTTCCAAAAAAATTAATTCAATCCATGTAAGTGCAACTGCATTTATATTATTTTAATATTTCATTATGACACATTAGACGTTCCGGTCAATGCAAATTCTCAGAGCAATTCCATGAATGTCATTCTCCCACATTCTCAATAGACTAAAAAATGCTTAGAATTCAGTGAATTTGCACAAACCACTTGATTTCAGAGCTTATTACAGTGTTGGCTATATGTGGCCAAAATAGTGGAGCAGAGATAAGTTGGGAATAAGTGCATTTGAATAACAAGAACTTGAATGAGTGTGGCTACAAAACCTAAACCAATAGGACGCAAGGGAGAAATTCACCAACTTTTGGAATCATGCCTTTAATGAAGAAAGATGGCTTTGGTTGTTGTAAATTAACCTTTCAAAATTAACCATGGCGGCGGCGGTGCACAGAGGAGAGGAGCGCTATCAGTGAGTGGGCTGGGGGCTTGCCTTCTACACCATCAGAGAGACTTTGGATGGTCGAACGTCGGGTGTGGGAGTTCACGGGACACGGGACTGGAGGCTGAAGTGTGTGTGTGAGTGTGTGTGGCGAGGGACGGGTTGTTCGCCGATTGACATATCTGGATCGTTGTGTTTGTGCAGTGGATCGCTGGAGGCCTGACAGCAACCTAGGGTTTGATTAGATTGGGAGCCGTTCCAACTGGCCGAGCATATGGATTGGAAGTAGCCTGCAACAGCTCGGAGTGACGGTGCAGCAATGGAGGGCATCGACAACATTGCTTGGCCAGGTTGACCCCCCTACAATTCTGACCCAGTGTCACCGCCAAGACAACAGGCCTTTATGACCAAGTTAAGACTGACATTTTTAACTTTGAACTTGATGGGTACAAGATGGAGCCGGAAACGCCATGACTCGGACGAGGGAATTGAATGCAATATCTCTAAGTTTGTGGATGACACAAAGCTGGGTGGCAGTGTTAGCTGCGAGGAGGATGCTAGGAGGCTGCAGAGTGACTTGGATAGATTAGGAGTGGGCAAATGCATGGCAGATGCAATATAATGTGGATAAATGTGAGGTTATCCATTTTGGCGGCAAGAACAGGAAAGCAGAATATTACCTGAATGGTGGCCAATTGGGAAAAGGGGAGATGCAATGTGACCTGGGTGTCATGGTGCACCAGTCATTGAAAGCAAGCGTGCAGATGCAGCAGGCAGTGAAGAAAGCGAATGGTATGTTAGCATTCATAGCAAGAGGATTTGAGTATAGGAGCAGGGAGGTTCTGCTGCAGTTGTACAGGGCCTTGGTGAGACCGCATCTGGAGTATTGTGTACAGTTTTGGTCTCCTAATCTGAGGAAAGACGTTCTTGCCTTAGAGGGAGTACAAAGAAGGTTCACCAGATTGATCCCTGGGATGGCAGGACTTTCATATGAAGAAAGACTGGATAGACTAGGCTTATACTCGCTGGAATTTAGAAGACTGAGGGGGGATCTTATAGAAACATATAAAATTCTTAAGGGGTTGGAGAGGCTAGATGCGGGAAGAAGGGTCTCGACCCGAAACGTCACCCATTCCTTCTCTCCCGAGATGCTGCCTGACCTGCTGAGTTACTCCAGCATTTTGTGGAGTCTGAAGAAGGGTCTCGACCCGAAACGTCACCCATTCCTTCTCTCCCGAGATGCTGCCTGACCTGCTGAGTTACTCCAGCATTTTGTGAATAATAAGATTGTTCCCGATGTTGGGGAAGTCCAGAACCAGGGGTCACAGCTTAAGGATAAGGGGGAAGTCTTTTAGGACCGAGATGAGAAAACATTTCTTCACACAGAGTGGTGAGTCTGTGGAATTCTCTGCCACAGAAGGTAGTTGAGGCCAGTCCATTGGCTATATTTAAGAGGGAGTTAGATGTGGCCCTTGTGGCTAAAGGGATCAGGGGGTATGGAGAGAAGGCAGGTACAGGTTACTGAGCTGGATGATCAGCCATGATCATATTGAATGGCTGTGCAGGCTCGAAGGGCCGAATGGCCTACTCCTGCACCTATTTTCTATGTTTCTATGACTCTTGTGTGCTGTCTCAGTATAATCTACTATTCCTACATTCTTGCATTTGAGTATGATTGTGCCTATGTATTGTAAGATTTTTACTGAACTATATGCAAAAAAGGGATTTCATTGTACACTAGATACAATGGGCAGCAATGGCACAAGGGTAGAGTTGCTGCCTTATCCGGGCAGCGACTGCCAGAGACCCGGGTTCAAAGATTATGGATGCTGTCTGTACGGAGTATGTACATTCTCCCCATGACCGTGTGGGTTTTCTCTGGGTGCTCCGGTTTCCTCCCACAGTCCAAAAGATGTACAGGTTTGTAGGTTAATTGGTTTTGATAAGTTGTAAAATTGTTCCTAGCGTGTGCAGGTTAGTGCATGGGGTGATTGCTCATCAGCACGCTGAAGGGCCTGTTTCCACTCTAAAGTAATGTCTGGGTACAGAAGACAATAAAGTACCATTGAACCATTGATCATCCCAATCTAGGATATCACTGTGGGATGTAACAGCACCACCTTCTCAAAAGCAATTAAGACTTAAGATTCAATAAGACTCAAATACAGGCAATGATAGTGTAGCCATAACCCTTAAATGGATTTGAAAAGGCTAATTTTTACTTGCCTCCTTATTAGCCACTTTTGCCTTGTTCCAACATTCTATTTGTCAGTTAATCTCTTATGTTTTTCGCTCCATAACAAGCCTTCCTTTTGTTCTTTCCTTCCCTCCCTACATATCCTGAATATTAAAAATAAACTTGTTACATGTTGAACTGATCGAACTGATTGTTGATTTCAGGAAAAGCAGAGGATTCATGACCATGTTCATTATCAAAATGGCAACAAGGAGAGTCAACAATCAGTTGATTAGTACAGGTGTCAGTAGTTATAGGGAGAAGGCAGGAGAATGGGGTTAGGAGGAAGAGATAGATCAGCCATGATTTAATGGCGGAGTAGACTTGATCGGCAGAATGCCCTAATTCCTATCCCTTATGAAGATCTGTCCTGGGCTCAGCACATTGATGGAATCAATGATGGAATCTCAGCACATTGATGGAATCTAAGCCTCTACTTCCTTAGATTTAGGAGATTTGTCATGTTGCCGAATATTAGAGTCATACAGCATGGAAACAGGGCCTTCGGCCCAACTTATCCATGCCGACCAAGATGCCCTATGTACACTAGTCTGACCTGCCTGTAATTAGCCTATTTCCCTCAAAACCTTTCCTATCCATGTATCTGTCCAAATGTCTTTTAAATGTTGATATAGGACCTGCATCAACTACTTCTTCTGGCAACTCATTCCATACACCTACCACCCAGTGTGTTCTTTTGAACTTCTACAGGTGTATGGTAGAGAGCACAATGACTGGTTGCATCATGGCCTGGTTCGGAACTCAAATGTCTAGGAATGAAGGAGGTTGCAGAAAATAGAGGACAGTGTCAGGCCCATCATGGGTATTGACCTCTCCACCATCGAGGGGATCTACAGTAAACATTGCCTCAAAAAGGCAGCTAACATCAAAAATGTACTCCACTCTGGCCATCCTCTCATCTTGCTGTCACCATTGGGAAGGTGGTACAGGAGCAGAACCATGACGGCGAGGTTCAAGATGACTGCCAGGTTCAAGAACAGCTCTTCCATCAACCACCAGGGTCTTGAACCACACTGCATAACCCAAACTATAACCTTACCTCAGCAATAATCTGCTGTGGATTTTATTTTGGTTGCACTACTTACTTCGGTTTGTACTATTAGGTCTGGTTACTGATAGTACTGATAATCTATCATGTTATAGTACTGATAATTTATTGTGTTATTGATTATTGTATATTTATTTGTTGTGTCAATGGTATGGCACTTTATGGTACTTTATTTGTCACATGTACCGAGGAACAGTGAAATGTGCCTATAAAGCAGCAGTGTAAAGATGTTATTGTTGTTCCGAGTGCAAATGATAATGAAATACTCTTCAAGAATCAAGAATGTTTAATCAAAAACTATTTATCTGAAATATTTACCAATTATCAGTGGTCACTGGTTAATCAGCTGATTATTAAAGATAAATCTCTGGGCTGGAGAAAGGTGTGCAACCAAGCAAAGCAACAGTCAAAAAGGCACACAGAAGCCTCTATTTTCTCAGGAGATAAGTTCACCATGTATCCAACGACTCCTGCCAACCCACAGATGTCCTGTAGAAAGCATATTAGTGGGTTGTATCACAGCTTGGTTTGGGAACGGCTCTGCCCATGACTGCAAGAAATTATGGAGTGCTGTGAATGTAGTCAAGTCCATTACACAGACCAGACTCCCCACCACTGACTCCACCTGCACTTCACACTGTCTCAGGAAAGCAGCCAACATAATCAAGGACAATTTTCACCCCAATGATTCCCTCTTCTCCATTCTCCCGTCGGGCAGACAATACAAAAGGTTGTAAGCACATACCACGAGACTCACAAACAACTTCTACCCCTCTGTTATCAGACCACTGAACAGTCCTCCCATAAGCTAGAATGTAGTCCCGATCTTCCAACCTACCTCAATGTAAACATTGAACTTTTTGTCTGGAACTGTAACACTATAATGCTGTAAACTATATTCTGCATTGTGGTATTTTTCTCTCTGCATTACTTGCTGCACCTTTGTATGGCTTGATTATACGCATGTATAGTATAATCTGATTTAATTGGATAGCATGCAAACAAAAGCTTTTCACGGTACTGAAGTACACATGACAATAACTATACCATATTCAGTCTTGAGTCAACTGCAACCACTATGAAGGTGTAGTTGGCAACATGCAATAAATATGTCGAGGCAATTTTGAATTGCAGTCGTCTTTTAAATATTTTTTTTGGTTTTTGTAACACATTCTAGCGAAAATAACATAACTATCCCAAATGGTAAATCCTTACTTCCCAAGGTCATTGAATGATAGTTTCTAAATTTTCAAGCAAACTGTTGCAATATTTCTGGTATTTTAAATCTTAAGTAGGAGTTTACAACAATTAATCTTAATTGTGTATACAATAAATATGTTCTAAATACAACGAATATATTATGTATTCATTGCTCAAATTCCAATTTGTGCCCTTTATTTTTGCCTGTATATTCTATAGCGAATTACAGAATTTATGAATGCCCCAAAAATTTAATTTACTGGAAAAAATATTAAATGTACTTATGAATATCAGTGGTAATGCTTTGATATTTTTTTACTTTAGTTCTGTATGTGCTCAAACAATACAAATTCTCCAACAATTTTAATTCTACTGATTCTATATCAGAAGTCAATAGATCTTTAAAATATCAACTTGGATGATAAAATGAAGAAAAAATTGCAGCGTTGAACAAGTCAATATAATTTTGATTTAGACTGTGTAATCCAATATTGACATCCAGAGGCTCAAGACTTTGTTCCAATTCAAGGCCGAACAACAATATCCTTCAATTAATTTCTAATTACCATACCAGTGACTTTCATCTTTGGGTTTTACTAAGTATAGTAATGAAAAATTATACAAAGTAATGGCTATCATTAATCATGACAACATTTTCATCCATGCATGGGTTGCCTCATTCTCTCATTCTTGTGGAGGGTAATTAAATATAAAGGATAAAGTACAAACTGTAGTGCATAAATTAATCTAGACAAACGGTATTTATTCACAAAATGCTGGAGTAACTCAGCAGGTCAGGCAGTATCTCGGGAGAGAAGGAATGGGCGACGTTTCGGGTCGAGACCCTTCTTCAGACTGAAGAAGGGTCTTGATCCGAAACGTCACCCATTCCTTCTGTCCCGAGATGCTGCCTGACCTGCTGAGTTACTCCAGCATTTTGTGAATAAATACCTTTGATTCGTATCAGCATCTGCAGTTATCTTCTTACACAATCTAGACAACGGGATCGTCTTTTATATTCATAGTGGACTTATCTTTTCTTAAAATTATGTATGATCAAGGTTCTTACCTCCAAGTTGAATCCATATTCAAGTATACAATGCCTGATATCTTCATAACTCAGTTCAATTGATTTTTCATTTGCCATATTCTCAAAATGATAGAGCAATGGACCTAGGAAAAAATTGTTTGATTTAAGTTGTAATCGATCAATTAATTTACAAGGTAACAAATAAGATGACTCATG
The DNA here is from genome assembly GCF_053455715.1 of Rhinoraja longicauda. Taxonomy (NCBI): domain Eukaryota; kingdom Metazoa; phylum Chordata; class Chondrichthyes; order Rajiformes; family Arhynchobatidae; genus Rhinoraja; species Rhinoraja longicauda. Next base: position 60,728,553 of record NC_135955.1, on the reverse strand, counting down.
GCACCACAAACTTGCAGAGAAGTTTGCATATAAAGTGGTTAATAAAGGAGAGCTTTGTAATAGATTGGGGTATTATTTGTGATTTCTGTTATATTAGAAAAATGCATTAAAATTTGTCACACTGCTCTACTTAGAGTATGCTGAGATTCATCTTAAAAATTCTAATACATTTGATAAATAATTGAAACAAAGTTGGTATTTAGTGTTCGTGGATTAGTTACCTGCATTTACACAGCTCCCTGATCATTGCTTTTATTGTGACCTATTTAATTTTGTTTCTAAGTATAATCAGCATTTAACAATTAGCACGAACAATCAATCGATCCTTTAGATGTAAAGCAGCATCTGTGGTTCTTTGGGTCTGACAATCAAACACCAGTTTACGTCATTTTTTAGTGCTGAGGCTCCTTGGCATTCATTGTCTTTCTTTCCAATTAATTTTGATTAAAAATGTAAACCATTTGCAATATTCTACATGAATCCTGTGCAGACATTAAAAAAAAAGATTATTTAAAATATTATGGTTTGAATCTGAAGAATTGGCAATAGAATCAATATTGTCTGTGCTAATTCTACGATGTGCATGTATTCTGGGAGATGTTTACTTTTTCCAGAAAGCTGACTGCCAAAGTCAATATCAGTAGTAATGATAAGGAAAAAAAGATGTGCTTAGCTCAGGGATAGCATGAGAAAATTTGCAATTACATCCATTATGGATGTTTGATTTGATGGATCTATGAGCTTTAGAAGATCAGACGGAGGTCTCAGCTGATTTGGCATGTGGATATATAAATATTAATCGTAACATATATTGAGGAATATAATGTTGACCAATGAAATTAACACTTGGTTGTTTTGAAAATTGTTAAACATTGTTTAATTCTGTACAATTATAATCAGCTTATTGAAATATAAATTATCGCAGTGCTGTACACATCTTATATTACAGAATTTCACATTAAAATTGAAGTACCTATAACTTTGAAAGTATAGTATCATCATGCTTTTTTAGTTCTAGTACACTTGAAAGGCATCAGAATTTCACAGAAATCCTTTCTCATTGACATTGCTGGTACCCACAATTGTGAGTTATCATCTGTCTTCATTAACTAAGTTATTCATTTACAAATTCCATCCAGGTTTCCATAATTGGAGGTAGAAGGTAAACCTTCCAAAGATTTTAATTTATTCACGATATAAAGAATTTTGTGGGTAAACCAAGATAATCTTGACTTTGGATATCATTCCTATATTTGTTATTATATGAACCGAGAAACAAGTTAAGTATATTGTAATTGAATTAAAAACACTTGATATAACCCCTTCCTTGTAGATTGAGCACCAAAACATGAACTTTTTATGTGGCCTTTTATGACATCATGAACATTAAATCTTCAATATCTCTGATTTAACATTCAAAATATGTAACTTGTCATTTCAGTCAGACACACTGTACACTATTAAAACACAATAAAAGGTATCCTCACAAAGACCAAATATTAGTCCATCAATATTTATTTCCTTTATTAATGGCGAATGTTGGTTTTGGAGGAATGGTTGATGTTTGCAGATGAAATGAAGGGGTTGTGAAGTGAGCATGAGAAAAAATGCTAAGATTAAGAAAATGTGTTTATATTTGGAAAATTACATCTAATTTCAATAATCCTTTAAACTCTTCCTATCCATATATCTGTCCAAATGTTTTGTTCCAAACTTTTCTTTCAAAAAGTTGAAAACATTAGCACTCAGAACATAATTCTTAAGTGGTGTGATATGGAAACTGCAAATAGTTCAAAGGTTATTAAATGAACATTTAGCTGTAAACACTTGAATTCTTAACTTCACCATGCCAAGTTCTTTGTCTATTACTTCTGCATCCTCTTTCTTAGCCAGGACGCTTCTTCTGCACACCAGACCTTTTCTCTGATCTTCAGCATTCTCATTCCTGATAAGATTCTTACCCCATCTAAGCCTATTAATTGGAAAATGATGGCCATCAGCTTTACAGGGCATAGGTTAGACTGCATTTGGAGCACTGTATGCAGTTCTGGTTGCCTCATTATGGGAAGGATGGGAGGTATCTGAATGGATGTAGAAGACATTTATCAGAGTGCTGCCTGCATTAGAGAGGTTGGACAAACGGATTGTTTTCTCTGGAACATTGGAAGTTGAAGAGAGACCAGGCAGAAGTATGTACAATTATGAGGCATAGATAGGGTAGACAAATAGAAATTTTCCTCTCCCCCTCCCCCCCCAAGGTGGAAATTTCAAAAACTAGAGGGCACAGCTCTTATGTGAGAGGGGCAAAAGGTTAAATGTGCGTGCCAGCTTTAATACAGAGTGGCATGAGCCTGGAACAGCTTGCCTGGGGTGATGACAGAGGCAGATACGAAAATGGTATTTAAGAGACTTTTAAATAGGTACATGGATATGCAGGAATTGGAAGGATACGGATCACGTACAGGCATAGGAGACTATTTTAACAAAGCATCAGATTCGGCAAGGACATTGTGGGCTGAAGAGCTGGTTCCTGTGCTGTCCTGATCTATGTTCTAAGTGGTAAGTAGCCAGATTGGATTTTTCCAGTTTTGTCCATGGGTGGGATAACCTGCGTAATTATTCATAATGTTGCATCAGTGCTAATATTGATATTAGTGTATCAAATGTACTTTGATAGTTTGGCTGGATGCGTGACCAATTATGGGTTTGTTCCAAATCTGTCTCATTTTGTGCCAATCAATAATCTCCTTGGTGTAAACGGGCGATTCTGACTCTGCAAGAATTGGCATCGCTTACTTCTACTCATGCCCTCCTGGACAGATGTGTCAGCAACAATTAATTATGAGGACAAGATGAAGGAGTATTATCCTTCCTATTAATTCCAGTCTGGCAGGTGTGTTGCTCGGATCATAGCTATGCCGTCCAATCACCAAAACATTATTGAAGTTATCCTGCCTATAGTAGACATTGTGATTTTGTTGCTTAGTCTGCATCTTCCAAGTGTTGTTTAACATGGAAGAATACGGATTCATCAGCTGAGGGGAATAGTAGATGGTGATCGCATAGAATGTTTTCATGTCACTTTTTCATCTAATACCATTGGGACATGGTCAAGGGTCAATATTGACGATTTCCCTGGTTGCCACATCCTAATTTTATTCTACTATATCCAAAATTATCATGGATGATTCAGCAATATTGATTGGTAGGGTATATTAGTGTATTGCTGGATTAATCAATGGGACAGGTGTTGTAAAGAGGGCATTGCTGGATAAACTGGGCTAGGAGCAACACTGTTGTATCAGAACCTGAGCTGATAGTCATTTTTTTCTGGCTGAGCCGGGTTCAGAAAAAAAATAAAAATCAGTGGGGAACTAACAGGCTAAAATAATGGGTCTATTTGAAAGCTCCTGTATTGATCATTGGTAAGAGTTGGCATCAGTCAGTTTGGTGTTAGGGGGGGGGCGTGGCCAATGCTTGGCTGAGTAGACATAACTTTTCAGCATTCTCGAAAACAAAGCCCTAAACTGCTAAAAAAAGACAAACTAAAGGAAATCAAGTACTTTAAATTAAATCAGAAAGTATACAGAAAGTATACAGAACGTACGGATGCCTTCCAAGAAAGAAAAAAGAGGAGTACAACGGCCACAGAAGCAAGGAAATCCAACAAAGGAATCAAGAAAAAAAATCTAAGGTAGGCCCACAGCTCTGATGGAGCAGGGGACTGGATTTGGTGACCCCTCGGCAGGCGGTGAGCCTGGGGAGGGCTCCGGTACGAAGCTGGAGTCGGCTACTCCCAGCAAGCGCTCTTTGACTCGGGACAAAATACGAGGGGGTCACCGTGAGTTACCAAAAAGGCCCACTGTTTGCCGAGAGGCTGCTGAAGTCGAGTCTGGACTTTCAGACACGAGTGATGATGAGGTAACGGGAGACCCCACTAGCAGTGGAAGTGGAAATGAGGAAGAAGAAAATCAAGAAGATACAGAGACTAATATGAAAACAATGTTTCAAGAAATTATTAACAGGCTTAAGAAAATTGAAGGAGATAACAAATTAATGAGGAGAGATAACAAGAAATTGCATAAGACTGAAAAAAATGGAGGAGAATTTTCAAACAGTGACAAATAAAGTGGATAATATACAAATGGAAAATGAAATGTTAAAATCTAGAGTGGAAAAAAATGAAGACAGTATTACTGCTGCAGCAATTGAAAGCAAAAAGACGGCGGAGAAGTTGGATGCCTTGGAAAACTATAGCAGGAGAAATAATGTTAAAATTGTTGGTTTGTCAGAGGGAGTGGAGGGGGAACTTTACACTGCAGAGGAGATTCACTTTGGTGTGGTGACCAGAACAGAATACAATACCCCCAGTATTGTCTAATCAGCATTTTGAACATTTCCAAAATAACATTCTATGCTTCGACCTATGAAGGCAGTATGCCATATGGCTTTCCTCAACCCATCAACCTGTATTAACATTTTAATGGGACCATGAACTTGAACTCCAAAGTCTCTCTGTTTATCAACATTCCATAGTAACCTACAAGCCAAAATCGGGAGATCTCTGACAACGATGCATCACGGGACTGGTTCTAAAATTATGCGCCAATCACATGGCCACAGTCTTTGCCGATATCTTCAATCTCTCACTTCAACAGTCCACTGTCCCCATCTGCTTCAAGGAAACCTCCATCATTCTCATCCCCAAGAAAAGATAAATTGACCTGCATCAATGACCATCGCCCAGCAGTACAAATATCAACCATAATGAAATGCTCTAAAAGACTGATCAGAACCCTCATCTGCACCGATTATCCTGACAATCTAGACTGCTTGTAATTTGCATACAGGAGCAATAGATCTACAAAAGATGCCATCTCTCTTGTACATTCAGCTCTGGATCACCTTGACAGTAAGAATACTAATGTCAGGATTGCTATTAATTGACTGCAGCACAGTCTTCAACACCATAATACTGAGTAAGCTCATCTATGAACTCTGGGTCCTGGCCTTTGGACCTCCACCTGCAACTGGCTTCTGTACTTCTTCACCAGCAGATCTCAGATGGTTTGAAATGGTCATTAACATTTCCTCCACTCTGACCCTCAACACTGGTGTGTCAGGAATGTGAATTGAGTCCCTTGTTCCACACCCTGTACACCCATGATTGTGTGGCTAAGTACAACTCCAACTCAATCTTTAAATTTGACAATGATACTACTGTTGTCGGCCAGATCAACAACACCATGAGACGAAGAACAGGAAATAGATCGAGAACCTTGCACCATGGTGTCAGGACAATAACCTAGTTCCTAACACCAACAAGATGAAAAGGTTGGTTGTTGACCTAAGGGTTTGAGGGAATGAACAGAATCCTGTCTTCATCAATGGAGCTGCTGTAAAGATGGTAAACAGTGTCAGATTCCTAAGCATCCATATTACCAACACTCTAAACCTGGTCCCTTCACATTGATCAAGAAAGTGTCCCTGGTTATGGACTCCCCCAACATTGGGAGCATTTTTCCTGCATCTAGCTTGTACAGTCCTTTTATAATTTTGTATGTTTCTATAAGAACTCGTACTAAACTATAGTAAAAGCTTCTTTAGGTATGTGAAGAGAAAAAAAATAGTTAAGACAAATGTGGGTCTCTTGAAGACAGAAGCAGGTGAATTTATTATGGGGAACAAGGAAATGGCAGACGAGTTGATCAGGTACTTTGGATCTGCCTTCACTAAGGAAGACACAATCTCCCAGATGTACTTGTGGCCAGAGGTCCTAGGGTGACAGAGGAACTGAAGGAAATTCACATTAGGCAGGAAATGTTGTTGGGTCTGAAGGCCAATAAATCCCCAGGGCCTGATGGTCTGCATCCCAGGGTACGTAAGGAAGTGGCTCTAGAAATCGTGGACGCATTGGTGATCATTTTCCAATGTTCTATAGATTCAGGATCAGTTCCTGTGGACTGGAGGGTAGCTAGCTAATGTTATCCCACTTTTTAAGAAAGGAGGGAGAAAGGAGGGAGAGAGAAAACAGGAAATTATAGACCAGTAAGCCTGACATCAGTGGTGTGGAAGATGCTGGAGTCAATTATAAAAGAAGAAATAGCGGAACATTTGGATAGCAGTAACAGGATTGTTCCGAGTCCGCATGGATTTACAATGGGGGAAATCATGCTTGACTAATCTTCTGGAATTTTTTGAGAATGTAGCTAGGAAAATGGGCAAGGGAGAGCCAGTGGATGTAGTGTACCTGGACTTTCAGAAAGCCTTTGATAAGTTCCAACATAGGAGATTAATGGGCAAAATTAGAGCACATGGTATTGGGGGTAAGGTACTGACATTGATAGAAAATTGGTTGGCAGACAGGAAACAAAGTGTAGGGATTAACGGGTCCCTTTCAGAATGGCAGGCAGTGACGAGTGGGGTACCGCAAGGCTCAGTGCTGGGACCGCAGCTATTTACAATATACATTAATGACTTAGATGAAGGGATTAAAAGTAACATTTGCAAATTTGCAGGCGACACAAAGCTGGGTGGCAATGTGAACTGTGAGGAAGATGCTATGAGGTGGCAGGGTGACTTGGACAGGTTGTGTGAGTGGGCGGATGCATGGCAGATGCAGTTTAATGTGGATAAGTGTGAGGTTATCCACTTTGGTGGTAAGAACAGAAAGGTAGATTATTATCTGAATGGTGTCAAGTTAGGAAAAGGGGGAAGTACAACGAGATCTTGGTGTCCTAGTGCATCAGTCACTGAAAGGAAGCATGCAAGTACAGCAGGCAGTGAAGCAAGCCAATGGAATATTGGCCTTCATAACAAGGGGATTTGAGTATAGGAGCAAAGAGGTCCTTCTGCAGTTGTACAGGGCCCTAGTGAGACCACACCTAGTGTATTGTGTGCAGTTTTGGTCTCAACTTGAGGAAGGACATTCTTGCTATTGAAGGAATGCAACGTAGGTTCACGAGGCTAATTACCGGAATGGCGAGACTGTCGTACGTTGAAAGACTGGAGCGACTGGGCTTGTATACTCTGGAATTTAGAACAATGAGAGGGGATCTTATTGAAACATATAAGATCATTAAGGGATTGGACATGCTAGAGGCAGGAAACATCTTCCCGATGTTGGGGGAGTCCCGAACCAGGGGTCACAGTTTAAGAATAGGGGGTAGGCCATTTAGAACGAAGATGAGGAAGATTTTTTTCACTCAGGGTTGTGAAGCTGTGGAATTTTCTGCCTCAGAAGGCAGTGGAGGCCAATTCTCTGGATGCATTCAAGAGAGAGTTATAGAGCTCTTAATGATAGCGGAGTCAGGGATATGGGGAGAAGGCCGGAATGGGGTACTGATTGTGCATGATCTGCCATGATCACGGTGAATGGCGGTGCTCGCTTGAAGGGCCGAATGGCCTACTACTGCACCTATTGTCTATGGTCTAAAACCATTAATCTTGAACAATCAACATAAATTTGTCAAAGGAAGATTATGTCTGGCAATCTTGATTGAATTTTTTGGGAGGTAATGAGGATGGCACTTAATTTGAGTAGGGTTTTGACAAATGTGACAGGGTCGTTTAAATAAAAACATACCGGTGGAATCTAAGGGTGAATGTCTAGAACTGTACATGCCATTAGCTAAACTATTGTTTGAGTGCAGTGTGAAGTTTTTGTTACACCATTCCAGGAATTGTGTGATTGTGGTGGACAAGTTGCAAAGATGTTGCCGGGACTGGAAAGATTTAACTGAAGAAAGATTGGAAAGGCCTGTTCTTTGAACAAGAGAAGGCCAAGGCAATGTAATTGAGTTGCACTGAGTAAAATTTCCTTCAACAGAAGATTTAAAAATATTGGGGCATACTTTTATCGTAATTTCTAAATGCATGAGTTGGGAGATGAGCAAAATATGTGTGGAGCAAATGTTACATATAATTTTTCAGCCTGTTTCTGTTGTCCAGGTCTTGTTGTATACAGCCTTGGACAGCTCCAATGTCAAGGAATTGTATGTAGAGTTTCACGGTCGTAAGTAAAGGTCCCCACTTATAATTAATGTTATTCCTTTATTTAAGACGGGCAGCAGGGATAGGTCGGGTAACTACAGGCCAGCGAGCCTTCTGTCATTGGTCGGGTAATTATTGGAGTCAATCCTATGTTCATTTAGAATAGCAGGCGCTGATCAGGGATCGTCAGCATGGTTTTGTCTGGGTGAAATCTTCTGTCACTAATGTGAAGGTGATTTTTTGAGAAGGTAACTAAGGTGATCGATTAAGGTAGGGCACAGGATGTCATGTATGAAGACTTTAATAAAGTTTTTGATAAGATCCTGCATTGATAGCTAAGACAGTTGACATTCTTTATTTGAATTTTAATAAAGCGTTTAACAAGGTCCCGCTAGGGAGACTAATCCATGCTGGCTTAAGATACATGGGATCCATGATGAATTGGTAAATTAGATCTAAAATTGACCCGGACATAGAAGGCAGAGGGTAGTGGGAGAGGACTGTATTTCTGACTGAGGGTCTGTGACCTGTGGTTTTCTGTACAATCAGTGTTGGGACCTCTGCTTGTAATGAAAAAATGAAAATGAAGATAAAGTTGCAGGGACACAAACATTGGCGGAATTGTGCATAGCAAGCATGGTTTTTTCCACCAAATACTAGAGGGCATAGTGTTAAGGTGAGAAGGGGAAAGTTTAAAGGAAATTTGCCAGGCAAGTATTTTTACCAGCATAGGTGGTAGAAGCAGATATGAAAGCAATGTTTACGAGGAATTTATACAGACACATAAACAAACAGGGAATAGAGGGATATGGACCATTGAGATTCCGATTAGTGTCATATACACCAGTGTTCAATAGAATTTCTTGTTTACAAGATGCACACAGAGAAATCTGTACAAAACAATAATGATAAATACAATATATTGAAATGAAAAGTGCATTGCAGCAGAATGTTTGGTGCAAGATTGTCGTGCAAAACAATATTAAAGCACAGTAGCAGAATAACCAAGTGAGGTGGAGGTAAGAGTAAGGGGACATGGCAGCACGTCCAGGCAAAGGGTATGAAAGAAATGATTGGTTCAAGAGTCTGATAGCAGTGGGGAAGAAGCTGTTCTTAAGTGTGGAAGCCCAAACTTTCAAGCTCCCATACCTTCTCCCAGTATGTAGAATAGAGGAATGGGAAAGGCCACAGTGGTAGGCATCAATAGACAATAGGGTACAGGAGTAGGCCATTCGGCCCTTTGAGCCAGCACCGCTATTGACTGTGATCATGGCTGATCATCCACAATCAGTACCCCGTTCCTGCCTTCTCCCCAATTCACTTGACTCCCCTATCTTTAACTCTATCTAAATCTCTCTTGAAAGCATCCAGAGAATTGGCCTCCACTGCCTTCTGAGGCAGAGAATTCCACAGATTCACAACTCTGAGTGAAAAAGTTTTTCCTCGTCTCCATTGTAAATGGCCTACCCCTTATTCTTAAACTGTGACCCCTGGTTCTGGACTCCCCCAACATCGGGAACATGTTTCCTGCCTCTAGCGTGTCCAATCCCTTAATAATCTTATGTTTCAATAAGATCCCCTCTCATCCTTCTAAATTCCAGTGGAAACAAGCCCAGTCGCTCCAGTCTTTCAACATACGACAGTCCCGCCATCCCGGGAATTAACCTCGTGAACCTACGCTGCACTCCCTCTATAGCAAGAATGTCCTTCCTCAAATTTGGAGACCAAAACTACACAATACTCCAGGTGTGGTCTCACAAGGGCCCTGTACAACTGCAGAAGGACCTCTTTGCTCCTATACTCAACTCCCCTTGTTATGCAGGCCAAACATGCCATTAGCTTTCTTCACTGCCTGCTGTACCTGCATGCTTACTTTCAGTGACTGATGATCAAGGACACCCAGATCTCGTTGGACTTCCCCTTTTCCTAACACCATTCAGATAATCTGCCTTCCTGGTCTTGCCACCAAAGTGGATAACCTCACATTTATCCACATTTAAACTGCGTCTGCCATGCATCTGCCCACTCACAACCTGTCCAAGTCACCCTGCATCCTCCTCAAAGTTCACACTGCCACCCAGCTTGGTGTCATCTGCAAATTTGCTAATGTTACTTTTAATCCCTTCATCTAAGTCATTAATGTATATTGTAAATAGCTGCAGTCCCAGCACTGAGCCTTGCGGTACCCCACCCCCAATACCATGTGCTCTAATTTAGCCCACTAATCTCCTATGTGGGACCTTGTCGAAGGCTTTCTGAAAGCCACTACATCCACCGGCTCCCCCCTGTCCATTTTCCTAGTTACATCCTCAAAACATTCCAGAAGATTAGTCAAGCATGATTTCCCCTTCGTAAATCCATGCTGACTTGGAACAATCCTGTTACTGCTATCCAAATGCTCTGCAACTTCGTCTTTTATAATTGACTCCAGCATCTTCCCCATCCCCGATGTCAAACTAACTGGTCTATAATTTCCTGTTTTCTCTCTCCCTCCTTTCTTAAAAAGTGGGATAACATTAGCCACCCTCCAATCCACAGGAACTGATCCTGAATCTATAGAACATTCTAGTCCCATCAGTCTACCCAACACCATTTCCTGCCTAATGTCAATTTCCTTCCGTTCCTCCGTCACCCTAGGATCTCTGGCCACTAGAACATCTGGGAGATTGTTTGTGTCTTCCTTAGTGAAGACAGATCCAAAGTACTGGTTCAACTCGTCTGCCATTTCCTTGTTCCCCATAATAAATTCATCTGCTTCTGTCTTCAAGGGACCCACATTTGCCTTAACTATTTTTTTCCTCTTCACGTACCTAAAGAAGCTTTTACTATCCTCCTTTATATTATTGGCTAGTTTACCTTCGTACCTCATCTTTTCTCCCCTTACTGCCTTTTTAGTTATCTTCTGTTGCTCTTTAAAAGAGTCCCAATCCTCTGGCTTCCCGCTCTTCTTTGCTATGTTATACTTCTTCTCTTTTATTTTGTTATCCTTTTTGCCCATTAAAAATAACATCACAATCTTCATAAGTTAATTCGGCCCATCAAGCCTACTCTGCTATTCTGCCATCTTCTAATACTCTGCTGCCACTCTTGTAGCTAAGGACAGTGAAAATTGAAGCAAAGTCCTCCACATTTTTTCTTGGTCATTTATAGTTTATCCAGGCCTGGCAATTTGCTTTCTTCCCAAATCACTTAATCTCTCAATACTTCTCCAACTGTGTTAATCTGTCTAATACTTCACGCTAATTTTCCTTATCTGCAACCTCAGATTTATCCACTTCTTTGTGAAGATAGCTCAAAACTATTCATTAGAAACCTACCCACATAATATACCGCAACATGTTATCCTTTTTGGTCTGTAATAATCCCTTCTCTTTCACTTCCTGGTTGAGCAATCACTCTGCTAAACACCTCTCTACAGAATGTAAGCTTGATCCTGAGCTTCGGATTGCTAGCCATTTTAATTTATGTCTTTCTGGTTTTACTCTAACCTCAGTCTCTTGCATTGTTCCAAAGAAGCTTAGCAGAAGCTGGAGGATCAGTATCTCATTTTCACAGACTCAAAGAACTTAATAATTCCAGGTCTACTGCTCTTATTTGATTTGGACAAATTGGACAAATATTCCACCACATCCCTTTTGCCTTGTACATTCATGCATTTTGCCATTCAAATAACCCCTTCCACCCCATCACACAGCTTCCCTCATCTTCCAATCTGTTTTCTACAGCAGTGCTTTCTTTAAGATCTATTGCAACAGCAATATTTTCCAGTTCTGAGCAAAGGTCGTGGACCTGTGTTGCTCCACACACATGTTGCCTCCTCACCTGTTGAGTTGTTTCCAATATTTTATTATACCGTAGCCAGAGAAGTGAGAAGTTTACAAAATCTAGTTGTACAAAGATGATGCAATAGAGATATTTAAAATAATTAAAGAACTAATGCTATACAAGGCTACATAGCAAATTATATCAATTAGATGGGCTAGATTAAATTGGACCGTATATCCATTGTACATTGCTTAAAGTAGGTTAGATGTTTGGAAACTCTTTTTTCAGGTGACTGCACAATCACTGAATATGCTTCGGGCCCAGGTTGTATACCGATTGAATACCTAAAAAAAAAATAGCTTGACAAGTTCATGACTCTGGTGGAACTATTGGTGCGATTGTAAACAAGATAGCTCCTGATCAATGATGCCTTTTAGAATACTTCTTATCACTTAAGGTAGTTGTAAGGGATAATTCCCCCTCTGCCTGTAATGACTATTTTCTTTGCAAATTATTTTTCTTTCCATTAGGAGAGCACAGCTGCTAGTGAATAAAGCAACCGTGAATCAAATTAATAAAATAATCACAGCAGGTTCAATGGATGGATAATCCACAATTTTTACACATACAAAATGAATATATTAGGTTACTTGAATATTAATAGCATTAAACATATAGTATTAAACCTTGATATTTAGGTTTGCATGAGACACAGTGGCAGAGAAAAGCAAGACTTATAGGCATTCAGAAATAATACAACAACCCTATATGAATGGCATCATAATCAATGGTGGCTTAATCCTAGAAATAATCAGTTTGGCTTTGCATCTTTATCTAAAGCAATAGATTTATTGTATATATAATAATGTTACTCTTCAAATGAAAGTTCAGGCTGAAAGGGAAGGTAAACTTCAATTTCATTTCTGGTGCAAAATTTCTTAGTGTTAAGAATGTATTTTAGGAATTTAGGAAACTAGAATCTTTTACAACATTGTTAATTTGTTTTAACATCTACAAAACAATGCCTGAATTCCAAAATGCAGATTTTGGTAAGAACCACACAGCAACAGGATTGAAGATAGGAAATTTGAACTCAATTTTAGAACATTTTTCTTTGCTCACAAATGTAATTAAAAGTTTAAATCAAAGAAAATATTTGCTATTCCTGTTTAATGTTCTTTCCAGAAATACAGCAATTTTGATATACATTTCAAACAATATACACATTGTTTTGTTTCCCATGCTCACTATGTTAAAACAAATGTGATATTTAAAAATATTGATATTAATAGAATGGCATTTAAACTGATACTAAAATGTTATTTCCACTTTCAATGTGAAATCTGGCTTCTGATATATCAGATTGAAAAATGATTTTATTTTCAGTCAACTGCTCAGCTTTTGTTAATAGAACAGTCTGTATGGAAATAAAATGCAATCATGTGGCAATGCATCTGAAAATGTCTCAACACATCAAAAAACACTTTAATCCAATTAGATTCATTAAATAACATTTAAAAGTCCTGTACTCTGTCTCAATGGAGACCAATGCAATAAAGACAATTTAGAGAAGAGTAACAAATGTTAAGATACTTCAAATTATGAAGGCATCTCAGAAAAAAACGTTTATGAATAAGTGTTGTTCACAAGATAAAAAGGGAGACATGATCAAGATCTATAAAATGCTTAATGATTAAGATAATTTTATGATAAAACGGCAATTTAGTTTGGGGGAGAAATGCAGAATTCAAGAGTAAAATTAACAAAACAAGGAAATGGGAAGAGATTTTCCCGCTTACTAATAGAGCAAAGCAAAGTTGTATGAATAACTTTAAAAGATTGGCAAAGAGGAGTTAAAATAAAAGAGAATAGAGAAAAGCATGGAATAAAATGATTTCTGCAGTACTGGAACCACAAAAATACTTACAAAAAACGATTGCCCAATAATGAATAATATGGGTTAAAAATTAGACAGATATCAGAAGAGTCATAGGCAGTAAAGGAAAAAATAAATAAATTTAGTTAGCATAATGTATGGAAAAACAGCCTTGTTGTGCAAGGATATTTTTCATCTATGCATTCTTAGGAAAGCTTATTAAAATAATGATAGTTCTACCTTTAATACAAATGCATATATTTAATACAATCTACAGCACAAAACATTAATTTGAATATTTAGTTCTCGCCCATCGAAAACAAAATAGATTATGTTGGGAAAAATGTATAAGAATATATAATTTGAATGTAAACAATTTAAAATTGAATAGTGCACATTTTCTTAGTTACATATTTTACATTTCTCTAATATATTTCTGCAATATATTTTCAATGTAAACCTTGGCGTTAAAAAATGATTACTTTGATGTAAACATCTGAGCAAACTGTATTTCTATTGTAGCCTGAAGCTGCCCCACTAATATACCCCAGAATTCCTTTTAGGAGAATAAGACGCATTATCTCCTTTCTTCTCCATTCAAATCATTAAAATTTTCATAAATGAGCATTCATCCTGAAGATATACAGTTTGGTTTATGTCACTTCTCTAATCTGCTTAGTTTATTTATAAAATTAAAAATTAAAAAAATTAAAATAAAACAATCTGCAGAATAATGGTCACCTACAAAGAGTCTTCAAGGTGCTTTCCTTATCAGGTTTTGCATTTTGCACGAAGTATTTGTGTTGTCTATATAAGGAAATAGGTGGAAAAACATCAGAGGAACATAATTTAAAATACCACTAGTGCTCTGTTACATTTAATATTGTTGTAGTACATTTATGCAGATACCATTATGTTCACAATTTACTTTGTTATGGCTAACCCTCAAGGAATCAAGGCAGTTGTGATCATTATTTCTGGAGAAAACAGAACAAGGCATACAAAAAGAATGATTTCGACAGTAACTACATTCATGATTTGTTAGCATTAATTTATACACAAGAGGTTTAAGAATGGAAATGTGTTAAAACAACTAACGCTACTATAGTATTTTTTAATTAATCCCAGAGACTCATTCAAATATTAAAACATTAGTCTAAAACCTGAGATATATGCTCATTTGCAATGTAACATTCATTGACTATTCGTTTAGATGGTTACCAAAAAGCAAACAATATTAATGGTTAACAGGTTATTCAGACAGTACATACCAAGATTTATCCATATTCCTCCAAGTTTCAGAATCTTCCATATTGTTTCAATGTAGTCAACAACATTATGGGCTGTGTCAATAAAAAAACATGTTGCTACACAATCCCATGAATCTGTTGATAAAATAATGATAGTGAGCCTCCATTTGTAAAATAAGAAACCTCAAGCAAATATTTCCTTCACTTTTATAAAAATATCTAATACTCAGAAAATATAGGTTATAAAACTTTGGATCAGTTGCACCAAGGCAGTTGCTGTGATTTATATTGCTAAATCATGTCTCTAACATAGGAAAACCTGTGCATAGACAAAGAAGAGACAACCGGAAAACTAAATTAGCACATTATACAAGACCATACCGAAGAAGTTGCTGCCAAAATCTCAATGGAATATGTGGAAGTAGACAACTACAAAGTCATATTGTTACATCACACTGGATAGTGCAAAAATTGGTATGGAGGTGCAAGAAAGGCTAGCAATGCTTTAAGTAAACAAGTATTTGATCTAGATGCACAAGAAACTGTAGGTGCTAGAATCTTGAGCAAAACACTAAGTGCTGAGGAACTTAACTGCTTTTTTTTGTTTCGAGATACAGCATGGAAACAAGCCCTTTCAGCTCACAGGGTCCGCGCCGACCAGCGATCCCTACGCACTAACACTATCCTACACCCATTAGGGACAATTTTTACAGGAATGAATGAATGAATGAATGAATAAATAAGTTAATTGGCCAAGTATGTGCATATACAAGGAATGTGCCTTGATGCTCCGCTCACAAATGACAACACAAACATACAGTTAACAATTAAGAATAAAGCATAAACACATCAGAACAATAAGGAACAATAACATTATGGTCTAAACATGTGGGTGAAAATAACCCAGAGCAAAAAAGAGACAACAGACTTTGGTTATTGAGTATAAGAAAATAACTGCAGATGCTGGTACAAATCGAAGGTATTTATTCACAAAATGCTGGAGTAACTCAGCAGGTCAGGCAGCATCTCAGGAGAGAAGAAATGGGTGACGTTTCCGGTCGAGACCCTTCTTCAGACTGATGTCAGGGGGGCGGGATAAAGGAAGGATATAGGTGGATACAGGAAGATAGAGGGAGATCTGGGAAGGAGGAGGGGAAGAGAGGGACAGAGGAACTATCTAAAGTTGGAGAAGTCGATGTTCATACCACTGGGCTGCAAGCTGCCCAGGTGAAATATGAGGTGCTGTTCCTCCAATTTCCAGTGGGCCTCACTATGGCACTGGAGGAAGCCCATGACAGAAAGGTCAGACTGGGAATGAGAGGGGGAGTTGAAATGCTCGGCCACTGGGAGATCAGTTTGGCCAACGCGGACCGAGCGCAGGTGTTGAGCGAAGCGATCGCCGAGCCTGCGCTTGGTTTCGCCGATGTAAAGAAGTTGACATCTAGAGCAGCGGATGCAATAGATGAGGTTGGAGGAGGTGCAGGTGAACCTCTGTCTCACCTGGAAAGACTGTTTGGGTCCTTGGATGAAGTTGAGGGGGGAGGTAAAGGGGCAGGTGTTGCATCTCGTGCGGTTGCAGGGGAAAGTGCCCGGGGATGGGGTGTTTTGGGTAGGAAGGGACGAGTGGACCAGGGAGTTACGGAGAGAACGGTCTCTGCGGAACGCAGAGAGGGGAGGGGATGGTAAGATAATGGCCAGTGGTGGGGGTCCCGTTGTAGGTGACGGAAATGTTGACGGATGATTTGTTGGATCCGCTGGCTGGTGGGGTGGAAGGTGAGAACGAGGGGGATTCTGTCCTTGTTGTGAGTGGGGGGAGGGGGAGCAAGAGCAGAGCTGCGGGATGTAGAAGAGACCCTAGTGAGAGCCTCATCTATAATGGAAGAGGGGAAGCTCCATTTCCTGAAGAATGAGGACATCTCTGACGCCCTAGTGTGAAACACCTCATCCCGGGCGCAAATGCGGTGTAGACGGAGGAATTGGGAGTAGGGAATAGACTTTTTGCAGGGAACCGGGTGGGAAGAAGTGTAGTCCAGATAGCTGTGCGAGTCAGTGGATTTATAGTAAATGTCCGTCACTAGTCTGTTTCCTGTGATGGAGATGGTGAGGTCCAGAAACGGGAGGGAGATGTCGGAGATAGTCCAGGTATATTTAAGGGCAGGATGGAAATTGGAAGTGAAGTGTATGAAGTCAGTGAGTTCTACATGGGTACAAGAGGTAGCACCAATGCAGTCGTCGATGTAGCGGAGGTAGAGTTCGGGGATGGGGCCGGTGTACGCCCGGAACAGGGATTGTTCGACGTACCCGACAAAGAGGCAGGCGTAGCTAGGGTCCATGCGAGTGCCCATAGCTAAGCCTCTGGTTTGGAGGAAGTGGGATGAGTCAAAGGAGAAGTTGTTAAGGGTAAGAACCAGCTCTGCTAGGCGGAGGAGAGTGTTGGTAGATGGGGATTGGCTGGTTCTACGGTCGAGGAAGAAACGGAGGGCTTTGAGACCATCCTTGTGGGGGATGGAAGTGTATTGAGTAGATCTACTACTTGTGGAAAAAAGCTGTTTTTATGTCTGGCTGTGGCTGCTTTGTCACCTTCCAGAGGGAAGTGCTTCAAAGATTTTGTGGCCAGGGTGAGAGGGGTCAGAGATGATCTTGCCCGCACGCTTCCTGGCCCTTGCAGTGTACAGTTCGTCAATGGGGGGGAAGGTTGCAGCCAACAACCTTCTCAGCTGTGTGAATGATCCGTTGCAGCCTCCGGATATCGTGCTTGGTGGCTGAGCCAAACCAGACCATGATGGAGAAGGCGAGGGCGGACTCAATGATAGCAGTATAGAATTGGACAATCATTGCCTGTGGTAGATTGTGTTTCCTCAGTTGCCGCAGGAAGTACATCCACTGTTGGGCCTTTTTGACTGTGGAGTCGATGGTGGCCCCCCATTTAAGGTCCCTGGAGATGATGGTTCCAAGTAACTTAAATGACTCCACAGATGAGACTGTGGTGTTGTTGATGGTGAGTGGGGGAGGGGAGGAGGAGCTCTTCGAAAGTCTACAATTAGTTCCACTGTCTTAAGAGCATTGAGCTCCAGGTTGTTGTGATGGCACCAAGACCCGTCTGTAGGCAGATTCCGCCCCATCCTGGATCAGTCCAATCAATAGACAATAGGTGCAGGAGGAGGCCATTCGGCCCTTCGAGCCAGCACCGCCATTCATTGTGATCATGGCTGATCATTCTCAATCAGTACCCTGTTCCTGCCTTCTCCCCATACTCCCCGACTCCGCTATCCTTAAGAGCTCTATCTAGCTCTCTCTTGAATGCATTCAGAGAATTGGCCTCCACTGCCTTCTGAGGCAGAGAATTCCACAGATTCACAACTCTCTGACTGAAAAAGTTTTTCCTCATCCCAGTTCTAAATGGCCAACCCATTATTCTTAAACTGTGGTCTCTTGTTCTGGACTCCCCCAACATTGGGAACATGTTTCCTGCCTCTAACGTGTCCAACCCCTTAATAATCTTATACGTTTCGATAAGATCTCCTCTCATCCTTCTAAATTCCAGTGTATACAAGCTTAGTCGCTCCAGTCTTTCAACATATGACAGTCCCGCCATTCCAGGAATTAACCTAGCAAACCTACGCTGCACGCCCTCAATAGCAGGAATATCCTTCCTCAAATTTGGAGACCAAAACTGCACACAGTACTCCAGGTGCTGTCTCACTAGGGCCCTGTACAACTGCAGAAGGACCTCTTTGCACCTATACTCAACTCCTCTTGTTATGAAGGCCAACATTCCATTGGCTGTCTCCACTGCCTGCTGTACTTGCATGCTTCCTTTCAGTGACTGATGCACTAGGACACCCAGATCTCGTTGTACGTCCCCTTTTCCTAACTTGACACCATTCAGATAATACTCTGCCTTCCTATTCTTACCACCAAAGTGGATAACCTAACACTTATCCACATTAAATTGCATCTGCCATGCATCCGCCCACTCACACAACCAGTCCAAGTCACCCTGCAACCTCATAGCATCTTCCTCACAGTTAACACTACCACCCAGCTTTGTATCATCTGCAAATTTGCTAATGGTACTTTTAATCTTGCCTTAAAATCTTTGCCATCTAGTATTTGATTTTTCCATTTTGGGAAAAAGGTTCTGACTGTCTGCCCTACCGATGCCTCATAATTTTATATATATGCATTCAAGAGAAAACAATCCAAGTCTATCCAACCTCTCCCTGCAATTACTACCACCTAATCCAGGCATTATTCTCGTAAACCTCCTCAGCACCTATTCCTCATCCTTCCTGTAATGGGGTGACCAGAACTGCACATGATACTCCAAATGCGGTCCAACCAATGTCCTATAAAGTTGCATCATGATTTCCTCACGCTTACACTTAATACCCTGAACAATGAAGGCAAGCATACCGAATGCCTTCTTTACCACTCTATTTTATTTATTGATCGTTAATTTGTATATTTTTTCCCTTACATTCGACCTCCCAAAGTGCAACAGCTCACACTTGCTTGGTTTAAACTCCATCAGCTATTTCTTTGCCCATTCCTATAGCTGACCCCTCTGCATACATTTGACAGCCTTCCTCAGTCTGCGACCCCAGCAATCTTGGTATCACCTGCAAACTTGCTGTCACATGATGTCATCAAAATGCTTATCTTTATGTATTTATCTAATTTTCCTTTGAAAGTTAATACATATGTTTCCATCATCCTTTGACAAAACATTTGAGATCACGTAAGCGTGAGGAAATCACAATAAACTGTCGTGAGGCCTCATTGCTGACCAGTCCTGAAGATATCGAAGGCCAGTGAACTTGGTTCTCCAAATTCAGATCAGATAAGTATCAACTTGATCGAGGTCAGTAAGTATTAAAAATATAGCAATTATTTTTACCACCATTAAAATGACATGTATAATAATTAAGGTTTCTAAATATAATTGATCGACAGTCCATTAGTAGATTTGAGTTATAAATACACCAGAACAACAAATAACAATGTTCACCGCGATCCAATAACTGATAAGCTTACTTGGTTCTGTATATATCTCCTGAAAATCTCCCGCTGTCATAGAAAAGTTAGCATAAGATGGTAGACTGTGCGAATCAACATCAGGAAAATAGACAGGTCGAATCTGATCAGCTGAACGCTTGTTGTTACTAAATTGATGGATCCATGGATAGATTGCCATTGTATTAATTCCAGAACATCTAAAAAAAAGTGCATTGTCAAATTAAATTAAGGTATTTAATGAGGCATTGCTCGCAGAAAATTTCTGCACAATTGTATCAGAATGTCCTTATTTGTGTATGCCAATGACCTATCAATAAAATATAACATTCCATTTACCTTCTTAACTGCTTGGGGGTTTTTTTTCAGTTAAGAATCACCAAACCAAGATCCACACACCAGCATTTATTCATTTCTTAAACCTTAAAAAAACGCTTTTCTATTCTTACTTGACGTTTTGCTCACATTATATTCCAACTTAATATACTTGCTTAACCTGCCTATGCTACTTTGCACACGCTTGTCGTCTTTTGTGGTGCTTTATATCATCAGTAAATTTATGGAGAAAACATAAAGTAACATTGGCATAATCTAGATGAAAGAGCTGTATATCTTTTTTTCTTTACTTAAATAATGATATTTTATGCATGTCAGCAACTTTTGTTTCCAAAACAAATCCTGTTTGATAATTTCAAATTAGAATATTTAAAAATCATGCACTGTAAAAACAAACATCAACCAAGTTCTGACGTCATACTCTACCTGTTGAGTATAAAATGTGAACAGAAGAGCATATACAGACTCCATTCATTACCCTGGCAACTATAACCAAGTCGAGCAATCTCCCAGGCCAGTCTTCCAAGTCCTGCCCCTGGTACAAGTATGTTCAAATTAGCAGAATTCCTGTATTGAGAAGAAATAAAACAACTATTTTTATGTGAAAGTGTTTTGAGATGCGAGATGTAAATTTATCATTAGCATTTTACGGAATAAGTCAAAAGATTTGCATGGATTGTACTCCAACCTTCCTTTCATATATAATGTTTTGTTTGACAATTTCTACTCCAATAGACTTCAAGGCAAGTTTATTGTCATATGCACAAGTATTGTAAGGTACAGATGCAATGAAAATCTTGCTTGCAGCGGCGTCCTAGACTTTTAGACACAGACCACGTACAAAATATAAATTATACATAATTTATGTATTTTAAGTTATCCACTCTGTATCTGGGCAACATATATTTCATATAAGAGTTCCACCTGGAAGTGGCAGTTGCTCAATTTTACTTCAATGTAGTTTTGGTCATAAGATTGGAAATTTTGAATCACCAGTAAAAATCAGCGAATATTTATTGGGCACCAGTTTACATACAGTGCCCTCCATAATGTTTGAGACAAAGACTCATCATTTATTTATTTGCCTCTGTATTCCACAATTTAAGATTTGTAATAGAAAAAATCACATGTGGTTAAAGTGCACATTGTCAGATTTTATTAAAGGGTATTTTTTACATTTTGGTTTCACCATGTAGGAATTGCAGCAGTGTTTATACATAGTCCCCCATTTCAGGGCACCATAATGTTTGGGACACAGCAATGTCATGTAAATAAAAGTAGTTATGATTAGTATTTAAAATAGTGTAAGAAAATAACTGCAGATGCTGGTACAAATCGATTTATTCACAAAATGCTGGGTCTTCAGACTGAAGAAAGGTCTCGACCCGAAACGTCACCCATTCCTTCTCTCCCGAGATGGTGCCTGACCTGCTGAGTTACTCCAGCATTTTGTGAATAATATGATTAGTATTTTGATGCATATCCTTTGCATGCAATGACTGCTTGAAGTCTGCGATTCATGGACATCACCAGCTGCTGGGTGTCTTCGCTGGTGATGCTCTGCCAGGCCTGTATTGCAGCCATCTTTAGCTTATGCCTGTTTTGAGGCCTCGTCCACTTCAGCTTTCTCTTCAGCATATAAAAGGCATGCTCAATTGGGTTCAGATTGGGTGATTGACTAGGCCAGTCAAGAATTGACCATTTTTTAGCCTTGAAAAACTCCTTTGTTGCTTTAGCAATATGTTTGGGATCATTGTCTCGATGTAGAATGAAACGCCGGCCAATGAGTTTTGAGGCATTTGTTTGAACTTGAGCAGAGAGGATGTGTCTATACACTTCAGAATTCATTATGCTACTACCATCAGCAGTTGTTTCATCAATGAAGATAAGTGAGCCAGTACCTTCAACAGCCATACATGCCCAGGCCATAACACCTCCATCATCGTGTTTCACAGATGAGGTGGTATGCTTTAGATCTTGGGCAGTTCCTTCTCTCCTCCATATTTTGCTCTTGCCATCACTCTGATATAAGTTAGTCTTCATCTCATCTGTCCACACGACCCTTTTTCAGAACTGTGGTTGCTCATTTAAGTACTTATTGGCAAACGGTAACCTGGAGATCCTATTTTTGCAGCTAACCAGTGGTTTGCATCTTGCCGTGTAGCCTCTGTATTTCTGTTCATTAAGTCTTCTGCGGATAGTGGTCATTGACAAATCCACACCTGACTCCTGAAGAATGTTTCTGATCTGTCGGACAGATGTTTGGGGATTTTTCTTCATTGTAGAGAGAATTCCTGTCATCAGCTGTGGAGGTCTTCCTTGGCCTGCCAGTCCCTTTGCGATTAGTAATCTCACCAGTGCTCTCTTTCTTCTTAATGACGTTGAAACGGTTGATTTTGGTAAGCCTAAGGTTTGGCTGATGTTCTCTTGTTTTATTCTTGTTTCTCAGTCTCATAATGACTTCTTTGACTTTCATTGGCCCAACTTTAGTCCCCATGTTGATAAACAGCAATAAAAGTTTCCAAACTTGATGGACTTTTCGTTTCATGTCATGACCCACATCCCATATCTACCGGTAGTTATAACATATTGTGTAAAAATATTATAGAAATTATATCTGAAACATGTCAAGAACAAAACCTGCACATATTTTTTAAATATGGAAAAAACCTCCAAAATCGTGTCAATTTTCCGAGTAGTAATTGTCCAAAGCACATTTGTCATTGAGCTGGATGCCAATTGTCCAATCACGCGCTTTGTCTCAGACTAGCTAGGCAGGGAGCCCACTGGGATCATGGCGGAGAGTATTTTGTCTATCTTTGGTTTAAACCAGTATCTACAGTTCCTTCCTACACACCAGCACAAAGGAAGATGGTTGTGGTTGACTGGAGGTCACCTCAGCCACAGAACATCTCTGCAGGAGTTTCTCAGCTTCGTGTCCAGGGCTCAGCCACATTCAGCTTCTTCATCAATTACCTTTCTTCAGTCGTAAGGTCAGAAGGAGGGATGTGCGCTGATGATTGCACAATGTTCAGCACCATTTATGACTCCACAGATACTGAAGCCATTCTACGTCCAAATGCCGAAAGACCTGAACCATGTCTAATAATAGGCTGATAGGCGGCAAGTAAGATTAACGCGCACAACTGCCAGGCTGTGAAAAAAAACCCGAGAAAATCCAACTATCATCCCCTGACATTCACTGGGATTTACTTAACCGATTTATTTATTTTTATTTATAATGAATGATCTCTTGCTATCCACTTTGCTGCTGTAATACTGCAAATTTCCCTGGTGTTGGACAAATAAAGGAATATATATATTCCTTATATATATATACAAATGGAGAGTATTCCATCACGCTCCTGACGAGCTTTGTCGATGGGGGACAGGTTTTGGGGAGTTATATATATATATATATATATATAGCAACTCCCCTCCTAACTCCCCAAAACCTGTCCCCCATCGACAAAGCTCAAGTCAGGAGCGTGATGGAATACTCTCCATTTGTCCAGATGAGCACATCTTCAACAATATTCAAGAGCCTTGATACCAAACAGGACACAGTGGTTCCCTTAATTGACACCCATTCACATTCATCCACTCACCCCACCCCTGACACAGAGCGGCAGCAGTTTGCATCATCTACAGGATGCTCTGGAGCAAGACATTGAAACTCTTGGGAAGGCATCTTCCAAATCCATAAGGAGGACTAGGGCAACCAAAGCATGGGGACACAATCACCTGCTAGCCAGACACCATCCCCACTTGGAAACATGTTGCTGTTCCTTCACTGTTGATGGGTCAAAGTCCTGGAACTCACTCACTCTCAAACAACACAAGGATTGCAGTGATTCAAGAAGGCAGCTCACCTGCACCTTCTCAAGGGCAGCTAGAGATGAGTAATTCAATGCTGGCACAGCCTGGGATGCTCACATCCCTTGAATGAATGTTTTAAATAAAGGGTGCATTCACTGATACCAATTTAAGAACACAAATTCACAGATTAAGAAGTTCTTTGTCCAATTCAGTTTTCATATCAACACAAACAGAATATCTCTGCAGTAAATCCTGGCAAAACCCTGCAATGCGTGTTCACAATTCTCTGATCTCCCGGAAAGCCGCAGAGAAGCTGGGACCAGAGCAGGCCAGAGCAGCTGACTTTTTCTAATTAGCTTCATTAATTAGTGTGCAACCTTTTGCACTGACGAGTTATGAATTCCTTCTCAATGATTTTTAAACTAAATCTGTGCCAAATTTCAAGTAGATACCAGAGATGGGTCACGAAAGTCAAAATCAAGACACATTTTCAACGTTCGGCCCGTGGTCTATAGGTACTTAGAGCTCTTTTATACCTGCATTAAGGTGGCAATTAAACACACCTGAGCAATTACAGACACCTGTGAAGCCATGTGTCCCAAACATTATGGTGCCCTGAAATGGGGGGGACTATGTACAAACTGCTGTAATTTCTACATGGCGAAACTAAAAACTATAAAAATTGCCTTTATTAAAATCTGACAATGTGCACTTTAACCACATGTGATTATTTTCTATTATAAATCTCAAATTGTGGAGTACAGAGGCAAATAAATAAATGATGGGTCTTTGTCCCAAACATTATGGAGGGCATTGTAGAAGCACCAAGACAAATTCTGTTAATGTCATTCTACTAGAATGAGCTAGAGCCTTTACATGACACCATGGCACATTTTCCATTCTCTACAATGCAACGCAAAAGTAACACAGAGACATAGGATAGGGCATATTAAATTTGGGGATTCCTATGACAGTTCTCACCTTAGTAAAAGTGATAAATGGCAAGAACTGAAAGCAAGATGCTCATTTCTTTTAGCTATAAAAAAGGTGGTCTGGTTGAAGGATGGGAGTTTCAGGAAAGAATAAGAGCAGATATGCTCACATCTTGGCATGTTCAAACATTGTTCAAACACAGCCACTTTCCAGAGTAATTGTTGAAATACACCATAATCAATAAAAAGCCACCTCAGACACTTAATTAATCTCTTCAAAACCATTTGCATAAGTCAAACTTTAAATGCCACAGTGCTTTTGAATCCACTGCTACTTCAAGATTTTATTCCAGTGATTACTCTGCTAATTTGATTCCAGAAGGAATCCAGACCATTATTATGTTCACACAAGCAATTTCTGAAATGCATAGTTAATTCACTAATCCATTTGGCAAAAATGGGCTATATATTTGTACGTCTTAATTGTAAGCATTATTTGCACAAAATTATTCTGAAAGCAGTATAACATACACACAATTATTTTCAGTTTAATTGATGTAATTAAACTCAAGAACTAGGCTCTCACTAGGGTCTCCTCAATATCCCGCAGCTCCGCTCTTGCTCCCCCTTACCCTATTCCTAACAAGGATAGAGTCCCCCTTGTCCTCACCTTCCACACTATCAGCCGTCGCATACACCAAATTATCCTCCAACATTTCCGCCACCTCCAACGGGATCCCACCACTGGCCACATCTTCCCATCTCAACCCCTTTCTGCTTTCCGCAGAGACCTTTCCCTCCGAAACTCCCTGGTCTATTCGTCCCTCCCACCCAAACCGCCCCCTCCCCATGTACGTTCCCCTGCAACCGCAGGAGATGCAACACCTGTCCCTTTACCTCCCCCCCTCGACTCCATCCAAGGACGCAAACAGTCTCACCAGGTGAGACGGAGGTTCACCTGCATGTCCCCCAACCTCATCTATTGTATCCGCTGTTCCAGATGTCAACTTCTCTACATCGGCGAGACCAAACGCAGGCTTGGGGATCGTTTAGTCGAAAACCTCCACTCAGTCCGTCTCAACCAACCTGATCTCCGGGTGGCTCAGCACTTCAACTCCCACTCCCATTCCCAGTCTGACTTTTCTGTCCTGGGCCTCCTCCATTGTCAGAGTGAGGCCTAGCGCAAATTGTAGGAACAGCACATTGTATTTCGCTTGTGCAGTTTACAATCCAGCGGTTTGAACATTGACTTCTCTCACTTCAGTCCCTGCTTCCCCTCTCTATCCCCTCCCCTTCCCAGTTCTCCGACTAGTCTTCCTGCCTCCAACTACATCCTATCTTTGTCCCACCCCCTCCCCTGACATCAGTCTGAAGAAGGGTCTCGAACCGAAACGTCACCCATGCCTTCTCTCTTGAGATGCTGCCTGACCCGCTGAGTTACTCCAGCATTTTGTGTCTAGTCAATTACAAATGTAGTTAGGTAGAAACATAGAAAATAGGTGCAGGAGTAGGCCATTCGGCCCTTCGAGCCTGCACCGCCATTCAATATGATCATGGCTGATCATCCAGCTCAGTAAACTGTACCTGCCATCTCTCCATACCCCCTGATCCCTTTAGCCACAAGGGCCACATCTAACTCCCTCTTAAATATAGCAAATGAACTGGCCTCAACTACCTTCTGTGGTAGAGAATTCCACAGACTCACCACTCTCTGTGTGAAGAAATGTTTTCTCATCTCAGTCCTAAAAGACTTCCCCCTTATCCTTAAGCTGTGACCCCTAGTTCTGGACTTCCCCAACATCGGGAACAATCTTCCCGCATCTAGCCTCTCCAACCCCTTAAGAATTTTATATGTTTCTATAAGATCCCCCCATAGTCTTCTAAATTCCAGCGAGTATAAGCCTAGTCTATCCAGTCTTTCTTCATATGAAAGTCCTGCCATCCCAGGGATCAATCTGGTGAACCTTCTCTGTACTCCCTCTAAGGCTAGAATGTCTTTCCTCAGATTAGGAGACTAAAACTGTACAAAATACTCCAGGTGCGGTCTCACCAAGGCCCTGTACAACTGCAGCAGAACCTCCCGGCTGAACAGATATTTTACAGTAATTCTACAATACACCCTAATTTGATTCATTCTAATTATGGAAAGAAAAATTTTGGCGGCTTATTTTGCCAGTTTCTTCTATTGATGCAAGCAAATACTTTAGTTTCAAAATTTTGTATGGTTTATGCATTGCCTTTCTTCCCTGGAGTCATTAAGAGTAATTCAACACGGAAACAGGTTCTTCGGCCAAATCATCCATGCCGATCAATCCTCCCATTTGTCTGCATTCGGCCCATATCCCTCTAAACTTTTTCTATCCATGAACCTGTACAAGTATCTTTAGATCCTGTTATAGTACATGAATCACCTACCTTCTCTGAGAGCTTGTTACATTTACCCACCACCCTCTGAATGGAAAAAGTTCTAAAGATAATGATTCTTGCTGGGTTATTGATCCATAGGAAATCAGTAGCCTGGCAGTACCCTGCCAAATAAAGATTTTCTTTGTGAAATTGTGGCTGTAATTAAACGTTTTTCAGCTATTGCTGAATGCTGTCCGCACTCGACATACACTGTCTTTACAACAAAGTCACTGAAAGGAAGCATGCAGGTACTGTAGGCAGTGAAGAAAGCCAATGGAATGTTGGCCTTCATAACAACAGGAGTTGAGTATAGGAGCAAAGAGGTCCTTCTGCAGTTGTATAGGGCCCTAGTGAGACCGCACCTGGAGTAGTGTGTGCAGTTTTGGTCTCCAAATTTGAGGAAGGATATTCTTGCTATTGAGGACGTGCAGCGTAGGTTTACTAGGTTAATTTCCGGAATGGCGGGACTGTCATATGTTGAAAGACTGGAGCGGCTAGGCTTGTATACACTGGAATTTAGAAGGATGAGAGGGGATCTTATCGAAACATAAGATTATTAAGGGGTTGGACACGTTAGAGGCAGGAAACATGTTCCCTATGTTGGGGGAGTCCAGAACCAGGGGGCCACAGTTTAAGAATAAGGGGTAGGCCATTTAGAACAGAGATGAGGAAAAACTTTTTCAGTCAGAGAGTTGTAAATCTGTGGAATTCACTGCCTCAGAAGGCAGTGGAGGCCAATTCTCTGGATGCTTTCAAGAGAGCTAGATAGAGCTCTTAAAGATAGTGGAGTCAGGGGGGTATGGGGAGAAGGCAGGAACGGGGTACTGATTGAGAATGATCAGCCATGATCACATTGAATGGTGGTGCTGGCTCGAAGGGCCAAGTGGCCTACTCCTGCACCTATTGTCTATAAGATCATGAAATTAATCAAGAACTCTGCCTAGTGCTTCCCTTCTGACCGAGGACAAAGGTCAACTAGACTGCTTAATTGCTGCCATAACTAAAACTCGCTAATTCAATATAAAACACATTGAATATTACAACATCAGTTGTAATCTTATGCTGAACAGTGCCAAGATGCAAAACGTTTATACATGGACAAAACAAAATGATATTTATCCCATATTCAAAATTCAACACATGAAATGAATAACATACCATTCATCTTGAGGAAATTGTTTTAAAATTTCGTCAATGATTGGCTGATAACAAGCATCGCGCTCAGACATGCCATCTTCACTCCAATCTCTAACAAACTGCTTAATAGTGGATTTCAGTTTGTCCATATCAAAGGTGGATGCTGGTTTTAATCGTCCCAGGTCAGACTGTAATGGCCAAAAATAATCATTGATTACCAAATAAGAGACTAGTTGACATGAATAACCCTTTCAAGAAGACCTTCTCCAAAATATTTGTACTTTGAAAACAATTCCAGTTCATTATGTAAATTGCATAACATTACATTAAAGTTATAATATAAAAATGAGTGCATCCTGATCAGCCATTTCATGCATCTCTCAAATGGGTTTTTGCCCTATATACTTGTGTCTGCTTCATTTCAACATCTCTATTTTATTCTACTTCATATACCCATTGAACTTATCCTAAATCCTGACATAGCTTCTACTTTAATTGTTAATGCCAGTCGTGCATTCCATCACTTCAAGAATCAAAGCAAGAAGAAACAAAAACTGTTTTTGATATGAATTAATGCTGGATTCTTCTTTGAAATGTAGAATCAGTACTGCTTCTGAGATGAGAAACACTGCTTCCATAGCACTGAGTTTAAGTCTGTTATCTAATTTAAGAGTTTGGATATCACAATGCACAATCTTACATGCTCTATATGCAGCAAAATTGTAAAGGACAGAGATGACCAATTTAATGTTGGAAAATTATATCAACCAACTCAAGTAGAAATAACAAAACAAAATACTGTGTCACAAAGAGGAAATATCTTAAATAAAATCAGGAAAGGTTATACTCAGCTTGTCAGACAGCATCTGTGGAGAAAGTTAAAGTTCCAGGCTGATGACCTTTCATTTGCACTTTTATCAGAGAGTTCTGATGACAGGCCATTGATCGGAAACATTAATTCTGTATCTCTCAGGTAGGGTCCCGGAGAGTGTTGTAGAGCAGAGGGATCTAGGAGCACAGGTACATAGTTCACTGAAAGTGGTATCACAGGTAGAGAGGGTGGTCAAGAAGGCCTTTGGTACATTAGCCTTCATCAGTCAAGGTATTAAGCATAGAAGTTATGTTATAGTTGTATAAGACGACGATGAGGCCATACATGGACTACTGTATTCAGTTTTCTTCACCCTGCTAAAGGTAGGATGACATAAAGCTGGAAAGAATGCAGAAAAGATTTATAACGATGTTGCCAGGATTTGAGTGGCTGAGCTATAGGGAGAGATTGGGTAAGCTAGGACTTTATCCTTGGAGTGCAGGAGACTGAGGGGTGATCTTATAGAGGTGCGTAAGATCATGAGGGCAATACCTAGGGTGAATGCACAGGTAGAGGAATTAAAAGCAAGAGGACATATGTTTGATTTGAGAGGGACAAGATTTAATACAAATCTGAGGGGCAGCTTTCCACTCTGAAGGTGGTGGGTAGATGGAACAATCTGCCAGAGAAGGTAGTTGACAATAGGTGCAGGAGTAGGCCTTCGGCCCTTTGAGCCAGCCCATTCAATGTGATCATGTCTGATCATCCACAATCAGTACCCCTTTCCTGCCCTCTCCCCATACCCCCTGACTCCGCTATCATTAAGAGCTCCATCTAACTCTCATGAGTGTATATCCTAGTTGAGGCAGATATTATAATAGGATTTAAAAGACAGTTGGACAGGAACATGGATAGGAAAGTTTTACGAGGAGATGGGCAAAAAGGGGACAGATGGCACTTGCTTAGATAGGGCATCTTGGACGAGTTAGGCCAAAGGACCTGTTTCCCTTCTGTGTGACTATAACTTTTCATAGATGCTACTGAACACCCGAGTATTTCCAGTATATCCTGTTTTTATATCAAGATATTATGTTTATTTTGCAAGGACAGTTTTGAACACAGTACCAAAATACATAAATTTACTTAGACCTATATGGAATACTGGATGGTTGCGAGTTAAAAAATGCATGCAATTCCAGTTGTTTAGAGCCAAAGTGGATCTGAGTTTTCAAAAAGTAACATTTATATTTCACTTACCTCCATGTCAATGAATCCATATTCCTTATTTTCAAACATATGATTGCAGTTGTTAATAATTTCTTTTAGAATTTCATAGTTATGTTCAATACATTCTCTTAGTTTTCTCACATGAGGAAGAAAATTAGGAAGCAGCTTCTGATGAGCTGCTGGAAGTGATTGGAATTGCTTTTCAGAACGCGTTACCCTCTCATGAGCGTATATCCTGTAAAGTGAAATTGCATTGAAAGGTACGATGAAACAATTTGATCACATTTTCAGAGCAAAATGACTGAACTTACAAATTAAAATCAAGTAACTTGCATTAAGATATTTAATATTAATGAAATCTGCATTTATAGCGCTCATTGTATCTATAATTTTATATTTTAAAAAGGCTATAATTTTTTTTAATTGGAAGCTTAGTGCAAATTAAGCATCAACTGCTGTGTAGTACAGAACAGATGTAAGTGGAAGACAAATTCCAAACTAATCAGCCATTAGGTGTTGGAATCAAGTATCAGTGACAGCCTTTACTAAACCCATATATCAACTTCTCAAGGCATGGCAGTAAATAAGAAAAACAATGCTGAAGAATGTGAATCTCACATTTTCATCGAAAGATTGACAACAGGCAAATAATGTGAATCTCACATTTTCATCGAATGATTGACAACAGGCAAATAAGCTGGAAGGCACAATTCCAAAACAGAGCAAACTGTGGATATAAATATGTTATATTGTTTGTTGAAAATATGCCAGAAAGTGGTTACAAAAAAGCAAGTAAAGATCCTGATTTCCCAAAAAGAAACAGAGTGTACATGAACAAGGAAGTTATAGCAAATTGTATAAACTCAAGCACTGTTTACAGTCTAGGCACTATATTTTAGAAAAGGTATACTAGTTTTGGAGAAGGGCCAGAAAACAGGATAGACTTGACAGGCTGCGTTTGTTTTATTTGGACCAGATGCGGTTGTGAGGAGATCCTACATAAGTCATAAAGTTATAAAGCCATACAGCATGGAAACAGGCCCTTCGGCCCAACTTGCCCCCTCTGACAAACATGTCGCATCTGCACTAGTCCCACCTGCCTGTGTTTGGTTCATATCCCTCCAACCCTGTCCTATCCATACAATCCATGCACCTGTCTAATTGTTTCATAAATGTTGCAATAGTCCCTGCCTCAACTACCTCATCTGGCAGCTCGTTCCATACACCCCAGATGTTACCCCTCAGATTCCTATTAAAACTTCTCCCCTTCACCTTAAGGTCTTTACATTCATGAAGGGTAGAACAGAATAGAGCCTGTACCCATTGCTGGGACAATAAAAAAATGATTGACTTAGAATAAAACAAGTTCCAAAAAAAACCCAACCCAAAACTGACATGAGAAGACTGTTTTCCGACAAAGTAAGTCATGGAGACAAGGCATGGATAGAGGCACCTTGACCCACTGAACTCATGCAAACAATCAACCACCCATTGAAAACTAATCCTAATTAATTCTATGGTAGACACAAAATGCTGGAGTAACTCAGCGGGTCAGGCAGCACCTCAGGAGAGAAGGAATGGGTGACGTTTCGGGTCGAGACGTCAGTCTGAAGACCCGAAACGTCACCCATTCCGTCTCTCCTGAGATGCTGCCTGACCCGCTGAGTTACTCCAGCATTTTGTGTCTACCTTCGATTTAAACCAGCATCTGCAGTTTTTTTTCCTACTAATTAATTCTATTTTCATTTCTTTATCAGACTCATTAACTTCCCTTAGCTTCTAGCACTACCCTGCAAACTAGGGGAAATTTACAATGGCCAATTAACCCACTAACTCACATGTCTTTACGACCTGGGAGAAAACTAGAGCATCCGGAGAAAACCTATGTGGTCATAGGGACAACATGCAAACTACAGCCAAGACCTTCCATCAGGATCGATTCCAGGTCTTTGATGCTGTGAAGCAATGAGTATACTGTTCCTAGTGTGTTGCACAGTAAGTGGTCAAGATCTATAATATATTGCCTGAGATAGCAATGGGGATTCAAATGTTACATAAATATCTGAAAGGTAAGAATCTAGTTTAGTAAATATTCTTCCTTTCAGATACTTCTGTAACTGTGGACAGAACTAAAGGGAAAGTGGGACGGGATATGATTCTGTAAGTTTGTTTTAGAATAAGCAAAGTAATACTGTAACAGACAGAAAAAGGTCACTGAATCTAGAACAGAAGAACAAAATTGTGTCAAAGACCCATCATCAATCCATTACTGGTTTTGAAGACTGTTCTCATTCCACACTGATTAAAATAAAATGACTATAAGAAAATAACTGCAGATGCTGGTACGAAGAATGGTCTCGACCCAAAACGTCACCCATTCCTTCTCTTCCGAGATGCTGCCTGACCTGCTGAGTTACTCCAGCATTTTGTGAAAAAATAAAATGACTGAATCATGCATTGATGTTCTGAAATTTTTGCCTTGGATATCTGTCCGTCACCACAGGATAACCTACAGGCATGTGCTATATTCCCATTCAGTTTGGATGAATAGAAAGTATCTACACAATATTGGCCAAGAGACCAAAAGATTGCAGGTACTTACTAAATTTGATAAAGTAATAATGTGGATCTATGTACAAGTTAATATAAGGAAAAAATATATTTATCTCATACAATTAGATTGTGATTTTTTTTTGTTTGGTTTAAACTGACTATAAAACCCTCAACACTGTCAAAATTAATTAAGGAAAATTTGTATAGGAAGGAACTGCAGATGCTGGTTTATACCGAAGATAGACACAAAATGCTGGAGTAACTCAGCAAGACAAGCAGCATTTCTGCATAGAAGGAATGGGTGACCTTTCGGGTCGAGACCTTTCTTCTCCAAACTGAGTCAAAGGGTGACGCTTTGGGTCGAGAGCCTTCTTCAGAATGAGAGTCGCATTTTGAAGAAGGCTCTTGACCCAAACATCACCCATTCCATCTATCCAGATATGTACAGGTATGTAGGTTAATTGGCTGGGTAAATGTAAAAATTGTCCCTAGTGGGTGTAGGATAGTGTTAGTGTACGGGGATCGCTGGGCGGCACGGACTTGGTGGGCCGAAAAGGCCTGTTTCCGGCTGTATATATATGATATGATATGCTCCCTGTCCCGCTCAGTAGAAAATGTGTTTGGTTTTCACTGGCAAAACTGTGTTGGCAGCATATTTTACATAGTCAACCATGTATTTTGTTTTAAGAATGTATAGATATCATTCACAGATTAATACCAATTTCATGTTTGCGCACACAGTTAAAAACGCTAGTCAGTAATGTAATCAGGGTTTGATTCAACCTCTTTGGAAACCAAAGCACCTCTCACAAATCTTCTTGAGCCTTCTTTGCTGTAAGGGAAGGAACTCTAATTTTTTCACTCTGTTTAACTGTAACCCTTCTTCCTTGGAACCATTCATGTTCCATACCTCAGTATCCTCGCCAAAGCCTTTACTTATTTCCAAATATATGGTGCCCAAAACTGGTGTAATACTAAAATTTTACATAAGTTTAGCTTAAGACACAGGCAAATCTCAGCAGCGGAGGGGAAGAGACTTGCGAAGCTGATCAGGAAGGCCAGCTCTGTCCTGGGTTGCCCCCTCGACTCAGTATAGGCGGTGGGAGAGGAGAATGATGGCAAAGATAACATCGCTACTGGACAACGACTCCCACCCCATGCAGGACACTGTCACTGCACTGAGTAGCTCCTTCAGTGACAGACTCCTTCACCCCAAGTGTGTGAAGGAGAGATATCGGAGGTCCTTCCTTCTCGCTGCTGTGAGACTGCACAACCAGCACTACTCCCAGCAGACCAGTCAACAGACCAGTTAACAGTAACAGTTAAAAAAAGCACCGTAAATGACAATTATCCTTATCTTATTTTTATTTATAATGAATGTCTCTTGCTATCCACTTTGCTGCTGTAACACTGCAAATTTCCCCGGTGTGGGACAAATAAAGGAATATATTATTATTAAATCTGAACAGAATGCTTTGCCACATCTTTGATGATAAAAATTGTCAATCCATCTGCTCAAAGTTTTCAAATTTTTAATAAAAATTCTGCTACCTAACAGGAAACATTTGCCATAACTAAATGAAATCCAAATTCACTGCCTGAAATGTCCACATGAAATTATATTTCATCATGGTGACATTCACAATGAACAGACAATTTCAGTTAAATTTTCAAAGAGCCAACTTATTTCTGGAATTCAGCCTCCTGGTATCTATTATTTCTAAAATATTCCTTCTTAGCACATTTCCATCTTAAAAACAAAAACAAATGTATCTCTTGCTGAACAAACAGGTGGCACATGAATTTTGATACATACAATTTTGATACACAAATTGTAAATAGTTAAACAAATCCCAATGCAAGGAATACTGATCAGCTTTCCCATAAGGCTACAATAATAATAACTACAAAGTTGGCTAACCTATAAAGATGGAATGGTTCTTCAATGGGTAGCTTTTCTAATCTAATAAATAATTTCAAATTTTACTGTAAAAAACATGAGCGAGATAATGATAATCAGGTTGAAAGCAACAGCATATGGCTTTGAAAACAGCACATTCAACAAGAAAAGTTCCTTTCCTTGAATAAAAAACTCAAATATATCTAAAATGATAAAGAAATATATCAAGTAGTTGAAGTTAAACTACATGAAATTCAGTACCATTGTTTAATTTTGCCTAAGAATTATTTAATAGAAACATTTTAAAGCGCTGTATTTAACAGTAAATGGCCCAGGACACTTAAGAAAGGGGCAGTCTAGGAAATGTCAGTGAAGGTAGACACAAAATACTGGAGTAACTTAGCAGGACAGGCAGCATCTCTGGAGAGAAGGAATGGGTGACGTTTTGGGTCGAGACCTTATGTCAGTAAAGCATTGGTGATCTGAGTGCAGTCAGGGGAGGTCAATTGATTGTGCTTTCCTGTCACATAATGCTGCGGGATTGCTAGGACTCTCAGCACAATATACATCACCTTATTACCAGCTAAATGCACCATGTAAATAAATAACTTTCATTTTTGAAAGTGTGATTAAAATATAAATAAACTGTAAGTATTACACAAAATACAGATAATATTATGTTTTGGGAGGATTTATAGAACAATTTCAATCAAGATCTCAAATAAGTTAAAGTTTATCTCCTTTCTAAAAATTTCCATTTTCAGTAACAACTTACATCACTTTCACCAATTACATAACAAGAGAAATATAAAATTCCTGTTAATGTATCCACATAGATTACAGCAGACACTGGACCATACTACTGGATGTTATCCAATTGCCAAATGTTAAAATCACAGGAGTGATCTGTATAATTTCTAATTAAATCAGCACATTTTTCATCCACAGATTGTGATCCATGATTCAACTTTCCCAATTATTTTAACTGCTATAGTCCCCACTGTTTAAATGGATTAAAGTCATTTTGGAAAGAGGTCACTATTATAGAAAAGTAGTGAGCAGATCCAACCACTGCAATTTATCAAGTAAACAATTTCAGCCTCACTTCAAGTAGGCTCATTGCAGTGTATTTGTAATATCTTATGTATGGCTTCTTGCAATGTGGTAATGCCATATTATTTAATTAAACCTGTTGTTTTGATTTTAAGGGGGCGGATAATTGGACCACAGCTTTGCAAGGGTCTCTTTTGCTTTATACCAATTTCCCTTTGGAACTTAATTCCATTTGAACTCTAGCTTAGCACAGCTCTTTTCTCCGCCGCGCCGCATCCCTTCCCCCCCCCCCCACACACCCTCTTTTCTCCGCCGCGCCCCCCCCCCCATCCCCCCCCCCACACACACACACACACACACACACCACTTCTCTCAATCTCTGGTGTATGTTGTATATAACTTTTCAAAGTTCTGATAAAAGATCCAAACATAAATCATAGCAAATTTACAAGCCAAAAGATGACCAACTGGTCCATCCCAGATAAAGTAGATGAACAAACTCATCCTAGAACTTCTTAAATGTAATGAATTAGTCTTCCTCAATCACCTATTTAGCCAGTATGTACTAAACGTTATCAATTCTTAAGGTGATTTTTATTTTCATATCTACTCCAACTCTTTAGCAATTACTTCAAGTCAATGTTCCCTTATTTCCTAAGCCATGACAAGGGGCTAACAAAAGACTACAGACGGCTGGAGGAACTCTTAGTGGGTCATGCAGGACCTGTTGCAGGAAATGGACCGTCAATGTTTCAGTCAAGATCCTTCCTCCAGTCTAGAGGAAGGGGCTTGACCCAAAATGTCAACCAAACATTTCCCTCCATAGATGCTGCCTGACTTCTGTGTTCTCCAGCAGTCTGTTCTTGCTCCATGAGAAGAGAAATGTTATTTTATTTCTCTGCAATTAAAAACTCACCTATCCAATCATTCCTCTTGGCTAAATGTTTCCATTGTTGGAATACCCATGTAAATATCTTCTAATCCTCTCCAATGTACCGACATTCTAACCGCCATGCGACGATTATAATGGTACATCGTTATCAAGTTGTGGTCTGTGATCTGCAACTCTGGGATATTCCACAGCACAGACTTCTCTAAATTATATTCAATTAGTTGCTTTACTGCCCTATTCTAGTTACTTTTACCTTAGCTGTGTTTTTCTGTCCTCAGATAGTGCCTGATCTGTTCTAACGTTTTCAAATTCACTGTTCATACTTTTGAAGGAGCACTGTCAATCTGGAACTACCATTCCAGATTTAATCATTCAGTTTTAAAATGTATACATTTAAGAATTCTTAAGATTATTGATAGGTTAAAAAAAAAAGGGATTTATATGTAATTTCATTACAGACATTGTTTAGTTTGCATATCAGCATCCATAAAAATACTTATTATTTATATAATGTTCTCCAAATAGCTCTCTCCACATATATATGAAACTTAAGGTCACAGGTATCACAAAATGCTGGAGTAACTCAGCAGGCCAGGCAGCATCTAGGAGAGAGGGAATGGGTGACTTTTCGGGTCGAGACCCTTCTTCAGATACCTTTGATTTGTACCAACATCTGCAGTTATTTTCCTACAAAACTTAAGGTCACAGATCAGCCTCAAATGAACTAAGTTACAAAACAAAACACAAACTGTTGGAGGAAGGCTGCAGGTCAGGCAGCATCTGTGGAAGGAAATGGACTGACGACTGAATAACATTCCTGATTCAAAATGTCGTCTGTCCATTTCCCTCCGCATATTTTGCCTGACCTATTTAGTTCATCCAGTAGTTTATTTTTTTACTCAAGTTTTGAGCATCCTCAGTCTCCTGTGCCTTGAGCTAAATGACAGAACAAGCTCAAACAGCCCAATCTTACATTTGTATTAATTGCACCAGATATCATCATTGATACTTTAAGAAAATAATGACGGTCCATGACAAAATATGCAGGATACAACCCTCCTAATTTTGAAACATTTGATTTGGGAACCATTTTAAGAAAAGGTAGGTTAAGGGTAAATGAGTACACAGTAGGTTTCAATGCTAACAGACTGAAAGCCAATCATTCAGTGCTGTTGTTTAATTCTGTGACACTGTGTAAGCGCCACAAAATGTAAAATAAAGTAAATCTGAAGCTTGAAAGATTAAAAAAGCAAAGAAACAATTGGAAATTATATATTTTATTTCATTAAACAGTTAATTTATAAATATATAAATATTCTAAATAACATGCGAAGAGTTCCAAACTGGATCTCCAAGTTCAGACTGAACACTGAAATCACAGCTTTTCTGAAAGGGACCATTCATTATTCTGCTAAATGTTCTGCTAAACCTCCCACATGCAATAGGCGAGTAGATGGGCAGTTACTATTAGTTATATAAATTGTCTAAAGTCCTATCCTAAAACAGTTTGAACAACAGCAGATGATACCAACAAAGTATGGCAATACTTAAGTCACAGAAAATAAACTTCCACTGATAAATCCTTAGGGGAATCTAAGACGTTGTAATATTCTTCTCTGCCTTCCCATCTCCGCATTGGTGTACACCGCATTTACGTGGTGAGATAAACCATTGGGGTATCATTAAACCATTATGTTTAAACCAAGGCACCGACTGCCCAGGCGGCCTGTAAACATTTCTGAATGATGTATTCCAGGGAAGCTCGCTCATCCTGAAACGAGGTGATGAACAGCTGTTTTAAAAAATTTAAAAAGGCAAGGACAGACCTTCAGGTTATAAACAATGTCGGAGCAGACCCGGGTTGCGTGTTGCCAGTCAGGCCCCGAGACTGATGGTCAGGCCCCGAGACCGGCGCCCAGGCCTGAGCTGGATTCACCACCCTCCCACCCTCCCAGTCAGTCGATTGCCGGCTGTTTTATTCACAGGTTTACCTATAATATTTAAAAACATTAATGATTTTCCAGAAGTGCTCTTTCTCCAGCCGCTCCTCATCATCCTCCTCCTGCTTTGCCCCCTCCTTCTCCTCCATGGGGCAGTGATGGTCTTGCTCGTTCTCCATCTTCTCCTC
Source organism: Rhinoraja longicauda (assembly GCF_053455715.1). Lineage (NCBI taxonomy): Eukaryota > Metazoa > Chordata > Chondrichthyes > Rajiformes > Arhynchobatidae > Rhinoraja > Rhinoraja longicauda. Next base: position 60,689,460 of record NC_135955.1, on the reverse strand, counting down.
CCCGCCGCCGCCGGGGCAACCGGCTCCCTCTCAGCCGCACCACCGCGCAGCGCCACGGCACAAACGCGCCGCCCTCCCGACGCAGCGCCACCAGCGGCCCGGAGGATGCACCGTCTGTCTGTCTGTCCACGCCCCCGCCCCGGTGCCGAGGCATCGGCGAGTCTTTGTACGACAGCGACGCTCCCCACATGACCATAAAACAAGGAGAACGGGAGGATACACCTGCTAAAATGCACCCATTTTGAAACACAGCTCCTTTTAAGAATAAGCACAGCCAACAACGTTTTATCTATTTCACTCAACCCTAACAATTGGTCGTAGAAATAAGGAACTGTAGATACTGGTTTACAAAAATAAAGACACAAAGTGTTGGAATAACCCAGGGGTCAGGCAACATCTCTGCAGAACACAGACAGGTGACGTTTCGGATCGGGACCTATCTTCAGATACTTCAGTCTGATGAAGGGACCCCACCCGAAACGTCACCTATCCATGTTCTGCAGTCGCTGCCTGGCCGCCTGAGTTACTCCAGGTCATAAGGTCATCTGATAGGAGCAGAATTGGATTATTCGGCCCATCAAGTCTACTCCGCCATCAATCATGGCTGATCTCTCTCCTAACCCCATTCTCCTGCCTTCTCCCTATAGCCCCTGACACCAATTGGTGGAAGCATCAATTACATCAAGTTCAAGATTATTGTCATATGCACAACTTCAGAGGTACAGGTGATGATCCAGATCAGTTAAATGCCCAGGTACAAAAGTAGGAAGTGCAGTGAAGTTAGAGGAGGCAGTCCAGAAATTACACAAAAAGATGTTCCCCTTGTTACATACAAACTTTAATTTTTGCCCTCTGCATCCTTTGTTTTGATTAAATTCTAGATTACAAATCTAATGGCCTGGATTAACAAACCAGAGATGTCAAAATTAAATAGTTCATAATCTAGAATTCCATTTTTTTAAAGTGATTTTTGCAATAACACATTTGATTGACAAGTGTACTCCATGGAAGTGTACTTCTATTGCCCATACTTACAGCAACATAGTTGACCATTGAAATGGATTAGCAAGCAAGCTTTTCAAGTCAAGTCAAGTCAAGTCAATTTATTTGTATAGCACATTTAAAAACAACCCACGTTGACCAAAGTGCTGCACATCTGACTAGGAAAAAAAGAAACATACAGTGGCAGGCAGCCAAACACAACGGCGCGGCCATCTTGAACAAAATGTTAATTCAATCACCCACAGTCCAACAATAAAAGCACTAAACAGGCACCCAAATTACCCAACCCCAAAAAACCCCCCAAAACACAGTCCAACAATAGAAGCATTAAATAGGCATTCAAATCACACACCCCAAAACCCCCAAAAACACAGTCCAACAATAAAAGCATCAAACAGGCACTCTACTGTGCTAAAACAGTGGTGGGATAAACCATACAGAACACCTGACTCCAGCTGATGCACCAAATCTGGGAATAGCCCAGTTAACCTTACGAGGATGTTGCCATGACTCGCGGGCCTGAGTTCTTGCCAAGTCTGGTGGCACCGCAGAAGCCTGGAATGGTTCCTTATTTGTGTTGGTGTTGACTATGCAGCAACGCCGACCCCCAAAATAGTCCGTGGTCATCTAACGGACAAGCATAATGTGTATAATTGAGCGTCGAGTGCGATGGTGTCACATTATACGGTTGAGTTACGCCGCCTTGCGGAACATTTAGTATGCGACTTTTGGCAACAGCAAGGTTTATTGCATTTTCCATGCCAGATCTGCAAAGAGACCATTTTCTCTGTTCACTGTTGAACTGTGCTTGGCAGGAGAAAACATCCTCTTGAACATCGACACCAGGGGTGCCATAACTCTAATGAGTCTCCGTGGAAAAAGCGTTGGAAAGGAAACACACCCACCCTTTGGGACATTGCAGTCATCCAGCATTGCAGTCATCCAGGTAACGTTGCGGAATTTTAAAATAATGCACGGTGCCCTTATCACACAACAACCAAACCGTGCAGCGCAAGCTCCTGGTGGCGAAAAGGGCAGGGCTGAACATACTTGGTCACAAACGGCTGATATTTTAAGCTCAACTGGCAGGACGCATACAAACTGAGCGATAATGATCATGTGCAAAATGGCATCACTGAGTACGCGGATCAGTTCAAACCGGAACAGTTCTCCCAAGGGCGTTGAGATTGAACTTGACATCGACTAGGATGCATTGTGGAATTTCATGAAAGCTTCCAAAAGCTTGTCCAGTGTCGATTGATCCTAGAGATTGTTTGATCGCCTACCAGGTGGCATTCCTGAGACTATTCAGTACTATTATCTCCATTGTCACGTCTGATGGTAGCATAAAAATGTGCACGGATTAAAGGATGACGGTGAATACCATGGCTCTTTCCGACACCTACTCGATTACGCGAATAGACGACTTAGTCACAAAGCTAATGAATGGGAAGCAATTCACCACACTTGACCTGTCACACGCTTATTAGTAGTTGGTTTTGTTGCCCAAATCTCACAAACTTGTCATGATCAACGTCCACTGTGTGTTGTTTTGCTATATGCGACTTTCGTTTGGCATTTCCACTGTGCCCTCAGTCTTCCAGCGGACAATGGAAAGCCTTCTTGCCAGAATCCCATGGGCACCTGCCCATGCTTGGCCCATAACCCTCTAAACCTATATTATCCATTTACCTGTCCAAGTGTCTCTTAAATGTTATGATTGTACCTGCCTCAACTACCTCCTCTGGCAGCTCGTTCTATATCAGAATCAGAACAACCTTTATTTTCATCCAAAAAAACAAGTCTTTTGGACGAAATTCCTTTACCCACAGTCCAACAATACGAGCAATACAAATAAGCAATAACACACACAATCACAAACCAACACAAAACAAAAAAAAGAAACATCCATCATAGTGAGTCTCCTCCAGTCACCTCCTCACTGTGATGGAAGGCCAGAATGTCTTTTCTCTTCCCCTGCCGTCTTCTCCTGCGGCCAGGCTGTTGAACTTGCCATGTCGGGGCGGTCGGTGCTCCCGGGGCTCCCGACATTGAAGCCCCCACCGGGCGGAGAAAATCCCGTGGCTTATTTACGGCCGTGCTGGACGGTGAAACAGCCGCAGTGGTCCAACCCAAGCCCCACGATTCGGGGCGGGCGAAGACGCTGCCGCTGCACATCGGGGCAGTTGGGGCTCCCAACAATGAAGCTCACGCCGGGCGGAAAAAATCCCGCGGCCTATTTCCGGCCGTGCTGGATGGTGAAAGAGCCGCAGCAGACCGACCTAAGCCCCGCACTGCCGCTGCCGAAGCTCCCGAGGTCGGCCCCCACCCAGGGGCCTGCGAGCTTCCGATATCCACACAGCCTGCAGCCGAAGCCTCCGAAGGTGAGTCACTGCCGCAATCGCCGCGTCACCACAGCCTCCGAAGGCAGCCAGCTCCGCAGGTGGTGAGTACAGTCCGCGGGCTCTGCGAACCAGAGCCCAGGTGGTCCCAACTGGAGACCGCCAGCTCCAGGTGTTTGGCCGATGGTAGGCCGCAGCGTGAACGGAGACACGGCCCAGAAAAAAGGTTGGGTCTCCGTTCAGAAGAGACAGTTTTACAGCTCCCCCCCCCCCCCCCCCACACATAACACACAAAAAACACTACATCACATCTAAACACTACAATTAGGACAAAAAACAACAAAAAACACTAAAGACAAATGGACTGCAGGTGAGCCGCAGCTGCTGTGCAGTGCCGCCACCACCCTTTGGGTAAAAAAAGGTACTCATTCGATTCCTATTACATCCTTCCCCTCTCCTCTTAAACCTATGCCCTTTGTTCTTAATTCCCCTACTTTGGACAAAAGACTCTGTTTATTAACCCAATCTATTCACACGTTACACCTCTATAAGATCACCCCTCATCCTGCGCCTCAAGGAATAAAGTCCTAACCTTCTCAACCTCTCCAAATAATGGGTGGTCAAGAAGGTTTTCGGCACGTTGGCCTTCATCAGTCACAGTATTGAGTACAGAAGTTGTGAAGGTTATGGTGCAGTTATAGAAGTTGGTCAGGCCACATTTAGAGTTGTGGGCATCATGTTATAGGAAAGATGTTGTCAAGCTGGAAAGGGTGCAGAGAAAATTTACGAGAATATTGGCGAGAATATTTACGAGAATATGGGGGAGGTTGAGCAGGCTACTATCTATTCCTTGAAGCGCAGGAGGATGAGGGGTGATCTTATAGAGGTGTACAAAATCATGAGAGGAATAGATCTTGTAAACGCAGGGGAATCGAGAACCAGAGGTCAGAGGTTTAAGGTGAGCAGAGAAAGATTTAATAGGAACCTGAGAGATAACTTTATTTTACATAGAGTTGTGGGTGTATGGAATGAGATGCCGGAGGAAGTAGTTGAGGCAGGTACTATTGCAGTGTTCACGAAACATTTAGACAGGTACATGGATGGGATAAGCTTAGATATGGGCCAAGGCAGACATTTTCCAAATTCTCCTGAAGATAAAGCACATAGGTTGTTTAGTTTAGTTAGTTTATTGTCACGTGCACCGAGGTACAGTGAAATGTTTTTGTTGCATGCTAACAGCGGAAAAAGTCAAGTCAAGTCAAGTCAAATTTATTTGTCACATACACATACACGATGTGCAGTGAAATGAAAGTGGCAATGCCTGCGGGTTGTGCACAAAAAGAATTACAGTTACAGCATATAAATAAAGTTAATAAGTTACTATTAGTGTCGACAAAAATTTCGTCTCTGGGGTTATAAAAGTTGACAGTCCTGATGGCCTGTGGGAAGAAGCTCCGTCTCATCCTCTCCGTTTTCACAGCGTGACAGCGGAGGCGTTTGCCTGATCGTAGCATCTGGAACAGTCCGTTACTGGGGTGGCAGGGGTCCCTCATGATCTTGCTTGCTCTGGATCTGCACCTCCTGATGTATAGGTCCTGCAGGGGAACGAGTGTAGTTCCCATGGTGCGCTCTGCCGAATGCACTACTATCTGCAGGGCCATCCTGTCCTGGGCAAAGCTGTTCCCAAACCAGACTGTAATGTTGCCGGACAGGATGCTCTCTACAGCCCCAGAGTAGAAGCAATGAAGGATCCTCAGAGACACTCTGAATTTCCTCAGTTGTCTAAGGTGGTAAAGGCGCTGCTTAGCCTTACCCACCAGTGCGGCAATGTGCGTTGCCCACGTCAGATCCTCTGCGATGCGGACTCCCAAGTATTTAAAACTGCTCACCCTATCCACAATAGACCCATTTATCTCCAGTGGCGTGTACGTCCTTGGATATTTAGCCCTTCTGAAGTCCACAATCAGCTCCTTTGTTTTAGTGACATTCAAGAGGAGGCTATTGTCCTGACACCAGGGTGCCAGATCAGCCACCTCCTCCCGGTAGGCCTTCTCATCGTTGTTGGAGATCCGGCCCACCACCACAGTGTCATCAGCAAACTTGATGATGGAGTTTGAGCTGAACCTGGCCCCACAGTCATGTGTGCACAGGGAGTACAGTAGGGGGCTAAGGACGCAGCCCTGGGGGGATCCTATGTTCAGGGTGAGGGAGCTAGATGTGTGTTCCCCCATCCTGACCACTTGGGGCCTGGCAGTGAGAAAGTCCAGGACCCAGGCACACAGAGGGGTGCTAAGCCCCAGTTCCAGCAGCTTCACAACCAGTCTGCTGGGGACTATTGTGTTGAATGCTGAACTAAAGTCAATGAACAGCATCCTCACATAGCCCCCCTGGCTGTCCAGATGAGAGAGAGCGGTGTGTAGAACCTGGGAGATCGCATCATCCGTGGACCTGTTCGGACGGTATGCGAACTGTAGTGGGTCCATGTTGCGAGGAAGGAGGGCGCAGATGTGCTTCTTGACTAGCCTCTCAAAGCATTTCATGACAACCGAGGTGAGGGCCACCGGTCGGTAGTCATTTAAACATGCTGGAGAGGCATTCTTTGGCACCGGTACAATGATGGATCTTTTGAAGCATGCAGGGACCACGGACTTTGCCAAGGAGAGGTTTAATATTGTGGTGAGCACTGGAGCAAGCTGAGTAGCACAAGACTTTAGTACTCGCCCAGATATACCATCTGGGCCTCCAGCTTTCCTCGTGTTCACACGCGTCAGAGCCCACCTCACCTCATGCTCGGACACCGAGAATGTGTGCACATCCCCGGCGGTGGATCCCCCTCCAGCCTCGCTAGCCAGCGCCCCTTTGGTGCTGTGGTGTTACCCGTCTCAAACCGTGCATAAAAAGAGTTCAGATCATCAGCTAAGGAGGAGCCGGCACTTCCGGTTGAGGGGGTGCTGGACCTGTAGCTAGTTATAGTCCGTAGCCCCTGCCAAAGGCGCCTGGTGTCCTGCTGCTCCATCTGTGACTCCATCTTGTCCCGGTACCTCCTTTTTGCATCCTTCACTGCCCTTCGCAGTCGGTAGGACTCTCCCTTGTAGTCGTCCATGTTGCCGGATGCCAGGCCACGCGAATAGACCTGTCCACCCAGGGTTTTTGGTTAGGGAAGATACTGACCCTTACCGTGGGGATGATGGTATCGGCTATTGTGGCAATGAAGTCCGTAACCGCTTCCGCAAACTCATTTTCGTCTCTGGAACTGGCTTGGAACATGTTCCAGTCGACTTCGCTCAGTGCATCTTGCAGCATGGCCTCTGAATGGTCAGCCCACCGCTTTACGTCCCTCGTCACTGTCGCTTCCCGTACTATCCGTTGTTTGTACTCCGGCAGCAGGAAAATGGCAGCGTGGTCAGATTTCCCAAAAGGAGGGAGAGAAACGGCCTTGTAGCCTTTCCTGAACGGCGTGTAGCAGTGGTCCAAAGTTCTTTCCCCCCTGGTGACACACGTGACGTGTTGGTAGAAGTTGGGCATGGCCTTTTTGAGATTTCCCCTATTGAAGTCTCCAGCCACCAGCACAGCCGCATCAGGGTTCTTGTTTTGGTGTTGACACAACACATCGTGTAGGGTGGACAGTGCCACGTCGGTGTCCGCATGCGGTGGGATATAGACGGCTGTGATGATCACCGAGCTGAACTCCCGCGGTAGGTAGAATGGTCGGCATGAGATAGTTAGATGTTCCAGGTCCGGCGAGCAGGAACGAGAAAGCGTCTTAAAATTTCCAGGATTACACCAGTTATTATTGGTCAAGAAGCAGACTCCTCCGCCCTTGGATTTCCCGGATTCTTCCGTTCTGTCTGCCCGGAAAACAGTGAAGGACTCGGATGGGCAGATCACCTGGTCAGGCACCAGCGGGGTCAGCCATGTTTCAGTCAGACAAAGGATGTTACAGTTCTTTATGTCCCTCTGGAATCTGATCCTTGCCCTCAGGTCATCCAGCTTGTTCTCCAGGGACTGGACGTTGGCCAGAAGTATGCTGGGCAGAGGTGGACGTAAGGCTTGGGTTCTCAGCCTGTTCCGAATCCCCCCTCGCTTCCCTCGGTGTTTTTTCCGACTTTCCCACTGACCTGCGCTCCCACTGCTGCTGCCCCGGTGCGCTCCTTTGATGATCTCTATCGGTATATCGGTGAGTAGTTTTCTGTTTAATAGTGCTCCGGTAGCGCTCGAGTTTAATTTTACGAGTGTTTCCCGGTCGTACATTGGTTAATGCTAAGTGCTAGCACACGCTAGAGCACTTAGGGATAATTTTAAAGTAAACATACCAGTTTAAAACGCACAGTTCCCGCAGAGCTACTACGACGGCGACTGGACTGGACCGCGCCATCTTCGATTACAATCGAACCATTCACAGTGTACAAATAGTCGATAAGGGAATAACGTTTAGTGCAAGATAAAGCCAGTAAACTCCGACGCGAGATATAAGGTAACGCGAGATGTAAATTGAGTCAATGGAAGGGAGGTTGGTTTGTGTGAGGGTCTGGGCTGCGTCCATAATTTTCTGCAATTTCTGCGGTCTTGGACGGAGCTGTTCCCAAACGAAGCTATAATGCATCCCGATAAAATGCTTTTTACAGCATATCTGCATGTTGGTGAGAGTTGTTGGGGTCATGCCAAACATCCTAAGCCTTCTAAGGAAGTAGAGGCGTTGTTGTACTTTTGTGGTTGTCGCTTCCATATGGGTGGTCCAGAAGTTGTTGGTGATATTTGCTCCTAGGAATTTAAGTTTTCAACCATCTCTATTTCGGCACCGTCAATGCAAACTGGGGTATGTGTACAACTTCGCTTCCTGAAGTCAATCACTATCTACTTTGTCTTGCTGACTTTGAGAGAAAGGTTGTTGTCTTGCATCAGAACACGAGGTTCTCAATCTCCTTCCGGTACTTCGTCTCATCATTATTTGATATCCTGCCCACAATGGTGGTGTCATCTACAAATTTGTAAACCGAGTTAGATTTGTACATGGGAGGCACATTCGTGGGTGTACAAGGAGTAAACAAGGGGACTGAGAACCTTGCAGAGCACCAGTGTTGAGAATTATCGTAGAAGATGATTTGTCCCCTATCCTCACTGATTGGGGTCTGTTGGTCAGGAAGTCGAGGATCCAGTTGCAGGGATGAGTTCTGACTCCAAGTCTCGTGAGTTTGGTGAAAAGCTTGGATGGTATAATGGTGTTAAAGGCAGAGGTGTAGTCTATGAATGGGAACCTGACGTAGGTGTCTCTCTTATCCAAGTGTTCCTGCAATGAGTGTAGGCCAAGGCATTGTTGTGGCGGTAGGTGAACTGCAGTGGATCAAGGTCGCTTGGTAGAATGGATTTAATGCGTTCCATAACTAGCCTCTCAAAACATTTCATGATGGTGGATGTCAAGGCAACTGGACTGTAGTCGTTTAGGTATAATGAGGTCTTGCTTTTATTCAGCACCGGCATTATGGTGGTCTTCTTGAAGCAAGTGGGTACCTCAGAACAGAGGAGAGATTAAAGCTGTCCGTTAACACTCCCGCTAGATGGTCCGCTCAGCTACTAATGACACGGCCAGGAACTCCAACTGGGCCTGTTGCTTAACTAGGGCCAGTTGCTTGCTGACATAACCTCTGCAATAGTAACTCAGGGAAGAGGCACATTCTGTATACTAAAACTCTCGTTTGTTTATTCGTTTGTTCCTGAACTAGAGCCAAAACGGTGCACAATAGCACAACAATTTTTGGCCCACCTTACTCATCGTCGTCCCTTTGGTACTAATGGAAGAAGTTTCATTGAAATCGGTGTTGTATTTTTACAGTTATTCACATTTTAAAGTTTAAATCTATCTTCGAGGGAGGGGGAGGGAGGGGGGTAGAGGGAGGATAAGGGGTGTTGAGGGGGATGGAGTGGCGGGGGGGAGGGAGCTGGGGGGTGGGAGGGAGCTGGGGGGTTGGAGAAGAGGGAGGGGGGAAGGGAGGAGGGGGGGAAGGGGGAAGGGAGGAGGGGGGGAGCTGGGGAGAGGGAGGGGAGGGGCGGGAGGAGAGGGTGCTGAACCAATGCAGGAGAGGTTTGGGCCCAACGGGTCCCTTTGGTCTAGTTTGAGTCTAAAGGGCTAGGTGTCACCACCCTGTTGACCTTCTGCTCAAAGTGAGCATAAAAAGTATTCAATTCATCAGGTGGGGTCGCATTAACACCAATGATGTTGCTTGACCTTGCTTTGCAGCCAGTTATCTTATTCAGACCATGCCATATTCTCCGTGTGACTTCAGTTTGTCCCGGTATTGTCTCTTGGAATCCTTTATGTCTTTGCAGAGATCATAGCGGGCCTTCTCGTTATTTAACTGGTAAACCTACCTGACATTCTGAGGTAAGGACTGAAGGAGGAAACATCACATTATAATCCAGTCCATCACATCATAATCATAATTTGCTGGGCATTGAATGCACAGCTTGATACAATATAAATTGGTAGATGAAGGTTAAAAGAAATAAAGATAGGGAATTGCCATGATTCATACTGACACAATAATAAAATAAAGCATTATTTGAAAGATGTTAAGGTAGAAATCAAACTTTTGGGGATAAGCAGTCTCTGTAGGAAAGTTTATCAATGATTAGATTGCTTCCAAGCTTTGGTTATGTGCATTCCAATGGCGTCTCTAGATTTCCACATGATTTTCTTCAGGTAAAGCGAGCTCAGTGCTGTAAGCCTTTGTTCACTTGAATTATCAGCAACATTAGTCAGCAGCTGTCTAAGAGACAACCATTACATACAATTATTCATATTCTATTAACCATAGCAGAGAAATGTGACATTTACAGAACAGCAAGTTTCTATTGTATTTTTTCTTGAATAGTAAGGGTGAGGGTGTCAGGGGTTATGGGGAGAAAGCAGGAGAATGGGGTTGAGAGGGAAAGCTAGATAAGCCGTGATTGAATGGCGGAGTGTTCTTGATGTGCCAAAAGGGCCTAATTCTGCTCTTAGAACTTATGAACCTATTACATCAAATGGAATACATACAAGACAAGCTGGTTAAGTAAATTTATACTTTTGATCAGTGCAATGAGATGCTTTATTAATGTAAAAAATACCAAAATATTGTTTAGTAACAAAATTGGTGGGAATATTCACATGAAAGGTGATTGTGTTATATCATTTAAAAAATACCATGCCATAACATACGATGTGATATTTTAAAAACCGCATAGTCCTTCCCAAGTCCAGTTGGTAGAAAAGAAGGTCACATTTTACAATGAAAACAGAAGATTGAGAATGGCATATCCATTTATTTTTTGATTTAGGGATGCACAGATAACTGTGCAAAAATGGCTGCCCTAGTTCTTTCAAAGAATGATCTAATTAGTGCAAATGACTAAAACAAAATTTCAAATATTTATGTAATTAATTCCCTGTAAAGGTTTCTGTTGAATTTTCTTTCATCACCACTTCAAACAATGTGGTTAAGTATGGAAAAATAAACTAATTTCAGTTTTGTTCCTCTGCCAATTAAATATGTTTCACCAGTTACCTGTCTTACAGCTATTTGAGTCTATCTATTTACAGCTATTGAACATAGTTTCTTATTACTCCACCAAAAACCATCATAGTTTATAAAATATTGTTAAATCTTCCCCTAACTTCCTGTTCCCTAAGATCTAAATCACTCCACATCCTACACAACTCGTATCACCAGTTTGCTCTCCGAGGTCTTGATATCTTTCCTTAAGTGTGGCAGTCAGAAATTAACACAATACCAGTTGGTAAAAGGGTCCCGACCCGAAACGTCACCCATCCCTTTTCTCCAGAAATGCTGCCTGACCCGCTGAGTTACTCCAGCACGTTGTGTCTATCTTTGGTATAAACCAACACCTGCAGTACCTTTCTACACACTCCAGAAAAACTAATAGCTTATGCGCAAGTTCATTGCTATTACTATTTTCCTTTTGTTTCAACCTAGGGACCCCATGCGTCTTAGTGGCTGTCATAACAAAGTTGCTGGTCTCTCTTTTGCTGAATCCTCTTTAAAATGGTACAATTTTTGCTTGCATTGTCTCCCCTTGTTCCCAAATTAAATTGTATGCATTTGCTTAGTTTGATCACTCGGAAATTATTATTTTCTCATTTTTTGCCATACTTTCGAGTTTTATGTCACTTGCAAATGTTCACATTGTGTTCTGCACACCAAATGTAAAAATAAATTCTAAAGGTAATGGTATCCTAATTCCATTCCATGTATACTTCCCTCTAGTGGGTAAAATAAATGTTCACAACCATTCTGTTTTCCACCTAGCTATTTTTGCATCTAGATTACAACTGTTCCATTGTTGCCATGGGATTTAACTTTAGAAACATCTATTATGTGCCAGAGAGTCACACAGCGTGGAAACAGGCCCTTCGGCCCAACTTGCCCACATCGGTCAACATGCCCCTACTACACTTGCCCCACCTCCCGCATTTGGCCCATATCCCCCAAACCTGTCATATCCATGTATCTGTCTAACTGTTTCTTAAATGTTGTGATTATCCCCGCCTCAACTCCCACCTCTGGCAGCTTGTTCCATATACCCACCAGCCTGTGTGCGAAATAGTTGCCCCTCAGATTCCTATTAAATCTTTTCCACTTCACTTTAAATGTATGTCCTCTGGTTCTCCCCTACTCTGGGCAAGAAACTCTGTGCATCTACCCGATCTATTCCTCTCATGATTTTATACACCTCTATATGATCACCCCTCATCCTCCTGCGCTCCAAGGAATAGTCCCAGCCTACTCAACCTTTCCCTATTGCTCAGAACCCTTGAGTCCCAAGCAACAACCTCGTAAATCTTCTCTGTACCCTTTCCAGCTTGACAACATCTTTCCTATAACATGGTGCCCAGAACTAAACACAATACTCTAAATGCGGCCTCACCAACCTCTTATATAACTGCAACATGACCTTCCAACTTCTATACTCAATACTCTGACTGATGAAGGCCAACGTGCCAAAAGCATTTTTGACCACCCTATCTACCTGCGACGCCACCTTCAAGGAACTATGTACTTGCATACCTGTACTCCTTGGTCCCTCTGCACAATAACATTCCCCAGAGCCCTTCCACGTAGGTCCTGCCTATGTTAGATTTTCCAAAATGCCTCACATTTCTCTGTATTAAATTCCATCAACCATTCCTCACCCTAACTGATCAAGATTCTGCTGCAATTTTTCACAACCATCTTCACTATCTGCAATACCGCCAACTTTTGTATCATCTGCAAGCTTCCAATTGAATCATAGAGTGCAGCACAGAAATAGGGCCTTCGGACCGTCACGTCCATGCCAAACTTTGTGCCAATCCACACTAGTCGCATGTGCCCAAAATAGGTGCATATCTTTCTATGACTTGTCCTATCAGGTGGCTGAAAACGTCACTTCAATGATTGTGTCCGATTTCGCTACCTCCTGGCAGCAAGTTTCCGATATCAACCATTCACTATGTAAAAACCATTTCCTTCAAACCCCTTTAAAACTTCTTCCACTCATCTTAAATATCTGCCCTCTTGTTTTTGATACCTATGCCATGGGAAAATGATTCTGACTGTCTACTCCTTTTAATATTACATACCTCTTTCAGGTCACATCTCAACCTCCTTCACTCCAGGGAAAACAACTTATCCAACTTCTCCTCATAACTAAAGTCTTCCAACTCAGGCAATTCCTTGGTGAATCTCCTCTAAATTCTACCAACACAACCACATCTTTCCTCAGTGTTCTAATCAGAAGTACACACATTATCCCAAGTACAGTCTAACCATGAGTATGTCTTCCTCACCACCATATCTACCGGTGTTGCCACTTTCAGGGAATTATGGACTTCAACCACAAAATCCCTCTGTTCAGCATCATTTCTTGGCGTCCTACCTTTTAATGCATATGTTTTATCCCTACTTAACTTCCAAAAGTGCATCACCTTGCAATTATCGGGATTAAATACCATCTGCCCAACTTTCAATAGACAATAGACAATAGGTGCAGGAGTAGGCCATTCGGCCCTTCGAGCCAGCACCGCCATTCAATGTGATCATGGCTGATCATTCTCAATCAGTACCCCGTTCCTGCCTTCTCCCCATAACCCCTCACTCCGCTATCCTTAAGAGCTCTATCCAGCTCTCTCTTGAAAGCATCCAACGAACTGGCCTCCACTGCCCTCTGAGGCAGAGAATTCCACACCTTCACCACTCTCTGACTGAAAAAGTTCTTCCTCATCTCCGTTCTAAATGGCCTACCCCTTATTCTTAAACTGTGGCCCCTTGTTCTGGACTCCCCCAACATTGGGAACATGTTTCCTACCTCTAATGTGTCCAATCCCCTAATTATCTTATATGTTTCAATAAGATCCCCCCTCATCCTTCTAAATTCCAGTGTATACAAGCCTAATTGCTCCAGCCTTTCAACATACGACAGTCCCGCCATTCCGGGAATTTCACCTAGTGAACCTACGCTGCACGCCCTCAATAGCAAGAATATCCTTCCTCAAATTTGGAGACCAGAACTGCACACAGTACTCCAGGTGCAGTCTCACCAGGGCCCGGTACAACTGTAGAAGGACCTCTTTGCTCCTATACTCAACTCCTCTTGTTATGAAGGCCAACATTCCATTGGCTTTCTTCACTGCCTGCTGTACCTGCATGCTTCCTTTCAGTGACTGATGCACTAGGACACCCAGATCTCGTTGAACATCCCCTCTTCCTAACTTGACACCATTCAGATAATAATCTGCCTTTCTAGTCTTACTTCCAAAGTGAATAACCTCACACTTATCTACATTAAACTGCATCTGTCATGTATCCGCCCACTCACACAACCTGTCCAAGTCATCCTGCAGCCTTATTGCATCTTCCTCACAATTCACACTACCCCCCAGCTTAGTATCATCTGCAAATTTGCTAATGGTACTTTTAATCCCTTCATCTAAGTCATTAATGTATATCGTAAATAGCTGGGGTCCCAGCACCGAACCTTGCGGTACCCCACTGGTCACTGCCTGCCATTCCGAAAGGGACCCATTTATCCCCACTCTTTGCTTTCTGTCTGTCAACCAATTTTCTATCCATGTCAGTACCCTACCTCCAATACCATGTGCTCTAATTTTGCCCACTAATCTCCTATGTGGGACCTTGTCGAAGGCTTTCTGAAAGTCGAGGTACACCACATCCACCGACTCTCCCCTGTCAATTTTCCTAGTTACATCCTCAAAAAATTCCAGTAGATTTGTCAAGCATGATTTCCCCTTCGTAAATCCATGCTGACTCGGAATGATCCTGTTACTGCTATCCAAATGCTCAGCAATTTCGTCTTTTATAATTGACTCCAGCATCTTCCCCACCACTGATGGCAGACTAACTGGTCTATAATTACCCGTTTTCTCTCTCCCTCCTTTCTTAAAAAGTGGGATAACATTTGCTATCCTCCAATCCACAGGAACTGATCCTGAATCTATAGAACATTGAAAAATGATCTCCAATGCTTCCACTATTTCTAGAGCCACCTCCTTAAGTACCCTGGGATGCAGACCATCAGGCCCTGGGGATTTATCAGCCTTCAGTCCCATCAGTCTACCCAAAACCATTTCCTGCCTAATGTGGATTTCCTACAGTTCCTCCATCACCCTAGGTTCTCCGGCCCCTAGAACATTTGGGAGATTGTGTGTATCTTCCTCAGTGAAGACAGATCCAAAGTAACGGTTTAACTCGTCTGCCATTTCTTTGTTCCCCATAATAAATTCCCCTGCTTCTGTCTTCAAGGGACCCACATTTGCCTTGACTATTTTTTTCCTCTTCACGTACCTAAAAAAACTTTTGCTATCCTCCTTTATATTATTGGCTAGTTTACCCTCGTACCTCATCTTTTCTCCCCGTATTGCCTTTTTAGTTAACTTTTGTTGCTCTTTAAAAGAGTCCCAATCCTCTGTCTTCCCACTCTTCCATTTGATCCAACTTTCCTATAGATTAATTTCCATTTATCTATAAGATGCTGTAGCCTGAGATAACCTTCCTTGCTATCTACAACACCACCAATTTTCATGTAATCTGTAAACCTACTAATCATACCTCCTTAATCATTAAACCCGCTGACAAGGGAGGGGCTGTGGTAGTCTGGCGTGCTGACCTCTACCGGACCGAGGCCAGACGACAACTATCAGACACCTCTTCCTACCTATCCCTGGACCATGACCCCACCGACAAACACCAGACCTTTATCAGCAGCACCATCACGGACCTCATCATCTCCGACGATCTACCCCCCAGTGCCTCCAATCTCATAGTTCCCCAGCCCCGCACGGCCCGATTCTACCTCCTACCCAATATCCACAAACAGAACTGTCCCGGCAGACCCATTGTCTCTGCCTGCTCATGCCCCACCGAACTTATCTCTACCTTCCTCGACTCCATCCTATCCCCCCTGGTTAAATCCCTCCCCACCTACGCCAAGACACCTCACACGCTCTCCATCTCCTCGATAACTTCCGGTTCCCAGGCCCCCACTCCCTCATCCCTCATCTTCACCATGGATGTCGAGTCACTCTACACTTCCATCCCCCACAAAGATGGTCTCGAAGCCCTCCGTTTCTTCCTCGACCGTAGAACCAGCCAATCCCCATCGACCAACACTCTCCTCCGCCTAGCAGAGCTGGTTCTTACCCTCAACAACTTCTCCTTTGACTCCTCCCACTTCCTCCAAACCAGAGGCGTAGCTATGGGCACTCGCATGGGCCCTAGCTACGCCTGCCTCTTTGTCGGGTACGTCGAACAATCCCTGTTCCAGACGTACACTGGCCCCATCCCCGAACTCTACCTCCGCTACATCGATGACGGCATTGGTGCTACCTCTTGCACCCATGCAGAACTCACTGACTTCATACACTTCACCTCCAATTTCCATCCTGCCCTTAAATATACCTGGACTATCTCCGACATCTCCCTCCCGTTTCTGGACCTCACCATCTCCATCACAGGAGACAGACTAGTGACGGACATCTACTATAAACCCATTGACTCGCATAGCTATCTGGACTACACTTCGGTCCCCTGCAAAAAGTCTATCCCCTACTCCCAATTCCTCCGTCTACGCCGCATCTGTGCCCGGGATGAGGTGTTTCACACTAGGGCTTCCGAGATGTCCTCGTTCTTCAGGAAATGGGGCTTTCCCTCCTCCATTATAGATGAGGCTCTCACTAGGGTCTCTTCTACATCCCGCACCTCCGCTCTTGCTCCCCCTCCCCCCACTCGCAACAAGGACAGAATCCCCCTCGTTCTCACCTTCCACCCCACCAGCCAACGGATCCAACATATCATCCACCAACATTTCCGTCACCTACAACGGGACCCCACCACTGGCCATATCTTCCCATCCCCTCCCCTCCCCTCTCTGCGTTCCACAGAGACCGTTCCCTCCGTAACTCCCTGGTCCACTCGTCCCTTCCTACCCAAACCACCCCAACCCCGGGCACTTTCCCCTGCAACTGCAAGAGATGCAACACCTGTCCCTTTACCTCCCCCCTCAACTCCATCCAAGGACCCAAACAGTCTTTCCGGGTGAGACAAAGGTTCACCTGCACCTCCTCCAACCTCATCTATTGCATCCGCTGCTCTAGATGTCAACTTCTTTACATCGGCGAAACCAAGCGCAGGCTCGGCGATCGCTTCGCTCAACACCTGCGCTCGGTCCGCATTAACAAAACTGATCTCCCGGTGGCCGAGCACTTCAACTCCCCCTCCCATTCCCAGTCTGACCTTTCTGTCATGGGCCTCCTCCAGTGCCATAATGAGGCCCACCGGAAGTTGGAGGAACAGCACCTCATATTTCGCCTGGGCAGTTTGCAGCCCAGTGGTATGAACGTCGACTTCTCCAACTTTAGATAGTTCCTCTGTCCCTCCCGTCCCCTCCTCCTTCCCAGATCTCCCCCTATCTTCCTGTCTCGCCCCCCTGACATCAGTCTGAAGAAGGGTCTCGACCCGAAACGTCACCCATTCCTTCTCTCCCGAGATGCTGCCTGACCCGCTAAGTTACTCCAGCATTTTGTGAATAAATCGATTTGTACCAGCATCTGCAGTTATTTTCTTATACCTCCTACATTGTTGATATACCTCACAAGCAGCATGCCACTGGTCACGAAATTCCAATCAGAAAAGTATTTTTCCATCACCACCCTCTGCATCTAACCACCAATCCAATGTTTGATCTAATTAGCTACCTCACCTTGGGATCTCATGTGTCTTAACCTTCCGAATCAGCCTATTTTGTGATCTTTTAGGATTTTCATAAGTGAATGGCCTAATAAAGTCCACATAGACAATGCCTATTGCCCTACCTTCATCAATCTTCTCAGTAACCTCCTCAAAAATCTCAATCAAATTAGTGAGCATTCCCCTGACATAAATATCCTTAATCAGCCCTTCCCTTTCCAAATGGACATTTGAGACAGATACGATAACAACATTTAAAAGACATTTGAGAAGGTACACGAATAATAAAGATTTAGAAGCACATGGACCAAATGCTGGCAAATGAGACATTTGGGCATCTTGGTGACATGGAAGAACATGTCTCTATGACATGCTCCAGACCACACAATCGCAATGAATGTATTTTAATAGAGTTTTACCCATATTTTTTTTAATACTTGAATTCAAACCAACAAACCATGTACAATATTACTCATCAAAGTTATTTTTAAACTGAATGTAGTGGACTGAGAGTAATTAGTGTTGAATCTTCATTTAAAGAGACATGAGCCATGAGAGAAAAAACACACCTTGAGTTTCTGAACTTCCCTTAAAATATCTTCATACACTTGAGTAAACAGTTCTTCTGGGGATTTTGTTCCATCCAAGTAAACTGAGGGGAAAGAACACATACATTTTCATACATTCTGCCTTTAAAAATTATAATTAACAGCATTCTAACAATCATGATTAGGTAAATAAACAATTATAAACAAAAATAATCAATGCTTACTTATATTGTCTGCTATCTCTTCCATTTCTTTTTTGTTTTTGAGGTACATTGGCCACACATGTCCATCAAAATATCCAGGTGGGTCTGGTGGTTCATAAGTTCTTAAACTAGATAAATAGAAACATAGAAAATAGGTCAAGGAGTAGGTCATTCCGCCCTTCGAGCCAGCACCACCATTCAATATGATCATGGCTGGTCATTCACAATCAGTACCCCGTTCCTGCCCTCTCCCCATACCTCCCGACTCCGCTGTCTTTAAGAGCTTTATCTAGCTTTCTCTTGAAAGCATCCAGTGAATTGGCCTCCAGTGCCTTCTGTGGCAGAGAATTCTGCAGATTCACAACTCTCTGGGTGAAAAGTTTTTTCATCATCTCAATCCTAAATGGTCTACCCCTTATTCTTAAACTGTGACCCCAGGTTCTGGACTCCCCCAATATCGGGAATATTTTTTCTGCATCTAGCCTGTCCAATCCCTTAAGAATTTTAAATGTTTCTATAAGGTTTCCACTCATCCTTCTAAATTCCAGTGAATACAAGCCCAGTCGATCCATTCTTTCATCATATGTCATTCCCGCCATCCCGGGAATTAACCTCGTGAACCTACGCTGCACTCCTTCAATAGCAAGAATGTCCTTCCTCAAATTAGGAGACCAAAATTGCACACATTACTCCAGGTGTGGTCTCACCAGGGCCCTATACAACTGCAGTAGGACCTTCTTGCTCATATATTCAAATCCTCTCGCTATGAAGGCCAACATGCAATTTGCTTTCTTCACTGCCTGCTTTACCCACATGCTCACTTTCAGTGACTGATGTACAAGGACACCCAGGTCTCGATGCAACCCCCCTTTTCCTAATCTAACACCATTCAGATAATAATCTGCCTTTTTGTTCTTGCCACCAAAGTGGATAACCTCACATTTATCCACATTATACTACATCTGCCTTGCATTTGCCCACTCACCCAACCTATTCAAGTTACCCTGCAGCCTCATCGCATCCTCCTAGCAGTTCACACTGCCACTCAGCTTTGTGTCATCCACAAACTTGGAGATGTTACATTTAATTCCTTTGTCTAAATCATTAATATATATTGTAAATGGCTGAGGTCCTAGCACTGAGCCTTGCAGTAGTTCTGAAATAAAATTTAGCTTACAGTTTCAGATAATTAGATTATAATATTCCATTATATTTTAAACTTCTAATTACCATCTTCGTCTCTTGCACTCCTCATACGGAATGGAGATATAATAGCGCTGATTAAAAACATCATTCAATGGCCTAAAAACAAATGAGAGCATGTATGCCATGTTACAAATTCAATGATATGCATCAACACATTCAAATAGTTATTAAACTGTGACTGAAGACCAATTCCATAAAATTTTGATTAGTACAATTTAACACCTATATCATCCTTTGGACCTTTAATTACTGCTGTGCTTCAGGAGGTGCAAAGCAAATTAAAAGCAGGGCTGCACAGAGTTATGACACAATGAACTTCTCCTCCCTTGGGCCAGCCACAGCTTGTTCATATTTTGACTATTTTCTTTCCAACCCTTGTTAATGTATAGATTTGACACAATAATCTAATAAAAATATGACATAATATTTATAAACAATTATGATATTACTGAATCTTTAAAAGATATAGGAAACATACTTATAATTGTAAAGAAGGAACCCTTCTATTATTAGGATGCCGAGGTCATTGTACTCTGGAGCTACTTCTTCCTTACGGAAAGCAGCTATATTCTTCACCCTGCCATATACTGCATTCATCATTGCTTCCATATCTAAAGCTGTAATGACTAAACAAAAATTATTAAAATTATTAAATACCTATTAAATTTTGAAATAAAATATAAATGCATCAATGCACACATAGTAGTAGAGGTTTTCCTTTGTTAATGTTGTCTTTAGTAGAGGTCTAACCATTTCATGGTGGTTTGAATTTCTAGACGAAAACACTCGATCAGAAGCAGGTCAGTTTGTAATGAGTAAAAGTAAAGATTCCATTCTGTTGGAGGACATCAATTTCGCGGGGAAGCAGGGGGAGGAGGGTGTAGAACATTCAACATTCTTTGCATGTTACTATAAGGTCTTATAAAGTCAAAGTATGGGAGGAGAAATGTAATGACAGTTTTGTAAAAAGGCAGTGTTATTCTAAAGCAAAATCTCTGACCACCCTTTTATAATCATTGCATTAAAAAGCCTTTGCCTGAAATTAAATAAATCTCACCATCATACTGCTGAAAGCCATCTTCTCCAAACTCCACATCAGCAGACTCCTGAAGATAACATAGAACCATATTAGTTACAAATACAATCCAAAAAACATTTTTTGATTCACAGTGCAAAACATTGGCTTCAATGTCAGATGTATAAGATTTGAGGTTGCTGAAAGTTTAGGCCTTAAGCAATCCTGCTGCCATGTTTCCAGAAGACTGGTGTAGCGAAAAGGATTAAGGAACTGCATGGGTTTTGTTGCATTGCACAAAGGAGATGAAATCCTTCTTAAAAAGGAACAAAATATTCATAAATCTAATGAGGAAAAAAATGTGACGTGAAAATTATATCAATTTCATACTTAATTGCAATACTTAAGGCAGAGATTTAAGTCTTTCAGAAAACAAATTACATAAAAACAGATTGGAACAAAAAATTCAGAGAGTGAAAATAAATTTGTAAAGGTCAATAATTGAACATAAACAGTCTCTTGCAATTGTTTTCATACTAACCATTCTAGCACATTCAGTTTGGATTTTGGAATATTAGGCTTAGACACTCCAGGACTCCATTGCCCTTGCTCAGCTTCAGAGGCTGGAATGGTTCCAGTTTATTTACTGTACACTAGTCAAATTCTGTCCTTCCATATCAATACTATTTGCAAAAGATTGCAAATCTTAAACATTGACCGTTTCTCTTTCCGCAGATGTTGCTTGATCTGTTGGATTCTTGCCCAGGGTTTTCTGTTTTTGTGTAAGATTTCCAGCACTTGTGATTGTTATACTTTATTTTTCAATGCTGAATCTTTCTGGATTTCATCTGCAATTATATGGGCCAAATCCAGACAAATTGGCCTACCTCAGATAAAAAGCTTGGTCTGCATGGATCAGTTGGGTCGGAGGGCCTGTTTCCATGCTGTACAACTCTATGGATGGAAACGTGTGAACAATGTCACAAGATCTGGAATGAATCTTACTTAATACTGCACTATCCCTCGAATAACTGAAAAGCACTGCAATATTTATAATGTTTGCAAAATTGGCTATGGCTCCATCTTTTACTTTGTTGGTCGTAGATTATTGACATCAGTTTTGAAACCAACGTGTTCAACCACTCATTGCAAAGATGTGCATTTGTTTTCCTTCAGCTTTACATGGTTACTCATGTAATCTCTTAAACCAGGGGCCTCCAAACCTTTCAGCATGAGGGCCACATGATATATTTGGCACATTTTGGCCTCAGATAAAATTATTTATAAAACAGAAAAAATACAATGACCACCAGTGGGCATGCAGACACTATAGAAATATATGGTATAATGGCGGAGTGACCACATGTGTCACCGTTGCAGTGACTCACGAGTGGGCACTCCGCTAAGAAATTATTAAAATGTAAAATTATTAAGTTGGCAGCTGCATACATGCCCTCAACTTGATAGCCTACCTGACGTGTAAGTTTGGAAACTGCCGCCGAGATCGGCCCTGAAGACCGGAGAACCGAGAAGGGAGCTGCTGGCGATGACGGACGGGGCCAGTAGGAGAGGGGTAATGCCTCCAGCGCCTGCAAGGTGGGTTGCAGAAGGCGTTTCCCCCGGGACACACAGGCGGTCGGTCGGGCAAGGAGAGGTACGTCGATCGACGGGTCGTGCCAGTCGAGGGCGACGGAGGAGGCCCTGCAGCAGCCTGGGGCTCGTCTGGATCGAGACCCGCTCCAGTACATCCAGCGTGCTGACCCGACTTTGGACTTTTTGTAAACGGCGCCAAAATAAGGTGGTGACTTGTGCACATGTGATCTATGCTAAAATAATTCCACTGTGCAGTGCACACGTGACAATAAACCACCATTCATATAGGCACCTAAAAAAACGTTCCCACGCTACCACAGAACCCGCAGCATGGAACGTGCTTTCTGCGGGCCGGATAAAATCTTGTGGCGGGCGGGCCGCAGGCCACAGTTTGGAGACCGCTGTCTTAAACAGATTGCAACAATAGCATAACTATGTTAACGCAGTTGGTGTTAATTAGCACTTTCAGTGGAAGTCCTTTGACAGCATTTACAGCATAGATACTGTATAATGACACTTCCTCATTATCTGAATGAACTTTCAATTTTTTCTTCATGTTAAATGGACTACCAAAATGCTAATTATTGTTACATAATGACTTGTTGCATTTCCTCAAATAGCCATTAGAATTTATTTTGAGAAGTTAATAGAAGAGGAAAAAAAGTATGATATTGAGCAATATAATTTGGATGGGTCACTGAAACGTTACTGATCTTCAATAAAAAAAACTGCTGAATGAATGAAAATACAGGAATAATACCTACAATTCTTATTCAATAAAAATATTTAGAGTAGATTATATCTTTACCTTGAAAAATGTATCTTGACTTATTAAAGAGCTGTTTGAAAGTGCTTTCTTGAGACTGCATGCAATTGTGGTTTTTCCACCATTTGTCATGCTGAATTAAAGAAAGAGAACTACATTTATACTTGTAATCGGCAAAGATAATATATCACAGCATATTCAGAAAAAGGTGTTAGCAATGTTCTATTGTTACAATGTTCTAGGTGTTAGCATATTCCATTAAAATAACTTGAAAAGAACACTATTACATTTCTAAATCCCTTGGGGTTAATCTAGATTTTATTTTCTCCCCAGAATATTGGGGCATATATTCAAGAATATTGCAGCAAATGTTATGGAAAGAGAAATGTAGAACACAGTTTTAACATAAACATTGGGAAATAGGTTCAGAATAATAGGAGATAAATTAAGGCTCACTAGTGTTCTTTGAAGCAGAGGTATGGCAAAAATTGCAAATTTGAAATAAAAAACTATAAAGTCCTTACAATGCACGACAATGATATTCTAATTAATGGTATTTTAACTTTTGGTTTCTCATTTGAGATGCTAATAATTATGTTTTAGGTTTACCTGAATGATGCTTGGATTAAAGGATATTATTAACTATAAAGAGAGGTTGAACAGACTTGGATTGGTTAAGTTAATAGGGCAAGATATGGATTAGATAAGAGTAGAGAGTCACAAGCCTTTCCCAAGGTGGAAATATCAAATACTACAGGGCATAGCTTTAAGGTGACAGGGGCAAGATTTAAAAGAGATGTGAGGGTGGTGTGTGCCTGGAATGCACAGTGGGGGTGGTGGTGGAAGCACATACGATAGTGGCTTTTAAGAGGTTGTTGGATAGGCACATGAATATGCAGGGAATCAAGGGGTGTTATTCATGTGTAGGCAGATGAGGTTAGTTTATCTTCGCATTATATTCGGCACAGACATTGTTGGACGAGGGGCTTTTTCCTGTGCTGTACTTCTCCATGATCTATGTTCCCTAACTGCTCCCATCCACCCTGATTTTATCCTGTGATAGATATATCCCAACAATTTCTTTGTCTCTTTCCCAGTTTTGACAAATTAATGAACTGAAATATTACCTGTTTCCCTTTCAACAGATGTGCTCTAATCCAATGAGTATTTCCACCATTTTCTATTTTCATTTTAGATTTCAATCTACGTTTTTTTTTAAAACATGCAAAACTGGCTGTTGCCTGCTAATGGCTAAAGATAACTTTCTTTCATTTTGATATGCTCACAATTTAAGCAATCACGTTAAATTGGATATAAATTTGCAAAGCTAAATTGTGACAGATTTAGTGTTACATTAAATCAAAAATGTGTGTGAATATGTGTGATATGCTAATAAGATTGTCATGAATATAAACAAACATTTTCACTACAAACAGACCAGCAGTTTAAATCTTTTTGAAGTACACCAGCAAAAAATGAATATGGTGACAATTAAAATAGATGGGGAGACAATTGATACATTAATCAATTTTAAAGCACCAAATGTCTTGTCCGAGTGGATCAGATGCATACCCCAAATATTAAGGACCAATGGCAAATGAACTAACTAACAGAAAACAAATGACTTTCCTGTGTATTCTATATGAGTAGCAGAAATCCTTATAACTTGTTATGTCATTTAACAAGATCAAAGTTGATGCAACTTCATATCTCATTCAGCATGCAGATGACATTTGTGCTTGTGCGCGGTTGGAGAATGAGCTCCGGAGCCATTCTAATCTGAGCACTGCCATAGCAAGAGGTCTCTGCTAAACAAAGAAAACGCTTCATATAGGTTCTCAAAGTTTCCTCAAAAAGTGACAACTTTACTGATTCATGGGAATCTCTATTCAGTCAGAGACAGGTGAATTTATAATGGGAAACAAGAAAATGGCAGAACAGTTAAACGAGTACTTTGGTTCTGTCTTCACTAAGGTAGACACAAACAATCTCCCAGAAATACTTGGGGACCGAGGATCTAGTGGGAGGGAGGAACTGAAGGGAATCCACATTAGTCAGGAAATGGCGTTTGGTAAACTGTTGGGACTGAAGGCAGATAAATCCCCAGGGCCTGACGGTTTGCATCCCAGAGTACCCAAGGAGGTGGCCCGAGAAATCGTGGATGCATTGGTGATCATTTTCCAATGTTCTCCCGACCCTGGATCAGTTCCTGTGGATTGAAGGGTCGTCAATGTAACTCCACTTTTTAAGAAAGGAGAGAGGAAACAGGGAATTATAGACTAGTTAGCCTTACATCAGTCATGGGGAAGATGCTTGAGTCGATTGTTAAAGATGTTATAGCAGCGCATTTGGAAAACAGTGACAGGATCGATTAAAGTCAGCATGGATTTATGAAGGGGAAATCATGCTTGACTAATCTTCTGGAATTTTTTGAGGATGTAACAAATAGAATGAAAAAGGGGGAGCCAGTGGATGTGGTGTATCTAGACTTTCAAAAAGCCTTTGACAAGGTCCCACACAAGAGATTAGTGTGCAAAATTAGAGCACATGGTATGGGGGTAGGGTATTGACGTGGATAGAGAATTGGGTGGCAGACAGGAAGCAAAGAGTAGGAATTAACACGTCCTTTTCAGAATGGCAGGCAGTGACTAGTGGGTGCCGCAAGGCTCAGTGCTGGGACCCCAGTTATTTACTATATAAACGATTTAGACAAAGAAATTAAATGTGACATCTCCAAGTTTGCGGATGACACAAAGCTGGGTGGCAATGTGAGCTGCGAACTGAATATTCAGGGTTATACGTCCTATAGAAAGGACAGGCAGGTGGGCAGATGAGGTAGGGTAGCTCTGTTGGTGAGGGATGAAATTCAGTCCCTTGCGAGGGGTAACATAGGGACTGACGATGTAGTCACTATGGATAGAGTTGGGGAATTGTAAAGGTAAGAAGACATTAATGGGAGTTATCTATAGGCCCGCAAACAGTAGCCCGGACATAGGGTGAAAGTTGCAGCAAGAGTTAATACTGGCATGTAACAAAGGTAATGCCACTGTGGTTATGGGGGATTTCAATATGCAGATAGACTGGGAAAATCAGGTTGGTTCTGGACCCCAAAAAAGGCAGTTTGTAGAGTGCCTCCAAGATGGATTCTTAGAGCAGCTTGTACTGGAGCCTACCAGAGAGAAGGCAATTCTGGATTTAGTGTTGTCCAATGAACCAGATTTAATAAGGGAATTCAAGGTAAAGGAACCGCTTGAAGGTAGTGAACATAATATGATTTGTTTTTATCTGCAATTTGAGAGGGAGAAGGTTAAATCAGAAATGTCAGTGTTGCAGTTGAACAAAGGGGACTATAAAGGCATGAGAGAGGCCCTGGCCAAGGTCGAATGGAAAAGGATCCTAGCATGAATGATGGTGGAACAGCAATGGCAGGAATTTCTGGGACTAATCCAGAAGATGCAGGATCATTTCATTCCAAAGAGGAAGAAAGATTCTAAGGGGAGTAAGAGGCAACTGTGGCTGATAAAGGAAGTTAGGGATGGAAAAATACTAAAAGAAAAGATGTATAACATAGCAAAGAGTAGTGGGAAGCCAGAGGATTGGGCAACTTTCAAAGGACAACAGAAGGTAGCAAAAAGAGCAATATGGGCTGAAAAGATGAAGTATGAAGGGAAGCTGGTCAAGAATATAAAGAAGGACAGTAAAAGCTTCTTTAGGTATGTTAAGAGAAAAAGATTAGTAAAGACAAATGTGGGTCCCTTGAAGGCAGAAACGGATGAAATTATTATGGGTAACAAGGAAATGGCAGAAGAGTTGAACAGGTACTTCGGAACTGTCTTCACTAAGGAAGACACAATCTCCCAGATGTACTAGAGGACAGAGGATCTAGGGAGACAGAGGAACTGAAAGAAATTTGCATTAGATGAGAAATAGTATCGGGTAGACTGATGGGACTGAAGGCATTTAATAATAATAATAATAATATATTCCTTTATTCGTCCCACACCGGGGAAATTTACAGTGTTACAGCAGCAAAGTGGATAGCAAGAGAGCAAGAGATCATTCATTATAAATAAAAGATACATAAATAGTCAACAGTTTTCTGTGTGTTCTTAGCTGTTATTGTTGACTCGTCTGCTGGGAGCAGTGGTGGTTCATTATAAATAAAAGATACATAAATAGTCAACAGTTTTCTGTGTGTTCTTAGCTGTTATTGTTGACTCGTCTGCTGGGAGCAGTGGTGGTTGTGCAGTCTCACAGCAGTGGGAAGGAAGGACCTCCTATATCTCTCCTTCACGCACGGGGTGGAGTCTGCCACTGAAGGAGCTACTTAGTGCAGTGACAGTGTCCTGCATGGGGTGGGAGTCGTTGTCCAGCAGCGATGTTAGCTTTGCCATCATCCTCCTCTCTCGCACCACCTGCTCTGAGTCGAGGGGGCAACCCAGGACTGAGCTGGCCTTCCTGACCAGCTTGTCGAGTCTCTTCCCTTCCGCCACTGAGATGCTGCTGCTCCAGCAGACCACTCCATAGAAAATGACCAATGCAACCACCGTGTTGAAGAAGGTCCTTAGGAATGCCCCCTGCACTCCAAAGGACCTGAGTCTCCTTAGCAGATAAAGTCTGCTCTAGCTCTTTCTGTATAGCGCATCGGTGTTTTCAGTCCAGTCCAGTTTATTGTTGAGGTGGACACCCAGGTACTTATAAGAATCCACCCTCTCCATGTCCATTCCTTGGATGTTCACCGATGTCGGGGGGACCTGGCTGCGCCTGCGGAAATCTACCACCATCTCCCTGGTTTTCCCCGCGTTGATCCGGAGGCAGTACTGCTGGCACCAGTCCACAAACTCCTTGATCAGTTCTCTGTACGCCCTGTCCTCGTTGCCCGTGATGAGGCCGATAATGGCAGAGTCGTCAGATAACTTCTGTAGGAGTCTGCAGAGCTGTGCCTGAAGTCCACAGTGTACAGGGTGAACAAGAATGGAGCAAGCACTGTTCCCTGCGGTGTTGCAGACCACCCTGTCCGAGCCCCGGTCCTTTGTCCTCACATACTGTGGTCGATTGGTGATATAGTCCAGAATCCAGGATGTGAGGTGGTGATCAACTCCTGTGCGCTCCAGCTTGCCCCCCTGAAGCCCCGGCTGGATGGTGTTGAATGCACTGGAGAAATCAAAGAACATGATTCTCACAGTGCTATCTGGCTTCTCCAGGTGTGAAAGAACTCTGTTCCGTAGGTAGATGATGGTGTCCTCCACCCCGATGCGAGTCTGGTAGGCGAACTGCAGCGGATCCATTGATGGTCTCACCAGGGGGCGGAGATGGGCGAGGACCAGACGCTCCAGTGTCTTCATCAGGTGTGATGTCAGTGCCACCGGCTGTAGCTGTTGAGTTCCTTCAGGTGCGGCGTCTTTGGTACCGGTACCACACAGGACGTTTTCCACAGCTGTGGAACTCTTCCCAGTTTCAGGCTCAGATTGAAGACGTGCTCCACTATTCCGCACAGCTGGTCTGCACAGGCCTTGAAGAGCCTCAAGCTGATGCCGTCCGGACCGGCCGCCTTCCTCGCATTGATCTTCCTGAGCGCATTTCTCACCTGGTCTGTGGAGAAAGACAGATTGGAGCACAGGGGCTGAGTGCTCAAGAGTGTGAGAGGAGGAGGGGGTGGGGTGGAGGGGAGCAGGTGGGGGTGGTGGGGTTGGGGCAGGAGAAGCAGAAAAATGATTGGTCCAAGTCAGCATGGCTTTATGAAGGGGAAATCCTACTTGACTAATCTTCTGGAATTTTTTGAGGATGTGACAAGTAAAATGGATGAAGGAGAGAGCCAGTGGATGTAGTGTATCTAGACTTTCAGAAAGCCTTTGATAAGGTCCCACACAGGGGGTTGGTGAGTAGAATTGGGGGGTAGGGGATGGACATGGATAGAGAATTGGTCGGCAGACAGGAAGCAAAGAGTAGGAATAAACGGATCCTTTACAGAATGGCAGGCAGTGGCGAGTGGAGTGCCGCAAGGCTCGGTGCTGGGGCCGCAACTATTTACAATATATATTAATGATTTGGATGATCGAATTAGAAGTAACACTAGCAAGTTTGCAGATGACACAAAGCTGGGTGGCAGTGTGAACTGCGAACAGGATGTTAGGAGGTTGCAGGGTTACTTGGACAGGTTGAGTGAGTGGGCAGATGAATGGCAGATGCAGTATAATCTAGATAAATGCGAGGTTATCCACTTTGGCGGCAAAAACAAGGAGGCAGATTATTATCTCAATGGTGTCAGATTAGGTAAAGGGGAAGTGCAACGAGACCTGGGTGTCCTTGTACACCAGTCACTGAAAGCAAGCGTGTAGGTATAGCAAGCAGTGAAGAAAGCGATTTGAGTGTAGAGGATTTGAGTGTAGGAGCAAAGAGTCCCTTCTGCAGTTGTATAGGGCCTTGGTGAGATCACATCTGGAGTATTGTGTACAGTTTTGGTCTCCTAATTTGAGGAAGGAAGTCCTTGCTATTGAGGCAGTGCAGGAAGTCCTTGCTATGGAGGCAGTGCCCTGGGATGGCGGGACTGTCATATGAGGAAAGATTGGAAAGACTGGGCTTGTCTTCACTGGCGTATAGAAAGATGAGAGGGGATCTTATAGAGACGTATAAAATTAGAAAAGGACTAGACAAGCTAGATGCAGGAAAAATGTTCCCAATGTTGGGGGAGTCCCGAACCAGGGGCCACAGTCTAAGAATAAAGGGGAGGCCATTTAATACTGAGGTGCGATGAAACTTTTTCACCCAGAGAATTGTGCATTTGTGGAATTCTCTGCCATAGCAGGCAGTGGAGGCCAGTTCACTGGATGAATTTAAAAGAGAGCCAGATAGAGCTCTGGGGACTAGTGGGATCAAGGGATATGGGGAGAAGGCAGGCACAGGTTACTGATTGTGGATGATTAGCCATGATCATAATGAATGGCGGTGCTGGCTTGAAGGACCAAATGGCCTCCTCCTGCACCTATTTTCTATGTTTTCTATGTTTATCACTCTAAATGGATGAGGAGCATCCCTGGAGGCACCAAGCAACTCCAATCTCTATGACGGTAGTGTCCAGAGGACCAGTGTAAACAGCATAAGCGACTACAATAGTCTAAACATCTGCTCCAGCATATGAGGAAACCTTGTGTAAGACCCTGCAGTCACTTTATCTACTTAAAACTGAAGTGTATACCAATCAGTACCAATCCTGAGGGAATTCTTGCGAAGAACACACCCAGATATGAAAATAAAATTTAAATTTGTTCTCAATCTTAGGAACAAAATTATGTAAAGCAGACTCAACAATATATGCAGATGGAGAAACAAGGAACTGCAGATTCTGATTCACCAAGAATAAACACAAAATGATGGAGTAACTCAGTTGGTCAGGCGGCATCTCTGGGGTAAAAGGATAGGTGACCCGAAACGTGACCTAGCAATGTTCTCCAACGTGTACATATTATTTCCTTGAGAACAGGAATAACATCCACAACTGTAACCTAAATTTACTGATACTTACCCTCCAATTCCAACAATGATTTTTTTCATTTTTGCCCTTGTGAAACGTAGCTGCTGATTTCAGGAACTGATGAAACCGAATTTCCCTTTCACACCTAAAAGAAACCCAAATATAATTACTTGTTACTGTGTTCATTATGTTGAATCAATTAGATTGTTAAATCTGCACCTGTACGTCCCTTTTCCAATCCATTTACCTTTGAGTACTCAGATCAATGGTAAAGCCACTTTTTTAAAAGTATAGCGAAAATAGCATTGGCTAAAAGAGTAATATAACCTGGTACTGGTCATCTAATGCATCTTATTTAATCATTTCATTTAACAACTGTGTATTTGATATTCATATATTTCACCCAAGATCCATTGTAAATGTACATGTTCATGCAATTCAGCCTTTTACTTACTAGTCAGAATAGTTCAGAAACAGATTTTTACATGTAAGAAAATACCACAATAGCTTTTATGTTAGTCTCAATGTAACTGGGATAAACATAGTATAATTTTCACATCTGTAGTCACTATAGAAGCAGGAATGATGCAACATGACAAAATCTTATGACAACTTACGACATAATTTATGAACTTATAAACCAAAATTCTTATAATTTGCCGTCTGATTGTTCAGAAGTACCAATGGTTCCACATCTTTAAGTTTAGGTTTATTATAATTGTCACGTGTACCAAGGAACAGTGAAATTCTTTGTTTTGCGTGCTATCCAAATAGATCAGATATAACATACATTAATACAATCAGATCAAACTCAAGTCCAATAGATAATGCGAATGGGAAGATAAAGAATATAGAAAGAACATAGTTTGAATATAGTTCTCGACATTGTGGCGCATCAGTTCCACAGACAGAGTCCAATGTCCACAAAGGGGAAGAAATACCCTGGCTTGTTGAAAGACCTTACAGAAGTCAGATAAGAGAAGAAGTTGATCACGAGTCTGGTGCTGCACACGTTCAAGCTTCGGTCCCTCAGCTAAATGGGAGAAAGGAGAAGGAGGAATGACCAGAGTAGGATGTCTTCGATTATGTTGGCTGTTTTTCCAAGGCAGTGTGAAGTGTAGAATTAGTTAATGTTGCGAAGTCTGGTCTGTGTGATGGACTGCGCTACATCTAAAACTGTCTGCAATTTCCTTGCGGTCTTCGGCAATTTAAAATATTACCTATCCACGTTCTCCAGAGATGCTGCCTGATCTGCTGAGTTCCTCCAGCACTTTTGTGTCTTTTTTTGTAAACCAGCACCTGCAGCTCCTTGTTACTGGGTGTCTTGGTTCCTGCCCTCCCTTTACATTCCTCAAGACCCCAGTTTCTACGCTGCCTTTAAACTTACCCAGGACCCAAATTCCCAAATCCCTGCGGTTAAAAGACCACTGAACGGCCCTCCCATAAACTAGGGTGTAATCCTGATCCTCCCTCCTCGTTGCACTATCTGTTGTACTTGTGTATGACTTTATTGTACTCATGTATGGTATGATTTGACTGGATAGTATGCAAACGTTTTTTACACTATCTTGGTACACATGCCAATTATAAACCAATACCAATAGAAACTTACTCTAGTTCCCGAGAAAATGTATTATACCATATGCACTGTGAATTTAAAAAAAGTCTTGGAATATTAAATGGAATGACATGCAATATTTCAGGTAATCTGTCACCCAGCACCACCAAAAATTCAAGACTTCTGGATTAATGAAGCTTCTCAACATCGGAGGAGCATGGGTGAGTGCATAAGCCTCCCATTACCACCGGGAGCAAGTTGACATTTGGCACTTTGGATTTCTAACATCTTGTCCTGTGTATTTCGAAACAATACTATACTTGAGAGTTTCTAAAGGATTAGTTCTTCGTAGTTTGAAGACAACTCTGTCACTTCATATATTTCTTGTTCATGTCCCCAATCTTCTGAGAACCAGATCTCGGGTCTGTCGATGCAGATTCCTACAAGAAGTCCAGATATGTTAAGGCCAGCAAAAAAGTTAAAAGGGACTTTTGCTCTAAACTGATGGATGAGACAGCCGTTTGGCTTGCCCGCCATCACTTACTACAAGGCAAAACCAGGGGGCAGCTCAACCAACAGCAAAGCACCACTCCCAGACTGTTCAATGCATTATATGCACACTTTGACAGGGAGAACATTGATGTGCCATGCCAGGCCACCACAGCCCCTGATGGTATTATCTCAGTCACAGAGGTAGACGTCAGAAAATCACCAATTGGTGGTGGCCAGTGTCATCTTCTTCACTGTCGTGTGCTGGGGCAACAGGCCGTAGGCCGCAGACGCCAACAAGCTTATCAGGAAGGCTGGGGGCGGAATTTTGATTCATGGGAGGTTCCACTAAGATGCAGTACAGAACACCACAGGAGATCCTTTTTCCCTGCGGCTATCAAACTATACAACTCCTCCCCCATCTGCTGTGGGGTAGACTGACTTTCCCCCTCCCCCCGCTCCCCACCCCCCCCCCCCCACCCCCCATCCCAATCTTTGTGGATCCCCAATCCTTTGAATGAGGAATGATTAGTAGAATTTAATAGAGAAATGTGAAGTGTTGCATTTTGGGAAGTCTAACATGGGCAGGACCTATACAGTGAATGGTAGAGCTCTGGTAAGTGTTGTAGAGCAGAGGAATCTAGGAGTGCAGCTACAGGGTTCCTTGAAGGTGGCATCGCAGGTAAATAAAGTTGTCATAAAGGCTTTTGGCACATTGGCCTTCATCAGTCAGAGTATTGAATACAGAAGTTGGGAGGTCATGTTGTAATTATATAAGACATTGGTGA
The DNA here is from genome assembly GCF_053455715.1 of Rhinoraja longicauda. NCBI lineage: Eukaryota > Metazoa > Chordata > Chondrichthyes > Rajiformes > Arhynchobatidae > Rhinoraja > Rhinoraja longicauda. The sequence goes on along the minus strand of NC_135955.1, from coordinate 60,656,242 downwards.
GGCCACATTTAGAGTATTGTATTCAATTCTGGGTGCCCTGCTATAGGAAAGATGTTGTAAAGTTGGAAACGGTGCGAAGAGGAATTATAAGGATGTTGTCAGGAATCGAGGGTCTGAGCTACAGAGAGAGCTTGAGCAGACCGGAACTTTATTCATTGGAGCACAGGAGGATGAGGGGTGATCTTATAGAGGTGTATAAAATCATGTGAGGAATAGATTGGGTAGACACAGTCTCTTGCCCAGAATAGGGGAACCGAGAACCAGAGGACATAGGTTAAAGGTGAAGTAGAAAAGATTTAATAGGAATCTGAGGGGTAATTTTTACACACAAAGGATGGAAGGTGTATGGAATGAGCTGCCAGAGGAGCTAGTTGAGGCAGTGACTAGACTTAGTGGACCCGTTGGGCCCATTTCTCGCAGAGGGAGAACAGGGAAAGGGAGAGAGTGTCACTGAGTGAGCCGTGGACCCAAAGCCTCTCCTGTATTAGTGTAGCACCCTCAACCCCCCACCCAATCCCCCTTATCCCCCCCTCCTCCCCCCATAGACCCACTCCATCCCCCCTACCCACCCCCACTTGCACCTCTATGACTATGAGAGAAACTTTTTCACTCAGTTATGAAGCTGTGGAATCCTCTCCCTCAGAAGGCAGTGGAGGCCAATTCTCTGGATGCTTTCAATAGAGTTAGATAGAGGTCTTAATGATAGTGGAGTCAAGGGATATGGTTTGAAGGCAGGAACAGGGTACTGATTGTGCATGATCAGCCATGATCACAGTGAATGGCGGTACTGGCTCAAAGGGCTGAAAGGCCTACTCCTGCACCTATTGTCTATTGACTCTAGGCAGAATGTGGCAAATCTGTGGATTTCATTGCCAGACGATGCCAAGTCGCCAGGTATTTTTAAATATTTGACAGGTTGTTGATTATAACATATAACATATAACAACTACAGCATGGAAACAGGCCTGTCCGGCCCTACCAGTCCACGCCGACCATTCTCCCTGACCTAGTCTCATCTACCTGCACTCAGACCATAACCCTCTAATCCCCTCTTATCCATATACCTATCCAATTTACTCTTAAATAATAAAATCGAGCCAACCTCCACCACTTCCACCGGAAGCCCATTCCATACAGCCACAACCCTCTGAGTAAAGAAGTTCCCCCTCATGTTACCCCTAAACCTTTGTCCCTCAATTCTGAAGCTATGTCCCCTTGTTGGAATCTTCCCCACTCTCAAAGGGAAAAGCCTACCCACCTCAACTCTGTCCGTCCCTCTCAAAATTTTAAAAACCTCTATCAAGTCCCCCCTCAACCTTCTACGCTCCAAAGAATAAAGACCCAACCTGTTCAACCTCTCTCTGTAGCCTAAGTGCTGAAACCCAGGCAACATTCCAGTAAATCACCTCTGTACCCTCTCCATTTTGTCGACATCCTTCCTATAATTTGGCGACCAGAACTGCACACCATACTCCAGATTCGGCCTCACCAATGCCCTGTACAATTTCAACATTACATCCCAACTTCTCTCCTCCATACTTAGCTCTTGCCATCACTCTGATATAAGTTAATCTCCATCTCATCAGTCCACAAGACCTTTTTCCAGAACTGTGGTAGCCCTTTTAAGTACTTCTTGGCAAACTGTAACCTGGCCATCCTATTTTTGCAGCTAACCAGTGGTTTGCATCTTGCAGTGTAGCCTCTGTATTTCTGTTCATGAAGTCTTCTGCGGACAGTGGTCATTGATAAATCCACACCTGACTCCTGAAGAGTGTTTCTGATCTGTCGAACAGGTGTTTGGGGATTTTTCTTTATTATAGAGAGAATTCTTCTGTCATCAGCTATGGAGGTCATCCTTGGCCTGCCAGTCCTTTTTCGTTTAGTAAGCTCACCAGTGCTCTCTTTCTTCTTAATGATGTTCCAAACTGTTGATTTTGGTAAGCCTAAGGTTTGGCTGATGTCTCTAACAGTTTAATTCTTGTTTCCCAGTCCCATAATGGCTTCTTTGACTTTCACTGGTACAACCTTGGTCCTCATGTTGATAAACAGCAATAAAAGTTTCCAAAGGTGATTGAAAGACTGGAGGAAAGACTAGTTGCTGAGAGCTCTCTTATACCTGCATTAAGGAGGCATTTAAACACACCTGTGCAATTACAAACACCTGTGAAGCCATGTGTCCCAAACATTACAGCCCCCCCCCCCCCATTTCAGGGCACCATGTATAAACACAGCTGTAATTTCTACATGGTGAAACCAAAATGTATAAAAATACCCTTTAATAAAATCTGACAATGTGCACTTTAACCACATGTGATTTTTTCTATTACAAATCTCAAATTGCGGAGCACAGAGGCAAATAAATAAATGATGGGTCTTTGTCCCAAACATTATGGAGGGCACTGAACATGCAAATATAAATTCTAATTATTTCTGGATCTTTGTACCACACACAAATCAGCTGTTGTTTTTAGAAGCAAAATCAATGTACTTACTGTTCTGGGCTCAAATGCAAACAAAGCTCTGTAAACTTTCACCTGGCCTGAAAAATAAGAAAAAAACAATGACCACATTTTATTCAGACATGCAGTGCAAAGATGCTGTCTTGATATGAGGAACATTTAAGCTTTTATGACATTTATTTATAAAAAGCTCTTGATTACATTGAACGACATTTTCTGAATCATGACGTTGTTTTCACACATTGTATGGTAAAATAGGATGGGGGATGGGGGGTGTGTCAAAAATAGCTTTTAATCAGACAGGATATGTCTGAACCTTACCTAACCACAGTAATAATCAAGTCAAGTCAAATTTATTTGTCACATACACATACACGATGTGCAGTGAAATGAAATGATCACAGATGACCATAAAAGCAGTTTCATGACTGGCTTTCTTTATATTTTACAATTAGAAACATTTTTTCATTTGCTTACACAGCAAACAAACTGTGATCTGAAAGTCTAAAACTATGAACACAATAAACATAACTGTGGCAACATTCTCAGATTCACTTTGGTATGATCATATCCAGCAGGATGCAATGAAATTCAATGGTTCACTGGTTTACATGAAGCTCTTAGAATAAATAAAAAGTAAGTTCACAATAAAAACAATGTATGCAAGAACAATAGATTGCTGTGCAAACTGTCGTACAACAAAAATAATGAAGGCCAATAACTGAATATGGTAGAGTTAAGGGCCTGTCCCAGTTACGCAATTTTTAAGGCGACTGCCACCGACTGTCAAAGTTGTAGCAGTTTTTTTTAACCCTATGATAATGTCTACGACAATGTCTACGTCAATGATCACGACAATGTCGAGTCAGGTTAGCACCTGGCTAAAAGATTAAACCGTCTCCGGAAACATCGCTGAATTCCCACGCTTACCTGACTGTCAAACTGTCGCCTCCAATCTACCTGTCAAATGTCCTGATGGTAAATAAATTGGTTAAACAAAACTATCTTCTGGTATATTCAAATGCCTTTTCTTAATTTTAGTATTACGTGCTTCTAAATGCATCTGGGACAAGGGTTTTTCAGTGAACCTCCAGCAGAACCAATGCGTTCCCATGGGTGACTTGGAATCTGGTTTTAACGTGACGTTCGGAACTTTTCCGAAAGACAACGAGAACCCGACTGCCAATACAGTTGTCCCCACTGTCTTTGTATCAGCCCCACCGGTATCAACATCTTTTACTTATCCAGTCCCGCTGAAAATCCCACGGCCACTCTTCCTCCCACTGTTGGGAGATCCGATTCCTTGTAACTTGCTGCAGGCAGGTCAAAGAAAATAGACACTAAAAAGCTGGAGTAGCTCAGCGGGACAGGCAGCATCTCTGGAGAGAAGGAATGGGTGACGTTTGGGGTCGAGACCCTTTCTTCAGACTGAGTCAGGGGAGAGGGGAAACGATAGAACCCTGGACGTTGGTAAGGAACAAATTAATGAAAGATGAGTTGCTCCAGTTTTTTGTGTTTATCTTCGGTTTAAATCAGCATCTTAAGGCAGGGTGAATGTACGAAGGTCCCTGACCAGAGACAACTCTCTGCTATCCTAATTACCAATTGTTAAACCACAAAAGAACCTACTCTGCCGGTGTTTACACTGTCACACGATCACTCGACAATCCCCTGCCGTTACAGTACGGTCGACAGTTTATCAGGATACCGGAACAGAATCATTTGACCAAATAGTTATTGACTGAAAGCAAGTTTATATAGTTAAGCATTCGATAATAATCGCTCTATTGTTTAAAATCGACCAATTACTGGTGTCACTAAACTGCAACTTATTTAATTATAATGGAGGAGAGACAGCATCGTGGTCTCCACCCCCATTCCACAGCTGGCTGTTGCAGCTGCACTTTTGTCAGCTGTCAAAACGGGTTTTGACAGTTCCTGTCGGACCTTGTCTTCTCCTGATCCCGGTACCTGTCTCCAATTGACATTGGTAGTCGACAATGAAATTCATCCGTCCTCAGTACCGGCGACAACCTAACAAACCTGGGGACAACATGCCACAGCGCCTGCAATAAGCTACGATACTTGGCGACGAGCCAGCTGTCGCCGAACAATTTTGGACAGGTAACTTTTTCCACGATGCACCGAAATCCGCTATGATTCATTGAAGACTGCTCACGATCATGCCCGCGACACCCCGACGAACGTGCGGCAACATCCTAGTCGCCTTAAAATCGCCTAACTGGGACAGGCCCTTTAAGAATATGTGTATGTGGCAACACCGGCGGAAAGGGAGTGTGAAAGAGCTGACAGTTCACGAGTCTCACAGCCATGGGAAAGAAGATGTTCTTAAGACTGAATGATTGCACATTCAAGTTCCTTTACGCGAGGAATAGATTGGATAGACAGTCTCTATCTACCCTAGATAAAGGTATAGATGCACTGGAAATAAGACCATTTGCCCATTTCCGAGAATGTGACTTTGCCAGTAAGATTTGGAACAGATGCCACAGCGTTTATTATGATTTTTCCCCAAATTACTGCATTAGACAGGACCTAAAATGGCGCCTGTCTGTGGCGACATGTTGCCAGCAGCACAGCAGAAAACCATCAAATATAGTGGTTCTCAGCTTACGTGTAAAAAAGAAATAGCAGAAACCAGCGCTGTAAACGCACCTGGAACATCTGGCGGTGAAGTGCTGCCCCATTTGGATTGCACCTTAACAGGTGGGGGACCAGCATTCACGCGGGCAGGTTTGCCACTGCTACACGGGTGGTTTTAAACTAAATAAGTGGGGGGGGGGCTGTCAAATGGGATAGTCAAGGATGGAGTTAAAGCAAAAGAGAGTAAAGGAATAGTTAATGACCCCAGAATTAACAGGAAAGAAAGCTCACAAAGGGATAGGAGAGTATGGCCAAGTGTAATAGGGATCGATGTGAAGGGTGAGATGAGTAAGAAATTAAAAGTATTGTATATGAATGCGCGAAGTATAAGAGGTAAAGTAGATGAGCTTGAGGCTCAGTTAGAGGTTGGTAGATATGACATTGTGGGGATTACAGAGACGTGGCTGCAGGAGGAACAGGCCTGGGAACTTAATATTCAGGGTTATACATCCGATAGAAAGGACAGGCAGGTGGACAGAGGCAGTGGGGTAGCTCTGCTGGTGAGGGACGAAATTCAGTCCCTTGCGAGGGAAGACATAGGGACTGACGAGGGAGAGTCACTGTGGATTGAGTTGAGGAATTGTAAAGGCAAGAAGTCACTAATTGGTGTTATCTACAGACCCCCAAATAGTAGCCCGGATGTAGGGTGTAAGATGCAGCAGGAGTTAAAACTGGCATGTAAGAAAGGTAATGCCACTGTGGTGATGGGCGATTTCAATATGCAGGTAGACTGGGAAAATCAGGTTGGTTCTGGACCCCAAGAAAGAGAGTTTGTAGAGTGTCTCCGAGATGGATTCTTAGAGCAGCTTGTACTGGAGCCGACCAGAGAAAAGGCAATTCTGGATTTAGTGTTGTCCAATGAACCAGATTTGATAAGGGAACTCAAGGTAAAGGAGGTAGTGATCATAAAATGATTAGTTTTAATCTGCAATTTGAGAAGGAGAAGGTTAAATCGGTAGTGTCAGTGTTGCAGTTGAACAAAGGGGACTATGAAGGCATGAGAGAGGAGCTGGCCAAGGTAGACTGGAAAGGGATCCTAGCAGGATTGATGGTGGAACAGCAATGGCAGGAATTTCTGGGCATAATCCGGAAGACGCAGGATCATTTCATTCCAAAAAGGAAGAAAGATTCTAAGGGGAGTAGGAGGCAACCGTGGCTGACAAGGGAAGTTAGATGAAATAAAACTAAAAGAAAAGATGTGTAACACAGCAAAGAGTAGCCGGAAGCCAGAGGATTGGGAAACTTTCATAGGACAACAGAAGGTAAAAAAACGGGCAATACGGGCTGAAAAAATGAACTACGAGGGGAAGCTGGCCAAGAATATAAAGGACAGTAAAAGCTTCTTTAGATATGTTAAGAGAAAAAGAGTAGCAAAGTCAAATGTGGGTCACTTGAAAGCAGACATGGGTGAAATTATTATGGGTAACAAGGAAATAGCAGAAGAGTTGAACAGGTACTTCGGATCTGTCTTCACTAAGGAAGACACAAACAATCTCCCAGATGTACTGGAGGACAGAGGATCTAGGAGGGTAGAGGAACTGGAAGAAATTTTCATTAGGCGAGAAACAGTATTGGGTAGACTAATGGGACTGAAGGATGATAAATCCCCTGGGCCTGATGGTCTGCATCCCAGGGTCCTCAGGGAGGTGAGTCTAGAAATAGTGGACGCATTGATGATCATTTTCCAATGTTTAATAGATTCAGGATCAGTTCCTGTGGATTGAAGGATAGCTAATGTTATCCCACTTTTCAAGAAAGTAGCGAGAGAGAAAACGGGGAATTACAAACCAGTTAGCCTGACTTCAGTGGTGGGAAAGATGCTGGAGTCAATTATTAAAGAGGTAATAAGGGTGCGTTTAACAATATAACAATATAACAACTACAGCATGGAAACAGGCCTGTCCGGCCCTACCAGTCCACGCCGACCATTCTCCCTGACCTAGTCTCATCTACCTGCACTCAGACCATAACCCTCCAATCCCCTCCTATCCATATACCTATCCAATTTACTCTTAAATAATAAAATCGAGCCAGCCTCCACCACTTCCACCGGAAGCCCATTCCATACAGCCACAACCCTCTGAGTAAAGAAGTTCCCCCTCATGTTACCCCTAAACCTTTGTCCCTCAATTCTGAAGCTATGTCCCCTTGTTGGAATCTTCCCCACTCTCAAAGGGAAAAGCCTACCCACGTCAACTCTGTCCGTCCCTCTCAAAATTTTTAAAACCTCTATCAAGTCCCCCCTCAACCTTCTACGCTCCAAAGAATAAAGACCCAACCTGTTCAACCTCTCTCTGTAGCCTAAGTGCTGAAACCCAGGCAACATTCTAGTAAATCTCCTCTGTACCCTCTCCATTTTGTCGACATCCTTCCTATAATTTGGCGACCAGAACTGCACACCATACTCCAGATTCGGCCTCACCAATGCCCTGTACAATTTCAACATTACATCCCAACTTCTATACTCGATGCTCTGATTTATAAAGGCAAGCATACCAAACGCCTTCTTCACCACCCTATCCACATGAGATTCCACCTTCAGGGAACAATGCACAGTTATTCCCAGATCCCTCTGTTCCACTGCATTCCTCAATTCCCTACCATTTACCCTGTACGTCCTATTTTGATTTGTCCTACCAAAATGCAGCACCTCACACTTATCAGCATTAAACTCCATCTGCCATCTTTCAGCCCACCCTTCCAAAAGGCCCAAGTCTCTCTGTAGACTTTGAAAATCTACCTCACTATCAACTACTCCACCTATCTTAGTATCATCTGCATATTTACTAATCCAATTTGCCACACCATCATCCAGATCATTAATGTAAATGACAAACAACAGTGGACCCAACACAGATCCTTGGGGCACTCCACTAGACACTGGCCTCCAACCTGACATACAATTGTCAACCGTTACCCTCTGGTATCTCCCATTCAGCCATTGTTGAATCCATCTTGCAACCTCACTATTAATACCCAACGATTTAACCTTCTTAATCAACCTTCCATGTGGAACCTTGTCAAATGCCTTACTGAAGTCCATATAGACAACATCCACAGCCTTGCCCTTATCAATTTCCCTGGTAACCTCTTCAAAAAATTCAAGAAGATTAGTCAAACATGACCTTCCAGGCACAAATCCATGTTGACTGTTTCTAATCAGGCCTTGATTATCCAAATAATTATATATATTGTCCCTAAGTATCTTTTCCATTAATTTTCCCACCACAGACGTCAAACTAATAGGTCTATAATTGCTAGGTTTACTTTTAGAACCTTTTTTAAACAAAGGCACAACATGCGCAATGCGCCAATCTTCCGGCACCATCCCTGTTTCTAATGACGTTTGAAATATTTCCGTCATAGCCCCTGCTAATTCTGCACTAACTTCCCTCAATGTCCTAGGGAATATCCTATCAGGACCTGGAGACTTATCCACTTTTATATTCTTCAAAAGTGTCCGTACCTCCTCTTCTTTAATCCTCCTAATTTCCATCACTACTCTACTTGTTTCGCTTACCTCACATAATTCAATATCCTTCTCCTCGGTAAATACCGAAGAAAAGAAATTGTTTAATATCTCCCCCATTTCTTCCGGCTCAGCACATAGCTGTCCACTCTGACTCTCTAATGGACCAATTTTATCCCTCACTATCCTTTTGCTATTGACATATCTGTAGAACCCCTTGGGGTTTACTTTTACATTACTTGCCAAAGCAGCCTCATATCTTTTTTTCGCTTTTCTAATTTCCTTTTTAAGATTCCTTTTACATTCTTTATATTCCTCAAGAACCTCATTTACTCCCTGCCGCTTATATTTATTGTATATCTCCCTCTTTTTCCGAACCAAGTGTCCAATTTCCCTGGAAAACCACGGCTCTTTCAAATTATTATTCTTTCCTTTCCACCGAACAGGGACATAAAGACTCTGTACTCTCAAAATTTCACCTTTAAATATCCTCCATTTCTCTATTATATCCTTTTCATAAAACAACAATTTCCATTTCACTCCTTTTAAATCCTTTCTCATCTCCTCAAAATTAGCCTTTCTCCAATCCAAAATCTCAACCCTTGGTCCAGATTTGACCTTCTCCATAATGATATTGAAACTAATGGCATTATGATCACTAGACCCAAAGTGCTCCTCAACACATACCTCCGTCACCTGACCCATCTCATTTCCTAACAGGAGGTCCAACACTGCCCCTTCTCTGGTAGGCACCTCTACGTATTGCTGCAAAAAACTATCCTGCACACATTTTACAAACTCCAAACCATCCAGCCCTTTAACAGAATGTGATTCCCAGTCTATATATGGAAAATTGAAATCACCCACAATCACCACTCTGTGCTTACTACTAATATCTGCTATCTCCTTACATATTTGCTCTTCCAATTCTCGTTCCCTATTTGGCGGTCTATAATACACCCCTATAAGTGTTGCTAAACCTTTCTCATTTCTGAGTTCCACCCAAACAGCCTCCTTAATCGAGCCTTCTAGTCTGTCCTGCCAAAGCACTGCTGTGATATCCTCCCTGACAAGCAATGCAACACCCCCACCTCTTGCCCCTCCAATTCTATCACATCTGAAACAATGAAATCCTGGAATATTTAATTGCCAATCGCAACCCTCCTGCAACCATGTTTCACTGATCGCCACAACATCATACTTCCAGATGTCAATCCAGGCTCTAAGCTCATCCACCTTTCTTACAATGCTCCTAGCATTAAAATATACACATTTAAGGGACCCATCATTTCTTATTCTCAGTTTATTTCTTTTCCCTTCTTTCTCTCCTACATATTGAGTCTGAGTGTTTCCTTTTTCTGCCTCCTGCCTCACACACTGCCTATTAGCTATCTGTGTTTGAGTCCCTCCCCCCAACCGTACTAGTTTAAAGTCTCCGCAGTTATTTTAGCAAATCTCCCCGCCAGGATATTGGTTCCCCTCGGGTTCAGATGCAACCCGTCCTTTTTGTACAGGTCATACTTCCCCCAGAAGAGGTCCCAATGATCCAGAAACTTGAAACCCTGCTCCCTGCACCAGTTCCTCAGCCACGTATTTATCCTCCACCTCACTCCATTCCTATTCTCACTATCGCGTGGCACATGCAGTAAGCCTGAGATTATTACTTTGGAAGTCCTTTTTTTTAACTCTCTTCCTAGCCCCCTGAATTCTCCTTTCAGGACCTCTTCCCTTATCCTACCTATATTGTTGGTACCTATATGTACCACGACCTCTGGCTCCTCTCCCTCCCCTTTCAGGATATCCTGGACACGCTCAGACACATCCCGGACACCGGCACCAGGGAGGCAAACCACCATCCGGGTCTCCCGACTGCGTCCACAGAAACGCCTATCTGACCCCCTCACTATAGAGTCCCCTATTACTACTGCTCTCCTCTTCCTTTCCCTACCCTTCTGAGCCAGAGGCCCGGGCACCGTCGTTGCCCCCAGGTAGGCTGTCCCCCCCAACAGTACTTAAACAGGAGTACTTATTTCCAAGGGGTACAGCCACCGGGGTACTCCCTAGTCCCTGCCTCTGTTCCTTGCCCCCCCTAACAGTGACCCACTTGTCTACCTCCCGTGGTCTAGGAGTGACCACCTCTCTGTAACTCCTATCTATAACCTCCTCACTCTCCCTGATCAGACGGAGGTCATCAATCTGCCGCTCCAGGTTCCTAATACGGTCCCTTAGGAGCCCCATCTCGTCACACCTGGCGCAGATGTGGATGTCTGGAAGACTATCAGACTCCCAGATTCCCCACATCCGACACCCAGAACAAAAAACTGCCCTGGCAGTCATACTCTCCAAACAAAGCCCCGCGCTCGGTTACTAAACCTACCGCCCGGCCGCTACTCCAACCGCTCCAACCGCCCACCCAAAAGAACTGAGTGATCTCCTGGGAGAGGCGAAAAACCGGATAAAAAACCCATGCCAATTTGGGAAAAAATCCGGGAAATTCCTCTCCGACCCCAAGCTAGGCGATCGAAACTAGTCCGGGAGATCACACAGGTCTTACTCCTTACTATCTCCTTACAATCCCCACACAATCCCCACACACTACTTCCCAAGCAACACAGCTTGGTGCTGCTTGCTACTGCTGATTGCTGCTGCTGCTACTGCTGATTGCTGCTGCTGCTACTGCTGATTGCTGCTGCTACTACTGCTGATTGCTGCTGCTGCTACTGCTGATTGCTGCTGCTGCTACTGCTGATTGCTGCTGCTATGCTGATTGCTGCTGCTTAGTAAGGGTGTCAAGGGTTTCGGGGAGAAGATGGGACAATGGAGTTGAGAGGGAAAGATAAATCAGCCATGATTGAATGGCAGCATAGAATCGATGGGGCGGACGGCCCAATTCCATTTCTATGACTTATGAAACTAGTTAACAAGCTCAGGGAACCAAATCTCTGCACATCCCCCTTTAACTGGATCCTCAACATCCTCATCAACAGACCACAATCAGTACAAATTGGCAGCAACGCTTCTTGCTCAGGAACTGTCAGTATAGGAGAGAGCGCAGCTCAGCTCAGCTCAGCCCCCTGCTCTCCGCACCCTCGACCCATGACTGAGCGGCCAGACGCACTTCCAATTCCATCTTTAAATTCGCCGGCGACGCCACCGTTGTTGGATGAATTGGGGATGAGTGAGTCGGAGTCACCTGCCATTCCGCCACCCAGCAGACGTCTCCTTGTGCTCCCCACTCCTCTGCAACATGTTGGATTTCCATCTTCTCCTCGTTGTGTTGAAAGGTTAGTAACCTGAGTTAGTAATCTGTTCCTCCGCCGCTGCCCGACCTGCAGGGTATTTACCGCCGCCATCTACCTGTCTCTGTCTGTCTGCCCTCCCTCCTGCAGTGCCATGATACCTCTGCCAATCCCGTGACCCGCGGCTAGGCTCCGGGGCCGGATCTCCGGGGCCGGATGGGTTGACGACCGGGAGACAGCGGCGACGACGCCGCGGGGCCCGGGCACGAGTGGAGCCCGTTACCTGAGCGACGCTGAAGCCTCAGCGCATGCGGCCAAACCAGCAGGATGGCCGCGCGGTGACGTCCTGGGTTGGGCGGTGTGGCGTCACTCCTCTTGGTGGGACGGGGTGCGTTCGCCGCGACGTCTGTCCGCCCGGGGGGTGGGGACGTCAGCCCGCTGGGCGGAACGTGGCCTGGCGTCTGCGCTGTGACGTCATGCGCCGGGCGGATCAGTTCGATGACGCAACTCCTCTGCGTCATCACGCCCGACGCGCCGTTCTTCCTGGTTCCCCCCTCCGCCCGCTCGGAGCGCGTCCCTGCTGCAACTTCCTCAACCCCGGAACCCAGATAATCCTCGCGTTTGCTGCGATAGTATCACATTTTATAAAATAATTGCAAGCTAACTGAGACAGCAATGTCAAAACCGCCACCTAAACCAGCCAAGCCAGGTAAGGTGCCTGCGTTTAATTGCATTTGATTGTCATACATGGAGCAGCGAGTTCAGACCCAAGCCAAGGAGAACTTGTTAAACTCTGATGAAGTTTCCTTTTAAGGTGTCAGCGCTACTTGTATTAATCTATTTTATTCAATCACCGATGTCACATTATTCGCCATGTGTTTGGCAGGAAACGTATTGGTTGACATCCAGGCAAGGTTTTGTATTCATAAACCCCTTTTAACGTTGCAAAATGACCGAAATGGCTTTACTGGTGAATTGTCAGGCACATTTTGACATAGAAATATAAATCACTAATAAATTGGTCTCTTAAAGGTGGAAAGAGAGGTGCGGAGGATTCGCAAGAGAAATTCAGGACATCGGGCCTCGGTACTATGGCGTATCCGCTAATGGGGAAACAAATAAATAGTGGGACCGTGAGAAGATAAAGGTGTATGTAGTAGGCGCTCCCCATCTCACGGCTGGAAATCAAATCAAGTGAACCAGACCAATTAAATTCTTACTTGCTAAGGTCAACAACAACAATTGGACGACAAATTATCAGTTATTCCTGGTAAAGTAGACCATGATAATGCAAAAAAAAGGTAGAATAACCATTGTTTATTGGACGTAACCAAAGTCTGGAGTGGTTCCGTAGAGTTGAGGTGTTTGATATGATTGTGGTTAGGATTGTGTAGAGGGTTCATGAACTTGATGGTTGATAGGAACAAGTTGTTCTTGACCCTGGAAGTACCAGTTCTCAGGTTCCTATATCATCTTCCCAATGGTAGAAATGAGAAGAGAGTGTGTCCACGGTGGCGTAGGTCTTTGATGATATTAGCTGTCTTCTTGAGTCGGCGTTCACCATATGTCCATTTTGATGGTGGAGAGGTCTGTAAGCAATTGTAATTAATTTATTAGCCAAGTATGTAAAAATATACAAAGAATTTGATTTGCCATAGAGTCATACCAAAAAAGCACTGACACACAACTACATAAAAATTAACATAAACATCCACCACAGCGCACTGTGATGGAAGGCAATAACGTATCATCTTCTTCCCTCCTTTTCTCCCGCGATCGGAGCAGTTGAACCATCTGCAGTCGGGGCGATCGAAGTTCCCACAGCTGGCGATCGAAGCTCCCGTGTCGTGACGGTCGAAGCTTCTGTGGTTGGAGCTCCCGAAGTCGATCCCAAACCAAGGGACCGCGAGCTCCATGATGTTAAGTTCGCAGGCTCCCGAGGTTGGAGCTTCCGAGGTTGGAGCTCCCTAAGTCGATCCCCAGCAAAGGGACCGCCAGCTCCACGATGTTAGGCCCCAGTGGGAAGGAGATACAATACGGAAAAAGTCGCATCTCCGTCGAGGAAAGAGATAAACAATGTTTCCTCCACCCCCCCCACATAATACAAAATTAAAGATACACTAAAACATACATTTAACAACAGACTAAAAACAACAAAAGAAAAGGACGAGTCAGACTGTTGGCGAGGCTGCCATTGTACGGTGCCACCCGGTGGAATGATGGATCACTTTCAACAGCTTCCTTCATTTGTGAGCATTCAAATTATTGAACGAGACAGCAATGCAACCAGTCAGTATGCTCTCTACTGTGCGCCTGTGGAAGTCCACCAAAATAGTCGGGGCTTGCAGAATCTCCTTTCAACCTCGGAGGAAGTAGAAGTGTTGATGAGCTATCTTAATGATTGCATCATTTTGCTGGGGCCAGGACAGATCATCAAAGATGTGCACACTCAGGTACTTGAAGCCGTTTGCTCTCTCCACAGCCACCCCACCAATGAAGACAGGTACATTGTCCCTCACCTTTCCCTTTCTGAATTGAATAATCAGTTCCTTGATCTTAGAGTCAGAGTTGCCAAGTTGGCATATTGGACTAGTCCTGTGTGCCTGCATTTGGCCCATATCCCTCTAAACCCATCCACTCCAAATGCTTTTAAAAAATCATAAGTTTATCCACTTCTATAGGTTCCTTTAATAGCTCATTCCAGATACAGACTACCCTCTGAGTGAAAAAAATGTCCATGAAGTCCCTCTTAAATCACTCCATTCTCACCTTAATTCGATGCAGTCTTGTTTTTGAATACTCTACTCTGGCCGAAAAAAAACCAGGGAACATTCACCTTATCCATGCTTGCACACCTCAATAATATCAACCCTCGGCCTCCATGCACTAAAGAAATAAAACCTCAGCCTATCCAACCTATCTCTTTAACTCAAGCCTGCAAGCCCTGATAATATCCTAGGATATCGCTTTTGCATCCTTTTTAACTTAATGACAACCTTACTATCTACTCTTGCTAATCTTGTGAGCAATAGACAATAGGTGCAGGAGGAGGCCATTCGGCCCTTTGAGCCAGCACCGCCATTCAATGTGATCATGGCTGATCATTCTCAATCCGTACCCCGTTCCTGCCTTCTCCCCATACCCCCTGACACCGCTATCCTTAAGAGCTCTTTCTAGCTCTCTCTTGAATGCATTCAGAGAATTAGCCTCCACTGCCTTCTGAGGCAGAGAATTCCACAGATTCACAACTCTCGGACTGAAAACGTTTTTCCTCATCTCAGTTCTAAATGGCCTACCCCTTATTCGTAAACTGTGGCCCCTTGTTCTGGACTCCCCCAACATTGGGAACATGTTTCCTGCCTCTAACGTGTCCAACCCCTTAATAATCTTATACGTTTCGATAAGATCTCCTCTCATCCTTCTAAATTCCAGTGTATACAAGCCTAGTCGCTCCAGTCTTTCAACATATGATTGTTGTTCTGGCACTGCTCAACTGATCTCCATCTTGCACTTTAACTTGTTATTACCCTTTATTTGTCCAATAATGGTGGTAAAGTCAGAGAATTCAAAGATGGCATTGCAGCTGTGTCTGCCTCACCCACTTAGTTAGTCCAGCTCTCTGAAACTAGCAACACAAGGAGATAGCGGTAAAGAAGGCATGTAATATGTTTGTTTTCACTGGTTGGTGCATTGTGTATAATTAACAATGTCATGATACATCTTTCTAGGCCTTTAGCTTGGCCATATTTGGGGTATTGCATACAGTTCCTGTTGTCCCATTATAATAAGGATGAAGAAGCTTTGGGTGGAGGAGAGGTTTACCTGAATGCTGCCTGGAATAGAAGGTATGAGCGATAAAGAAGGTTGGTCAACCTGGCATTATATTTTTTGGCAGTCGAGAGGTTGAAGTGAGACCTGATGGAATTATATAAAATGATGAGGGGTGTAGACAGGGTAGACAGTCGGAACCTTTTCCTCCAGCGTGAAAATGTCAAAGACGAGAGGGCATAGCTTTCAGGTGAAAGGGCAAAATTTAAGGGCGATGTGTGAGGCAATCTTTTTACACAGAGGGTAATGGGCACCTGAAACATGCTGCCAGGGACAGATATGACTGTGGTGTTTAAGAGGTTTTAAGTTAGGCACATGGATATGGAGGGGTATGGATTATGTACAAACAGATGAGATTAATTTAGTTCGGCATCATGTTCAGTACAGACATTGTGTGTCAAAGGGCCTGTTCCTGTGCTGTACATTTCTATGTTTTATGTATCCGGTCATGAGTATAGAGTCGAGAAGGAGACTGAACATGCAGCGTTGAGGTGTCCCTTATACTGATGGTCATGGAGGAGGAGGTGTTGTTGCCAATTTGTACTGATTGAAGTCCGTTGAGGAAGTTAAAGATCCAGTTGCACTGGGATGAGCAGAGTCGCTGCTCCTTGAATTTGAATGCAAACGCAAGCCATGTTCACACCCGGCAGAAGATGCCAGCAGCCCTGCAGCAGCTGGCAAATCCATCCCGTTGGTCAACCAAACATATCATATCATCATATCATCATATCATATATATACAGCCGGAAACAGGCCTTTTCGGCCCTCCAAGTATATGTTTGTATGTAGGGGCTGCATATCACTCAGGTGTTTGTAAACCAACGACAACGGGTATCTCTGAAGGTTGGAGGGCCACAGAAAACCACTAAAATTGATTGGGATGTGGGGTGCTGCAAGCCTCTTGCGGCAGTGATGGGGTTTCCAATTGTTACAGACTCGCTAATCTCTATTTTCCAGCAAAACAAAAATATAACATAAATATGGGGAAATTTATAGGAGGCAACAGCCTCCTTCCTCTATGGTTCACCCTGAAAAATCATCAATAAACTCCAATACATCCAGAACTCCGCTGCCCGTCTACTCACCCACTCCCTGATCCGTGACCATATCACCCCCGTCCTTTACAAGCTCCACTGGCTCCCCATCCCCCAGAGAATCCAGTACAAAATCCTCCTCATGACCTACAAAGCCCTCCATAACCTGGCCCCATCCTACCTGACTGACCTCCTCCACAGACACACTCCAACCCGTAACCTCCGCTCTGCTGCTGCTAACCTCCTGTCCCCCCCATCCGGACCAAACTCAGATCCTGGGGGGACAGGGCTTTCTCCATTGCTGCTCCCACACTCTGGAACTCACTACCCCAAACCGTCAGAGACTCCTCCTCACTCACCACATTCAAAACATCACTGAAGTCTCACCTGTTCAGCACTGCCTTCAATCACTGACCGTCACCTCACCTTCTTTTTCCTTTTCTGTTCGTTTACTTATTTATCTATTTACTTTCTTTTCTATGTTTTAGTAAACCCTGTAAAGCGTCTTTGAGTGTTTAGAAAAGCGCTATATAAATGTAATGCATTATGATTGTTATTATTTTCCAGCAAAACAAAAATATAATATAAATATGGGGAAATTTCATAGTTTAAATTGTTTGTTTAATTCTCTGTGTAAGTAAGCCTGCGGCATGGTGGCGCAGCAGTAGAGTTGCTGTCTAACAGCGTTTGCAGCGCTGGAGACCTGGGTTCGGTCCCGACTACGTGTGCTGCCTATATGGAGTTTGTACGTTCTCCCCATGGCCGTGTGGGTTTCCTCCGAGATCTTCGGTTTCCTCCCAAACTCCAAAGACGTACAGGTTTGTAGGTTAATTGGCTTGGTATAAGTGTTAATTGTCCCGAGTGTGTGCAGGATAGTGTTTGTGAGCGGTGATCACTAATCAGTGAGGACTCGGTGGGCCGAAGGGCCTATTTCCGCACTGTATCTCTAAACTAAGCTAAGGGATATGAGCTCTACATTTGCAAATGGCAAATTCACTCCATGTATCAGTTTCACGGCTGTCATATTTGTTAATAAAATATTGAATATTTTCCAAACTTTGAGGTATATCACTCATTACCTTTTAATCCCAAGTTATGACCTCATGTCCACAAACAAAACAACTATGTACATTGAACGAGTCTGTAACAAGTTTTTTCAAACATTGGTTTTCATTTCTTTTGTGTGTGCACTACAATTATTTGTGGATTGTCACAGCAACCATAATTATGATGTTTTGTGTAAATCATGGAGTAATTTAACTCCATGATTTACATAAGTATTTGTTTATCACTTATGTTCTGTGTTACAACTGAAAGCTGCCTTTGCGTAATTTAATTTGGACGCTAATCAGATTTTGTGGGTTAAAAAAACACCAATATTTATGACTTCAACAAAAAATAAAATTTGATGCTATCTAAAACCACTTCTTGAATCATATAAAAAGCATTATTAGTCTATCAGCATTCCAGCCTGCCCCATCCTGTGGCCTCTGCTGGTTTACGCTGTTCCATTGACCACAGTTGAGTCCCTCGAAAGGAAGATCAGTGGCTTTCTCCGCAAGTGGCTTGGCCTTCCCCGCAGCCTCAACAATGCAGCACTGTTTGGGGCCAGTAACATCTTGCAGCTCCCATTCAGTGGCCTCACTGAAGAGTTTATGGTGGCACGGACAAGAGAAGCCCGACAGTACAGGGACTCCAAGGACCAGAAAGTGTCATCAGCTGGCATTGAGGTGAGAACAGGGAGGAGATGGAGGGCGGAGAAAGCAGTGGAGGTGGCAGAGTCACGCCTAAGGCAAAAGGCATTGGTGGGAGTCATGGCAACTGGCAGAGCGGGCTTGGGATACTTCCCTAAGACCCATGTTGGCAAGGCCCAGGGCAAGGAGAGACACCATCTCATCCAGGAAGAGGTCCAAGGAGGTGTGAAGGAAGAGCGTGTGAGCAGGAGGGTGGGGTTCAGGCAGCAGGGAGCGTGGACAAGGTGGGAGAGCGTACCGCAGCGCAGGATTACCTGATCAAACATCATGCAGGCAGACTTCCATGCGTCCGGTTCCTTGTCCAAGCTGTCTACGATGCCCTACCAAGCCCAGCAAACCTCCACGTCTGGGAGACACCTTCCTGCCCACTTTGCTCTGGAAGAGGATCATTAGAACATCTCCTCAGCAGCTGCCCAAAGTCCCTTGGGGAAGGTCGCTATCGGTGGCGCCATGACCAGGTGCTTAAGGTGGTTGCTGAGAGCATAGCAACTGCCATCAGTAACAGCAAACACCACCATGCCCCAAAGAAATCAATCACTTTTGTCAAAGCTGGGGAGAAGCCTCGATCACAACCAAAAACAAGGGCGGGCCTCCTCTACACGGCCACTGACTGGCAGCTGCATATCAATCTGGGCAAACAGCTGAAATTTCCACAGCACATCACAGCAACATCACTCCGGTCAGACATTGATCATCATCCCCGAAGTGGCAAAACAGCTGATCATTCTGGAGCATACAGTGCCCTGGGAAGAGCGTATTGAAGAAGCTAACGAGAGGAAACGCACAAAGTACCAGGAACTGGTGGAGATGTGCCAGGACAGAGGCTGGAAGACACGCTATGAACCCATAGAGGCTTTGCAGGACACTCACTCTGCAAAGTCCTCAACCAATTGGGCATTACGGGGCTGGCAAAGAAGAGGGCCATTCAATCCGCAAGCGAAGCCACAGAGAAAGCCACTAGATGGCTTTGGATTAAGAGGGCTGATCCGTGGGCGGTTGCTGCTGGGACGCAAGTTGGGGCCTGATCAACCCCAGCTGGGTCGCCTGGGCGAGGGTATCTGATGGCGTGAGACCCGAAACACCCGATGATCCCAGGTCACATCACCGAGGATGCGTCCCAGTGCATCCAGAAGATGTATCTTTCACATTAGTCACTTCTGAATCTACGCAAATCATTATATCTGGGATCAGCATCACCAGACAGTTCATGTATAGGTAACTCACTTGCTACAGTAGCTTATAGCTCAGGATCTAGATAAATAATGTATGGTGTTGGAAAATGACTTTAGAGGTGATTCCTTTCTCCTTCTGGAGGGACCATAGTGACCATTGTAATGAAATACACCCAGTTTAAAGCCAGCAAACTTGCTTGCTTCATTTAAATGAATAGGACGCTATTTTCTGTGGCGGCGGAAAAAGTCACGCACGTTTTGTGACTGAAATAGTTCATCTTATTAGTGTAATTTATCAGCTGCAAATAAAATTAGCACCTCATCAAATGCCACCACTATCATCCTTCTTTGTGGCTTGAAACCAGCTTCACTTACGTTGCATTTGTAGCTTGTAGACATGATATAAATAAAAGTGTGCTGCCCTACCAGAGTAATATAGAAACATAGAAAAATAGGTGCAGGAGTAGGTTCTTCGAGCCAGCACCGCCATTCAATATGATCATGGCTGATCATCCAAAATCAGTACTGCGTTCCTGCTTTTTCCCCATATCCCTTGATTCCTTTTGCCTTGAGCTAAATTTAACTCTCTCTTGAAAACATCCAGTGAATTGGCCTCCACTGCCTTGTGGCAGAGAATTCCACAGATTCACCATTCTCTGGGTGAAAAGCTGTTTCCTCATCTCAGTCCTAAATGGCCTACCCCTTAATGTGACCCCTGGTTCTGGACTCCCCCAACATCGGGAACTATTTTTCCTGCATCTCGCCTGTCCAATCTTTGAAGAACTTTATGTTTCTATAAGACTCCCTCTCATCCTTCTAAATTCCAGTGAATACAAGCCCAGTCGACCCATTCTTTCATCATATGTCAGTCCTGCCATTCTGGGAATTAACCTGGTGAACCTATGCTGCACTCCCTCAATAGCAATAATGTCATTCCTCAAATTAGGAGACCAAAATTGCACACAATACTCCAGGTGCTGTCTCACCAGGACCCTGTACAACTGCAGTAGGACCTCCTTGCTCCTAAACTCAAATCCTCTCACAATGAAGGCCAACATGCCATTAGCTTTCTTCACTGCCTGATGTATCTGCATGTTTACTTTCAGTGACTGATGTACAAGGACACCCAGACCTTGTTGTACTTCCCCGTTTC
Organism: Rhinoraja longicauda; assembly: GCF_053455715.1. NCBI lineage: Eukaryota > Metazoa > Chordata > Chondrichthyes > Rajiformes > Arhynchobatidae > Rhinoraja > Rhinoraja longicauda. The sequence goes on along the minus strand of NC_135955.1, from coordinate 60,635,470 downwards.
CTAATCTGCCACCATTCAGATAATAATCTGCCTTCCTGTTCTTGCCACCAAAGTGGATAACTTCACATTTATCCACATTATACTACATCTGCCATGCATCTGCCCATTCACCCAACCTCAACCTATCCAAGTCACCCTGCAGCCTCATAGCATCCTCCTCGCAGCTCACACTGCCACCCAGCAAACTTGGAGATGTCACATTTAATTCCCTCGTCTAAATCATTAATATATATTGTAAATAACTGGGGTCCCAGCACCGAGCCTTGCGGTACCCCACTAGTCACTGCCTGTCATTCTGAAAAGGACCCGTAAATTCCTACTCTTTGCTTCCTGTCTGCGATCCAGTTCTCTATCCATGTCAATACCATACCCCCAATACCATGTGCTCTAATTTTGCACACTAATCTCTTGTGTGGGACATTGTCAAAGGCATTTTGAAAGTCCAGATACACCACATCCACTGGCTCTCCTTTATCCATTCTACTTGTTACATCCTGAAAAAATTCCAGAAGATCAGTCAAGCATGATTTCCCCTTCATAAATCCATGCTGACTGATCCTGTCACTGTTTTCCAAATGCGCTGCTATAACATCTATAACGATCGACTCAAGCATCTTCCCCACTACCGATGTAAGGCTAACTGGTCTAAAATTCCCCGTTTTCTCTATCCTTCCTTTCATAAAAAGTCGAGTTACTCCAAAGCTAGTAAATTAAGCCAAATATCTCTCACTAAATGGTTATGTAATACTGTTTTGCCAGATGCTCTGGTTAAAGCACTGGATTGTTAACTTTTGTGCCCCTATTTCTTTGCCAGCAGTATCTCACGTGAAAAATGTCCTGAAGGTCGGAAACCTGCAGTGGAGATATTTTGGTATTTGGTACTATGAAGACGAGGGACGTTAATCTTGTAGATCTGCAACTCAGTGCTGATCTGTTATAGTACATCAATTAACTCATAAAATTTAACAATATCAGGAGTGACGTCTATTTAATAATGTACATTTAACATCGCGAAGAAGAAAAACCCAAAATATAGTTTACACCTGTATTTGCAACAGTATTAAACACTGAGCCACATACGGAATGTTACGACCGACAATAATAAACATGAAAAAAGGTTGGTGTGAGGTATGGCCTGGGAGGAAAAAAGAGGCTGAAAGGTGCAGAGGTTTAAGAAAGAGTATCCAGTGATCTCTGCTCTGGAGCTGAAGACACAACAGCAAATGGTTTAGTGCTGACAATTGTGAATATGCATTAAACCAAGGCCCGTGTGCTCTTTCAAGCTGATGTAAAAGATACGGCTCAAATTGAAGAAGTACAGCGGAGTTATTTTTGGTGCCGATCCAATATTTATCCTTCACTCAACTTCACTAAAATAGATAATTTGGTCATTGTTATGTTGCTGTTTTGGAAGCTTTGCAATGTGCAAATTCTATGACTGTCACTGTGCTTCGGGTGGATTAAAAAAAAAGTAAGAACTCAAAATAAATGTACATTTTAATTTCTTTTGCTCCAGATGAATGTTTGCAGCAAATACACATGTGTCAGCAAAGGAGAAATATGAAAACAGGGAGAGTATTTTTGATGAAATTTAGTGTTACAATTTAGATCCAGTTTTTATAGAAAGCCATTACTACTCTAAACTATGTCATGCTAAGGAAGATTGTGAAGAAATGAAGGAAACTGAGTTTATTAGTTTTCTTTTGCATTTCTATTTTGTTTGAATCATCATAATGATCCATGAAAGGAACTAAGACAAAATACTGTGTATTGTATTAATAGCAATTAGAGATGAGTACATCATGAGTGAAATGGAACTTGCAAAAGACTTGTGATTTTTAATTTGCTAAATATTCTGTTCATCTGTGATAAGGAGTGTGAATCCTGCATTTTAATCTATTTGATATTAAGAGGATTTTGCAGTGGTTTGTGTTTTTGTTAGCGATGGTAGGTACGATTAAACTTGAAACTGGTAACTCCGAAAGAGGGACACTATGACATTGAAGCTTTAGAAAAATTTGGTTAAGCTGCATTTTGAGTATTGTGTGTGGGTCTGGTCATCCCAGTACAGGATGGATGCTTGATTCTTTGGGGAGGGAAATGTTGCTTGGATTAGTGAGTATAAGCTATAAAGAGAGGTTGGACAAACTTGGATTATCCTCTGGAGCATCGAAGGCTGAGGGGACACCCTACAGAAGTACATAAAATTATGGGAGCCATCGGTAAGATAGACTATCAAAGCCTTTTTCCCAGGGTGGAAATGTCAAAGCCCAGAGGGCATAGCTTTTAGGTGAGAGGGGCAACGTTTAAAGGAGATGTGCTGGGCAAGTTTTTTTTAGCACAGAGTGGTGGGTGCCTGGAACATGCTGCCGTGGATAGTGGTGGAAGCATGTAAAATATTGATATTTAAGAGGCTTTCAGGTAGGCACATGGATATACAGAGAATGGCGTAATGTGGATCACGTACGTGCAGGCAGAAATTTGTTTAACTTGGTATCATGTTCGGCACAAACATTGTAGGTTGAACGGCCTGTTCCTCTGCTGTACTATTCTTTGTTTTATCATTACCAAATATTGCGTGAAGCTTTGGGTCTGGACCTTCTTCAACCCTTCTTCAGTCTGAAGAAGGGTCCCAACACAAAACATCACCCATCCTTTTTCCCCAGAGATGCTGCCTGACTGGCTGAGTTACTCCAGCACTTTGTGTCTATCTTTGGTATAAACTAGCTCTGCAGTTCCTTGTTTCTACATTACAAAATACTGACTAGGTCTTTGACACAGTTTTCAAAATTGTACTTTTTGGTCAATCATGATGGTTCATCGAGTTGCATGTTTTTCAAATGCACACCCACCATTTACAGATGATTTTCATTTAGTGCTTAACACAGCATGAAAAATAATTTGTGGAAGCTGACTGGGGCTTCAACAGCAGAATAGTTTAATCCTCACCAGAGAATTTAGCGAAGGATCAAGGATGAGCATTTGTGTTTTTCTCTTATTTTTCTCTTGAAGTTAAAATGAATCTGTAATAAGGCAACTGGAGTCGGCAGATTCTACCAACATAATATATGAGAAACAATGGACCCAGAACATGTGGTCAGCAGTGAACCACTCAACTACAAAAAAAGATTGCATTTATCTTGTCCATTACCAAGGGCAAATATTTGGTGAGTGCCTGTTCCAAGCTTGATGACAGAGCCCTGTGCAGTAGCTCGATTTCTTGATTATTTTCAATTTCTTGAATAGTACGGGTGTCAGGTTATGGGGAGAAGGCAGGAGAATGGGGTTAGGAGGGAGAGTTAGATCAGGCATGTTTGAATGGTGGAGTAGACCTGTTGGGCGAATGACCTAATTCTGCTCCTATCACATGAGCACGGCCTTCCATTGCTAAATTTGGTCATGTTAGGATAAAACGATGTTCTATTCATGAAACAGTGAGAAAAATCTGCTGACTAAGACTGCAACCAGCCGTCGAAACACTGACACAAAGTACTGGAGTAACTCAGCGGGACAGGCAGCATCTTTGGAGAACATGGTTTGTTGACATTTCAGGTCAGGTCTGAAGAAGGTCACAATCTGATACGTCAGCCAACCACTTTCTCCAGAGCCACTCCTTGACCCGCTGAATTATTCCAGCATTTTGTGTCTTCCTTTAGACTAAACCAGCATCTGCAGTTCCTTGTTATTACAGACAAACCTTGATGGTATTTTATATGTCTATAAGAAAGTAGGAGCAGGGGTAACACCTCCAGCCATTCAACATCATCACGAGTTGATCAGCCTCATCTCTTCTGCTATATAACTCCCCAGAGCCTTCAATCCCCTACCTCCCTAAAGTAAGATATATGTTGGTCCATTGCAGTGCTTGACTTAAATGCTTTTATTGTCCCATTAAAGATCAAAATCCCATTGCTGGGGATATGTTATGAATAGTCACTTGTTAAAAAATCAAAGTATGGTATTGAGTTTGATGTTGTGCAACAAAGATTTCTAATGAGTTCACAGATGCAAGATCTGATGAGAGGAGTGATTGTTAACACTGAACTGAAGATGATCTATTGTGGTCATGTCAATTTATAACAATCAACCACAAAGAATGAAAATTGCATGTTCAGTACAATTACCAAACAATTCGTAATTAAATCCCAGCGGCCACTTTCCTGGCAAAACAAAATCCAGCAGATTGAGTGCATCATTGCTGGCAGTGAGAAGAGAGCCATCCAGATGCTCCAGGCAATTGAGAGGTCCACAGCATTTAAATAGAGTGTTTCAACGGGAATAGCTACGAGAACATAGAACAGGACAGCATAGGAATGGTCCCTTCAACCCACAATGTATGTGCTGAACATGATGCCGAGCTGAACTGATCTCATCTGCCTGCACATGATCCATATCTCTTTATTCTCTGCACTTCCATGTGCCTATCCAAAAGCCTCATTAATGCAACTATTGTATCTGCCTCCACCACCACCCCTGGCAATGTGTTCCAGGCCCCCACCACCCTCTGTGTTTCAAAAAAACTTACCCTGCACATCTCCATTAAACTTTCCCCCTCTCGCCTTATAGCTATGCATTCTAATGTTGGACATTTCCACCCTGAAAAAAAGGTTCTGACTGTCTATCCTATCTGTGCCTCATAATTTTATATATTTCTATTGTCTCCCCTCAACCTCTGACATTCCAGAGAAAACAATTTGCGTTTATCCAATCTCTCCCTGTAGCTGAAACCCTCTAATCCAGGCAGCATTCTGGTAAACCTCCTCAGCACCCTGTCCAAAGCTTCCACATATTGACTGTAATGGGCTGACCAGAACTGCATGCAATATTCCAAATGCAGCCTAACCAAAGTCCTATAGAGCTGCATCATGACTATTGTACTCAATGCCCCTGACAATGAAGGTAAGCATACCATAAGCCTTCTTTACCACCCTATCTACTTGTGTTATCACCTTTCATGAGCTTTGAACTTGGACTCCAAGATCCCTCTGCACATCAATGCTGTTAAGGGTCTTGCCATTAACTGTATACTCTCTCCTTTATGTTCAATCTCCCAAAGTGTACCTCATACTTGCTTGGGTTAAATTCCATCTCCCATTTTCCACAATTTATGCAGCTGATCAATGTTCCACTGTATCTTCTGAGAAATAAAGGCATATCTTTCCCTTGCTCTTGGTTGGCCTGAGAATTTGTGATTATCTGCTATTTGAATTGCTGCACTTCTGACGATGATTGTAATGGAGGATGGACCTGGCAACAAAAGTGAAGTTGTAATCAGATTCATGAAAAATTCATTAAGAGGAGGAAAGAAAAGAAAGTCTTGGAAAAATAGTTGTGGTTTTCTTAGAAAAATTTAGTGAGTACTTTAAATTGTGAAAGAATCAGAATAAGGAGCGGTAGAAACACCGAACTGCATATTCTGTTTAAAAGAAAAAAAGACATAAATTGCTAGAGTAACTTAACGGGTCAGGCACATCTGTTGAGAACATGGATAGGCGAAGTTTGTGTTGGAACCCTTCTTCAGAATAAGTAGAGGAACTTTTTTCATTGAATCACCATCTGTGAATAAGGAGATGGAGATGCAGAATCCTAAATAGGACATTTATGGCAGAGTGGGAAGAAAATCTTCCAACAGTGAATTATAAAGTTGAAAGCACGATAAAAGTTAGCGACATTAGCTTTTGAGAATAGGTTAAAGAATATTCGAGTTAAAGGGGAGGGAGGGAGGGGGGAGTGAGGGAGGAGGGAGTGAGGAAGGAGGATAAGGGGGGTTGAGGGGGATGTAGTGGGAGGGAGGAGGGAGAGGGAGGGGAGGAGGGAGAGGGGAGGGGCATGTGGGAGAGGGAGGGAGGGGGAGGAGGGATGATAAGGGGGTTGAGGGGGATGTAGTGGGGGGGAGGGGGGGTGGTGGTGGGGGAGGAGAAGGAGGGAGGGAGGGGAGGGGAAGGAGGCAGAGAGGGAGGAGAGGGGAGGGGGAGTGGGGAAGGGGAGTGGGGGGAGGGGGAGTAGAGGGTGCTGCACCAATGCAGGTTTGGGCCAATCGGGTCCACTTGGTCTAGTTAACTCTAAAAGTGCTTTTAACCTCATAATATACTGTTGAAAGATTTGTCCTACATCCTGCCATAAATGTCCTAGAAAAGATACTGTTTCTCTGTCACCTTGCTCACACTAAGTACGCAGATGCATAGATATTAGTGTTTTTTTCAATTCAAATTCAGTACTACAGCTGTTATATTGTCTAGTCTCATTGCGCTTTCTGTATTTCAAAGTTCCCAACCATTTCTTAGAGTGAATCAAATTGTCTGGAATCTTTAGTAGGAGGGTGGTGAATCTGTGGAATTCTTTGCCACAGAAGGTTGTCGATAACAAGTCAATTAATATTTTTAAGGCAGAGAAAGATAGATTTTTGATTAGCACAGATGTCTGAGGTTATGGGGAGAAGGCAGGAGAATGGGGTTAGGAGTGAGAGATAGATCAGCCATGATTGAATGGCGGAGTAGACTTGATGGGCCGAATGGCCTAATTCTACTCCCAGCACGTATGACCTTATGTCCTTGTGAATCTGGCTTCTGCAGTGGTGAAGATGTCAGGGGGAAGCAAAAATAAGTCATGTTCATGGCACTTCTGCTTAAACATGGCCATGAATGCTTCTGCTTTTTGTTAAAGCACTCGCTTTCTGGGCCTCCAGCATTGAAGTTGGGAATGTTTGGTTTAGTTTATTGATGCAGTGTGAAAGCAAGCCCTTCAGCCTACCGAGTCCACGCCAACGGGCGATCACCCATACACAAATTCTATCCTACACACGAGGGAACATTTAAAGAAGCCAATTAACCTACAAATCTGTAGGTCTTTTGAGTGTGGGAGGAAGTCAGAGAAAACCCACGTAGTCACAGGGAGAACATACAAACTCCATACAGACAGCACCCGTAGTCAGGATTGAACCCGGGTCTCTGGCGCTGTAAGGCAGCAACTCTTCTGCTGTGCCACTGTGCCGCCCCTAAATGTTATGGAGTTGAATGTTCTTGACACCTCCTATTTGTTTAATTGTTGAACACCATTCGGGACACGATAGGAGTCCAGAGCTCCAATCAATTGTGTGATCATTTAACTCTTTTCATTGTACAATGTTGTTTTGTTGTTTAGCTTCACTTGGCTGGCACCTAATCATTTTATTTACACTCACCTGATGCTCCTCCCAGTTTGCACTTCAGCACTCTCAGCAGCCAATTACTCCAGCACTCCAGTAAAACTGGTCATTGGCCGTCAAGAAGAAATCTTTACAGTGGCTGTAGTCAAATTTCACGTAAAGAAAGGTGGTTGTAGGCATTGGATAATTGTCCCAGCCCCTCAGAGAGAGTTCCTCAGGACAGTGTCATGGACGATATTTGGCTGCTTCATGAGACCGACTGTGTTTGTTCAGGAAGATGACTTGCTTCTACATACCCAAGGGAATTTAGAGAAGGACAATCAATGCTGGACTTGCCACTAATGCCCAGATCCTAAAATATTTACAAAAAACATTATATTGATGCCCTACTTGGGGATTTTTAAACAGTTGTTTAGTATACTTCAAATTTGAGCTGCACAAGTTGAGCCAAGCTGATGTTTCATGAGGAAGATTAAACAGGTAATGTTAGAAAAGGGTAAGAAAATAACTGCAGATGCTGGTACAAATCGAAGGTATTTATTCACAAAATGCTGGAGTAACTCAGCAGGTCAGGCAGCACCTCAGGAGAGAAGGAATGGGTGACGTTTCGGGTCGAGACCCATCTTCAGACTGATGTCAGTGGGACAAAGGAAGGATATAGGTGGAGACAGGAAGATAGAGGGAGAACTGGGAAGGGGGAGGGGAAGAGAGGGACAGAGGAACTATCTAAAGTTGGAGAAGTCAATGTTCATACCGCTGGGCTGCAAGCTGCCCAAGCGGAATATGAGGTGCAGTTCCTCCAATTTCCGGTGGGCCTCACTATGGCACTGGAGGAGGCCCATGACAGAAAGGTCAGACTGGGAGTGTGAGGGGGAGTTGAAGTGCTCAGCCACTGGGAGATCAGGTTGGTTAAGGCGGACTGAGCGAAGGTGTTGAGAGAAACGATCGCCGAGCCTGCGTTTGGTTTCGCCGATGTAACGAAGTTGACATCTAGAGCAACTGCCTGACTGCTTAGTATCCCCAGCATTTTCTATTTTTACTCCCAAATTCCAAGCTGGGCAAATTAGTAAATATTTTTTTACGGTTTGTAAAATCATTTTAGCTTTAGCAGGATATTTATTGTTCAACCTGGAACAATATTGTTGACATCAAAAATCATTGGGATAGATTAGCTTCATGAGATATGATACTAAAATTCCCATTTGTCTTTGAGCAATTATAAATGTTGGCAGCAACAAAAGTATTAATGTGAGACACAAATTATCTGGATCCTGAAATGGCCATTCTCCCTTTATCTCTGCCAAAATTTTGATTAAAGTTACAAGACCAAGAAGTATTGAGGAATCGAGTCACTCAGTAAAAGGTTTCAAAGGCCTTTCATTGTCACATGTACCAATTAAGTGATATGCGAATTACCGTACAGCCATATGAAAAAAAAGCAACATGACACACAATTACATAAAAGTTAACATAAACATCCACCATAGCGGATTCCCCACATTCCTCACTGTGATGGAAGGCAAAAATGTCCAAACTTCTTCCTCTTTATTTCCCCCTTGGGGTGGTGTTGGAGGCAGTAATAGCATTTGAGGTTTTTAGATTGGCATGTGGATGTGCAAATATAGCGAGAAATGGATCGTGTACAAGAGTCAAGAATGTTTTATTGTCATATGTCCCATAGTGGAACAATGAGATCAGTTTAACGGCATCATGTTCAGCCAAACATTGTTGGGTTGTTCCTATTTGTACCATTCTATAAATCCCTTTCAAAGGCTAGATTTGTAGAGAGATACATAATGGAAATAGGCCCTTCGGTCCATTGAGTCAGCATTCACCATCAACTGCCCACTTATATTAAACCTACATTAATCTAGCATTCATATTATTACCCCCAGATTTAATCACTCACCTACACATGAGGCACATTATACAGTAGCCAATTTACCTTCCATCCCATACATATTTGGAATGTGGGAGGAAACTGGAGCACTGGGAGGAAACCTCTGTGGCAAGGGAGAGAACGTACAAACTCACACAGACTGCCCTTGGGTCAGGATTGAACCTGTGTCCCTTCCGCTTCAAGGCAGTAGCTCTGCTAGCGATGACACTTAACTGCCTTGGAAGGGATTAGTAGTGACCCAGAAAGACGGCGAGCTGGATCACGAGCGGAATTTGGACTGCCAGCATCTAACACATGAATTCTTCACAGAGCAACTCCAAAGAATAATAAACAGATCAACTGAAAAAAAGGCAGAATATGGAAGAAAAAGTAGGAAAATAATTATGACAGGAAGCCAAGTATTTGAAGTAAAATTGACGACGTCTCCAATCTCCAGGAAACTGAGAACAATGACACAAAAGGCAAAGTTCGTCAATCCCGGGAAAACAGAGTTGGAGCAGCAGCCAAGGCATCTCACCTCTGGGAATTATGGAACAACACTGTGAAGGCCGGGAGCAGTGTTGAGAAAACTGCAGATGCAGATTTGCAGATACTGTAATCTGGAACTACAAATAAAATATTGTGGGAAAACTACAGGCCAGTCAGCGACTAAGGAAGGAAACGGACAGACGATGTCTCAGGTTGAACCCTTTAGTCTGAAGCTTCCTGACACGCTAAGCTCTTCCAGCAGTTTGTTTCTTTGGAGGAATAAAGAACCCCACCTCTAGGAATTCTGGAACAGTAAGCAAAACTGGAGGAAGCTTCAACGGTCAAATTTGTCCTGCCTTAACAACATCTGCTTCTCTCTCTCATCATTCAAATCAGATCAAGACTCGGTCTGCACCCTGGACAAATGCAGCCATACTTGCACACTGTGAGCATGCTGGATAAAGAAACTAATCACTGTATTTTATCATTAAAAATTGGTTTTACATTTTTGTTTCCCTTATCCCTAACCAGTCTAAAGAAGGGTCTCGACCCGAAACATCACCCATTCCTTCTATCTAGTGATGCTGCCTGTCCTGCTGAGTTATTCCAGCATTTTGTGTCTATCTGTGATGTATTGCAACATTCATTTACTTTGCCAAGGTCAAAGCTGACCTGCTATTTTACTGCACCTCAACAGCAATTAAACATGGGAGAAAAAAGCCACAAAATGCTGAGTAACTCAGCGGGTCAGGCAGCATCTCTGGAGAACATGATAGGTGATGTTTTGGGTTGGGCCCCTTCCAGCACTTTGAGTCTATTTTTTTAAAATAAACTAGTATCTGCAGTTCCTTTTATCTCTAACTATTTACAGTAGTTAGAGTGGTGTCCCACAAACATTCAATATTTTTGGGAGGCAACCCATTAGTTTCAGAATTATGCGGCAGGAAAACTACCATCAATTAAACCAGAGAAGAGATTGTGGAGTTTTGTTTTGTTGCAACTGTATGAAAACAACTCCATTCTGTCCCGAAGATAGATACAAAATGCCGGAGTAACTCAGCGAGAGAGGCAGCATCTCTGGAGAGAAGGAATGGGTGACGTTTTGGGTCGAGACCCTTGTTCAGACTGAGTCAGGGGAGGGGAAGATACGGAGATAAGGAAGTGTAAGGTGTGAGAATGAGACTTCAGAGAGGGTGGAGATCAAGGAAAATGTAGAATATATCATTGTTACCTTGGAGAAGGTAACAACAAAGCAAACAGGGATAAAATGTAATCGGGGACAGTCAGACTGGTCGGAGAACTGGGATGGGGAGGGATGGAGAGCGAGGGAAAGCAAGAGTTACTTGAAGTTAGAGAAGTCAATAGTCATACCGCTGGCTGAAAGCTGCCCAAGTGAAATATGAGGTGCTGTTCTGCCAATTTGTGCTGGGCCTCACTCTGACGATGGAGGAGGCCCAGGACATTCTGGCCCATCAGTTTCACTGTAAGGAATGAAAATGTTGGCCATTTTACTGAAGCTTCCACTGCTGTTGACAAAAGCCTTTATTGAGGCTGCATTGCAGTCAATGCATCAGATTTAATGCCACACCCAAAGCCTAGATTGCAGCAATGAAATGTGCAAATTTGTGCAATGTGTGCAGCAATCCTGCAGATGCATTGGTCCATTGCAGATTAGATTTTCTTTCATGACCAAAAGATTCATATCATCAGACCTCAGTAATGAGAGGTTGAAAATGTCTGCAAAAACCAGCCAGTTGGTTTGCACAGGTTTTAAGAACTCAACCGGGTATACCATCAGGTCCAGACGCTTTCCGAGGGTTCACCCCCCTGAAGGATCTTCTGGAGTTGGCCCCTGACTGTGACTGTAAGGCACATCAGTGTTCTCCCTATCAAAGTGTGCACAGAACGCATTGAGCTCGTCAGGGAGTGATGCTTCGCTGTCGCTTGAGCTGCCTCCTGGTTTCGCCTTCTAGGAGGTGATGACATTCAAGCCCTGCCACAGATGCTGAACATCCGCTTCCTCCAGCTTTGAGCGGAAGTCCCTTTTTGCCTTTTTGATGGCTTTGTCAAGGTCGTATCTGGACTTCTTATCGACCTCTGCGTCACCAGACCTGAATGCCCGGGATCTGGTCCTCAGAAGAATGCAGATCTCCTGGTTCATCCAAGGCTTCTGGTTAGGAAACACTCAGAAGGTTTTTGTAGGAACATGGTCCTTCACACATTTCCTTATGAAGGCTGTAATGACTGTGGCGGATTCATTCAGGTCCATGGCCGAATCTTTAAACATTGCCCAGTCTACTGACTCCATGCATTCCCGTAGTTGTTCCTCTGCCTCCCCTGACCAGCTCTGTGTAGTCCCCATTCCTGGGGGTGAAATCTTAGTTGTTGCCTGTTTGCAGCAAGAAGCAGCACCGCTGAATGGTCGGATTTCCCGAAGTGAGGGCGAGGGATGGAGCGATAGGCATCTCTGATGGTTGTGTAGCAGTAGTCAAGGGTGTTTAATCCTCTGGTGCTGCAGGAGACATGGTGGTAGTACGGGAGAGATCTTTTCAGGTTGGCTTTGTTGAAGTCCCCGGCTATGGTGGTAAAGGTTTCGGGGTATGCTGACTGGCGCTTGTTGACCACGGCGTGCAGCTCCTCCAGTGCTAGACGGACATCTGCCTGGGGTGGGATGTAGACCACAGTCAGGATGATGGAGGTGAATTCCCACGGGAGGTAGAACATAGAAACATAGAAAATAAGTACAGGAGGAGGGCATTCGGCCCTTCGAGCCAGCACCGCTATTCATTGTGATCATAGCTGATCGTCCCCAATCAATAACCCGTGCCTGCCTTCTCCCCATATCCCTTGATTCCACTAGCCCCTAGAGCTCTATCTAACTCTCTCTTAAATCCATCCAGTGATTTGGCTTCCACTGCCCTCTGTGGCAGAGAATTCCACAAATTCACAACTCTCTGGGTGAAAAAGTTTTTTTCTCACCTCAGTTTTAAATGGTCTCCCCTTTATTCTAAGACTGTGGCTCCTGGTTCTGGACTCGCCCAACATTGGGAACATTTTTCCTGCATCTAGCTTGTCCAGTCCTTTTATAATTTAATATGTTTCTATAAGATCCCCTCTCATCCTTCTAAACTCCAGTGAATACAAGCCCAGTCTTTTCAATCTTTCCTTATATGTCAGTCACGCCATCCCAGGGATCAACCTCGTGAACCTACGCTGCACTGCCTCAATTACAAGGACGTCCTTCCTCAAATTAGGAGACCAAAACTGTACACAATACTCCAGATGTGGTCTTACCAGGGCCCTATACAACTGCAGAAGAACCTCTTTACTCCTATACTGAAATCCTCGTGTTATAAAGGCCATTAGCTTTCTTCACTGCCTGCTGTACGTGCACGCCAACTTTCAATGACTGGTGTACAAGGACACCAAGGTCTCGCTGCACCTCCCCCTTACCTAACCAAACTCCATTGAGATAATAATCTGCCTCGTTTCTCCGCCAAAGTAGATAACCTCACATTTATCTATATTATACTGCATCTGCCACGAGTCTGCAAACTCACTCAACCTGTCCAGGTCACCCTGCAACCTCCTAACATCCTCTTCACAGTTTACACCGCCACCCAGCTTTGTGTCATCCGCAAACTTGCTAGTGTTGCTTCTAATTCCCTCTTCCAAATCATTAATATATATGGTAAACAGTTGAGGCCCCAACACCGAGCCTTGCAGCACTCCACTCGTCATTGCCTGCCATTCTGAAAAGGACCCGTTTACTCCTACTCTTTGTTTCCTGTCTGCCAACCAATTTTCTATCCATGTCAACTCCATGTGCTCTAATTTTAGTCACCAATCTCCCGTGCGGGACCTCATCAAAGGCTTTCTGGAAGTCTAGATACACTACATCCACTGGCTCCCTTCATCCATTTTACTTGTCACGTCCTCACAAAATTCCAGAAGATTAGTCAAGCATGATTTCCCTTTCATAAATCCATGCTGACTTGAGGAGATGAGAAAGGATTTAAAAGGAGTGAAATGGAAATTGTTGTTTTATGAAAAGGATATAATAGAGAAATGGAGGATATTTAAAGGTGAAATTTTGAGAGTACAGAGTCTTTATGTCCCTGTTGGGTGGAAAGGAAAGAATAATAATTTGAAAGAGCCGTGGTTTTCCAGGGAAATTGGACACTTGGTTTGGAAAAAGAGGGAGATATACAATAAATATAAGCGGCAGGGAGTAAATGAGGTTCTTGAGGAATATAAAGAATGTAAAAGGAATCTTAAAAAGGAAATCAGAAAAGCGAAAAAAAGATATGAGGCTGCTTTGGCAAGTAATGTAAAAGTAAACCCCAAGGGGTTCTACAGATATGTCAATAGCAAAAGGATAGTGAGGGATAAAATTGGTCCATTAGAGAGTCAGAGTGGACAGCTATGTGCTGAGCCGGAAGAAATGGGGGAGATATTAAACAATTTCTTTTCTTCGGTATTTACCGAGGAGAAGGATATTGAATTATGTGAGGTAAGCGAAACAAGTAGAGTAGTGATGGAAATTAGGAGGATTAAAGAAGAGGAGGTACGGACACTTTTGAAGAATATAAAAGTGGATAAGTCTCCAGGTCCTGATAGGATATTCCCTAGGACATTGAGGGAAGTTAGTGCAGAATTAGCAGGGGCTATGACGGAAATATTTCAAACGTCATTAGAAACAGGGATGGTGCCGGAAGATTGGCGCATTGCGCATGTTGTGCCTTTGTTTAAAAAAGGTTCTAAAAGTAAACCTAGCAATTATAGACCTATTAGTTTGACGTCTGTGGTGGGAAAATTAATGGAAAAGATACTTGGGGACAATATATATAATTATTTGGATAATCAAGGCCTGATTAGAAACAGTCAACATGGATTTGTGCCTGGAAGGTCATGTTTGACTAATCTTCTTGAATTTTTTGAAGAGGTTACCAGGGAAATTGATAAGGGCAAGGCTGTGGATGTTGTCTATATGGACTTCAGTAAGGCATTTGACAAGGTTCCACATGGAAGGTTGATTAAGAAGGTTAAATCGTTGGGTATTAATAGTGAGGTTGCAAGATGGATTCAACAATGGCTGAATAGGAGATACCAGAGGGTAACGGTTGACAATTGTATGTCAGGTTGGAGGCCAGTGTCTAGTGGAGTGCCCCAAGGATCTGTGTTGGGTCCACTGTTGTTTGTCATTTACATTAATGATCTGGATGATGGTGTGGCAAATTGGATTAGTAAATATGCAGATGATACTAAGATAGGTGGAGTAGTTGATAGTGAGGTAGATTTTCAAAGTCTACAGAGAGACTTGGGCCTTTTGGAAGGGTGGGCTGAAAGATGGCAGATGGAGTTTAATGCTGATAAGTGTGAGGTGCTGCATTTTGGTAGGACAAATCAAAATAGGACGTACAGGGTAAATGGTAGGGAATTGAGGAATGCAGTGGAACAGAGGGATCTGGGAATAACTGTGCATTGTTCCCTGAAGGTGGAATCTCATGTGGATAGGGTGGTGAAGAAGGCGTTTGGTATGCTTGCCTTTATAAATCAGAGCATCGAGTATAGAAGTTGGGATGTAATGTTGAAATTGTACAGGGCATTGGTGAGGCCGAATCTGGAGTATGGTGTGCAGTTCTGGTCGCCAAATTATAGGAAGGATGTCGACAAAATGGAGAGGGTACAGAGGAGATTTACTAGAATGTTGCCTGGGTTTCAGCACTTAGGCTACAGAGAGAGGTTGAACAGGTTGGGTCTTTATTCTTTGGAGCGTAGAAGGTTGAGGGGGGACTTGATAGAGGTTTTTAAAATTTTGAGAGGGACGGACAGAGTTGACGTGGGTAGGCTTTTCCCTTTGAGAGTGGGGAAGATTCCAACAAGGGGACATAGCTTCAGAATTGAGGGACAAAGGTTTAGGGGTAACATGAGGGGGAACTTCTTTACTCAGAGGGTTGTGGCTGTATGGAATGGGCTTCCGGTGGAAGTGGTGGAGGCTGGCTCGATTTTATTATTTAAGAGTAAATTGGATAGGTATATGGATAGGAGGGGATTGGAGGGTTATGGTCTGAGTGCAGGTAGATGAGACTAGGTCAGGGAGAATGGTCGGCGTGGACTGGTAGGGCCGGACAGGCCTGTTTCCATGCTGTAGTTGTTATATTGTTATATTGTTAAACGCACCCTTATTACCTCTTTAATAATTGACTCCAGCATCTTTCCCACCACTGAAGTCAGGCTAACTGGTTTGTAATTCCCCGTTTTCTCTCTCGCTACTTTCTTGAAAAGTGGGATAACATTAGCTATCCTTCAATCCACAGGAACTGATCCTGAATCTATTAAACATTGGAAAATGATCATCAATGCGTCCACTATTTCTAGACTCACCTCCCTGAGGACCCTGGGATGCAGACCATCAGGCCCAGGGGATTTATCATCCTTCAGTCCCATTAGTCTACCCAATACTGTTTCTCGCCTAATGAAAATTTCTTCCAGTTCCTCTACCCTCCTAGATCCTCTGTCCTCCAGTACATCTGGGAGATTGTTTGTGTCTTCCTTAGTGAAGACAGATCCGAAGTACCTGTTCAACTCTTCTGCTATTTCCTTGTTACCCATAATAATTTCACCCATGTCTGCTTTCAAGTGACCCACATTTGACTTTGCTACTCTTTTTCTCTTAACATATCTAAAGAAGCTTTTACTGTCCTTTATATTCTTGGCCAGCTTCCCCTCGTAGTTCATTTTTTCAGCCCGTATTGCCCGTTTTTTTACCTTCTGTTGTCCTATGAAAGTTTCCCAATCCTCTGGCTTCCGGCTACTCTTTGCTGTGTTACACATCTTTTCTTTTAGTTTTATTTCATCTAACTTCCCTTGTCAGCCACGGTTGCCTCCTACTCCCCTTAGAATCTTTCTTCCTTTTTGGAATGAAATGATCCTGCGTCTTCCGGATTATGCCCAGAAATTCCTGCCATTGCTGTTCCACCATCAATCCTGCTAGGATCCCTTTCCAGTCTACCTTGGCCAGCTCCTCTCTCATGCCTTCATAGTCCCCTTTGTTCAACTGCAACACTGACACTACCGATTTAACCTTCTCCTTCTCAAATTGCAGATTAAAACTAATCATTTTATGATCACTACCTCCTTTACCTTGAGTTCCCTTATCAAATCTGGTTCATTGGACAACACTAAATCCAGAATTGCCTTTTCTCTGGTAGGCTCCAGTACAAGCTGCTCTAAGAATCCATCTCGGAGACACTCTACAAACTCTCTTTCTTGGGGTCCAGAACCAACCTGATTTTCCCAGTCTACCTGCATATTGAAATCGCCCATCACCACAGTGGCATTACCTTTCTTACATGCCAGTTTTAACTCCTGCTGCATCTTACACCCTACATCCGGGCTACTATTTGGGGGTCTGTAGATAACACCAATTAGTGACTTCTTGCCTTTACAATTCCTCAACTCAATCCACAGTGACTCTCCCTCGTCAGTCCCTATGTCTTCCCTCGCAAGGGACTGAATTTTGTCCCTCACCAGCAGAGCTACCCCACTGCCTCTGTCCACCTGCCTGTCCTTTCTATCGGATGTATAACCCTGAATATTAAGTTCCCAGGCCTGTTCCTCCTGCAGCCACGTCTCTGTAATCCCCACAATGTCATATCTACCAACCTCTAACTGAGCCTCAAGCTCATCTACTTTACCTCTTATACTTCGCGCATTCATATACAATACTTTTAATTTCTTACTCATCTCACCCTTCACATCGATCCCTATTACACTTGGCCATACTCTCCTATCCCTTTGTGAGCTTTCTTTCCTGTTAATTCTGGGGTCATTAACTATTCCTTTACTCTCTTTTGCTTTAACTCCATCCTTGACTATCCCATTTGACAGCCCCCCCCCCACTTATTTAGTTTAAAACCACCCGTGTAGCAGTGGCAAACCTGCCCGCGTGAATGCTGGTCCCCCACCTGTTAAGGTGCAATCCAAAGGGGCAGCACTTCACCGCCAGATGTTCCAGGTGCGTTTACAGCGCTGGTTTCTGCTATTTCTTTTTTACACGTAAGCTGAGAACCACTATATTTGATGGTTTTCTGCTGTGCTGCTGGCAACATGTCGCCACAGACAGGCGCCATTTTAGGTCCTGTCTAATGCAGTAATTTGGGGAAAAATCATAATAAACGCTGTGGCATCTGTTCCAAATCTTACTGGCAAAGTCACATTCTCGGAAATGGGCAAATGGTCTTATTTCCAGTGCATCTATACCTTTATCTAGGGTAGATAGAGACTGTCTATCCAATCTATTCCTCGCGTAAAGGAACTTGAATGTGCAATCATTCAGTCTTAAGAACATCTTCTTTCCCATGGCTGTGAGACTCGTGAACTGTCAGCTCTTTCACACTCCCTTTCCGCCGGTGTTGCCACATACACATATTCTTAAAGGGCCTGTCCCAGTTAGGCGATTTTAAGGCGACTAGGATGTTGCCGCACGTTCGTCGGGGTGTCGCGGGCATGATCGTGAGCAGTCTTCAATGAATCATAGCGGATTTCGGTGCATCGTGGAAAAAGTTACCTGTCCAAAATTGTTCGGCGACAGCTGGCTCGTCGCCAAGTATCGTAGCTTATTGCAGGCGCTGTGGCATGTTGTCCCCAGGTTTGTTAGGTTGTCGCCGGTACTGAGGACGGATGAATTTCATTGTCGACTACCAATGTCAATTGGAGACAGGTACCGGGATCAGGAGAAGACAAGGTCCGACAGGAACTGTCAAAACCCGTTTTGACAGCTGACAAAAGTGCAGCTGCAACAGCCAGCTGTGGAATGGGGGTGGAGACCACGATGCTGTCTCTCCTCCATTATAATTAAATAAGTTGCAGTTTAGTGACACCAGTAATTGGTCGATTTTAAACCATAGAGCGATTATTATCGAATGCTTAACTATATAAACTTGCTTTCAGTCAATAACTATTTGGTCAAATGATTCTGTTCCGGTATCCTGATAAACTGTCGACCGTACTGTAACGGCAGGGGATTGTCGAGTGATCGTGTGACAGTGTAAACACCGGCAGAGTAGGTTCTTTTGTGGTTTAACAATTAGTAATTAGGATAGCAGAGAGTTGTCTCTGGTCAGGGACCTTCGTACATTCACCCTGCCTTAAGATGCTGATTTAAACCGAAGATAAACACAAAAAACTGGAGCAACTCATCTTTCATTAATTTGTTCCTTACCAACGTCCAGGGTTCTATCGTTTCCCCTCTCCCCTGACTCAGTCTGAAGAAAGGGTCTCGACCCCAAACGTCACCCATTCCTTCTCTCCAGAGATGCTGCCTGTCCCGCTGAGCTACTCCAGCTTTTTAGTGTCTATTTTCTTTGACCTGCCTGCAGCAAGTTACAAGGAATCGGATCTCCCAACAGTGGGAGGAAGAGTGGCCGTGGGATTTTCAGCGGGACTGGATAAGTAAAAGATGTTGATACCGGTGGGGCTGATACAAAGACAGTGGGGACAACTGTATTGGCAGTCGGGTTCTCGTTGTCTTTCGGAAAAGTTCCGAACGTCACGTTAAAACCAGATTCCAAGTCACCCATGGGAACGCATTGGTTCTGCTGGAGGTTCACTGAAAAACCCTTGTCCCAGATGCATTTAGAAGCACGTAATACTAAAATTAAGAAAAGGCATTTGAAGATACCAGAAGATAGTTTTGTTTAACCAATTTATTTACCATCAGGACATTTGACAGGTAGATTGGAGGCGACAGTTTGACAGTCAGGTAAGCGTGGGAATTCAGCGATGTTTCCGGAGACGGTGTAATCTTTTAGCCAGGTGCTAACCTGACTCGACATTGTCGTGGTCATTGACGTAGACATTGTCGTAGACATTATCATAGGGTTAAAAAAAACTGCTACAACTTTGACAGTCGGTGGCAGTCGCCTTAAAAATTGCGTAACTGGGACAGGCCCTTAACTCTACCATATTCAGTTATTGGCCTTCATTATTTTTGTTGTACGACAGTTTGCACAGCAATCTGTTGTTCTTGCATACATTGTTTTTATTGTGAACTTACTTTTTATTTATTCTAAGAGCTTCATGTAAACCAGTGAACCATTGAATTTCATTGCATCCTGCTGGATATGATCATACCAAAGTGAATCTGAGAATGTTGCCACAGTTATGTTTATTGTGTTCATAGTTTTAGACTTTCAGATCACAGTTTGTTTGCTGTGTAAGCAAATGAAAAAATGTTTCTAATTGTAAAATATAAAGAAAGCCAGTCATGAAACTGCTTTTATGGTCATCTGTGATCATTTCATTTCACTGCACATCGTGTATGTGTATGTGACAAATAAATTTGACTTGACTTGATTATTACTGTGGTTAGGTAAGGTTCAGACATATCCTGTCTGATTAAAAGCTATTTTTGACACACCCCCCATCCCCCATCCTATTTTACCATACAATGTGTGAAAACAACGTCATGATTCAGAAAATGTCGTTCAATGTAATCAAGAGCTTTTTATAAATAAATGTCATAAAAGCTTAAATGTTCCTCATATCAAGACAGCATCTTTGCACTGCATGTCTGAATAAAATGTGGTCATTGTTTTTTTCTTATTTTTCAGGCCAGGTGAAAGTTTACAGAGCTTTGTTTGCATTTGAGCCCAGAACAGTAAGTACATTGATTTTGCTTCTAAAAACAACAGCTGATTTGTGTGTGGTACAAAGATCCAGAAATAATTAGAATTTATATTTGCATGTTCAGTGCCCTCCATAATGTTTGGGACAAAGACCCATCATTTATTTATTTGCCTCTGTGCTCCGCAATTTGAGATTTGTAATAGAAAAAATCACATGTGGTTAAAGTGCACATTGTCAGATTTTATTAAAGGGTATTTTTATACATTTTGGTTTCACCATGTAGAAATTACAGCTGTGTTTATACATGGTGCCCTGAAATGGGGGGGGGGGGGGGGGGCTGTAATGTTTGGGACACATGGCTTCACAGGTGTTTGTAATTGCACAGGTGTGTTTAAATGCCTCCTTAATGCAGGTATAAGAGAGCTCTCAGCAACTAGTCTTTCCTCCAGTCTTTCAATCACCTTTGGAAACTTTTATTGCTGTTTATCAACATGAGGACCAAGGTTGTACCAGTGAAAGTCAAAGAAGCCATTATGGGACTGGGAAACAAGAATTAAACTGTTAGAGACATCAGCCAAACCTTAGGCTTACCAAAATCAACAGTTTGGAACATCATTAAGAAGAAAGAGAGCACTGGTGAGCTTACTAAACGAAAAAGGACTGGCAGGCCAAGGATGACCTCCATAGCTGATGACAGAGGAATTCTCTCTATAATAAAGAAAAATCCCCAAACACCTGTTCGACAGATCAGAAACACTCTTCAGGAGTCAGGTGTGGATTTATCAATGACCACTGTCCGCAGAAGACTTCATGAACAGAAATACAGAGGCTACACTGCAAGATGCAAACCACTGGTTAGCTGCAAAAATAGGATGGCCGGGTTACAGTTTGCCAAGAAGTACTTAAAAGGGCTACCACAGTTCTGGAAAAAGGTCTTGTGGACTGATGAGATGGAGATTAACTTATATCAGAGTGATGGCAAGAGCTAAGTATGGAGGAGAGAAGGAACTGCCCAAGATCCAAAGCATACCACCTCATCTGTGAAACACGGTGGTGGGGATGTTATGGCCTGGGCATGTATGGCTGCTGAAGGTACTGACTCATTTGTCTTCATTGATGGTACAACTGCTGATGGTAGTAGCATAATGAATTCTGAAGTGTATAGACGTATCCTATCTGCTCAAGTTCAAACAAATGCCTCGAAACTCATTGGCCGGCAGTTCATTCTACAGCAAGACAATGATCCCAAACATAATGCTAAAACACCAAAGGTGTTTTTCAAAGCTAAAAAATGGTCAACTCTTGAGTGGACAAGTCAATCACCCAATCTGAACCCAATTGAGCATGCCTTTTATATGCCGAAGGGATAACTGAAGGGGACTAGCCCCTAAAACAAGCTTATGCTAAAGATGGCTGCAATACAGGCCTGGCAGAGCATCACCAGGGAAGACACCCAGCAACTGGTGATGTCCATGAATTGCAGACTTCAAGCAGTCATTGCATGCAAAGGATATGCCACAAAATACTGAACATGACTACTTTCATTTACATGACATTGTGTGTCCCAAATATTATGATGCCCTGACATGGGGGGACTATGTATAAACACTGCTGTAATTTCTACATGGTGAAACCAAAATGTATAAAAATACCCTTTATTAAAATCTGACAATGTGCACTTCAACCCCATGTGATTTTTTTTGTATTACAAATCTCAAATTGTGTACAGAGGCAAATAAATAAATGATGGGTCTTTGTCTCAAACATTATGGAGGGCACTGTAAGTGCTTTGTTTCGGATTATACAAATTCCGGCACTGTAAAACACACATTCGAACGGTGTTGAATCCTCAAGTTCTTAAAAATGTATGAATTGAGTCTTACATTGTTTAGCATAACCATGAAAGCAAGTTTGTAGGGAAAACCATATCATACAAAGTAAAACGTATATATAAGTCAAAGGAATATTAGGGTGGGGAGGGAAGTGATAAAAGGAGAAAAACAAGTTTAAGAAAATAAACTATACAGCAAATCCTCATTATAACAGACCATGGGGGGAGAGGGGAGATGATATGTTGTCCGTTATTGCCGATTGACCATTTGTTGTGGAAATTGACAGAGGAAAATTAAAGGAAAAATGGAGACTTCGAGTTTTGCTTCAGGAGCATGTTAGCATGGCAAGATGACGGCAGTTAACTGCTCACGTTCTCTGTCTTTGCAGCAGAATTAGCCGAATACAGTAGAATACAGTGCAGTTAACAATTTTTGTTTTTGTTAGATACAATAATATGAAAACCCACCTCATCCTTGGCTATATGTTTTCCTGTTGTTACTATCTACTACATGGGTATTAATTATTTCATTAGTCATAATATATATTTTCATGTTAATATTCAATAACCGATGGTTAATACAAGTTAAACATAATACAAGGGCATTGTGACATTATGCTACCTCATCTTTCTTTTTTTTTTTAAATATTTTTATTTTTGAAAAGCATATGTACAAATAGAAATAAAAGACAAATTTGTTACAAAGTTCTTACATAGCTTCAATTTAAAAAAATTTAAGGAGAGAAAAAAAAAAAGAAGAAAAAAAACTATAAACTATTGGAAAGAGAGAATAAGAAAATTTAAAAAAAGGTATAACTATAAAAATTAAAGGGGGTAGATCCGGGAGACAATAACCACAGTTGTACACCCAACCCTAAACTCAAGTTTCAACTTTTAATTTTAAATTTTTATTTTAGTCCTGTGCTTAAACCCATTTACTTTTCTAAAAATTTAATAAATGGAGACCATATTTTAAAAAATAACTCAGGTTTGTCAATTAAGGCAAATCTTATTTTTTCCAAATGCAGGGTCTCTGTCATTTCCGTAGTCCACATTTTAATTGTGGGGGTTATTGGTTTTTTCCAAAATTTAAGTATTAATTTTTTCGCAGTTATTAAACTGTAATCAAGAAAATGTACCTGACTTGTTGTAAAGTTTGTAGTATGTTCTGATAATCCTAATATAATTAATTTTGGATCCATATCCAATTGCTTGTTGATAACTTTAGAAACTATTTTAAAAATCTCCAACCAGAAATTTTGCATTTTTGTGCAAGTTACGAAAATATGAGTTAAATTAGCTTCTTGAAATTGACATTTATCACAAGTAGGAGAGATACTAGGAAAAATCCTATTTAATTTCGTCTTCGAGTAGTGTAATCTATGTATTATTTTAAATTGTATTAAGGAATGTCTAGTATTTAATGAACATTGGTGTATATGTTGTAAACTTTCATCCCATATATCTTGCATTATAAGTTGATTCAATTCGTCCTCCCATGCTCGTCTATAAGATTCTGATGATGGAATGTCAGTATCTAGGAGAGTATTATAAATAAAGGATATTAATTTATTTGAATTATAATGTCGATTCAGGCATACATCAAGAGTTTCTGGACCTCTAAACTTATATTCTTGCATGTGTACTTTTACATAATCTCTAAGTTGTAAATATCTAAAATAATTATTAACATGTAATCCGTACTTCTGCTGTAAATCCTTAAAAGAAAGAAAAGTTCCCTTATGATAAAGATCTCCCACCCTTTTAATTCCATAACCTTTCCATTGAGCAAATCCTCTATCTAAGACAGACGGTTTAAAAGAAGGGTTATTCGCAATAGGGAGGAAAGCAGATAATTTATTCAGTTTTAACGTAAGATTTAATTGTTTCCAGGTACGGATAACACTGTGTATAATGGGATTACCTCCATATGTTTTTTTATTTAAATTTATTGGGGCTAAGAGGATCGCACCAATATCAAATGGTAAACAATCCTCTTTCTCCATCTTTAACCAATCCGGTTGTTGATCAGTGTCATCCAACCAGCAGGTTATATTTTTAATATTAACCGCCCAATAATAAAATAGGAAGTTAGGTAAGGCAATTCCTCCATTAGTTTTAGACTTACATAGATGTCTTTTATTTATTCTATGAGTCTTGTAGTCCCAAATAAAATTAGTAATAATTGAATCAATTTTTAAAAAAAACTTTTTTGGAAGATAGATCGGAATTGCTTGAAATAAGTATAGTAGCTGTGGGAGAAAGATCATCTTTATAGCATTACTACGACCAACTAATGATATAGGAAGTGTTTTCCAAAATTGGATATTTCTGTGTAATTTAGTGAGTAAAGGAGGAAAATTTAATTTAAATAAAGAAGTATATTTCCTAGTCACGTAAATTCCAAGATATTTAAACTTTTCATAGGCAATTTTAAAAGGAAATTGTTGAAGTATGGCCGGATTGTGCTCAAATATTGGCATAATTTCACTTTTGTACCAGTTAATTCTATAACCTGAAAATTAACCAAATTGAGTTATGAGATTTAATAAATTCGGAATGCTAATTTCTGGTTTTGTAATGTATATTAATACATCATCCGCATATAAAGAAATTTTATTGGTTGTATGTTTAGTATTATAGCCATGAATATCTGAATTTGATCTAATACTCTCAGCAAGTGGTTCTATAATAAGGGCAAATAGAAGCGGGGATAGTGGGCATCCTTGTCTACAACCCCTAAATAAATGAAATTTGGATGACAGCATTTGATTAGTTAATATTCTAGCTGTTGGGGATGTATATAAAAGTTTCACCCATGAACAAAAATTTTCACCTAATTGAAATGTTTCCATCACTGAGAAAAGATAGGGCCATTCTACTTGATCAAATGCTTTTTCAGCATCTAGCGAGATGATTGCTAAATCTTCATTTAATAGTCTATTTGAATATATTATATTGAACAAGCGTCTCAAATTGAAAAATGAATATCGTTTAGCTATAAAGCCTGATTGATCGGGGTGTATCAATTTATCTATAACTAGACTTAATCTATGAGCTAAGATTTTCGCTAATATCTTCTGATCAGTATTTAAAAGAGCTATCGCTCTATACGAACCAGGGTCTTCAGAATCCTTATCTTTTTTAGGAATAAGTATTATTGTTGATTCAGTCAGAGTTTGTGGTAATCTCTGTTGTTTAAAGGCGTGACTATATACAGTTTGCAAACGTGGAGAGATCAAATCGCTAAATTTTTTATAAAATTCATTATTTAAGCCGTCAGGGCCAGGAGTCTTCCCATTTTTCATGGATTTAATGGTCTCTTCAACGTCTTTCATAGTTATTTCTGCGCCCAGTGAATTTCTGTCACTCACATTCAAACCAGGAAGGTTACATTCCTGCAAAAAGTTTTGCATCTGCGCAGAGCTATCTGTTATTTTTGATGAATATAATGACTGATAAAATTGCAAAAATCGCTGATTAATATCCTTGGGTAGTTTAAGCAAATCTCCGTTTTCTGATCTAATTTTATGAATTGTAGAATCATCTTCTAATTTACGGAGTTGACGTGCTAGCAATTTCTGTGGTTTATCTCCAAATTCAAAATGTTTTTGTTTAGTATATTGAAAAAGCCTTAAAATATGAGCTGAGAGTATATAATTTAACTTATATTTGAGAGCTGCGATTTTATTATGTATTTCAATAGAGGGAGCGATGGCATTTGTTATGTCTAACTGTTTTATCTGACTTTCTAGGTCATGTTGTTCAACCCGCTTCTTCTTGTTTTGAGACGCTTGAAAGGCAATAATACATCCTCTCACAAACGCTTTAAATGTTTCCCAAAGCAGGGACGCAGGTGTTTCAGGGAGGTCATTTGCGTAAAAAAAAGTTTCAAATTGCGATTTAAGATAGTCATAACATGCTTTTTCATTTAAAATTTGAGGATTAAATCTCCAATTGGTCTGTTTCCCCGTTACTCCTTGGAGTTTTACCCTAAATGTTAAAGGGGCATGATCGGATATAATAATATTATGATATTTTGAATTATACGTATAAGGAATAAGTTTGGAGTCCACCAAGAAATAGTCAATTCTTGAATAAGTTTTATGCACTGGTGAATAAAATGAATACTCTCGGCCTGAAGGGTTTTCAATTCTCCAAACATCTTTTATATTTGCACTATTTATATAAGAGTTTAATAATTCACAAGACTTGGATTTTGTTTTCCTTTGAGTTGACGATCTATCCAAATAAGGATCTAATGTACAATTTAAATCTCCTCCAATTATCAAGTTATATTGTCCAAATTCTGGAATGGTATTAAAAAATTTTTTTTTAAATAACGGATTATCAAAATTTGGTGCATAGACATTCACCAATATCAATTTTGTAGAATATAGTTCTCCCACTAATATAACATATCTACCTTCAGTGTCGACTATAGAGGAAGTATGTATAAATGGTATACCCTTACGAATTAAAATGGCAACACCTCTTGATTTAAAGGGAAATGATGAGTGAAATAATTTATCAATCCATTTGCTTTTCAATCTATTATGTGCTACATTTTTGAGATGAGTTTCCTGAAGGAACATTATATCAGCATCAATAGATTTTAAATGTGAAAGTACTTTACCTCTTTTAATTGGTTCATTAATACCCTTGACATTCCAACTACAAAATGTAATACCTTTACCCCCTGTTTTCCTAGTAGTATCTTGCATCTTAACCGATAAATAGTCTATAATAAAGCAAATGGCCTGGCACCCGAACTACAACATTTTTTTTGAATGAAGGGTGGATGATCTTTTGTACTACGTAGAATGTCTCCCGGAAATATCTCCCAAAGGTATATAAATTCTGAAAAATGACATAATAATAAAAATTGAATCTAAAAAAAAAATCAATATATAAAAGGTTAAAAGAGTGCAGTCAAGCAGACCGCACCACTGCTCCCTCCCCGAGCCGATCATAAGCCCCCATTGTCTGCAACCTTTCTGCACTACTAGCGGCAGGGGGCTCGGGTGGTCTACCCAACAATTCACCAATGCTACGCTTTCCCATAGAATGGCCTGAGAAAGGCTATGCTCCCAGACAAAAAGATATAGGTGCGAGATAACGTATCTGAAACTTGTTTTGCAAGATCTTCTCTGCAGCTGGTCAACGAGAGATGCCATTTGCCACAACCCTTTCGTTACCTTATTTAACTCCAACCATAATTAAGTATCTGGAGATTTTAATGTTTCGTCTACACCATTATAACCAAGTATGGTATTGTGTGCAGTTGAACTAAAGGACTGCAGATGCTGATTAATGCAGACAACCGACACAAAGTGTTGTAGTAACTTAGCGGGTCAGGCAGCATCTATGGAGAACAAGGATAGGTAACGTTGGGATCCTTCTTCAGACTGATTCAGTTACTCCAGCACTTTGTGTCATTTCACCTAAGAACTAGATGCCCATGCTGCTAGTCTACCCCAGCCCTTCTTCACCAGCGACTGCAACGTCCGGTTGAAGCGACTTGTTGCGGCTCATGTTGTAGCCCCTGGGGACAGTACCTCAGGCAGCCCCCACTGACAGGACGCACTCGGTCACTGTGGGGGATCCCTCCCCGCCTCCCTACTGCGGCTTCATCCTATCAGCCTGTCGCTTTTATCAGCTCCCCACTACACCGCAGCCATCTCCTGTTGCTCTGTCCACTCAGCCTCTTCTGTCTTCCCCCACTCCACCGCCACCTCCTTCTACTTCTCCCCCGCAGTTGCCGGCCGACATATCCGGGGGGGGGGGGGGGGGGGGGGGGGGAGAGGGGTGAGGGCGAGTGGGTGGAACAATGGGAGGAGAAGGAGGAGGCGGTGGAATAGGGAGCAGACAAAGCAATAGGCCGACAGGTAGAAGCAACAGGAGGTGGGAGTGGAGGGATCCCCTCGGTGACAGAGCGCGCCCAGTCGTTGGTGGCGGCCTGAAGAAAACACTGTCCCCTAGGGCAGCAACGTGAGCCACAACAACAGCCATGTCAACTGGACCATGCAGTGGGTGAAGAAGAGCTCGCTGGTGCATCTTGCGAGCTGGGGGTGGCATCAGCATGTTCAGTACATTATAACCAAACAACCACTCTTACAAAGGGGTCTGTAACATCGAGGGCTTACTGTATTGTCTTCAAATACAATCCATTGATTTTTTATGCACTTTGAGACATCAGAGGATATGTCCATGCAATACAAATTTGGTTCTTGGTGAAATCTTTTATTTTAGTGTTGTGTAAATGTGTATGGCAAGTTGTGTTCATTGCTTTGTTTACTAATTTAATATTTTCTAGTTTTTTGATCAAATTCACAGTGGTCATTATTTCTTCACCTACAATGTGTTATTGTTTAATGATTCCTTTGTTGTTTTGTCAATTGACATTTTTACAACAGAGCACCACGAGTTTGAATCTTGATATCTGAAATTTTGTCTGTGTTTTTATTCCCCACTCTCATTTAGCATACTATTGAAGCTGCTAATATTTTTACATGTGCAGGACCTGTATACAATGAATGCTGCAACTGTGTTCATTTCAACAGAATAGACTTGAAAATCAGCTTTCCTCTCTCTTCGTTTAACTTTAGCAAAATATGTGGCTACGGCAATGAAGAAGCAATACCTAAAGGGAGTGTGCTTATCATTTTAAATGGTTCCCCATTTTGTTAAATAAAATATTGTTGAGACTAAAATTGTACTGTAAGCTGTTTTGAAATAGATGTTAGTTTGTTACAAAAATGACTGTTTCCCCTCACGTGAGGCTACTATGATGTTACTAGTATCTTCAATGGGAAATTATATGTGTTGGCTGAATGCAGCTGGGGAGCTCAATTGCTTTTGAGGGATGGAGGAATTGCCCTTCAAATAAATTTGGATCAAATTTGAATACAGACCTTGCAAAAAAAATGTTTTTGTTCTTGCAAACAGAATTTCTAGATCAGTGTCAATGTTAGTTTCAAAATATGACTAATATTTCCAATAGAAGTTCTTTGAATTGGTGATATTACTGGAGTACTCTTAAGCCCAATATAACCCATGATCTGCTCTTCCAATCTCCTCACCCATTTCCTGTCCTATGGCACTTTCTTATGCCAGTGGAGTAGATGCATTACCTGCCTTTTCACTTTTTCCTTCCCTACCATCATGAGATGCAAGTATTCTTTCCAAGGGAAGTGTCCGAGAGTCCGTAGAGTGAAGTGTATTTAATTGTCAAACGTATCAGCAATAGAACAATGAAATTCTTACTTGCAGCAGCATAATAGGCCTATATACAGAATACTCATAAATAAACCAAAATTCAATAACAATAACCACAATAGTGAAAAAATAATAATTTGATGCAACCAAAGGCAGTCCATAGACAATAGGTGCAGGAGTAGGCCATTCGTCCCTTCGAGCCAGCACCACCATTCAATGTGATCATGGCTGATCATTCTCAATCAGTACCCCGTTCCTGCCTTCTCCCCATACCCCCTGACTCCGTTATCCTTAAGAGCTCTATCTAACTCTCTCTTGAATGCATTCAGAGAACTGGCCTCCACTGCCTTCTGAGGCAGAGAATTCCACAGATTTACCACTCTGACTGAAAAAGTTTTTCCTCATCTCCGTTCTAAATGGCCTACCCCTTATTCTTAAACTGTGGCCCCTGGTTCTGAATCTGTGGAATTCTCTGTCACAGAAGGCAGTGGAACCCAATTCACTGGATGTATTGAAGAGAGAGTTCGATATAGGTCTTGGGGCTAATGGGATCAAGGTCTTGGGGCTAATGGGATCTGGAAAAAGCAGGAACGGGGTACTGATTTTGGATGATCAACCATGATCATATTGAATGCGGGTGCTGGCTCGAAGGGCTGAATGGCCTGCTCCTACACCTATTCTGTATCGTAGCTGATCACTTCCACTGTAATTCATCCAACGATTATATTGGCTCAAAGAAAGACATTGATTCATCTTATTTTTTATTTTCACTCTCTTCATTAACGCATTATGACCTGCTTTTTGTAACACATCATACTTCTTTGTCGTTCCTTAACTACTCCCATTTACAACTCATCCCTACAACCCACACCTCAACCTATCATAGATGTTCACTTTGTCCCAACCTTCCTCCATCTGCAACTTGCATTGAACATTTTTTTTCGCTCTTACCCAGCTCTCATGAAGGTTCTTTAATCTGAAACTGATTGTGTTACTTTTCATAGATGCTGCCCGACCTGCTGAATGTTTCCTTTTCTTCTTTTGTTCCAATGTTACTGCATACGATCAAGCTAATAGGCAATAAAGCAGAACATAATTTAAAATTGCACAAATGGAAGGAAGTCTCAATTAATTAAGCAAGGTTAAAGTTAACTTGAATTTTATTGGAATCAAACAACTTTGTGTAAAATTGCTTGTCTAATAATTTTTGTACTACTCTCCTACATTGCTGTCAACTATGTTTTTCATTCAGCGTATTCGACATCACTATTTATTTGTTCATGCAATGATCATTTAATCCAAGCAAATGTTGAACTGTCATTGCTCTTAAAAGGAAAATTTGGCAATCGACTTTGAAGAGGAAATGTTTCAAACCAACTGGGATCTTAAGATGTTCGGCCATCATATAGCTGAGTATCGACGTAACTGAAAGCAGGATATGCTTTTTGTTGCAATCATTTCCTGTACCCAACATAACTGATGCAAGGAAGACTTGGTATCAAGTTTCAGTTCATTTTTGAGCTCATAGGGTGAGGTGAAATATTTGGGATCTGTTAGATAAGATGTGAGTTATAGTAAACGATGTAAAAATCAAATTCGACAAAGAATTGTCCAAGAGTGAGTTGTACAGCAGTGTAACTGTTAACGTTAAATAACTGGAGTTTTCCCCTGCTGAAGGACAGAGAGGGATTAGTAGACACATTTCCACATTGTCAAATTGAGCCTGAGTATTTTTCATGGGAAGATGTGTGGAAATTCAAGATTTATGGTCTCTGAGTCATAAAGCACAGAAACAGGCCCTTCAGCCCAACTTGCCCACGCTAACCAAGATGCCCCATCTACAATAGCCCCACCTGCCTGTGTTTGGCCCATATCCCTCTTAACCTTTGCTGTCCATGTACCTGTCGAAATGCCTTTGAAATGTTGCTGTAGTACCTACCTCAACTGGCAACTTGTTCCATATACCCACCATGCTATTAAATCTTTCCCCTCTCACCTTAAACCGCCTTGTGGTCATGCCCACTATCCTGTTCTCATTAGGGATGGAAGAAAATGAATTTCCAATTTGAATCACAGATCAAAGATAAAAGAAGAACACCATAAAGCCAGGTTCAGATTTTTAACAGCTGCAGCGTTTAGTATCTACCAGTCCAGCATTTTATTCAAAGGTAGACACAAAATGCTGGAGTAACTCAGCGGGTCAGGCAACATCTCGGGAGAGAAGGAATGGGTGACGTTTCAGGTCGAGACCCTTCTTCCGACTGATGTCAGGGGAGGGGGTGGGACAAAGATAAAATGTAGTCGGAGACAGGAAGACTCGCGGGAGAACTGGGAAGGGGGAGGGGATAGAGAGGGAAAGCAGGGACTATCTGAAGTTAGAGAAGTCAATGTTCATACCACTAGGGTGTAAACTACCCGAGCAAAATATGAGGTGCTGTTCCTTCAATTTGCGCTGGGCCTCACTCTGACAATGGAGGAGGCCCAGGACAGAAAGGTCAGATTGGGAGGGGGAGTTGAAGTGCTAAGCCACCAGGAGATCAAGTAGGTTAAGACGGACTGAGTGGAGGTGTTCAGCGAAACGATCACGGAGCCTGCATTTGGTCTCGCCGATGTAGAGAAGTTGACACCTGGAACAGCGTATACAGTAGATGAGGTTGGAGGACATGCAACACCTGTCCCTTTACCTCCCCCCTCGACTCCATCCAATGACCCAAACAGTCTTTCCAGGTGAGGCAGAGGTTCACCTGCACCTCACACTTGCTCAGCTTAAATTCCATCTACCATTTTTCCACCACTTTCTGTAGGTGATCTTATGTTCCACTGTATATTGTGACAGCTGTCCTCACAGTCTGCGACCCCAGCAATCTTGGCATCATCTGCAAACCTATCTTAACTAATCGATCTATGCTCATGTCCAAGTTATTTACATATATATCAAAACAACAGAAGTCCCAGTACAGATCTCTGTGGAACTCCGCTGGTCACTGACCAACTTAAATATTGTCTGTCAACCACAACCCTCTTCTATCAGTAAGCCAGTTATGAATCCATATAAGCAAGTCACTTAATCTTATGCATCTTGAGCTTCTGGAATAGCCTACCATGAAAGCCTAACTTGGACAGGTTAAGAGAGTGAGCAGAGAAGTGGCAGATGAAATTCAGTTTAGCAAAGTGCAGAGTCATGCATTTTGATAATAAGTATAAAGGCGTAGTTTATTTTCTAAATGGAGAGAGAATCCAGAAATCGGAGATGCATTGGGACTTGGGAAGGACTCCCAAGGTGTAGGACTCCCAAAAAGTTCATTTGCAAGTTGAATCAGTAGTAAGGAAGGCAGATTCAATGCAAGCATTTATATCAAGAGAACTAGAATACAAAAACAGATGTAATGCTGAGACTCTATAAGGCGCTGGTCAGGCCGCATTGGGAGTACTGTGAGCAAATGTGGGCCCCATATCTGAGGAAGGATGTGCTGGCTCTGGAGAGGATCCAGAGGAGGTTTACAAGAATGATTCTAGGAATGAGTAAGTTGTCATATGATGAGTGTTTGACAGCACTGGGCCTCTATTCATTGGAGTTTAGAAGGTTGAGGGGGGACTTTATTGAAACTTACAGAATAATGAAAGGCATAGATAGAGTGGATGTTAAAAGGATGTTTCCACTGGTGGGAGAGGCCAGAGGTCATAGCCTCAGAATTAAAGGGCGCTCTTTTAGAAAGGAGGTGAGGAGGAACTTCTTTAGTCAGAGGGTAGTTAATCTGTGGAACTCATTGCCACAGAGGGCTGTGGAGGCTGTCAGTGGATATTTTTAAGGCAGAGATAGACATATTCTTTATTAGAACAGGTGTCAAGAGTTATGGGGAAAAGGCAGGAAAATGGGATTAGGAGGCTGAGATCAGCCATGATTGAGGCGGAGTGGACTCAGTGGGCCAAATGACCTAATTGTACTTCGAAAACCTGTGAACTTATGAAATGCCTTTAAAATCTATGTAAACTGAGCTTGCCTGTAACGAGCTGCACATGATATTGGTCCTCTTGTGATCACTGAAACTAACCAGGTCAGTTAGTTAAAATCGCATATATCCTGTTTTGGCCTTTTTTTATTTTCAATATTTTTATCATCAAATTATTTTTGAACTCGGTTAATGAATTTATCTTGGTGGGATTTGAATATGACCCTAGCTTTTCTTCTGCGAAACCACAATGACTTGGTTACTGTCTTTGCATTTGTGACCTTATCAATACTACCTTGATGTTAAACTAGCTGATACCAGGTCATGGTGAGCTACAATTTTGTGCACTAATTTGGAAATCTGTGGCTTTTGCTTTTTGTTCCATCACGAGCTAATTGATCATTGATCGCCTTCCTCTACCCAAGATTTAACGGGCTGAAAAATACTGTTTGTAACCTTGGTATCCTATTTGTGATGGACGAAGAAGAGTTTTAAATCACCATGCTAAATATTCGCACCAATCTCAGTAGTGCACCCTGGCTGTAAAATATACCACCTACAAACAGCACTACAGGGCATGACAATGAATGCTATTCTTTGCAATGGCAAGCAGATCCTGAAAAATGAAAATACAAAACATTTCTGTGAACCGAACTAAATATTGTTTTTCATTCATGTTACCATGTGCACTTCATGGACTCAAACAGTTGACTGATCAAGGACAGAGGTGATTAATAAAAGCATTTTCAATTTGTGAGTTGCAAATTACTATGAGTGTAGTAGTCAAAATCAATTATTTTCATTGTTCAATCCACTTGTTCCGTCAAAATGAAAAAAGTTGCTAACCACAAGTTGTGTCTCTTTGATGCTTGTTTTGGCAGCAACTTTATTTCAGATTTTCACTGAATGCAGTGATTTTAGCTTTGAAATTTGGCTCTATCCCTTACATTAAAATCTTTATATAAAATCTGTCATATTATATTTCTTTATATAAAATCTTTCCATATTAATTTTTATTCTTTCAAGTGAGGGTACTTACTGGTCCAACTCTTTAATTCCAACCAAGATCCTATATCAAAGCTAGTCTCATTTGCCCACATCTGGCTCATAAATCACTCCTATCCATGTACCTGTCTTTTAAAAGCTGTTATAGTACCTGCCTCCACCACCTGCTCTGACAGCTTGTTCCTTATATCCACCACCCTCTGAGTGAATAGGTTGCCCCTTGGGTTCCTATGAAATCTTGACACTCTCATCTTCTGGTTCTTGATTCCCCTTCACTGGGTAAAATAGTCTGCATTCACCCTATCTATTCCCCTCATGTCAATGATATCTTCTAACAAAAATGTTTCTAAACTGTAAGACGAAATTTTCCGTAAATACCTTCAGATAATACCTTTATTAATAGAAAGGTTTCAATAGACAATAGTCAATAGGTGCTGGAGGAGGCCATTCGGCCCTTCGAGCCAGCACTGCCATTCAATGTGATCATGGCTGATCATTCTCAATCAGTACCCCGTTCCTGCCTTCTCCCCATACCCCCTGACTCCGCTATCCTTAAGAGCTCTATCCAGCTCTCTCTTGAACGCATTCAGAGAATTGTCCTCCACTGCCTTCTGAGGCAGAGAATTCCACAGATTCACAACTCTCTGACTGAAAATGATTTTCCTCATCTCAGTTCTAAATGGCCTACCCCTTATTCTTAAACTGTGGCCCCTTGTTCTGGACTCCCCCAACATTGGGAACATGTTTCCTGCCTCTAACGTGTCCAACCCCCTAATAATCTTATACGTTTCGATAAGATCTCCTCTCATCCTTCTAAATTCCAGTGTATACAAGCCTAGTCGCTCCAGTCTTTCAACATATGATAGTCCCGCCATTCCAGGAATTAACCTAGTAAACCTACGCTGCACGCCCTCAATAGCAAGAATATCCTTCCTCAAATTTGGAGACCAAAACTGCACACAGTACTCCAGGTGCGGTCCCACTAGGGCCCTGTACAACTGCAGAAGGACCTCTTTGCTCCTATACTCAACTCCTCTTGTTATGAAGGCCAACATTCCATTGGCTTTCTTCACTGCCTGCTGTACCTGCATGCTTCCTTTCAGTGACTGATGCACTAGGACACCCAGATCTCGTTGTACGTCCCCTGTTCCTAACTTGACACCATTCAGATAATACTCTGCCTTCCTATTCTTACCACCAAAGTGGATAACCTCACACTTATCCACATTAAACTGCATCTGCCATGCATCCGCCCACTCACACAACCTGTCCAAGTCACCCTGCAACCTCATAGCATCTTCCTCACAGTTTACACTACCACCCAGCTTTGTATCATCTGCAAATTTGCTAATGGTACTTTTAATCCCTTCATCCAAGTCATTAATGTATATTGTAAATAGCTGCGGTCCCAGCACCGAGCCTTGCGGTACCCCACTAGTTACTGCCTGCCATTCTGAAAGGGACCCATTTATCCCCACTCTTTGCTTTCTGTCTGTCAACCAATTTTCTATCCATGTCAGTACCCTACCTCCAATACCATGTGCTCTAATTTTGCCCACTAATCTCCTATGTGGAACCTTGTCAAAGGCTTTCTGAAAGTCAAGGTACACCACATCCACCGGCTCTCCCCTGTCAATTTTCCTGGTTACATCCTCAAAGAATTCCAGAAGATTAATCAAGCATCTATATGAACACTGGCTATTATTGATGGGATGACTATATAACTCTTGCTCCATCTGCTAAAATAGCCTTAATGCAGAACTTATAGCGTCGTGACTGTTTATTGTTTTTCCAAAATTATTTTGTTTTTCAGAACAATATTTCAATATTATTTAACCTAAAAAATATATTTCCATGAGGAGAGATATGATCTCAAACAATAGTAATATGATGGAAGCATTGGTTTTATTAATGTAGTAAAGTTACTGATATGGTGAATACTTCTTCCATTGTGGTTGTCAATTAATATACTTTGACTGCTTATTCTTTAACCTCCTGCACACGTTAGTATTGTGGGGCTTTTAGATTATTGTGTTTTTCTGGTAATTGAACAGTGAAGTTTGAAAGAAGATAGATGCAGGATTTATTATGGAGGGCATTACTCATTTCCTTTGGGACAAGATGCAACATTTAAACCAGAGTCATGTGGCCGAGTATCAATACTAAAATTATACTGGATGGGATGATAAAATCATGGATTTGGAGAAACATGGAAAACTGGGTGGTTAAATAAGATTACAGACCATCCCTGGGTTACAAGTACCTGACTTATGGATACCTGCACATTCAAACGAGTTCCAATAATATTAATAAATCCAAAAGTCTGGTGTCTGTACATAAGTTTATTCCAAAGAATAGTAGAATTAGTTTCCTCTCTCCAATTTTAATAGGTGCTCTTTCTTGACAGTCCTGTGTGTGTTATTATAGCATTCATTACAGTTCTGTGGAGTGCAATATTGAGTGGTTTTCCCAACTTGGAGACAAGTTGGACATCTATAAAAACTAAACCCGTGGGTTACCTAGTAACAACCTTACTTCCACATGTAGAGGATGAATACTAACACAGATTGGTTGAACTAAATCAACAAACAATCTGCCAGAGGGACTCAGCAAGTTGAGCAGTATCTGTGTGCACAGTAGGAGAAGGAACGTTTCAGGTTGAAATTCTACATCAGGACTTCTTTTCTCTCAGATGCTGCTCGACCACAGAGTTCCTCCAGCAGAAAGTTTGTTGCTCCACGTTTGAGTATCTAGAGTCTCAGACTGAATGGCTAATTCAATCTTCTGACCTTTTGTCTTGCTCTGTGGCTACATAACTATAAACCATTTGGGAGCTTACACTTGTGTTACCAGTTGGGTTCACTTTGTATTGCTCAGTTTATTTGCATTGAGATATTTTTTAATTTCTTTCTTTTTTTCTTTCAGCCAGATGAATTATATTTTGATGAAGGGGACATACTTTATATTTCAGATAATGTAAGTTTCTAATTGATTTGTATCATCTAGATTGATAAATCAAATTTTTTATGATCTTAATTAGATTTTTATTTAAACTATAATTTTGCTTTAAGAGTGATCCCAATTGGTGGAAAGGCACATGCAGAGGTCGAACAGGATTAATTCCAAGTAACTATGGTAAGCAGAGAATAGAGTTTTTATATTTGATTTAGCAGCAGACTAAAAATGTCTCGGATATTTATTGTTGAACTCTTTGAATAATACCAGTGAATCAGTGCTTTGTCTTGAATAATTTTGAGCCTATTGAAAGTAATTAAAAATAAAAAGAATAAGAATTAGACCATTCATCCTCTTGTGCTTGCTTTACCATTCAATAAGATCATGGCTGATCTTTACATCAGCACCACTTTGTGACTTTTAGTGTAGAGATACAGCATGGAAACAGGCCCTTCGGCCCACTGGATACACACCGACCAGTGATTCCCGCACATTAACACTGTCCTACACATACTAGGGACAAATTACATTTATACCAAGCCAATATACTTACAAACCTGTACGTCTTTGGAGTGTGGGAGGAAGTTGACGATCTTGGAGAAAACCCATGAAGGTCATGGGGATAGATACAAAATGCTGGAGTAACTTAGTGGGCAGCATCTCTGGAGAGAAGGAATGGGTGACGTTTCAGGCCAAGACCCTTCAGACTAATGTCAGGGGAGAGGGAGATACATAGATAAGGAAGTGAAAGGTAAAAATAGGATAAAGGAAAATGTAGAATAGATCATTGTTAGCTGGGAGAAGATAACAACAGAGCAAACAGAGCTGTGGTAGCGAGTCTGGGTTAAAACGTGGTCGTAGAGTCGGAGAGCAAGAGGAATCACAGGCGGAGCAGCAAGAGAGAATGATGCTGAACTTTCGTTGGAGAGAGGGGGAGAACTTCTTCAAAGTAGACATACATTGAGGAGATTTCGCAGTGGAGCGACAAAATGTGTAGGAAGAAACTGCAGATGCTGGTTTAAACCGAAGATAGACACAAAATGCTGGAGTAACTCAGCAGGACAGGCAGCATCTCTGGCGAGAAGGAATAGGTGACATTTCAGGTCGAGACCCTTTGTACAAACTCCGTCAGAATCAAACCCAGGTTCCTGGCGCTATAAGGCAGCAACTCTACCGCTGTGCCGCCCACTTCCTTGCATTAACATCCATTTCATTCAATAACATTCAATTCACTAAACATCCATTTGTATCTGATATTGTTTAAGGTTGACTTGTCATTCATTGTCATTACCTTTGTCATATTGTCTGATTATCAACATTGACTAGAAATTCAACTGGTTCAATCACATAAATAATGTGGTTCCAGGATAAATCACAGACTGGATGTCCTGATGCTCATGACACTCAACCATTTTCCGCCATCTATAAGGTAGAAATCAGTAGTGTGGTTGAATATTCTCGAATTGCCCAAATGACAGCAGCTCCAAAATTTCTGGGATGTTGAGGATATTTCTGGCAAGAACACCACCCACAGTTACTTTTGAAAAGGAGATGGTGAGTCACCTTGAACAGCTGTAGACAGTGGGTTTGTTTTTTGAGGAGAGATTAAACAGACAAAGGTTTATTGTTGTACCAAAATGGAACAATGAAATTCTTACTTGCAGCAGCACAGCAGTTTTGTAACACAGTACTCAATAGATAATATATGAAACAAATATTTAAAAAAGGATTTAATAAATTTTTTAAAACACAATATAATTCAAAGAACAAAACAAAGCCCGAAGTCCCTAGTTCAACAAAGGCAGTTCGTAATTCGGAGTTTAGTTGGAGTTTGTAGTGTTCATTAGCCTGATGGTTGTTGGGAAGAAGCTGTTCCTGAATCTAGATGTTACCGTTTACAGACTCCTATACCACCTTCCCGATGGCAGGAATGAAATGAGAGTGTGGCCATGATATTGTGGGTCCCTAATGATGCTGGCTGCCGTTTTGAGACAGTGGCCCCTATGGATGCCATTGATGGTATAGGTGATGCTGTACTGATGGGCTGTGTTCACCACTTTTTCTAATCTCCTTCGGTCCTGGGCGCACGAGTTGTTGAACCAGGCCATGATGCAACCGGTCAACATACCTTTTACCATACATCTGTAGAAGTTCAAGAGAGTATTCATTGACATACCAAGTCTCATATAATCATAGTCACAGAGCATGGAAACCGGCCCTTCGGCCCAATTTGCCCATGCCGACCAGATGCCTTAACTACACTACTCCCACCTGCCACCGTTTGGCCCATATCCCTTTAAACCTTTCCTACATGTATGTACCTGTCCATTGTCTTTAAAATGTTGTTATAGAATTGATTAAAACATATTTGTGGATCCTCGGCCTTCCTCTTCTAAAGTCAACCATCAGTTCCTTGCTTTTACTGACATTGAGAGCAAGATTGTTGTTCTGGCACCATTCAATCAGATGATCGATTTTCCCTCCTACACTCTAACTCTAATTATTTATAATTGTCCAATAACTGTGGTCTGATCAGCAAATTTGAAGATGGAGATGGAACTATATTCGAATACACAGTCATGGGTATAGAGTGGATAGAGCAGGGGCAGAGCCCACAGGCTTGAGGTGTGTCTGTGCTGATGGTTATCGAGGAGTAAGTGTCGTTGCCAGTTCATGCCGATTGTGTTCTGTTAATAAGGAAGTCGAGGATTCAGTTGCACAGGGGATGATGGTGTTGAACGCTGAGCTGTAGTCTACGAACAACAGCCTGATATATTTGTTTTTATTGTCCAAGTGGCCTATTGCAGAGTCGAGAGATGCATCCCCTGTTGATTGAGATCACATCCCCTGTTGATCTATTGTGGCAGTAGACAAAATGTAGTGAGTCCGGGCTCTTGTTGAGCAAGGAGTTGATATGCACCATGACCAACCCCTCAAAGCACTTCATTACCACAGCCGTTAGTGCCACCAGTCAGTAGTCATTGAGGCATTTCACCGTAGTATTCTTGGGCACCGGTATTATTGATACCCTTTTAAATCAGGTGGGAACCTCGGGAATGAGAGGTTGAAGATATCCACAAACACTCTAGCCAGTTGGTCGGTGTAGGTTCACACTCCTGAAGGATCATCTGATGTTGGCTTGCAGGCAGGTGGGACTGGGGTCGATGGGGCATGTTAGCCAGCATGGGCAAGTTGGGGCGAAGAACCTGTTTTCACTCTATGCCACTATGTGATTGTGATTGCAATACCATTGAGGTCTATGGGGACCCGGGAAGACACATCAAAGCCTGCAAAGAACGTATTGAGCTCAACTGGGAGTTATGCCTTGCTGTGGTTTGAGCTGCCGCTTGATTTTGTCATGTCATGGCGTGCAAGCCATGCCACAGCTGCCGAACATCTGCCTTGTCCTCCAGTTAAAAGTGAAAGTTCCATTTAGCCTTTTTGATTACCTTTATATGGAGTTTACCATGAGGCAATCATATTGAAATGTACACAGCAATTGTGGGGAGCTTGAAGAAGAGTTGATATTTCCCCTGACTCTGGTATCTAGCACATGACATACCAGTCTCAAAATGTGGGGATGATGATTCAAAATGGGGCTAAAGGACATTTCTTGACTGAGAGAGTAGTGAATCTTCGGAGAGTTGTCAAGGGCAGGGTGTTGAGTGTATTTCAGATGGAGATAGAAAGATTTTTGGATATTATTGAAGGATATTTTATTAATACAGTAAAGTGGTGCTGAGGAAAATGTCAACCATGATCTTATTGAATGGCAGAGGAAGCACAAGGGGCTAAATCATCTTCTGCTTTGTCGCTGTTTTTAGTTCCTTGCAAGAGACTCAACACTATTCAGGAAAAAGCAACCCACTCGATTGTCACCCCATCTACATTAAATACCCCCACCACTGGTGAACAGTGATTGCAAGTGTGTACCATCTATACAATGCATTGCGGTTTCCCGTTTTCGCTGTTCTGATAGTATCTTCGATCCAAGATAAAGACCAGCTGGCAAATGGGAATGCCACCACCTACAGGCTCACTTCCAAGTCGCACATCCGTCTGGCTTGGAGATATATTGCCATGACTTCATTGACATTTAGTCTGAATGTTTGAACTCCTTATCCAACAGTACTTCACCAAATGAACTGACAGTGCAAAAGGGTGGCTTACCATCCCTTTTGAAGGGCAATTGGGGGTGGTCAATAAATGCCAGCTTTTCCAGCCAAACCCACATGCATAAAGATAAGAGACTAGAAAGTCGATTTTGAAACCGAGCATCTTTAGTAATGGCACTGCTGCAATTGCAACCCTAATACCTTTTTCTTAAACTGATGGAACTAACAGAGTTGCGTAGTCCCCTCCCTGGTGATGATATTAAAGTTAAAGCCCATGATGGATTAATTATTCCCTATCAGCTAAATGTGTTCCGGAAT
Organism: Rhinoraja longicauda; assembly: GCF_053455715.1. Taxonomy (NCBI): domain Eukaryota; kingdom Metazoa; phylum Chordata; class Chondrichthyes; order Rajiformes; family Arhynchobatidae; genus Rhinoraja; species Rhinoraja longicauda. The sequence goes on along the minus strand of NC_135955.1, from coordinate 60,593,934 downwards.
TTTATGTGATGATTTAATACTTCTGTAAATTCCACGATTAAGAAAAATTAATACTGTTTTCATGAGAAAAGTAATTTCCAAGTTCTTTCTGCAGTTGCTGAACACGTAGAATCGATTGACAACCCTTTACATGAAGCTGCCAAACGCGGTGAGTCTAACTGCAAAACCAAACAAGCGAAACTTTCAACCAGCATGAAATGGAATCACCAAGAAGTACATTTAAGATCTATATTTTCAGTTCTTATTATTAAGCAAATCTTCTGAATATGTGCTTTTGGCCCTCTAGATTTCCATCAAATGTCACTAATTGCCCATGGAAATCATCAGACTATTTTAACAATTTGAAAGTATGCACATAATTGTGTTTTCTGATTACTTCAAGGTTTGATGGTGCAGGAAATGTATCTCCATGTAATATTACATCTATATTTAATAAATATTCTGGGGACATGCTTTTCAAACTAGTTATTGAGTAGGTTTTATTCCCCAGTGGGAGCCAAGAAGTGTAACAAATGTTTTGCCTCCTGGAGCTAATATTGGAGTTATGAGTATCAGAAGATAAGGATTTCCCTTAAACGTACTTATCTCAAATTGCGAACCTGATACAAAATCTACCCAACAAGAGAAATGTGGGTTTAAATATATTTGGATGGTCTGGGTGGTTATCACACTCTTGGTAATCATTGCTCTGGCCATACAGATTTCCCATGAATGCTGATGGCTAAGTATTTTTGTTTATTTTCACCACTGTCTGCAGTTAAGTAGATGTGCAGTATATTAAATAGCTTATTTATTGCTATTTTTCTATTTACTATTAAGATCACATCTTTTTTTTCAATGTGAAGTATGAAATTCTAGTGATGCTTTTGATATTTCAGGAAATGAAAGCTGGTTAAAGGAATGTTTAGATAACAGAGTGGCAGTGAATGCTTTGGATAAAGCTGGAAACACAGCTCTTTATTGGGGTTGTCATGGAGGACACCTGGGTAAGGGCTCTTCCTGCTTACAGTAAATTCATCATCTTTGTTTAGATGTTGCATTCTGGTTATTGTCATGGATGGGCGACATAAATTTGATCGAGGTTCTTTCTTGCTTGCAAATTCTTGGCAGTTCTTTTGCATAATTTAGTATTTAGGAGTTAAGAAACACTTCAAATTTCAAACAAGACTCCCTCAAACAACACTACCATATAGATTGATTAAATCTAAGCATGTTGAGTGATTTGGTTAGAGCCGTGTTTCATTAAGTCTACCTTAATTAAAGCTCATGGGGTAAAAACAAATGTTTTACAGCTATTTATTAACCTGTCTCTTCAAAGCAATGATCATCTGTAGGTTGCAAGTGTGTTTGGCAGACTGAAACCTATGAAATTAATAATACAAGGTGAACCATTTTAAGAATGATAAAAAGGATTTGTACATACATAAAAGGTAAACATTGCTTTTAGCATTATTTGGAGTTCAACATAGAACAGTACAGCAGAGCAACAGGCCCTTCGGCCCATAATGTCAGTACCACTCCATGATGCCAAGATAAAAAAATCTTACCTGCCAGCAGATGACCCATACCCCTCCGTATCCTGCATTTAATTATATTTTCCTGGATAGACAGTACATAATAATTTGCTTGCTCTGTCACATTATATTTCCTTCTTAAAATAATCTACATCAGTTTTTTTCTGTGGGAGTTAAAGCCACCATGTGATTTAATTGTAAGAACAAGCTAACCATTATGTATAAATTGAAAATAACACACAAAAAGAAAATCACTTTTCTTCCCCCCCCCCCTATTTATACACCGATGAGCTAAAACATTCTGACCACTGACAGGTGAAGTGAATAACATTGATTATCTTGTTACAATGGCACCTGTCAAGGGGTGGGATATATTAGGCAGCAAGTGAACAGTCAGTTCTTGAAGTTGATGTGTTGGATGCAGGAGAAAAGATCTGAGCGACTTTGACAAGGGCCAAATTGTCGTGGCCAGATGACTGGGTCAGAGCATCTATGAAACGGCAAGGCTTGTGGGGTGCTCCTGGTCAGCAGTGGTGAATACCTACCGACAGTGGTCCGAGGAGGGACAAACCACAAACCGGCCACAGGGTGTTGGGCACCCAAGGCTCATCGATGCGTGATGGCAACGAAGGCTGTCCCGTCTAGTCCTAACTGACAGTCTACTAGTCTACTGTGGCACAAGTCATAGAAAATTTTAATAGTGGTCACGGGAGGACTGTGTCACAATACACAGAGCATTGCACCCTGCTGCATATGGGGCTGCGTAGCCGCAGACCGGTCAGAGTGCCCATGATGACCCCTGACCACCGTCGAAAATGCTTAAATTGGGCATGTGAGCGTCAGAACTGGACCTTGCAGCAGTGGAAGAAGGTCGCCGTTTTCTTTTAGATCATGTGGATGGCCGTGTACGTGTGCGCCGTTTACCTGGGGAAGTGATGGCACCAGGATGCACTGTGTGAAGACGACAAGCCTGTGGAGGGAGTGTGATGCTCTGGGCAATGTTCTGCTGGGAAACCCTGGGTCCGGCCATTCATGTGGACGTCAATTTGACACGTGTCACCTACCTAAACATCGTTGCAGGCCAGATACACCCCTTCATGGCAATGATATTCCCTGATGGCAGTGGCCTCTTTCAGCAGGATAATGCGCCCTGCCACGCTGCATGCATTGTTCGGGAATGGTTTGAGGAACATGATGAAGTGTTCACAGTGTTGCCCTGGCCTCCAAATTCTCCAGATCTCAATCCGATTGAGCAACTGTGGGATGTGCTGGATCGACAAGTCCGATCCACGGCAGCTCCACCTCGCAACTTACAGGACTTGAAGGATCTGCTGCTAATGTTTTGGTGCCAGAAACCACAGGACACCTTCAGGGGTCGTGTCGAGTCCATGCCTTGGCGGCACATGGAGGCCCAACAGCATATCAGGCAGGTGGTCATAATGTTTTGGCTCATCAGTGTATTTACCTGAACCAAGGTTAGGCAGAAATTTTAGCCAACAAGTTGGTGATAGATATAGTATATAGCAGAGGTGATATGAACAAACATGCTTCATAGACTCTAAATATTCTTAACAACAGTCTAGGTAGGATAACCAAACCAGACTGGTTTTCAATAATCTAGAAATACAATGGTGACTGACTAGCTCGCTGAATTTGTCAGTAGAACCTGAAAGGGTAGTACTGCCACTCCAGCCTGCAGTTCTTCCAATGTATCATATAATTCTCCAATCCTCTACCCTACCCTAAGTCTGAAGAAGGGTCTCAACCCAAAACGACACCCATTTCTTCTCTCCAGCGATGCTGCCTGTCCCACTGAGATACTCCAGCTTTTTGTGTCTATCTCTACCCTACAAAGTTGGATGGCACCAACTGGCCAAGTTTGGCTTGTTCACTAGAACCCCTTGCTGTTAAGCTGTAGAATTGCATTTGTTTGTATCACAGCAGTACCCCGGTGCAAGGTTTCAAATGATAATGTTTCAGCTCTCTTGTTCAGCACCATGCTTTCCTGGATGAAGTTAAAAACTGAGAGCAATCATTTTAACTGTATTCTTGGTTAACTATTGGCTGTTTGTTTTATCTAGGAATAGTAAAGCTTCTGCTTTCCCAACCAAATATCGAATTAAATCAACAGGTATGTCAATTATTTAACTTGAGGTTTAGGTCTGAAATGATACGGGTTTTGATCAGTAAATCTCACAGTTTCTGCAGTGATGTTAACTCCATAAGTATATTTCAGAGCTTACTGATGTTACTGAGCTACAAATATCATGACCAATTTTTCACCAATTATAATGGCTTAATAGTAATGTAGGGAAAATCTGACTTTGTCCTTATTTGCTGTGGTCCTCGCCAATTGATTCAGCATTGAATTAACCACGATGGCTTGAACAAAAAGATGACTGAATAATTTGGGGGCTAGCTAGTACAAAGCCGAATGACAGTGTAACAAGTTTTTTGCAGTGTAACAAGTCATAATTACTGCAGGAATATAACTGCAGATGCTGGTTCAAATCGAAGGTAGACACAATATGATCAGTCTGAAGAAGAGTCTCGACCTGAAACGTCACCCATTCCTTCTCTCCTGAGATACTGCCTGACCCGCTGAGTTACTCCAGCATTTTGTGTCTACCTCCAAGTAATAATTACTTGTCTCTCTGCTCTAAAGCAAGGACTCTTAGAAGAATATGAGTTGTGAATTTAAAGATGTTTATTTTTTATTATGCCTGCTTTTCTTTCTTTGTCTCTTTCTTAATTCCATGTATACTTTGTGATCTTTATTCCATGTCCTGTTTTTACCTCCTGCTTTGCTGTGCCTCCCAGTGAACATTCTCCGGTGTGGTGGTATGAAGATGTTCACTGATGACCTTCCTACTCCCAGTCTGCACAGATCCCATTTAGAGAGACCTCATTAGATTAGTGCTTGATTGCTCGAAATCTTCACGGACCATCCCTTGAAAAAGTCACAGGATAACTGTAGGTGAGGTAAATGCTGATGGTTGTTCACAGCAAAATCCAGGCAGTTCAATCTACCATTACTCCATTTCTCAATTGAAAGTGAGAAGACAGGCGAAGGCTGGAAAATGGTCTATATCATGCTTACTTGTCGTCTGTGGAAATTTCTTATTTTCTCTAATTTTAATTCCCATATTTAGTTTTATCATTGTGGTGATGAATTAAAGTTAATTCTAAATTGTGTTTGTGATTTTATAGTAAGGTGTTGACTTACATTGGGTGGGTGGGGGGGGGGGGGGGGATTTTGTTTATAAGCTCTTTTTTTCTTAATTTTTTTTGCAAGATTTCTTGAAGCTTATATTGTAAAAGAGGGAGCTGAAACTTTGCTTTATAATTCCTCTGTTTTAGGGTGAAGTATTATCCATGTTTTCTTAAAGGGCTCTGATGTGTGAACTGATACTCTCATACCTGGGAGTATAGACTTAGTTTTGTTATCGCACTTAATCATTCTTTTGGTTTATGTTCCTAATCCCTATTAATTTATTTATCAGTAACATCATAGAGTAAATTATGCAGAGGTAACATCATGAACGAGAAAATTCAGTCCCCAAGATCAAAGTTACGCAATTGTGCTGTTTCCAGTTTTTGGGGGCGTGTTTTACATAAAGAGAAGCCTTTACATGACAATGAGCCTTTTAAAACAGGAAATTTATGCTGTCAAAACTTGTGCCTTCCTTTGTGGTTTTGAAAGGGCATTGACAAGCAGAATTTCAGAAATAGGAAGGGAAAAAATAAAATTAAGAATATCACATTAATGTAGAGCCTTCTTTAACATCAGCTGGAGTCATAGTTATACAGCATGGAAACAGACTAAACAGCCCAACTCATCCATGCTGACCAAGATGCCTGATCTAAGATACTCCCATTTGCCCACATTTGGCCCATATCTCTGTTATTTGCCAGTTTTTAAAAAATATCAAAGTGTTAATCTAGTGTTGGAAGAGTAATATTTTCCTGCTTTACCAAATGGCAAACCATAAAGGTTTCTAACTTGCTAATAATATTGTAGCTGAAATGGTCAGATTATTACTTCCTGGTGATACTCTTAAGATATGATTGACACCTTCAATTACATACGCTGGTGTAAATTCGAGTTGCTTTCCATTTGTATAGAATAAACTGGGAGATACGGTTGTGCACGCTGCCGCATGGAAGGGATATGAAGATATCCTCGAGTTATTACTTTTGAAAGGTAAGTCTCCTAGGAAATATCTTATAGTACAATGTTAATTGTTATTTTCATCAATGCTATCCTACATCCAACATTCATACATTACCTTTGCTTATCTGCTTTTTTTCAATCTTTAATAATCTTAGTCAATTCCAAAATGCTTTTCTTTGGTTCACTTGCCAACAGTAATGAACAGGTAATAGAATGTCATGCATTCAGCAGATAGAATTCAAAACTGTCGTTCTTTCAGAGTGGAAGTGATAATTAAAAGTCTTTACAGTGGAGTATTTTTGTCTCACTTTATTTTGCTTTCATTTAGGTTTAGATTTATTGTCATGTGTATCGAGACAGTGAAAAGGTTTGTTTAGCATGCCATCCAATCAAGTCAGATAATTCTGCAAATAGATAAAATGAAGCCCAACTCGAGTACAAAAGGTAGAGTGAAGGGAAAGTTACTGTGTGCAAAATATAGTTCTCAGCATTATTGTGCAACAGTTCCAGAGACAAAGTCCAATGTCTGCAATAAATCTACTGATTCTGCTGTAATAGAAAAAGTGACATAGATTTGGGAATCGGAATTGATTGGCATGCAGTGTGGATTGGGATACTAGAATCTTACAACTAGATAAATGGGGTAATAGTACATTGAAGGCTAAAATCATTTCCATTTTAAATGTGAAAATAAAAATTAATGACATAGAAGTTTAAAGTTTAATGAAAAACAATGATATAATAATAGAAAGTATTGCAGACAGGTTTTTATTATAAAAGCTCTTTATTCTGAATGCTGAAATGATATCGAAGCAAGAACAAAACTTAGGAGTTGAGTATAAGAGTCAGGCAATTATGTTGTCACTTTATAAAACTTTGGCCCGGCCACATTTGGAGTGCTGTGTGCAGTTCTGGCCGGCCCATTACAGGGAGAATATGGAGCCTTCAGAGAGAATGCAGGAGAGGTTTACCAGAATGCTGCCTAGATTAGATATAGACTGCAAGGAGACGTTGGGTAAGCTTGGATTGTTCTCTCTGGTTGTTCGGAGGCTGAGGGGTGACTTGAAAGAAGCTTATAAAATCGTGAGAGGTATAGATAGGGTAGATAGTCAGAAACTTTATCCCCTGTGGAAATGTCAAAGACTAGAGGACATAGCTTTGATATCAGAGGGAGAATGTTTACAGGTGATGTGTGGGGCGTTAATTTTTGCACGAGAACATGTTGGGTGCCTGGACCGCCCTACCAGAGATGGTGGTGGAACCAGATATGATTGTGGTAGATGAGAGGTTTTTAGATAGGCACATGAATAATCAGGGATATTGATCACGTGCAGGCAGAGGAGATTAGTTTAACCTCATCATATTCGGCATAAATGTTGTAGGCAAAAGGGCCTGTTCCTGTGCTGCACTGTTCTGTGTTGGCCTGACTGACAACATGATTAATTAATAGATACAGCATGGAAACGGGCCCTTTGGCCCACCATGCTGACCATTGATCACCCATTATCCCACTTTTGGATCCACTCCCTACACACTCGAGGCAATTTACTGAGTCCAATTAAGCTGCAAACTGGCACATCTTTGGAATGTGTGGAGAAACCAGAGCACCTGGAGGAAACCCATGTGGTCACAGGAAAACCTGCAAACTCCACAGACAGCACCCAAGATGAGGAATGAACCTGGTTCTCTGGCATTGAGCGGTAACAGCTCTCTCAGCTGTGCCACTGTGAATGATATAGTATATTTTGTCCACAGGTGCCAGAATAGATCTGAAAAACAATGAGAAAAAAGTGCCGCTTGATATGGCTATCAATCCACAATGTTCTTCTCTTCTTAAGAAGAAATCTGGACAAGGTAAGATAAGTCAATGTAACTCATTCAATACATAATGCTGTGATTGAAGACTCTGTATGTAAAATGCAAATTTGTGAAACCTATATACTCTGTCCAAACTTTTTCCTTGACGCAATAAAGGTTGAACTTCATTCAAGAGGCAACTGTAACAGTCAAATATTTCCAAGAATTTTAGTGTTGTCTAAAGAGTCCAAGTATAAAGCAAATTTTTTTTTTAATGAAAGGTGAAAGGAGGCTTTCTGACAAGAGACCTCACAAAGCTTGTGTATCTTATGCACGAAAGGAGTGCTTCAATCTTGACAACACCTCGACAACTTGTACCCAACTTCATTGATTCCTTGGTTCTTCAGCAGCTTCTGATTCTTGTCATAATTCCCACTGGCTTTGAATAAAAACTTATTTTATGGACAAGGTGGTTTTCTAAGATTAATTAGCATGGCTGTAAATGAAAAAAATAAAAGCATAGTAACTTTTGTAAGATTTTGTTTTAACATGTTATTTGAGTTTGATAATACTTTCAGCCACATCCGATTTTACCTTTTTTGGGGCGTCATGAATCTTCTTCAGAAATAAACTTTATGAAGATCTTCTAAAGTTGCTTGACAGTTTTCCACTGTTCTCTTGAGGACCTTGGCCAGTCAGAGTCTTTCTCTTTGAAAACCATAGGTCTGCTCATCAGAAGCTTGCTCTAGTATCCAAATTTGGTCATGAGACTGAGTTGAGTCGTTTTCCCAGAATGGTTTGTGGTTGCCTGAATTAGATTACCACAACCACGATTTTTTTATGAATGAAAATATCAGGACGTTTTTTGCTAAGGTATACTATCAGAAAGACCCACGCTATGCCAAGCAAATTCTTGTGGGCTACTCTCTGCTGAGTTTCAGTTTAGTTAACTGAAGTTCACCATTTAATTCCTTGGAAAGGCCAGTGAAGAAATAAAACTGTGTTGCATTTAAGCTGGACATTCCACCCGCAGTCCAGGCACATAAATGGCCAACTTCAGCTGCAAGGGATATATTGATTAATTGTTCTTATGATTCGTTGAGTTTAAACAAATGCTCAAGTTCTTTTAATGATTTAACTTTAATGTTTTCATTATTATGTTTTTAAGATTTACTTTTTTTTGATAGCTTACGAATGTTTCGGTAAGTTGGGTTACATTCAGTCTTATTCAAAGTTCTTGATTACTTTATTTAGAAAGTTTAGGGGATGGCATATTTAACTGCCCCAATTTTTTGAGTGAGTGTTTACTGCATGTTCTGCATATATCCAAATCCAGCCTTTTCCCCAGTGTATGATGGTGTTATCAGAATATAATGGCATATACCCCGGTGCTGGCTCGAAGGGCTGAATGGCCTCCTCCTGCACCTATTTTCTATTATGTGATGCAAGGCTAAGATGGTGCAGAAGGTCAGCATTGATGTACAGAAAGATATTAGGGCCCTAGTTGATGTCTCCCTTAAAGTGGCAAAACATGATGCCTGGATTGGCATACCAGAATGATGCCTGGATTGGGGCTATTCGTTTCAGGGATAGGTTGGACACACTTGGATTGTTTTATGCTTGAGTATTGAGTATGCTTGCTTTTATAGTATTGATGAAGGGCATTGAGTATAAGAGTCAGGAAGTCATGATGTAGCTTTCAAGGACTTTGGTTGGGATGCTTTTCGAGTATCAAGTGTAGTTCTGGTTACAGGAAGGATGTGGAGGCTTTGGAAAGGATGCAGAGGGTGCTTACCAGAATGATGCCTGGATTGGGGATATTCGCTACAGGGATAGGTTGGACACACTTGGATTGTTTTCCTCCCTAATTTTTTTTCCCCCTAGAGAATGGTGTGTGCCTGGAACGTGCTGCCAGGGGTGTTGGTTGACCCAAAGGAACAGTAGTATTTAAGATACTTCTGGATAGACATACGGATATGCAGGGAATGGAGGCATGTGGATTATGTGCAGGCAGATAAGAGTTGTCTTGGCATCATGTTTGAAATTGTGGGTGGAAGAGCTACTTCTGTGATCTATGTTTTATGAGTATTGCTTTATTTCTAGAGCTTGTCAGCGTGCTTTTGAAAATCCACAGAGACGCTTGCTCTTCTGTGCTGTAGAATGCTTCATGAACATTCTCATCTCCATTTCATTTTGGTTTGGAAGTGTAATGCAATGATTCTGTTCTAAAGTCTTATGCAAACTCAAATCATGTATCCATTATAATGACTTTTTCATTTCCTTCCACGTCTATTTATCCTGCTTTACATTCCAATTTTCTATTTTTATTTGTATAGTTGCATGTTATCGCTCATTCTTGTCATCTGATTTTGTAACTTTAATTTATTTTTCTTCTCTGCATTTCTCTTTAATACCTTTTGCATCACTTGTTTTGAAGAAGGGTCTCGACCCGAAACATCACCCATCCTTTTCCTCCAGCAATGTTGCCTGACCCACTGAGTTACTCCAGCATTTCGTGTCTATCTTTGGTATATACAACAGCATTGGCAGTTCCTTTCTACAAAATTGTTACTTTCTTAAGTCTCTCACTACTCCCAGATGTACTAGTGGACAGAGGTCCTAGGGTGACGGAGGAACTGAAGGAAATTCACATTAGGCAGGAAGTGGTGTTGGGTAGACTGATGGGACTGAAGGCTGATAAATCCCCAGGGCTTGATGGTCTGCATCCCAGGGTACTTAAGGGAGTGGCTCTAGAAATCGTGGACGCATTGGTGTTCATTTTCCAATGTTCTATAGATTCAGGATCAGTTCCTGTGGATTGGAGGGTAGCTAATGTTATCCCACATTTTAAGAAAGGAGGGAGAGAGAAAATGGGATATTATAGACCAGTTAGCCTGACATCAGTGGTGGGGAAGATGTTGGAGTCAACTATAAAAGAAGAAATTGCAGAACATTTGGATAGCAGTAACAGGATCGTTCCGAGTCAGCATGGATTTACGAAGGGGAAATCATGCTTGACTAATCTTCTAGAATTTTTGAGGATGTAACTAGGAAAATGGACAAGGGAGTGCCAGTGGATGTAGTGTATCTCGACTTTCAGAAAGCCTTTCATAAGGTCCCACATAGGAGAATAGTGGGCAAGATTAGAGCACATGGTATTGGGTGGGGGTAGGGTGCTGACATGGATAGAAAATTGGTTGGCAGGCAGGAAACAAAGAGTAGGGATTAACAAAACCCTTTCAGAATGGCAGTCAGTGACTAGTGGGGTACCGCAAGGTGCTGGGACCGTAGCTATTTACCATATACATTAATGACTTAGATGAAGGGATTAAAAGTAACATTAGCAAATTTGAGGATGACACAAAGCTGGGTGGCAGTGTGAACTGTGAGGAGGATGCTATGAGGATGCAGGGTGACTTGGACAGGTTGTGTGAGTGGGCAGATGCATGGCAGATGCAGTTTAATGTGGATAAATGTGAGGTTATCCACTTTGGTGGTAAGAACAGGAAGGCAGATTATTATCTGAATGGTGTCAAGTTAGGAAATGGGGAAGTACAAAGAGATCTGGGTGTCCTTGTTCATCAGTCACTTAAAGTTAGCATGCAGGTACAGCAGGCAGTGAAGAAAGCTAATGGCATGTTGGCCTTTATGTCATGAGGAGTTGAGTATAGGAGCAAATAGGTCCTTCCGCAGTTGTACAGGGCCTTGGTGAGACCGCACCTGGAGTACTGTGTGCAGTTTTGGTCTCCAAATTTGAGGAAGGACATTCTTGCTATTGGGGGCGTGCTGCGTAGGTTCACTAGATTCATTCTTGGAATGGCGGGACTGTCGTATGTTGAAAGACTGGAGCGATTAGGCTTGTATACACTGGAATTTAGAAGGATGAGAGGGAATCTTATTGAAACAGAAAAAGATTATTAAGGGATTGGACATGTTAGAGGCAGGAAACATGTTCCCAATGTTGGGGGAGTCCAGAACCAGGGGCCACAGTTTAAGAATAAGGGGTAGGCCATTTAGAACGGAGATGAGGAAAAGCTTTTTCAGTCAGAGAGTTGTAAATCTGTGGAATTCTCTGCTTCAGAAGGCGGTGGAGGCCAATTCTCTGGATGCTTTCAAGAGAGAGCTAGATAAAGCTCTTAAAGACAGTGGAGTCAGGGGGTTTGGGGAGAGGGTAGGAACGGGATACTGATTGTGAATGATCACCCATGATCACATTGAATGGCGGTGCTGGCTCAAAGGGCCAAATGGCCTACTCCTGCACCTATTGTCTATTGTCTATAATCTCCCTCACTTTTCCCTTTGATAGGACTTTCTTGCTTTGTGAGTCAGCCTTTTGCTGTGATTCTGATTGCAATAATTACACCTGTCCTTTTTATTCACAAAGGTGGATTTATCCCTATTCAATTCTGTTTAAATCCTGCTGATCTATTTTGATTCTTTAATTTGCAGTTTCCGTTTCAGTTCATGTGAAGTTCTCCCTTCTCCTGTACTCAAATATAACATATAACATATAACAACTACAGCATGGAAACAGGCCTGTCCGGCCCTACCAGTCCACGCCGACCATTCTCCCTGACACTAGTCTCATCTACCTGCACTCAGACCATAACCCTCTAAACCCCTCCTATCCATATACCTATCCAATTTATTCTTAAATAATAAAATCGAGCCAGCCTCCACCACTTTCACCGGAAGCCCATTCCATACAGCCACCACCCTCTGAGTAAAGAAGTTCCCCCTCATGTTACCCCTAAACCTTTGTCCCTCAATTCTGAAGCTATGTCCCCTTGTTGGAATCTTCCCCACTCTCAAAGGGAAAAGCCTACCCACGTCAACTCTGTCCATCCCTCTCAAAATTTTAAAAACCTCTATCAAGTCCCCCCTCAACCTTCTACGCTCCAAAGAATAAAGACCCAACCTGTTCAACCTCTCTCTGTAGCCTAAGTGCTGAAACCCAGGCAACATTCTAGTAAATCTCCTCTGTACCCTCTCCATTTTGTCGACATCCTTCCTATAATTTGGCGACCAGAACTGCACACCATACTCCAGATTCGGCCTCACCAATGCCCTGTACAATTTTAACATTACATCCCAACTTCTATACTCGATGCTCTGATTTATAAAGGCAAGCATACCAAACGCCTTCTTCACCACCCTATCCACATGAGATTCCACCTTCAGGGAACAATGCACAGTTATTCCCAGATCCCTCTGTTCCACTGCATTCCTCAATTCCCTACCATTTACCCTGTACGTCCTATTTTGATTTGTCCTACCAAAATGCAGCACCTCACACTTATCAGCATTAAACTCCATCTGCCATCTTTCAGCCCACCCTTCCAAAAGGCCCAAGTCTCTCTGTAGACTTTGAAAATCTACCTCACTATCAACTACTCCACCTATCTTAGTATCATCTGCATATTTACTAATCCAATTTGCCACACCATCATCCAGATCATTAATGTAAATGACAAACAACAGTGGACCCAACACAGATCCCTGGGGTACTCCACTAGACACTGGCCTCCAACCTGACATACAATTGTCAACCGTTACCCTCTGGTATCTCCCATTCAGCCATTGTTGAATCCATCTTGCAACCTCACTATTAATACCCAACGATTTAACCTTCTTAATCAACCTTCCATGTGGAACCTTGTCAAATGCCTTACTGAAGTCCATATAGACAACATCCACTGCCTTGCCCTTATCAATTTCCCTGGTAACCTCTTCAAAAAATTCAAGAAGATTAGTCAAACATGACCTTCCAGGCACAAATCCATGTTGACTGTTTCTAATCAGGCCTTGATTATCCAAATAATTATATATATTGTCCCTAAGTATCTTTTCCATTAATTTTCCCACCACAGACGTCAAACTAATAGGTCTATAATTGCTAGGTTTACTTTTAGAACCTTTTTTAAACAAGGGCACAACATGCGCAATGCGCCAATCTTCCGGCACCATCCCCGTTTCTAATGACGTTTGAAATATTTCCGTCATAGCCCCTGCTATTTCTGCACTAACTTCCCTCAATGTCCTAGGGAATATCCTATCAGGACCTGGAGACTTATCCACTTTTATATTTTTCAAAAGTGTCCGTACCTCCTCTTCTTTAATCCTCCTAATTTCCATCACTACTCTACTTGTTTCGCTTACCTCACATAATTCAATATCCTTCTCGGTAAATACCGAAGAAAAGAAATTGTTTAATATCTCCCCCATTTCTTTCGGCTCAGCACATAGCTGACCACTCTGACTCTCTAATGGACCAATTTTATCCCTCACTATCCTTTTGCTATTGACATATCTGTAGAACCCCTTGGGGTTTACTTTTACATTACTTGCCAAAGCAGCCTCATATCTTTTTTTCGCTTTTCTAATTTCCTTCTTAAGATTCCTTTTACATTCTTTATATTCCTCAAGAACCTCATTTACTCCCTGCCGCTTGTATTTATTGTATATCTCCCTCTTTTTCCGAACCAAGTGTCCAATTTCCCTGGAAAACCACGGCTCTTTCAAATTATTATTCTTTCCTTTCCACCCAACAGGGACATAAAGACTCTGTACTCTCAAAATTTCACCTTTAAATATCTTCCATTTCTCTATTATATCCTTTTCATAAAACAAAAATTTCCATTTCACTCCTTTTAAATCCTTTCTCATCTCCTCAAAATTAGCCTTTCTCCAATCCAAAATCTCAACCCTTGGTCCAGATTTGACCTTCTCCATAATGATATTAAAACTAATGGCATTGTGATCACTAGACCCAAAGTGCTCCTCAACACATACCGCCGTCACCTGACCCGTCTCATTTCCCAACAGGAGGTCCAACACTGCCCCTTCTCTGGTAGGCACCTCTACGTATTGCTGCAAAAAACTATCCTGCACACATTTTACAAACTCCAAACCATCCAGCCCTTTAACAGAATGCGATTCCCAGTCTATATACGGAAAATTGAAATCACCCACAATCACCACTCTGTGCTTACTACTAATATCTGCTATCTCCTTACATATTTGCTCTTCCAATTCTCGTTCCCTATTTGGCGGTCTATAATACACCCCTATAAGTGTTGCTAAACCTTTCTCATTTCTGAGTTCCACCCAAACAGCCTCCCTAATCGAGCCTTCTAGTCTGTCCTGCCAAAGCACTGCTGTGATATCCTCCCTGACAAGCAATGCAACACCCCCACCTCTTGCTCCTCCGATTCTATCACATCTGAAACAATGAAATCCTGGAATATTTAATTGCCAATCGCAACCCTCCTGCAACCATGTTTCACTGATCGCCACAACATCATACTTCCAGTTGTCAATCCAGGCTCTAAGCTCATCCACCTTTCTTACAATGCTCCTAGCATTAAAATATACACATTTAAGGGACCCATCATTTCTTATTCTCAGTTTATTTCTTTTCCCTTCTTTCTCTCCTACATATTGGGTCTGAGTGTTTCCCTTTTCTGCCTCCTGCCTCACACACTGCCTGTTAGCTATCTGTGTTTGAGTCCCTCCCCCCAACCGTACTAGTTTAAAGTCTCCGCAATTATTTTAGCAAATCTCCCCGCCAGCATATTGGTTCCCCTCAGGTTCAGATGCAACCCGTCCTTTTTGTACAGGTCATACTTCCCCCAGAAGAGGTCCCAATGATCCAGAAACTTGAAACCCTGCTCCCTGCACCAGTTCCTCAGCCACTTATTTATCCTCCACCTCACTCCATTCCTGTTCTCACTATCGCGTGGCACAGGCAGTAAGCCTGAGATTATTGCTTTGGAAGTCCTTTTTTTTAACTCTCTTCCTAGCCCCCTAAATTCTCCTTTCAGGACCTCTTCCCTTATCCTACCTATATTGTTGGTACCTATATGTACCACGACCTCTGGCTCCTCTCCCTCCCCTTTCAGGATATCCTGGACACGCTCAGACACATCCCGGACACCGGCACCAGGGAGGCAAACCACCATCCGGGTCTCCCGACTGCGTCCACAGAAACGCCTATCTGACCCCCTCACTAAAGAGTCCCCTATTACTATCGCTCTCCTCTTCCTTTCCCTACCCTTCTGAGAAACAGGGCCGGACTCCTTGCCAGAGGCCCGGGCACCGTCGCTGCCCCCAGGTAGGCTGTCCCCCCCAACAGTACTTAAACAGGAGTACTTATTTCCAAGGGGTACAGCCACCGGGGTACTCCCTAGTCCCTGCCTCTGCTCCTTGCCCCCCCTAACAGTGACCCACTTGTCTACCTCCCGTGGTCTAGGAGTGACCACCTCTCTGTAACTCCTATCTATAACCTCCTCACTCTCCCTGACCAGACGGAGGTCATCAATCTGCCGCTCCAGGTTCCTAATACGGTCCCTTAGGAGCCCCATCTCGTCGCACCTGGCGCAGATGTGGATGTCTGGAAGACTATCAGACTCCCAGATTCCCCACATCCGACACCCAGAACAAAAAACTGCCCTGGCACTCATACTCTCCAAACAAAGCCCCGCGCTCGGTTACTAAACCTACCGCCCGGCCGCTACTCCAACCGCTCCAACCGCCCACCCAAAAGAACTGAGTGATCTCCTGGGAGAGGCGAAAAACCGGATAAAAAACCCAGGCCAATTTGGGAAAAAATCCGGGAAATTCCTCTCCGACCCCAAGCTAGGCGATCGAAACTTGTCCGGGAGATCACACAGGTCTTACTCCTTACTATCCCCACACAATCCCCACACACTACTTCCCAAGCAACACTGCTTGCTGCTGCTTGCTGCTGCTGCTACTGTTGCTGATTGCTGCTGCTACTGCTGCTGATTGCTGCTGCTACTGCTAATCTTATAAATATACCAAGAAGTGAAACCTTCAGTCCACAGTTGCACTATGAATTCCAACAAGGGTCATACATTTCAACCCCCTTCCTTCCCAAAACTTTGCTTCATGATGTGTGTCACTGTGCCATCAGGGGGATCAAGGTATGGTTCAGTGTGTCTAACCTATGACCTAAAAACAAATTCAGAGCATGAAATGGTTTTTGTCATTACATGACCCCTATTCTAACTTTCACCCACTTGAGCACTTCTCTTGTTCCTCATTGCCACCCTGTAAATTGATACCACTGTCCTCGTACATATCCCTCGGGTACATTATTGGTTTGCTCCTCTTGTACTGCTTTTTGTTCTCTCTGGATAGCATCTAGTTTTACTCTGCTTCTTGGCTTTACCTTTTCCCATCCTGTACCTGTTACCGTTGGCTGTATGACTGCATTCACTGCTGTGCCTTTGTCCACACTACTACAGGGTGTGGTGACTTGTTACTCAACCTCCAAATATTTTCTGGACTATAGACCGTTTTCTAACTTGGTAAATGTGCTGCCCTAGAGATACTAAGGATGTTAAATGGTTCACATTTCCCCAAGTGCGCACATCTGAAGGATTTCTGTGAAATGTATTTTTCTTTGAGATTCTACCAATTTGAGATTCTTCCTCAGGATAAGGAAATTAACATCATTCACATCAATTACTACCTTCAAATAGATTACTGCCTCAGCATCAAATAATCCTATACAGCTCCTGGTATTGAAATTATATTTCTTAACAGAAGTATAGAAATTTTAATTTTATCTCGAGCATCCTGTTGTGGACGAATTCTGTACACCTCGTTGTCCACCTATCTCTCCCAGCTCAGTTATTGTTGTACCTCACATTCATAGTGCCAAACATGTGGAGATTCAGTACGGTATCACTGTCTCCTTTTCCTCCATGTTTTTCCTTTCCTCCTAAAACAAGTTGAGAAATGTGAGTGCCCGTCCTGTCATGTTCCTTGGAGTCCAACCCCATCCATTGAACCATTGTTTCCCGAAGGTTTAATTGGCAAAACCTGTTCTGGATGAAATCAAATCGCATTGGTATTATTTAACATTTTAGAGTAATTTAGCAGAAATATAATGATGGAATGGCTCGTGACTAGAAATGTAACGTTTTGTGCTCTGTTACTGTGACGTTGCTCACTGCAGAAGTAGATTACTTACCCATTCTAAACTGGCTTGCATCATTCTTCCATGTTTTGTGGCACATGAAATAATAAGCAGCAATTCTAGAAATGCTTTGTCTGTTTAGAAAATGGACGATAGATGCACGGAAAAAGAAAGATTAGTTTCTCAAAGCTATTTATTTTCATGAAAAGACCACCATTATTGGGTTTCTCTATTTAACGTTGCATTGAAATAGATTTTGTTGGTTTCAGCGCCGAGTTTCCTTTTGACTTGTTACAAGTTCTTGCGATTGTCAGCATGAAGCCCAGTAAATGTGATCCCTGCAGCCTGCTCTTAAAGAGGCACCCACAAGCAGTACTCTTCCAGCTACAGGACAATGTCACTGCAGAATGGATCTGCAGTAAAAAGGGGTGTGTTCCTTCTATGAGTGAGTGTAACCTGGGCATGTTGCTGAACAGCATGTTCTCTACGCAAGAGTGAAGGCAGTTGGAATTGGATGGGAAGTGGAATGGAGACTGACCAGGTCTGTCAACTAAGGCTCCCATATTGACATGAATGCAGTCTCTGAATGCAGCACTTGGGGAAGATTGCAATGCAGGCTAATCCCATTACATATATTCTGTAGTCACCAGCAACATGGAGTTGGGCTGACCTTCCTCAGGCAAGCTGCAAGAAATCAGAGGCTAGGAAGAGTACCTATGAACTTGATCTCCATAGGCAAAGAAGCCAGGACATATGTAATATATTTGAGATCAGGAGACACTGTGAAAGAGTAAAACTGCAGGTTGAGAGTTGACCCACTAAATAGCATGGTTTCAGAGGAAAATGATTAGTAAAACCTGTATTTTGCTTAAATTCTTTTTATTACTACTTTTAATATAATTTCAGGTCATTTTATGAATGAAAAGAAATTCAAAAATAAATGTAATTTCTGATGAAAAATTGATAGATGTATTTCTCATGTAGTATTACTGCACCCAGAAGTGTGTGGAGAAAAGTTCTATGATGTTCACCATATGTTTCCTCCAGCCTGCAACAGATATACAGCTCTGCTTTGTCTGTCTTGACATTTTAGTTAAAGCTTATTCTCATTCTTTTAATTTTATTTATTTAACAATTTTTGTTTAAACTGAAACTAAATTGTTGGCCCATCGTGAACAAAAGTAAAGGTTTTTCGATATTTCTGAAGTCTAATTAAGTTCACGCATGAGCCACGACTGAAGAAGCTTTAATCTCCTAAAACAATGCTTTTGGATTTTATTTGTTTTAGATAACAGGAATTGATGTCCAAAATGCCTAAGATTTTGGTCCCATTATTATCGATTCTCAATATATTGTACATGGAACAGTATAGCACAGGAACAGGCCCTCTGGCCCATAATGTCTATGCTGAACATGATGCCAAATCCAACTAATCTCATCTGCTTCACAGAAGCATCAGCGAGTGCACTTTCACAGTGAGCAACGTGAAGAAGTAGGGTAGATGACTAAAAGCTTAAAAGGGGTAAAGGGTCAGTCAGGCTTGGAGAGGAAATTGCAGAGCTTAAGATTTTGACACAAATACCATTGCAGAATAATTACATTTAAAGCTGATCAGAAAGTCCATATTAGAGTTGGTACGGATATAATGGTTATAGAGTTGAAAGATATTGGTGATCTATAAATTGGAGGAATATATCGAGGGAAGTGTCTGAAATCAAGAGAGAATTTTAAAGATCAAGGCATCGATTGATTGATTGCTTGAAAGATACAGCGCCGAATCAGGCCCTTCAGCCCACTGAGTCCATGCTGATCATCGATCATCCATTCACACTAGTTCTATGTTATCCCACTTTTGAATCCAGTACCTGCACACTAAAGGCAGTTAACCTATAAACCTGTACATCTTTGGAATCCGGGAGGAAACCAGAGCACCCGGAGAAAACCCATGTGTCACAGAGAGAATGTACAAACTCCGTACAGACAGCACCCGTAATCAGCATCGAACCCACGTCTCAGGCGCTGTAAGGCAGCAACTCCACTGCTGCGCCACTGTGTCGCCCATTGTCAAGTTCACACAAAATAGACCATGGGAGGCTGGCCACTGGAATAGTCTAAAGTAATAAAGTTCCAACACCATATGAGGCAATGTAGAAGTGGAGTTCCGTCATGTTACTAACGTGAGGATTGTTATCTTGAAAATTATGCAGATAAATGGCACAACATTTATTTAGAGGTCAGTTGTAGTACCAAACACAAACAGTCAGATTCAGATTTAGGCTTTGACTTTTTAACGAGAGGATTGAAGTATGTAACTGGGACCTAGGATATTGCCTCTGGTTTTCTCAGTGTTTTGACTGGAGTAAATATTTGATGCCATTTGAGCAGTTTGACACTTTGAAGAGAGAGAAGGAATTGAGAGAGATAATGGTAAAATAGTCTTGGATATTGTTGGCATGCTTGTGGAAACTGGCGTTATGTCTGGATGCTGGTGAATACCGAATAGATGGTGGTGGCACAGAGGTGCAGCTGATAGAGTTGCTGCCTCACAACGCCAGAGACCTGCACGATCTTATGGGTTTCTACTGCGTGCTTTGGTTTCCTCCCATATCCCCAAAACATGCAGGTTAATAGGCCACTGTGAATTGCCCCGAGTGTGCAGGGAGTGGATGCGAAAGTGGGGATAACATAGAACTTGTGTGAATGGGTGATCAGCATGGACTTGATGTGCCAAAGGGACTGTTCTCTACTGTATCTTTAAACTAAACGAAAATATACAGGAAGAACTGTGTCAAGTGTAGTCCCCACCCAGCTGAAGGAAGTGTTTAAGGAAAGTGGTTCTCTCAACCCTCTCAATAGCTGCAGACGAGTATAGATGGAATAATCTACCTTCAACACAATAACTTTGAAAGAGTACTTTGATATTCTGGCATGGCTGGAAATCTGATTGGAAAGACTCCAATGAGTAGATTGAAGAAAGGTTAGCATAAAATTACCAGCAACACACATTCAAAGAGCTGAGAGCTACAGTAATAAAGATTAGCGATGCGCTGATTTGCAAGGACAGCACTTTGAAAAGACTGGCAATAATGGCAGAGGAAAATGTCACAATGACCAACAGTTCTGAGCAATTTTGGCCAACGTTTAACTTGGTTTTGCCATTGTCAATTTCACACAAGATTTTTTTTTAAAGGCTTCTATCAAAGAAGAATGCAGCATTTTATTAAATCCATCTGCACATAAAAGAATTTGAATGTGGTGCCGACCTACATTCTACATAAACATGTGTGATTGTGTAAATATCTGCAAATTAGTTATTTAATTTAATGGGTATGAGAGTTAATAAGCACTTTGGCTCCTATCATTTGCATCTCCAGTTATTTGTCATCCCACAGTTTACAAGGTGGTAGATTTTATCTGGAGCCTTCAAAGTTGAGAACTATTTAGAGTTGCAATTAACTATCACAGTTTATAAGGAGCAAAGACTTGTCAACATGTTAACCTCATAACTAGCCATAAATTGCAAACTGATTTTGGATAAACTTCACTTGTAAAATGTATTTCAAATGTTTGAAAAAAGTGTTGCAGTTAACATTCATAGTTTATAAGGAGCAAAGAATAGTCAACATGGAAACCTCACAAGTTTAGCCATATATTTCAAACTGATTTCAGTTAAATTTCATTGGTAAAGTATATTTCAATTGTCTGAATTTAAAAAAAATTTAATGTGTTAAAAGTATCTGACAGAGAGAGATAATAAGAAACCTACTAATCAGAAAACTATCCTTTAATAGTTTGGAGAGCTAGCTAAACTAAGGGTTTTGGTTTGTCGGGTCACTCCATAATGCACCTCGGGGCTTTGGTTAAGTTAAGTTTGGGAGAGCAGTGATTATGTGTTGTGGGTTCTGCCAAAGAGAAAAGGGATGTGAAGTTATTTAGAACATAGAACAGTACAGCACAAGAACAGGCCCTTTGGCCCACAATATCTGTGCCAAACATGATGCCAAAACCATCTCTTTTCTACCTGCGTATAGTCTATATCCCTCCAATCCCAGCATATCCGTGCCTATTCAAAATTCTCCTAAACGCGACTTCCTGACCAATAGACCCCAATCAGTGAGGATAGGGGACAGATCATCCTCTACGATAATCCTCAACACAGGGACTCCGCAATATACGTTCAACAGCCCCTTCTTTACTCCTTGTACACCCACAACTGTAGACCCATGTACAAATCTAATACAATTTTCAAATTTGCAGACGACACCACCATTGTGGGCCAGATATCAAATAAGATGAGACAGAGTAGAGGAAGGAGATCGAGAACATGGTGTCAAGACAACAACCTTTCTCTCAATGTCAGCAAGACAAAGGAGATAGTGATCGATAATGGTGGTGCTGGATTAAAGGGCCGAATGGCCTACTCCTGCACCTATTGTTTATTGACTTCAGGAAGTGAAGCAGTACACATACCCCAGTTTGCATTGACGGTGCTAAAGTAGAGATTCCTAGGAGTCAATACCACCAACAACTTTTCCTGGACCACCTATATTGAAGAAAGCACACCAACGCCTCTACTTCCTTAGGAAGGTTTAGGAATTTTGGCATGTCCCCTACAACTCTCACTAACTTCTACAAATGCACCATAGAAAGCATTTTATCAGGATGCATCATTGCTTGGTTTGGGAACAGCTCCATCCAAGACCGCAAGAAATTACAGCGAATTGTGGACGCAGCCAAGACCATCACACAGACCAACCTCCTTTCTATTGACTCCATTTATACTTCGGCAAGGCCAACAGCATAATCAAGGACAAGTCACACTCTGGCCATTCCCTCTTCTCCCCTCTCCCATCAGGCAAAAGGTATAGCAGTGTGAACACGCACATCACCAGATTCAAGGACAGTTTCTTTCCAGCTGTTATCAGGCAACTGAATCATCCTACCACAGCAGTGCTGAACTACCCTCTACCTCTTTGGTGACCCTCGGACTGTCCTTGATCAGACTTTGCTGGCTTTACCTTACACTAAACGTTATTCCCTTATCATTTATCTCTTCACTGTAAATGGCTCGAACGTAATCATGTATTGTCTTTCTGCTGACTGGATAGCACGCAACAAAAACGTTTCACTGTACCTCGGAACACGTGTCAATAATAAACTATACTAAACAACCACCAACCCCTGCAGTGTGTTGCAGGTACTCGCCACCCTCTATATATTTTTTTTAAAGTTGGTTCGCACAGCTCCTTTAAACTTAATCCCTTTTTTAGTTACTTAAAGACAAGATGATATTTGTTCCCTATATTGGAACATTTTGACTACCTACAAACTTGTAACTTAAAGCACTTCTCCTTTCAGGTATCATAAGGGCTGCGAGTAATGCAGAGGAATATCTTGACGATGAGGACTCTGATTAAAACACATCCAAAGTTGGAGCATCAAACGTATCAATATTCCATTGGTTTGTATGTTGAGTATGTTTTGCTTGCAGTTTTATGATGACTATGGAGGACCAAAGTTCATGAATTTCAGGATAGAACTACATGATTATCATGGAATGATCACACGTTTGTGTTGCTCATCAGATTTCCATTTAGACAACCATTGTGATTTTTCTCAATGCTCACTAACTTCCCCTATCCCTACACCCCCAACCAAAGAGAAATGAGTTTGTATTGCAAGTTTTTTTTTTATTGGAAGAATTGGATTGAGAGCAATTGAATTCATTTTAAACATGTAACATATGGATTTAAAGCAAACTTTTAAAACAAAATTGACATACTGAATTCATTTTATTGGTGAATGCTTTTAAAAATAATATATGCAACCTGACAATCAAATAAATTTGTTTAAAACCCAGTTACTGTACTTTTTTCTTTGCAAGTTTCAATGCAGGTTTATGTACATATTTAATGCATTATGCTATAAAATTGTTCTCTGTCTAATCAGCACAAGGCACAAACCATAACAGTTATTTTCACCTACATAACCCGTAATGCTCTAACCCTAGCTGCAAAAAAATTGGATATGACTATTCTTTGTAAAACAACAAAAGCAGTTTAATGGATACTTTAAAGTATCATGGGATAACATTGGAATTAAATTTTCATACGCAACCCACTTCCAACAGCTGCCATAATTCTGCTCTGTTTGGAAATGTTACAGCAGTATTCTATATATCCTGAAAAGAATTGCCTTGCAACTACAAGTATGTTCTTAATGTATGAAATAAATATTTGTGGGGCTTCTTAATTTACTACTGATAGCCATATAAAGCTGATGCAAACAAAATGTTTTTATGCTACTGTGCTTTCTGAAAGTGGTGGACTGGCTGCTCAAATGATTTAGTGAAGAGTATTATAGCATATTTCATGCTCTTTGTACTTCCACCAAGTATTTTAATTCTGAAAAAATCTCATTGGGAATAAGTTAAAAAAATTAACTTTATGTGGCTTTTTTTTTGGTTTTCACAAGTCAGCTTTAACATTATATTGCTATTTTTTCCATAGTCATTATTAAAAAGATATAAATGTGTAAATATTTTTGAATACCCACATTTGGACTTGTAAAAATTAGTTGAAATATAAAATGAGCCATTACATTTGCCTATGGTTGGAATACTTTACTTTTACCTCATGATCATGTTCAATTTACATTATTGAAAAATTGTACTAAGGCTATATGTTTATTCTCCTCGTGCCTTGCTTTGGAACAAGGAGAAGCCCCAGTGGTAGATAAAATATAATTAGATGGTTTTGCCCAATTTCCAATCTGTTGAGTATGCAGGCACTTGCTAGAATTGGAACGTGAACAATGACACCACATGATTAGACCAATACTCTGACAGATTATATACTTGGCCTCGTTCAATAAAATAAATTTAAGAACTGGAATAATGGAAATATCTCCGATATCTCGATAAATAGAACTATACATCTGCCTTACACTGAAGTGTCCTGCCTATTAGTATCACTCAGATCTGTGTGTATCTTATAATTTGGTCATCACTGCGCATTTGTTACTTTTTACCTCTTTTAATTAGTTTCATCTGTTATGTGAGTTGGAATCATAAATGTAGAAACTTAAAGAATTACAAATCTGATCTCTGACAAAAGTTCAATTTACAAAGATGGCTTATTGACATGTGATTCAGTGTATTTCTAATTATTACACTTGGATCCAGTGAAAATTGTGCATTGTAACATTAAATATTAGATGTCAACATACCCTTTCTATAAATCTAAGATTTTGAGCCCTAAATGATCTTTGCCGATATTGAATTTCTGGTCAATGATCTGTTGCGTAAAAACTTTAAAGTGCAATTTTGAATATTTTGCAACATAATTTAAGAATTGTGATGTCAGTTCCTCATTCTTTTGCTCCGTATTTGGAATAAATTTTGAAGAAAATAACATTGGAGTTTTATTTATAACACAAAGTACAGCTGAACATGAAATGTTTCTTTCCTTTAGATCACTACATCCATCAATGACATTTAGAAATTATTTCAGCTTTGTAAAGAACTTAAGATATGTAAGCAGGATTAGGCATGTTTCCTGCTCTGCCATTACGTGAGATCATGACTAATCTTTTACCTCAGTGCACTTTGCCCCTTTCCATGAATTCCCTTAATATGTAAAAATCTGTGGATCCCAATTTTCAACATGTTTGACAACAAAACCTCCATATATTATAGTTCAATACTGTGCATCCTAATTTTGGTCAATTTATTTTTTGTATGACACTTCAATGGTACAATGGTGCTTTATTTGTCACATATTCAACTGCACAGTGATTTTTTTTAAAACATATTACACATGCTGGTGCTGCCATGTTTTGGCGCCATTATTCAAAGTCCAAAGTCTGGTCGGCATGCATGCTTGATGTACTGGAGCAATTCCTGCACACCAACATCCCTCCTCCCCTTGCCAAAAGCCTGCAGAAAGTCCAAATACACCATATCAATTGGTCCAGTTTGTCTATCTTGCTGGTTACGGAAATATTTCAGAAAAAAAATCCTACATGCTTTATTAATTTCATGATAATTTGGCTCAATTAGACCCACTCAATCTTTCTCCCATCCTCTCCCTGTTATTTCCAAGTGGCTTGTTGTAATTTCCTTAATGAATTCCAGCAATTTCCCCACTTTTGATGTCAAGTTAACTGGTCTATAGTTTCCTGTTTTTATTTCTCTTTTTCTCCTTTATTAATTAGCAAGATGATATTTGCTACATTATAATCTGTAGGAATCATACCAGACGCCTCCTTCTAAATCCTAGAATGCAGGTTATTAAGTTGTGGAATTTTTTTCATTCCCATTAATTTTTCCAATGCAGATTTTAAAATTAATATTCAACAAGCTCTGTATTTACTCAGTATTTAAGCTCCACTATTTCCTGGAATTTTTCTGTGTTTTTCTTTTGAAAATGAATAGAAAATATTGTTTAATTACTGCACTTTCTTCATTTCCCAATATGAGTTCCCCTGTCTCCATCAGTGAGGAAGTTGAGGATCTAGTTGTGAAGGGATGCACAGAGATACAGTCCCCTGATCTTAGTAATAGGTTTGAAGCAGATGATGGTGTTGAATGTGGAGCTACAACCTGACATATGTGTTTTTATTATCCAAGTATTTATGAATAGGGAAATCATTCATCGCAAAAGCTAAACTTCCTGGCCCTGATGTGCTTGATCTTGTTGGCTGTAGTTGATATTATTCTTTTGGTCAAAGTCTCCATGTGTTTTGTCACAAATCTTTTCTCGATTTTATTATATTTAATAAGGTATCCACCAGATCCTAAACAGATTGGGGCTGGAAACTACTGTGCTGACAAACCAAAGCTCTTGATTACATGACAGAACAGCTCAGGTTATTTCCTGCTTGGGATCAGGAGTAAAAGCTCATTTAAATCATTGGAAACAGGCAGTTGAGTGACAAATATCAACATGTGTCTGAAATACTTACTGCTTGTTATGACTATATCACGTGTTGAAAATGTCATAAGTGGGATAAATGACAAACCAGTGATAACATAGAAACATAGAAAATAGGTGCAGGAGTAGGCCATTCGGCCCTTCGAGCCTGCACCGCCATTCAATATGATCATGGCTGATCATCCAGCTCAGTAACCTGTACCTGCCTTCTCTCCATACCCCCTGATCCCTTTAGCCACAAGGGCCACATCTAACTCCCTCTTAAATATAGCCAATGAACTGGCCTCAACTACCTTCTGTGGCAGAGAATTCCACAGACTCACCACTCTCTGTGTGAAGAAATGTTTTCTCATCTCGGTCCTAAAAGACTTCCCCCTTATCCTTAAGCTGTGACCCCTGGTTCTGGACTCCCCCAACATCGGGTACAATCTTCCCGCATCTAGCCTCTCCAACCCCTTAAGAATTTTATATGTTTCTATAAGATCCCCCCTCAGTCTTCTAAATTCCAGCGACTACAAGCCCTAGTCTATCCAGTCTTTCTTCATATGAAAGTCCCGCCATCCCAGGGATCAACCTGGTGAACCTTCTCTGTACTCCCTCTAAGGCTAGAATGTCTTTCCTCATATTAGGAGACCAAAACTGCACACAATACTCCAGGTGCGGTCTCACCAAGGCCCTGTACAACTGTAGCAGAACTTCCCTGCTCCTATACTCAAATCCTCTTGCTATGAATGCTAACATACCATTCGCTTTCTTCACTGCCTGCTGCACCTGCACGCTTGCTTTCAATGATTGGTGCACCATGACACCCAGGTCACGTTGCATCTCCCCTTTTTCTAATTGGCCACCATTCAGGTAATACTCTGCTTTCCCGTTCTTGCCACCAAAGTGGATAACCTCACATTTATCCACATTATATTGCATCTGCCATGCATTTGCCCACTCGCCTAATCTATCCAAGTCACTCTGCAGCCTCCTAGCATCCTCCTCGCAGCTAACACTGCCACCCAGCTTCGTGTCATCCGCAAACTTAGAGATGTTGCATTCAATTCCTTCGTCCAAATCATTAATATATATTGTAAATAACTGGGGTCCCAGCACTGAGCCTTGCAGTACCCCACTAGTTACTGCCTGCCATTCCGAAAAGGACACATTTATTCCTACTCTTTGCTTCCTGTCCGCCAACCAATTCTCTATCCACCTCAACGCTGAACCCCCAATACCGTGTGCTTTAAGTTTGTACACCAATCTCCTATGTGGGACCTTGTCGAAGGCCTTCTGAAAGTCCAGATATAACACATCGACTGGTTCTCCCTTATCCACTCTACTAGTTACATCCTCGAAAAATTCTATAAGATTCGTCAGACATGATTTGCCTTTCATAAATCCATGCTGACTTTGTCCGATGATTTCACCACTTTCCAAATGTGATGCTATCACATCTTTAATAACTGACTCTAGCATTTTCCCCACTACCGATGTTTGGCTAACTGGTCTATAATTCCCCGTTTTCTCTCTCCCTCCCTTTTTAAAAAGTGGGGTTACATTAGCTACCCTCCAATCCTCAGGAACTACTCCAGAATCTAAAGAGTTTTGAAAAATTATCACTAATGCATCCACTATTTCCGGGGCTACTTCCTTAAGCACTCTGGGATGCAGCCTATCTGGCCCTGGGGATTTATCTGCCTTTAATCCATTTAATTTACCTAACACCACTTCCCGACTAACCTGGATTTCCCTCAGTTCCTCCATCTCATTAGACCCCCGGTCCCCTGCTATTTCCGGCAGATTGTTTATGTCTTCCTTAGTGAAGACAGAACCAAGTAGTTGTTCAATTGGTCTGCCATCTCCTTGTTCTCTATGATCAATTCACCTGTTTCCGACTGCAAGGGACCTACATTTGTCTTAACTAGTCTTTTTCTCTTCACATATCTATAAAAGCTTTTGCAGTCAGTTTTTATGTTCCCTGCCAGTTTTCTCTCATAATCTATTTTCCCTTTCCTAATTAAGCCCTTTGTCCTCCTCTGCTGGACTCTGAATTTTTCCCAGTCCTTTGGTATGATACTTTTTCTGGCTAATTTATATGCTTCATCTTTTGTTTTAATGCTATCCTTGATTTCCCTTGTTAGCCATGGATGCACTACCTTTCCTGGTTTGTTCTTTTGCCAAACTGGGATGAACAATTGTTGTAGTTCATCCATGCGATCTTTAAATGCCTTCCATTGCATGTCCACCGTCAACCCTTTAAGTATCAATTGCCAGTCTATCTTGGACAATTCATGTCTCATTGTAAAGTATCATTGTCTTTCCAAACTGGGCCAGTATCAATTGCTTCATTGTATTTGGTGGCTGGAAAGGAATTAACAGGAATTTTAACATGCTGGAAAGTCACCATATGAGAATTGTTTCCACACCTGTGTGCCTCTGTTGAGAGAGAACTGGGTATGACTTTCAATTAATGAGTGTTTAAGCCATATAAAACTGGATGATCCAAGCATTTTTCCGATCTGTAGAGAGGCAGATGAGCTCACATGGAGTGGCCACAGGCATGTGGCAAATGCAACAATTCATGTCCACTTTGTGTTTGGTTGATTCTAAGGTACTGCTTCTTGAACCTTAAATCATGATCTCACGTGGGTTTTGAACTGGGTTTTACTCGAGAATAGGGAGTGGGTGGGAGAGGGAGATGTTAGAATTGACAAGCACTGCGTGCCACACTTGACTACTGTCACTTTGTCCCTTAACTCACAGCAGAGCTTGCACCTGGTGGCAATGGATGAGCAGCTGGGGCTCCTGCTAACCTTATCAGTGAAAATAACTTGGGTGGGTGTTTGGTCTGTGGCAGACCACAGCCTTGGTGCCACATCTGCTGGGACCAGGGGTGAGTGGGGGTGTGGGCAACCAGTTGCAGGGTGCCCTGTTCCTGGGAGAGGATGAGCAGCTGTGACAAGAAAGCAGGGTAGATAGATAGTGGGAGGGTGAGGTGTGGTTAGAGGGGTTGGGAACTAGAGTGAGTTGGGAGAGAGGGAGAGAGTACAGAGTTTAGGGAGAGGATAGGAGAAAGATTGAGTGGGTCTAAGTGAAGAAAGGAAAAGAGAGTAATGGATCTGTGAGGGGGAGGGACATCAGGTGAAGAGGGGCGGAGGGAAATTGTTGGGTAAGAATGTGGGCGTTAACGTCTGTCTGTCTTTGTGGAGTGGAGTTTATAAGTAATAGGAGCAAAATTAGGCCATTTGGCCATCAAGTGTACCCTGCTACCCCAACCCAATGTTTTCTTATAAAGTTTATTCAACAGTTTCATTTTCAGATGATCCAAGGATTTCTTATCCTATTCCTGTCATCCAGCATTGCCTGAAGATTTACATTCTAATGGCATTCTCACAATCCAAAATATATCTTAAATGGAACGATCTTCATGTTTAAATGCAGAAAGTTGCTAAAAGACAGATAGACAAGCAGTGGACAGAGTCACCAGAAACAGAACTGAAAAAGTCCCTGGTTGTCAAATAAAAGATGAACATTGAGAAGGCATGGGCCATTGTTTTTGGAACGATATAGAAAACCTTGTCTGAAAAACTCAAACCAGAAGATAAAGGATATCACAAGTAACAGGATGAAGAGCAAAGTTGGTCATCACAGCAACAAATAAAAGTTCTCCCTTTGGTAACAGAGAAAACTATTAAATGTATAGTGAGATGTTCAGAAGCTTATTCAACTATGCTCTGCTGATTGAACCATGATGAAAATCCATTACAAGATATGAAGCCTAGGGGAAATATCTGAGCCGAAGCCACATTTCGAATCATTATCACCTCTGTTTGGGTTATTTAGCTCAAAAGAAATTCTGGAAAATGAAAAAAAACAAAAGACCTAAAAACAGCCTGGCTGCTGGCTTTCCATTTGTACAAGGGGATATGTGAATCTTCTTGCATATTTTTCAAATAATTTGTTTTTATATTGATTAACTGACAACTCTTTGGAAGTAACATGATTTGCAAGCGTTAATTATTTTATTTATCTTAGAGTTTAGGACCTCCAGAATTAATTGCAACATAAATTAGAACCATTTAACTTGCAATGAGTCTGGCGAGACCACGTGCTCCACAGCTGCAGCACACATTAGCAAGGAAAACGGATGTGAGCATTAATTGGCAGGAAGCAGATGTTCACCTGCTATAAATACAACACTTATAATGGGAAGCAGTTAAGATGTACATACCAGTAAAAATGGTGGCTGATTCATTGTATTGTATAAGTGCTTTAAAGATTCTTGCAAGGTCTAAACACATGCACTACTCTGTTTTTAGTGGTGTGTAGACCACATCTAACAGACATCTGTTTTTCATTGAAAACTTTAATAGAGTGCAAGCTGTCATCCAGGATTGGTCTTGCACACCCAGCATATCAGAGAACTTTATGGGTCTTTAAATGTTAGGCTGTAGAATAAACAGGCAAAATGTCATTAAACAGTGTTCATGAAGCAGATTTAAGGTCGAAGTAATACAGAAACGTGTGCAGTGCAGGTGATTCTCGTTTATTTTTTCTTTCAGCTACTTATGCATTTACCATGATGATTCACAGCAGGAATTTCCAGCAAACCCTAATTCTGTAACAACGCATGTTTTATGTATGAAAGTAAAATGATAACAAGAATTATTTAACTGTTTGGAATGGATAATTATTAGGATTAAAATATAACATTATTATAAAGCAATTGGGTCTGTTTTGAAATAATGGGTGGCAATTACAAAGTTTAGTTAGATAATATCAAGAATTGCATGTCACATGTATTTTTCTACTTTTAGGTGATTTTTTTTTCTGTTTCAAACATAAATTGTGGCAGCGTTGAATTAAACAGCCATTGCACCTGTGCGACCACATTCAAAAATGTGCCTAATTAGCTCCCTAACCTTGCTTGCTCCCCTTCCATTATTTGTGCAATTTCCTTTGAAGTTTTGCTTTTGTACACCATGTTCCAGATCACAAGAGCTCCCTGTAAAAAATGTTTCCTTATGCCACCCTTTCCTGATTTTGTAAACCTCTCTCAAGTCTTCTCTGGCACAGGAAAACATCTGGGGTTTTTACCATTGCCCCGCATGAGCATCTTTTGATTCCTAGTATTCTGATAAATCTTTCCTGCACCCTCACCTGGCCTTTATCCTTCTTATTCAATTCATCGTGTGCATGATTCAACACAGACTTAAAGGTGGGCATAGCAGAGATGAGGTTTTGCATGTGACTTGGATAGATTAGGCGAGTGGGCAAATGCATGGCAGATGCAATATAATGTGGATAAATGTGAGGTTATCCACTTTGGCGGCAAGAACAGGAAAGCAGAGTATTACCTGAATGGTGACCGATTAGGAGAAGGGGAGATGCAACGTGACCTGGGTGTCATGGTGCACCAGTCATTGAAAGCAAGCTTACAGGTGCAGCAGGCAGTGAAGAAAGCGAATGGTATGTTGGCATTCATAGCAAGAGGATTTGAGTTTAGGAGCAGGGAGGTTCTACTGCAGTTGTACAGGGCATTGGTGAGACCGCACCTGGAGTATTGTGTGCAGTTTTGGTCTCCTAATCTGAGGAAAGACGTTCTAGCCTTAGAGGGAGTACAGAGAAGGTTCACCAGGTTGATCCCTGGGATGGCGGGACTTTCATATGAAGAAAGACTGGATAGACTAGGGCTTGTACTCGCTGGAATTTAGAAGACTGAGGGGGGATCTTATAGAAACACATTAACTCTGATTTTCTCTCCACAAATGTTGAATGCATGCTGAGTGCCTCCAATTTTTGTTTATGTAGCACAGGTCGACCACCAATTTTCCAGTAACTGATGGTCTGGCACCTCTTTTAACCTGGACAAAATTCCAAGAGAGCACTTGAAATCTCCCTTGAGGGCCCCCTGAAAATGCGACGCCCAGACCGGGTGGGGCGGCCAATCTTAATCTCATTCAGCTGCGATCGGCGGGTCGAATTTACCCCTGCAGGTGTGGCTCTGGAACTCTGACCAGGTCGTAGCCGGCAGATCCATTCCCATTGCCGACTTCCGTGGCCGACTTGTAGGCTGGTATCTCGAACCCCCCTGAGGCCTTGACAACTATTGGTCCGGCAAAATGGATAATCCAGCAAGGTTCTGGAACCAAGGGTGCCGGAAAATCAGTGGTGGACCTGTACAGAGTAGTTAAATGGTTAAGTTACCCAATCAGAAATTTGGAAGCCTGGACTAACAATTCAAAGACCTGATTGCTAAATCCC
This sequence comes from Rhinoraja longicauda, assembly GCF_053455715.1. NCBI lineage: Eukaryota > Metazoa > Chordata > Chondrichthyes > Rajiformes > Arhynchobatidae > Rhinoraja > Rhinoraja longicauda. The sequence goes on along the minus strand of NC_135955.1, from coordinate 60,561,318 downwards.
CGATGGTAGTTGTGGACTTAAATGTAATTAATAATTCAGAATTCATTAAAATTATAAGTCTTAGCAAAGATGTCATTATAAAACTACTAGATTAGTGCTCAAATGCCATCCTTTCGGCATCCTCCAGGAGAGGAATTCTGTCTTCCAGACCTAGTTTAGCCTGAGTGTAACACCAGAACCAGCCCTTGTAATTGACACTTTAAAATGCCCTCAGAAATGACCTAGCAAGCTACCTTCTCGGGAAAGAATCGGGCATGGGCAATAAAAGCCAGTGACTTGCAGATACAAAAAAAAATGGATCTAAAGAGATAAGCAGTTTTAATGCTTTTGATAAAATCCTCACGATATTCTTGCTTCTCTGTTTCATCATCATCATCTGCGATCACTCGGAATCGAGTATGATTGTCCTGCTAGTGGGTGCCTTCTCTGCGCCTTAAGATAGCTGGAGGCCGATCCTGGAGCCAGACTTTATAATGGCCTGTCTCTCCATTTGGATGTCTGTGCCTGCCTTCTAACGTGGGGAGACTGGTGCACGGACAGCCACCACAAGGACCTTAGCGGAGAGAGATCCAGGTCCCACAGCAGTGACTCCACGATGGTTAGGAGTCTCTCTCGCTGCTGCAGCCTTAGACCGTAAGACCATAAGACATAGGGACAGACTTAGGCTATTCGGCCCATCGAGTCTGCTCTGCCATTCGACCATGGCTGTTCTATATTTCCCTCAACCCCATTCTCTTGCCTGCTCCCTGTAACCTTTGACCCCCTTACTAATCAACAACCTATCGATCTCTGCTTTAAAAATACCTAATGCTTTGGCCTCTACAGTCATCTATTGCGGTGAATTCCATTGATTCACCACCTAAGGCTAAGAAAATTCCTCTTCATTCCATTCTAAAAGTATGTCCTTTTGTTCCGAGGCTGTGCCACTACTGAAAACGTCCTCTCCACATCCACTCCGTCCAGACCTTCCATTATTCGGTAAGTTTCAATGAGATCCCCTTTCATCCTTCTAAAGTCCAGCGAGTACAGGCCCAGAGCCACCTTGAACCTTCTCAGTTAATCGTGGTGCTCCACCTGCTGGCCAGCCACCATCCTCCACCTGCTTACCGTTGAGGTCGTCTTCTTGGGCCATACTTAGTCTGGAACCTTAAATGTTCCTTTCGATATGCTCACCATTGTTGACGCTGCCAGGAGTATAGTTTAGCTCTCATGATCTTAAGCTCATGCAAGTTTCTCCAACACCACAAGGTGGCGACCCTCCGAGTTTATGTACATTATCACAAATAGACAAGTAAAAAGATATATTTTGTAATGTGGCTATCTTATGCAGTATATATGTCATCCTTTAGTATCCTGAGTGCATCTAAAGTAATTCATTAAAGTGGAGCTGAATTTGTGGAGACAATCAGTGAGGATTGGAAGAATATTCCTTTCTCATTCAATTCCATGACAATTCTACTTACTTGGAGTAGGTAGATTGTTTTATTTAGAAACATAGAAACACAGAAAATAGGTGCAGGAGGAGGCCATTTGGCCCTTTGAGCCAGCACCGCCATTCATTGTGATCATGGCTGATCATCCACAATCAGTAACCTGTGCCTGCCTTCTCCCCATATCCCTTGATTCCACTAGCCCCTGGAGCTCTATCTAACTCTCTTTTAAATTCATCCAGTGAATTGGCCTCCACTGCCTTCTGTGGCAGAGAATTTCACAAATTCACAATTCTCTGGGTGAAAAAAATTATTCTCAGTTTTAAATGACCTCCCCTTTATTCTTAGACTGTGGCACCTGGTTCTGGACTCCCCCAACATTGGGAACATTTTTCCTGCATCTAGCTTGTCCAGTCCTTTTATAATTTTATACGTCTCTATAAGATCCCCTCTCATCCTTCCAAACTCCAGTGAATACAAGCCCAGTCTTTCCAATCTTTTCTCATATGATAGTCGCTCCATCCCAGGGATTAACTTCGTGAACCTATGCTGCACTGCCTCAATAGCAAGGACGTCCTCCCTCAAATTAGGAGACCAAACCTGCACACAATACTCCAGATGTGGTCTCGCCAGGGCCCCATACAACTGCAGAAGGACCTCTTTGATCCTATACTCAAATCCTCGCATTGTGAAGGCCAACATGCCAATAGCTTTCTTCACTGCCTGCTGTACCTGCATGCTTACTTTCAGTGACTGGTGTACAAGGACATCAAGGTCTCATTGCACTTTTCCCCTTTACCTAATCTGACACCATTGAGATAATAATCTGCCTCCTTATTTTTGCCACCAAAGTGGATAACCTCACATTTATCTACACTATACTGCATCTGCCATGCATCTGCCCTCACACAACCTGTCCAAGTCACCCTGCAACCTCCTAACATCCTCTTCGCAGTTCACACTGCCACCCAGCTTTGTGTCATCTGCAAACTTGCTAGTGTTACTTCTAATTCCTTCCCAGAACCAAGCCTTGCGGCACTCCACTCGCCACTGCCTGCCATTCTGAAAAGGAACCGTTTATTCCTACTCTTTGCTTCCTGTCTGCCAACCAATTCTCTATCCATGTCAATACCTCTAATTTTCCTCACCAACCTCCCGTGTGGGACCTTATCAAAGGCTTTCTGAAAGTCTAGATACACTACATCCACTGGTTCTCCTTCATCCATTTTACTTGTCACATCCTCAAAAAATTCCAGAAGATTAGTCAAGCAGGATTTCCCCTTCATAAATCCATGCTGACTTGGACCAATCCTTTTACTACTATCCAAATGCGCAGTTATTACCTCTTTAATAATTGACTCCAGCATCTTCCCCACCACCGATGTCAGGCTAACTGGTCTATAATTCCTTGCTTTCTCTCTCGCTACTTTCTTGAAAAGTGGGATAACATTAGCTACCCTCCAATCCACAGGAACTGATTCTGAATCTATTGAACATTGGAAAATGATCACCAATGCGTCCACGATTTCTAGAGCCACCTCCTTGAGTACCCTGGGATGCAGACCATCAGGCCCTGGGGATTTATCAGCCTTCAGTCCCGTCAGTCTACCCAATACTATTTCTGGTTTAACCTTCTCCCTCTCAAATTGCAGATTAAAACTAATCTTATTATGGTCACTACCTCCAAGCGATTCCTTTACCTTGAGTTCCCTTATTAAGTCTGGTTCATTGGACAACACTAAATCCAGAGTTGCCTTCTTTCTGGTCGGCTCTAGTACAAGCTGCTCTAAGAATCCATCTCGGAGGCACTCTACAAACTCCCTGTCTTGGGTGTGGTTTAGACTTATGATTTTCTGGGAAGTGTAATTGGAAGGCCAGCATTTATTACCAATTCCTGATTCTCCTTCAGAAGAAAGTGGTGAGTTGCCTTTTTGAACCACTATAGTTCTTCTGGTGAAAATACTCCCACAGTATTGTTGGATAAGTAGTTCTAGGATTCAGACCAGAAAAATATCTTCACGTCGCCATGGTGTACAGGTTGGTGGGGAAACTCACAACCAGTTGTGAAAAAAACCCTGCAGATGCTAGTTTACAAAATGGGACAGCCCAATGGGGGCAGCACAGTGATGCAGAGGTAAAGTTGCTGCCGTACTGTGCCAGAGACCCGGGTTCTATCCTGACTATGGATGTTGCCTGTATGGAGTTTGTACGCTCTCTACGTGACTGCATGAATGAAAGAATACTTTATCGTCACATGACAAGTCACAGTGAAATTCATCTCCGGGTGCTTTGGTTTCCAAACATGTGCAGGTTTGTAGGTTAATTGGCTTTGGTAAAAATTGTGAATTGTCCCTAGTGCGTTGAGTAATGCTAGTGTACAGGGTGACCGCTGGTTGGTGCGGACTCGGTGAACCGAAGGGCCTGCTTCCACGCTGTATCTCAAAAAAAAAGACACAAAGTGCTGGAGTAACTCAGCAGGTGAGGCAGCCTCTCTGGAGAACACGGAGAGATGACTTTCTGGTGGGGATCCTTCTTCAGCCCAATTACTCATTAGTTGGTTATTAGTTATCACAATTATTTGTATTCCTTGCACCTGTTTCCCATTTACCTCTTGGAGGTGGAAGTCACAGATTTAGGTATGCTGTCGCAGTAGCCTGGGTGACTAATGACAGTGCATTTCCTAGATAGTATACACTGCAGTCGCTGTGTACTGGTGGTACAGGGATGGAAAGTTTACAGTTAGGAGTCCCATTCTATGGATTCAGCTGGAGTGAATTATCTCACAAGGAACCGGTTTGCATATGTGGTTAAGACAGGTGTTATGCAAGAAATTCTAACAATTATTCTGAATGTACGCGCTAAAAACATCCTTACTTACCTAGCTGGAAGAGTTTTTTTGAAATAATAATTAATTTTTAAATGGTCAAGTAGTTCAAATAGACAATGTTTTGCCATGCAAGATCCAAATGCAAGTTGCCTGAAGAACAGGGATCCAGTTTTGATCATATTGCTATCAGAATAACTGGATTTAACCGCATGTCTAGGCTTAACCAGTAGATGGCATATGTAGACTGGCACCACGAGGAAACAAGCTCTCTTATTTCCAGTCCAACCAAGTATAACTTTTCCTGCTAATTTAAGTTTTCTGTTAATTTTTTTTGTCTTCATCACTTGAAGAGGGACACAAAACCTTGACATCATTTAGTATGAGCTGATAAATAACAAGTGATATGTCAGAAGAAGCGGCCTGACCTAAATTCTTGCCTATCCATGTTCTTCAGAGATATTGCCTGACTCGTTGAGTTACTCCAGCATTTTGTGTTCTACACAAGATTCCAGCATCTGTTGTTCCTTGTGTCTTTAAATAATATGACCCAACTGCCAGACAAAATGCAAGTCTCACCATTTGCCCTTAACTTTCAATATCACTACTAGCATCCAGAATTCTACCACCAACATTCTGGGGTATTTATTCACAAAATGCTGGAGTAACTCAGCAGATCAGGCAGCATCTCAGGAGAGAAGGAATGGGTGACGTTTCGGGTCGAGACCCTTCTTCAGACTGATGGGTCACCCATTCTTTCTCTCCTGAGATGCTGCCTGATCTGCTGAGTTACTCCAGCATTTTGTGAATAAATACCTTCGATTTGTACCAGCATCTGCAGTTATTTTCTTATACCAACATACTGGGACTCGCCTCAATGTCCTCAATCAGCCACATAAAAGCCATGGTGACAAGAGAAGGTTAGTGACTGCTTATAACACAGCAAAAGGTTAATCTACTGACAACACACAACCTTCCTAGGTACAGTGAAAAGGTTTTGGTATGTGCTAACCAGTCAGCGGAAGGAACAATCCATGATTACAATCGAGCCATCCACAGTGTACAGATACATGATGAAGGAAATAATGTTTAGTGCAAGATAAAGTCCAGTAAAATCTGATTAAAGATAGTCCGAGGGTCACCAATGAGGTAGATGTTAACTCAGGACTGCTCTCTACTTGTTGGTAGGATGGTTCACTTGCCTGATAACAGCTGGGAAGAAACGGTCCCTGAATCTAGAGGAATGCATTTTAACATTTCTATGCCTCTTGCACTTCTATGCCTCTTGCCCAGGAGAGGGGAGAATAGGAGGCGGCCAGGATGTGACTCAAATGATGTTGGCAATCTGTTCAATTGCTGGAAGTTTCACAAGCCATCCTGCTTTTGTTCTCATGTTAAGATTCTCTCGGCAGTCTTTAAAGGAGGCTAGGCTGGATGATGCTGTGAAGTGAGAATTCCAGCTAATTTGATCTTAATCTTAACTGGGCCAACTGGAGTATTTGCAAAGCCAGTCAGGGCTAACAGAAATATTGCTTCATACTACCCACCTCTAGTAATATCAAGATTTAGGTTTATATTTTTTTATTGTCACATGTGTAGAATATAGTTCTCAGCATTGTCGCACAACAGTTCCATAGACTGTCCAATGTTCGCAAAGGGGTAGTGGTGACTCAGACAATACCCTAGATTATGGAAGAACTGTTCAGAAGCATGATAACAAAGGAAAAAAGCTATTCCTGAGTCTGGCAGTGTACACTTTCATGCTTCTGTACTTTTTGTCTGACGGGAGCAGGGAGAAGATGGAATAACAGGGGTACGGTGTTTAGTTTAGAGATACAGCTTGGAAACAGCCCCTTTGGCCCACCGACCCACGATCCCCACACATTGACACTATCCTACACACACTAGGGACAATTTACATTTATACCAAACCGATTAAGCTGCAAACCTGTCCATCTTTGGAGTGTGGGAGGAAACCGAAGATCTCAGAGAAAACCCACGCTGGTCACGGGGAGAACATACAAACAAGCACCCATAGTCAGATTGAACCCAGGTCTCTGGCGCTGTAAGGCAGCAACTCTACCGCTGCACCACCGGGCCTTTTATTATTTTGGCTGCTTTTCCAGGGCAGCATGAAGTGTAAATGGAATCAATGGTTGCGAGTCCAGTCTATGTGATGGGCTGAGCTATATTTACAACTCTATGCAATTTCTTGTGGCCTTGGGCAGAACTGTTCCCAAATCAAGCTGTGATCCAACCTGACAGTATGTTTTCTATTGAGCATCTGTTGAAGTTTGTAAGAGTCGTTGGAGTTATGCCAAATGTTCTCAGTCTCCTGGGGAAGTAGAGGCATTGGTGTGCCTTCTTAGTTGTTATGTCAATAGGTTGGTTCATGACAGATTGATGGTAATATTCATGACAAGGAACTCAACCATTTCCACTTTGGTACCATTGATGCTGATTAGGGCATGCACTCCACTATTCCTCAAGTCAACAACAAGCTCCTTCACCTTGCTAACATTGAGTGTAAGAAAATAACTGCAGATGCTGGTACAAATCGAAGGTATTTATTTCACAAAATGCTGGAGTAACTCAGCAGGTCAGGCAGCATCTCAGGAGAGAAGGAATGGGTGATGTTTCGGGTCGAGACCCTTCTTCAGACTGATGTACATTGAGGGTGAAGTTGTTGTCTTGACACCATGTCACTAAGTTCTCTATCACTTTTATGTACTCCATGTCACCAATATTTCGAGATTCAGCCCACCAGTGTTGTCATCTGCAAACTTCTAGATGGAGTTCGAACCGAATTTGGCCGCACATTCGTGAGTGTATATTGTAATTGTAATTATTGTATTGTAATTAACTTATTAGCCAAGTATGTAAAAGCATACAAGGAATTTCATTTGCCATACAGTCATACCAAAAAAGCAACAAGACACACAACTACATAAAAGTTAACATATTGTAAACATCCACCACAGCAGCTCCCCCACTTTCCTCACTGTGATGGAAGGCAATAAAGTCTTATCTTCTTTCCTCCTTATTCTCCCGCGGACGGGGCAGTCAAACCGTCCGCAGTCGGGGCGATCGAAGCTCCCGCAGCCGGCGATCAAAGCTCCTGCAATCGGGGCGGTCGAAGCTCCTGCAGCTTGGGGCTCCTAAAGTTGGTCCCTAATCAAGGGACTGTGAGCTCCATGATGTTAAGTCTACAGGCTCCTGTGGTTGGAGCTCCCAACGTCGATCCCTGACAAAGGGATCGCAAGCTCCACGATGTTAAGTCCACAAGCTCCCGCGGTTGGAGCTTCCGAAGTCGATCCCCAGCAAAGGGACCATCAGCTTCATGATGTTAACCCGCAGCGCGGATGGAGATACAATACGGAACAAGTTGCATCTCCGTTGAGAAAATAGATTTTTTAAAGTTTTCCCCACCCCTCCACATAATACAAAACTAAAGATACACTAAAACATACATTTAACAACAGACTGAAAACAACAAAGAAGGAAAAGGATGAGACAGACTGTTGGCGAGGCTGCCATCGTACGGCGCCACCCGGTGGTATATGGAGTATAGTAGGGCATGGAGAACACATCTTTATGGGCCACCGGTGCACAGAATTATTGAGAAGGAGGTGTTGTCACTTATTATCACTTATTGAGGTCAGTGGATCAGAAAGTTGATGATCCAGCATCAGGGGAACTTTATCATACTTTAGATTTCCAGCATCTGCATTTTTCTATTGATTTTCAGATCTTTGTATGTCGGCACTTTGTGGGCCATAAGCTAGTCATTCAATCCCCTCCCGCTACTCAAGAAGATTTTAGTCATCAGGTCATAAGGGATAGGAGTAGAATTAAGCCATTCGGCCTATCAAGTCTACTCTGCCATTCAATCATGGCTGATCTATCCCTCCTAACCCCATTCTCCTGCCTTCTCCCCATAACCTCTGGCACCTGTACTAATCAAAAGTCTATCTCTGTCTTAAATATATCCACTGACTTCTGTGGCAAAGAATTCTGCAGATTCACCACCCTCTGACTAAAGAAATTTCTCCTCATCTCTTTCCTAAATGAATGTCTTTCAATTCTGAGGCTATGACCTCTAGTCCTGGACTCCCACTAGTGGAAACATCCTCTCCACATCCAATCCTCTCCACATCCACTCACTCCAAGCATTTCACTATTCTGTATGTTTCAATGAGCTAAACTCCAGTGGGTACAGGTCCAGTGCCAACAAACGCTCATCATAGGTTAACCTACTCATTCCTGGACTACCTCAGTGTTGCTTTCCTTTCATATTAAAATGTTTAATTGTCTTAAGTGCAATACAATAAACTAAACTAACGACCTTCAGCAATGGAGCTTCCACTCGGATAGAAAATCCCAAAGATTCACTACCCTCTGAAGAAATCCCTTCTAACCTTTGTCCTGAATAGAAAGTACCTTATTTTGAGGCCGTATCCTTTGGTGCTTCAGGTAACAGTTCCTGGCGTGACAAATGCAACTTGAGGACTGTAGCAGCAGCTACAGGAACCACCCCGTGGCTAGGAAGCTGAGCATAACTGTGACTGAGTTTAGGCAGCCATGACTTCTTTCCAGTGTAAAGAGGCCCGGAACAATATTTATTCAGCAAAATTGATTTCAGCAGCAATTAGTCAGAAATCCTTTATTTAACATCTGCAAATTGTTTGGAGAGATGTATCGGATGGTCTATTTGAGGCAAAAGCAATTGGAAGCAGGATGTTAAAAAGTGATTGTTATGGGACTCAGTGGGGGGGGGGGGGGGGGAGGGGGTAGCTTTGAAAGAGAAAATGCCCTTTTTCATCCTCGGCTCCCTTATTTTCTAAGGTAAATTATCAATCTCACTCATTCATAAAAGTCATTGCTTTGGGAAACAGGAAACTGCACATGATATGATGGCATTAAAACTCACTGTTTAAACTGAATTGGGGAAGTTATATTCCATGTAAATCAAAAAACCTCCATAATTTGTAATTAGACTTTTGAGGTACAGCGCGGAAATCGGCCCTTCGGCCAACCAAATTCATGCCGACCAGCAATCATCCCAAGCTCTTGCACTATCCTACACACTAGGGATAATTTACAATTTGCAGAAGCCAATTCACCTACAAACCTGTACATCTTTGGAGTGTGGGAGGAAACCGGAGCACCCGATGGAAACCTACATGGTCACAGGGAGAATATACAAACTCCATACAGAAAGTACCCATAGTCAGGATTGAACCCGGGTCTCTGGCGCTGTAAGGCAGCAACTTTACCGCTGTGCCACTGTGCCTCCCTAAATAAAAGCAGAAAATTCCAATGAATGATCTTCAATTAAAATGTTAATTCTGTCACTCTTTCTGCAAAAGCTGCCTGATCTGCTGAGTGTTTCCAGCATTTTTGTTTTTTTTTACTTCAGTTATAGCTCTTAGCTACCTAATATACAAGCTTTTGACATTAGTCTTCTAGACAAAATGGGAAACCAGAATTCTCTAGTAATGATCGCCTTCATCTGAATGGGCATAAAAATAGAATCGCCAGCCAATCTTTAAATGTTTAAATGACAGCTTCCTTAATTGCATGGAGTAAGCCATGCCATTGGTGACATCTTCACAAGCAAAACACTAAAATGTCTTATTTATATCTATAAGTTCATGAGACATAGGAGCAGAATTGGGCCATTCAGTCCATTGAGTTTACTCTGCCATTCAATCATAGCTGATCTATCTTTTCCTCTTAACCCCATTCTCCTGCCTCCTCCCCAATAACCCCAGGCACCCATACTAATCTCCAATCTGTCAATGTCTAATGTAAAAATACTCAATGACTAGGCCTCCACAGCTGTCTGCGGCAATGAATTATACGATTCACCACCATCTGACTAAAGAAATTCCTCCTCATCTCCTTTCTAAAGGCACATCCTTTTATTCTGAAACTGTGCCCTCTGGTCCTAGACTCTCCCACTAGTGGAAACATTCTCTCTACATCCACTCTATCCAGGCCTTTCATTATTCAGTAAGTTTCAACTAGCTCCCCCTCTACTATCCTTTACTTTGTAACTTACTTTAAGAAATTAGTGTGGCTTCGGCGTTATAGTTCTGTGATTATAGATCACTCTCCATTACTTACCCATTATAAATTACGTAAGCCTTCAGGATGAATAGCGCCAAGTACTGGATGTTGTGAGTCATCACAACTGTCTTCATATTACAACACACAACCATGCCGTTGAGGATAGATTCCTTTTGGGAGAGGGTAACGATTCCTTTTGATAACTTAGGTCTTCTGCAGATTACAGAAATATTCCTTGTCCAAAATAGTCATGAACTACTAATGCAACAAAGAACACAGACTGAACTTGGATCACCTTTCTTTAGATTGTCAAGTCAAGTCAAGTCAATTTTATTTGTATAGCACATTTAAAAACAACCCACGTTGACCAAAGTGCGTGCTTAATCAATAAATGCACTCGCTGTATAGATGTGCAAGATGACTTTAACTTTTAATATTGTTTGACACTGTCACAAGCAAGGTGTTAATTCAAAAATATATATATTTTTCTGTATTATATAAAATACTTAAATATATATTTCTTAACAGTGCATATTTAATGATTCACCTCACAGCAGTAAAACAATTGATTTTGTGATTTATTATGCAAAGATTTCCTGAGCTTTGATGCAACACCCAGAATTGAATGCAGTTATCTGGAAAGCCAAGGCTTAGTGTAATGAAACATAATTTCTTTCTAACTTGGCATACCCACATGTACAACTGACCCTCACTGAGGTAAAGCTCAACCGTCTATAACCTATAAAATTGCTTTTTATACATGACACCACAATGTTGGGGTGGTTGTGGAGGCAATTTGAACCATAATGTTCCAAAGGGAATGGGATTAGCATCTGAAATTAAATAATTTGCAGGGTTATGAAAAGATGATAAGGGCATGAAAATAGCTGGATTACATTCAGACAGATCCAGTGTAAATTCATCAGGGCAAATTGCCTCCATCCAACTATTTTGTGAATTTTCTGTTGGGGTCCAAATTTGTTACTAGTGTTAAACAAAACAACGTTTTAGTGCCTTAAGAAGAGACGCAATCCACTTCTAGTCAAATAACATCAAGCCTCTGAGATCAAGGGTTAATGTTTCAGCTGTGCCTTGTACTGGAACTAAGCCATAAATGTGGAGAGTGTCTTAATCTGGTTGCTAGGTGAAATTTTCCATGGAAACAGAAAATTATATATCATGGGGCAAGACAACATCATCTGTGTTGCCACGCAGCAAGCATATCTATTGAATGAGAATGAAGCTATGATAGAGTGACAGAGCTAGAGGTAGCTTTATTCTCTTCAATCTAACTATGCACCTGACCCTCTGTAAGCAAACTTATCGGTTCAAAACAATAGTATAACCCTGCTCAATATTCTTGCAGCCCACTGTGTGAATATTGCATATATTATTACAGAGTTAAGAATGCAGGAAAGAGCACACTTTGAAAACTAGATCTGAATTTGATTGATGGAACTCATGTTGCAGATATTTTGTGCAAAATGCATTTGAACATATTCAGTCCAGCTCCTCACCAGCAGAGGCCACCAGGACAAAACTATTGTAACATTAGTGTGAAATAAGCTTGGGCGAATTCTGTAAACGTGTAGTAATTCCATCCATTGCCATTCAAGATTTAATAAGAATCAGAGAGGTAAAATTTGTCACCTGGAGGGTGAAGGCTATTTGGAACGAGCTGCCAGAAGAGGTAGTTGAGGCAGGTACCATAACAGCATTTAAAGACACATGGACAGGTACATGGATAGGAAACGTTTAGAGGGATATGGACCAATCATGGGAAAATGGAATTTGCTTCAATGGGGCATCTTGGTTGACATGGAAGAATTGAGCCAAAGATTCAGTTATATGGTTATATTCCACCACTTTATTCTCCTCCTCTGTTCGTGCGGTATGGTGGTGGTGCAGCGGTAGAGTTGCTGCCTTACAGTGATTGCAGCGCCGGAGACCCGGGTTCGATCCCAACCATGGGTGCTGTCTTTACGGATTTTGTACGTTTTCCCTGTGACCGCGTGGGTTTCCCCAAGATCCTTGGTTACCTCTCACACTCCAAAGACGTCCAGGTATGTAGGTTAATTGGCTTGGTGTATGTGCAAAAATATACACCAAAATATACATGCTAAAGTGTGCGGGACTCGGTGGGCCTGTTTCCGCGCTGTATCTCTAAATAAACTAAACAGAATGGATGATGGTTGCTGAAACTAAAATGATGACAGATGATGAGGATGATAACAATGACTTGTATGATTGGGTTCCCACATACCCTCTACCCCCTCCAACATACAGCCTGATTTGCAACCCAAAGGAGGTTTGGAAAGGGAAGGGGAAGAGGCAGGTCATAAAGAATGGGGGAAAGCAAGAAACGTGTGTTTTAATTGTGGTCAATGTGGACAATGGGCCGGAGACTGCTCCCAAACAATATATTTCAAACATTGGCCAGAGACGCTATCCTAATGTTTACAATAATGGCGTAACCAGACCGCTCCTACACCACAGTAACTAACTATTAATTTAATGTTTACTCAAAGTGTGGTGATGCATTTCCATTTTAAAAGTCACACTTTTTAGTAACACTGTCAACTAACATTAAAGAACTTCTCAAAGACAACTAAATTATTACACCAAGGGATTCCACAGCATTCATTCTTCAGGGGAGGAGAGCATCCTGACATTGTAAAGCCAAATGTTGAAAGAGTTGTCATCTTGTAGATCAAATCAATGTTTTTTGTTATTTCTCTGAAAATCCTCTGGTGAACAATAGGAAGCCAAGTTGCAAGGTAAAGGATGATCAAAAGCTAGCACAAGCTTAACTGTCACCCAGGGATCTAAGGTGAGTTCTCAAGGATCTAACAGAGTGTTTTTCTGCTTGAGGCTTACCTTTGTGTTTCACTGAGTGTTCCTTTCTGTAGATTAAAAATCCATTCATCAGCACTGTTGTTTACATAAAAAGTATTATTTTTTTTAAATTAGGACTGTTGGACACTTGCTTCATTTCTGGGCAGTGAAGTATTTTCATGCAGCTGTAGAATTTAAGCTATACAATCCCTCTGATTTTCACAGCACCTCGCAATGTGTATTTGAATTGGTTAAGTGGGCATTTAGCTAGTTCATCTGTGTCCTTGATTTTCATTTTGCTACTTTGTGATGCTCTATTTTGAGTGCTTCAGCAGACATAAATTGAACATCATTGAAAGAGTGCTGAAAATTAGGTCAGGTTTAAAATTTCCACTGTGAAAGAGGAGCAGCATAATTAGATATTACCCATGGCTCAGGGGTAGTATTTTCACCTGTGAGCCCAAATAAATGTTCATGTTGGACTCCAGAGATTGGAATGCAATAGACTTCACTGCAGGTGCTGCATTACTGCTGTCTTTCAGTTCAGATATGTAACTGAGACTCTGATGTCCTTTCAGAATCTTATGAAGATCCAATGACACTAGTTCTAAGTAGAGCAAAGACATTCTCCCTCAGGGGGAAATATCTATCAGGCCTCCGCCATTCCCTGGTGATCTGATAGGCCTTTATACTGTAGCCTATTTCACTGCAATTGTTGAAATAATGACAATGCTTCAAAAAAACTTAATTGTCTAGAATTTGTGGTCAGACATCCTGTGAGTCGAAAGTTTCTTTTTAGGCTTATTAGTCGCTCAAATATGCTTTAACCTGCACATAAGAAAGCATTTATTTCATCTTCTACCCAGCCCCTGCACAGTAAACTTTGCACAAAAGCTCTCCTCATAGACTCTCTCCTCCCAAATTCAAATCAACGTAGTTTCTAAGTATATTGTAGTGCATGTTAAGGGGTCAAGAGTGTTTAATTGTCACATGTACTGAAATAGAACAATTAAATTCTTGCAGCAGCAGCAGCATAACAGGTCTGTAACCACAGAACTCAATAGATAACATAATAAACAAAGAAAAGTTCAATAATTAAAAACAACAATATTAGACAGAACTAAACAAAAGGCCAAAGTCACCAGTGCAACCGAACAGCTTAGTTGGTGTTAGTATTTATTCACAAAATGCTGGAGTAACTCAGCAGGTCAGGCAGCATCTCGGGAGAGAAGGAATGGGTGACATTTCGGGTCGAGACCCTTCTTCAGCCTGATAGTTGTTGGGAAGAAGCTCTAATGGTACAATGGTACTTTATTGTCATGTACCATACATGAAATTCAATTTTTTCATACAATTCAGTAACAATCTTACTCTATATAGGCACAATCAGAATTAAGTACAAGTATAATATAGTATATTACACTGAGAACATTATACTACTAGAGTCTCCACATTACCGGCACCATCTTGTACCCTACAAGTTCAGAGTTGTTAAAAAGGTTAGAGTCTTAACTTGGCCATAAAGGCCCATTGTCCTGGCAATAGCACAGGGTTTGAATGACAGGGGTCGACTGGCCAGGGGATGTGTTGGTGTCCTCCACCACTGCTCCGCCGCTCCCTGCTGCGGCTGTTCCGTGCCCTCACACAAAGATGTGCAAACTTTTAGACCAGAATGCAAACTTACTGATTTCCCAAGTGAATGTGAAAAATCCCAGGGCTAATAAACAATATTATGGGATCAAACTTCATTCTACCATTTTGCACAGTTAAGTTGCATCCCATAATATTGTTTAAGTGAAAGGTAGGAAATATTAATTTCTCAATCTACACCACTGAAAACAGTTCATGGATGTCCCAAATCACGGACATCCAGAGATCATAAAAGTTCCTGTAGAAAGCAGATTTTTCTTTCTTTCTTCATCAAACTTCACTTTCAACATACTTCATTTGATTCGTACTGTTTGCAAAACTGAGTTTGATGGAGCTCAGTGCAATGACTGTCTCTTTCCCACACTATGAATGTCTATTACTCTTCCATTGCTCCATCACAATGGGATTCTAGACCTTGCTGAAGCTGCTTTTTTTATGCATTATGTCGCAGTTTTGTCTTAAGGAAATTTACTGATTTTGCATAACAGTTTTTCCATCAACATAATATATTCAATTCTTTATATTATTGCAGCTAGAACATCCTTAAATGCAGAAAGAAGGAACTGCAGACTCACCCAAAACAGACTGGTAGTCGTTTATACATCCAAGATTGTTGAAGACCTTTCCCCAAATATGTCATATTTGAACATTTCTGAAGCCCAGATTTATATGAGGTATCAGATTATTAGCACACAGCATTGCCAGGAACTGGTTTGAAACTTTGGTTTATTGCATGCTGTTATTTAACTGCTTTCACTAAATCCAAATAATGTCTAATCCAACACCACAAATATTCAGTAGAAACAAAGAAGTGCAAATGCTGGTTTATACCAAAGATAGACACAAAATGCTGGAGTAACTCAGTGGGTCAGGTAGCATCTCTTGAGAACATGGATAGGTGATGTTGCAGACCCAAGATACTGCCTGACCCGCTGAGTTACTCAGCATTTTGTGTCTATCCTTGGATGCAGAACTGATTATTTTTAATTTGATATATTTAAATTTAGGCTGACTGGAAGATAATTTATGAGAGTGGGTAATGCATTGCTGGGATTAGTGATTGGTGGGGATGCCATCTTAATGTTTTAAAATAGATTGACTGGGTGGTTCAAGGACAGAGCGATTAGGGAATATCAGAAGCTCATCACTGATCACTTCAAGCATAATCTCCAACACAGGCTGGTTCAGTTGTCTGATCAGTCCCTGCTTTGATTTGTTGATCTTATTCTGTTGGATGCAATTAGCAACTGTAAAATACTTATTCCTTTTTAGGTGGTGAAGTGAAACTGAAGCGTGCAGACTGGAGTACGCAAGGTTTGGTCCATGATGTCAGACTGGTCAAATACAGGGCTGCAAGAATTGGCTTGTGCTTGACTAGGTCTGTGAGGGTATCATTGCCCACAGTTTCTGCTCGTCATCGTATTCAGTCTATCACTGAAATGTGCAGGTGTGGGGGAGGATGAGATCAGACCTGAGTTTAGGACGTCATGGAGCTCACTGCCTAGACTCATCTTTAAAATGTCGCTACATGAAGACTGCTCAACCCATGAGTGGGTTGGTTCTTCAGAAGGATGAGGGTGTGTTCAGGAATTAAATGACAAAGGGGATGCCGTGTAGGATTTAAGTAAAAGTTGAACTTTGTGTTATATTTCTTTTACAATTCTATATCAGCAAAAATGTGTCAATAAAAAGGCAATAAGCCTGAGTGGAGTATGAAGTATTAAATGTATTTATTCATTTCAATTTGAATAAATAGTAAAATCCTCTTTATGAAACATCTGGTTGAAATATAAAATTACTAAGTAATTTGTAAAGATAATTAAGTTGCGATTGCCATATTATTTTCTCTCCAGAACATTCCTGTATTTTAGTTTCCTTCACTGGGGCTGAGAGATTGCAGTTGATAAAAAATCAACAATGTATCAAAATGTGGGAATTTATTATTTTCATTTGTTTTTTTTATGCTTATATATTCTCAGTGGTATTATATAATAGGAAACTATGTTGCACAAAAATTAAATATTGATGCCAAACATCAAAATTGTTTATTATATATACTTAAAACCTTCATGAGGCTAGGGCTATATTTGTAGCTAACTATAGTACCATTGTAAGCCCACAATGGGGAAATATATTTATGAATAGGTTATTAAAAAAGAGAAAATGGCAACTGATGGAAAAAAGAAACGTTGGAATTTCAGAGTAGATTGATTAGAATGTGATACAATGGACAGGTTAACATATCTAGTTTGGCAATAATGTTAATCTGGACTTCCTTTTGATCTATTGGTTATTTTGCTGATTTCAGTAAATTCTTGTTTGAATTTAATGGTGAAGACGTGTTTTTAATCTTCAAAAAATAAGAGAGCAAAGTAAAATATAAGGCATAGGATCATATTGCTTCCAATTGACTTTGCTTATAATTTGTGTGCAATATAGTTTCCTATTATATTATGCCACCAAGAACTGCAGTTAAACTGAGAAAGTTTGATCAGGGGATATTTTTAATTCCATTTCTTATCAATGATGTGCACCATTTTGATGAAAGAAAAATGAACTATTCCAGGGCAATATATGGTACAAATAGTGTGGATGATTGTTTTTGACGCATTAGTCTTCATCAGTCAAGGTATTGAGTTTAGGAGTTCGGATGGTATGTTACAGTTATACAAGACATTGGTGAAGCCACACTAGGAGTTTTGTGTTCAGATTTGGCCTCTCTGCTGAATGTCATTAAGGTGGAAAAACTACAGAGATGATTTACAAGGTTGTTGCCAAGGCTTAAGGGCCTGAGCTATAGGGAGAGATTGAACAAGCTAGGACTTTATACCTTGGAATACAAGAGGCTGAGGGGTGATCTTATAGAGGTGTCTAAAATAATGAGGGGAAAAGCTGGGGTGAAAGTGCAGTCTTTTTCCCAGAATAGTGGAATCAAGAACCTGATGGCATAGATTTAAGGTGAGAGGGGAAAGATTTAGTCAGAACCTGAGGGACATCTTTTACACACAGATGGTGGTGGGTATATGGAACGAACTGCCAGATGAAGTAGATGAGGCTGGTACAACATTTAAAACATTTAAACATTTTTGTACTGTTTCAGTGTACAATTTCTAAACACTTGCACTGTATTTAAGTGCTTATGTGTAGTAGTATGTGTACTGAACTGATGGGGAAAATGAATTTCACTGTACCTCAGTACATGTGATAATAAAGTACCATTGAACATTGAAAGATATTTGGAAAGGTACATGGAAAGGTTTGAAGGTTTAATGGGGCAGGCGTGGGTAAATGGGACTGGCTTTGATGGGCATCTTGGTTGACATTGATTCATTGGGCCAAATGGGCCTGTTTCCATGCTGTATGGTTCTCAAAAAGGGAGTAGTGTAAATGGATGATTGATGATCAGTGTGGACATGGTGTGCCAAAGGGCATGTAGCTATGTTGTGCCACTGACTCTATGATTCTTCTCTCCCACCTCACTCGCAAACCAAAATAAACCATGATATAATAATATAATCATTGATGATTATTTGTACCAAATTAACACAGGACATTTAGAACCCTTGAAGTTTTAGTTGAAATGTGTAGAAATCTTTATCAGGGACTAAATTAACTGGGATTTAATGCCATTTTAATGAAAAGTCTTATTGCCTGAGGCAATGTCTTCCACATCTATATTCAGTGATGGTATATATTTATAAAGAAAGCAATTGCTGATAAAAGTACAGTGTTTTCATTCCTGAAATCAATTTACCTCCAAGAGTTTTAAATGTAAGAACATGTAGAAGGGTCCACTGGGAGAAGATAAATTAAATTCAGAAAGCAAAATAACATGACAGGAGTATCTCAATTTAGACAGAGCATTTACCAGTCAATATGGCTCAACTGGGAGCACTCTTACCTCTGAGTAAGGGACTCTAGGTTCAAGCATCACATCTCATCATTCAGCCAGGGGAGCAACACATTGAAATAAAAAAAGATGGAGGTATTAACCAAGCTCTTGTGTATAGACACAGAGTGCTGAAGTAACTCAGCGGATCAGGCAGCATCTCTGGAGAAAAAGCATCGGTGACGTTTTTGGTCGGAGCTGACAATCAGCTGACAATCAGAAGAAGGGTTCCAACCTGAAACAACACACACCCTTTTACTCCAGAGATGCTGCCTGACCCACTGATTTACTCCAGCACTTTGTGTCTATCTTCAGTACTATCTCCAGCATCTGCAGTTCCTTCCTACACATTTTGTCAAGCTGTTGAGGATTTTATTACCCTCTATTGTTAACTGTAGAACATCAGGGAGTTGTTCAGACTAACATTTTCCATCACTAAAGTGGTCATTCATAGCGATTGCTTGTGAATGTCAATTTGTACCGCTGCATTTGACTGCATAGCAACAACCAAAGAATTGTTTTCTCTGTTCATCAACAAATATTGTTGGATTAGACAATTGTATGGATCAGTGATCTAGCAATGATTGAAGAGTGTACACTGGGATGAACAGCCCAGATGCCCATTTCTCAATGAGCGCTCGGAACTCTATTCTTTACACACACTTTAAGTGCTGTGGGTGCAGAAATGGACTCCTCCATGACAGCCTGAACATGCAAGTCCATATGTCAAATACAATTCATTCCACATTTCATGTTCCTTGTAAAATTGCCCAAATGTATTAAACTACATGAAAGTCAACTTTCACAGAATTACTGCTTGTACACCTTTATGGCTTTTAAAGTCCCTCTGCTGCAATACATGATATTGACCTTGGTCATGCATGCCTGCCAATGGTTGCATAAGTAATGCTAACATATGTTTAGTTTAATCTTGCACAGAGACCTCCTGAGATGAAGATGTCAGTACCAAGAGCTAAAGCAACTGATCCCATTAGATGGGATCATGCTGGCTATGGCTGAGAGTTCTGAATGGAACTACTGGCACTCAGCCATTCAAGCTGAAATTAGTTCCAGACATAAGTGCAAGAGATGTGAGTCTGGTTATTTGGGACACTTCATCTGGCTGGATCCCCAACATTAAATACGGTATTGCTGCAAGATCTTATCTCAGACCAAATCTGGCTTAGGAACTAAACGCCCAATGAGTACAATAGATTTTTGAGGTCAGCAGATCACAAGATGAAGGGAAAGGAAATTAACTTTTTTTTCTATTACTTTAGATTAAAGTTTATTAATAATTTCTAAAAATGATTTTAACATGTTTCTGTTCATTCATTTTGATAAGAATGTTTTCGATAATTATTGCTTCAATATTAATATGCTTTAAATGTCCCTAAATGCCAGAATGGTGATAAAGTGCCATCTCCATCTTTGTTGGGCTATCCTTGCCCTTTGGAGAGTGGGCCCTCTGCACTGTGCCACCAACAGTCTAATCACTGTCCCAACCTATTGGCCCTCCACCCTCGAGGGTGCAAGGATCAATGAGGCTGACACCCTGCATTGGTTCTGATCCTTCCTCACCTTCAGCTTTTCACCCCCCACTTCCTACTTTGTCGGAAGAAGGGTCCCGACCCAAAACATCAGCCAGCCTTTTCCTGAGATGGTGCCTAATGTGTTGAGTTACTCCAGCATTTTGTGTCTATCTTCTGTATAAATTAGCATCTGCAGTTCCTTCCTGCACCTATTGTACTGGATTGTGGGTTGATTGCATTTATGTATAGTGATTTCAGATTTGACTGGATAGCACAAAAAACTGTAACTCAGTATCTTCTATACCCTGCATTCATCTCAGATACATACAGGTGTCTGGGGTATATGGCCAGCAACTCTGGATCACAAACCCAATCCAGCACCCAACCCCATCCTTCAAAATTGCTGAAGTAAATCCAAAGTGAAAGAAACAAGAAAAATACATGGAAAAGGTGACAAGAGTCAGGCTAAGTTAGAATCGAAAGGGTAGCTGTTATGTTTGCATCGTGAAGGCTCAATGGGTTGTCAAGGATAACTTCTGATCCACAGCAACAATCAGACATGTTGTCAGAATGCTTTGTGATGTATATGTGATGTAAATGCCAGTGCCCCCTTGAGGCCAAGAGCAGAAGCTGGCCAATGGGCTTGTGCCTTGTGACTGAGGTCAGATGACCTTCTAGGGCCAATGGGCTTGTGCCTTGTGACTGAGGTCAGGTGACCTTCTAGAAGTTTCCTGGTAATCAGTAATAAAATCTTCTTACAAGATGTCGGGCGTATATTCATTGTGCTAGCCACAACAGGGTCTTACAGAGGACATTACATGCTTGTTTCCTATAGTATCAAGTACAGATAGCATGTTAAAGTTCAGATCATTTCAATTACTTTTGATGAACTTAAACCACTTTGTTCATGTTGTTTCTTGTTTTATTAAGTCATAGTTGTTGATAGGTTTAATATCAAACTGCTGTCAGCTAGCAGGGCGAGGGTACACTTTAGAATTATTTGACTTGTCTGCTCAGGAACAAACTTAGCAGTGCATTTACCATCAAATCTCATATCAGACCCTGTAAAGAGCACATTTGAAAATAGTTTCAATCTTTCTTTAAGCCAAAGAAAACAAATCTTGCACCTACCCAATGTGGCTGCGATTTAGCTTATTTTATTTTCTGCCAGTGAGTTTCAGGGTGGAAATACTTGATGTGATTTATTGGTTGTGTAGGATTGAAAATAATATGGATGCCAACATGAGGTGCCAGACAGTTCAAGTCCCCAGGATGTGATGGGGTCATCAGAGCGGACCCCAGAAGCATCAGATAATGAACATTATTGTGAACTGCATAGAAGATAGTGGTCATAGAAAGGGTTTAGGCCCACTACAGTTAGCTTCTCACCTTAACAGATGAATAACAGATGTGATCTTGTTGGATCTTCCCTCTGCTCTTGACTACTTGGACATTGGGATCATGTTCGTCAAGCCATCGTTGATTGACCTCCACCTCAGTGTTTAACACTATCACCCCTTCCAAACTCATTGTCAGACTCAGGGTGCTGGGTCTCTGCTCCTCCATGTGTAAGTGGATCCGTGATTTTCTCACTGGCAGACCATTTTCGGAATCGAATAGCAACAACACCTTCTCCTTACTGCCCATCTGCACAGGGTCATCCCAGAGCCGAGTGTTCAGCCCCCTGCTCTGCTCTCTCCTTACGCGTTGCTGTGTAGCCAGACACAACTTCAATGCCATCTTTAAATTCACCAACAACACCACCATCATTAGAAGAGTAATGGGTATCATTGAGTCAAAGCACAGGTGGGAAATCGATCATCTGTTGAGTGGTGCCAGCACAACAATCTGGCTTTTGACGTTAGCAAGACAAAGGGGCTAACTTCTGACTACAGGAAGGAAAAGCCATGGAACCATACAGCTGATGGCATGTTGGCAGTGGAGAAAATAAACAGCTTCACCTTCCTGTGTGTACACATTTCTAATGATCTATTCTGGGCCCAGCACATTGATGCAATCACTATTTGCTGCTCAAGTGGAGCATTCCCATTATCTACAGCGCTTTGATTTACGTATTGTCTATTCTTTGACCTGAGACTGGTGAGTTCACTGACCTACATTGGTTGTGTAAACCGAAAAGGTTCTTAAATGGAGTTGGAGTATTAGTAAACTTGCTGCTGCTGCTGATCTGTTCAATCGCCTTCTGAGACACTAGAAAGATATGTTTAAGAAAGACTTTCCTGAAAGTAGAATGAGCAGATAGGCCGAATGGCCTCCTCCTGCACTTATTTTCTATGTTTCTATGTTTCAACAATAAGGGTCTCAACCCAAAACATCACCCATTCCTTCTCTCCAGAGATGCTGCATGTTCCGCTGTTTTACTCTAGCATTTGTATCTATCAACAAAGCAATTATTTTGAGAATGCTTTACAGTAATTCAAAATCAAATCATAATATTGTTCAATAAAATAACACAGCCCAATGCCTTTCCCATTTCATACCCTAACGTGTGGAATTTGATATCCGTTACATAGTGAACTCCAGTGTTGAAGGTAACATATTCCGAAGAACATGTCTGTCAATTAGTGCGCCACAACCTGATAAAATCCAGTGTACTGTACATATCTGTAAGGTTAGGGTGCAGCTAATGGTGGGAGAGCCATTATGAGAGTTGTATTAAAATCCTATTGTATTAAAAACTTTACCTTCTCTAACCTAGCTGGAACAGACGCATCTGCTTATGACAGCATTGATAGGAATCACTAGTGCACTGTCCTTATCGAAGCAAAGTTCCATCTTCAAATAGAGGGCACCCTTCACGATGTGTGGGATAATTTCAGAATAAACTTGATAGCTCAAAACTGGACATGTGTCAACAACATCAATAACAGAATTGTATTTCTGCACCATCTTTGATTCCATGGCCTGACACATCCCCACTTTGCCATGACAGTCAAACAAAAGAAACAAGCCTGGTTTGATAACATGAATTCAACAGTGTGATTGCAGTTGGCTCAGGATACCCAAAATTGAGACGTAATCCTTCTGGTGCTCGAATACAGGGCTCCATGCATGTCAACAATGTGATGGAATATGTGTAGGAAGGAACTGTAGATGCTGGTTTACACCGAAGATGGACGCAAAATGCTGGAGTAACTCAGCAGGACAGGCTGAGAGAAGCCTGGGGAGAAGCAATAGAAGGATCTTGACCCGAAACGTCACCCATTCCTTCTCTCCAGAGATGCTGCCTGTCCCACTGAGTTACTCCAGCATTTTGTGTCTATCTTTGATAGAATATGTGGTCCACTTCCTGCAGTCTTTGCCTTCTATGGGCACTTTTAAAACTTGCCCTTTGGATAAGATTTTGATCACTTGTCCTAAATGTCCAGGCTGATTTGATAATGCCTCTGTGAAACTCCTTGGAAAGCTGTGAGGGGTGTTTTATATCTTCCTCAGCCAGCTGAGGCTAGAGTTTGTACCACCAACAAGTGGCATCCCTGCAAGTCAGCAAGACATTTTAAATCATGCTAACTTAACCCATAACCTGTACATCTTACAAGGGAAGCAAATGCACATGGACACTAATATTTTGCGCCAAGCCATGGTCTTAAAATACAGTGGCATTCCTTTATCATCATTATGTTAAAATTCAGGAGCTTCCTATCCATCACCACTGTGGGAGCACTTACACTCCACAGACTACAGCAAGTACCACATGAAGGATATTAAGGAAATGGCATTAATGTTGGCTTTATTAGCAATGCCCACGTTCGTTGAATGAATAAGTACAAAAAATATGTGCAAGAAGAAATGTATAATTACAGGTTTATATTTCATAAAATACTCAGTTATTACTCTGTTTTTGGACATCTGTTGTTTACCTGTAGAATTATTCAGTTGCCCTAACAAACTGAGTTCGTCTTCCTGTCAAAAGTCCTGACAAAACATTAATGTATTTGCAGGCAATGGAACGATTCGCACACAAGGGTCTTTGAGCTCTTGCTATTCATTGTGTTATGTGCCTGCACTTATGAATATTGCATTCATTTAATATTGCCCAGGCTCATTCTCATGTTCTCAGGATGACATTAATAATTTAATGGAGTCAGTGAGGCAATATATTTTGTTCTTTCATGTGATACAGGTATCACAGGCAAATCCCGTGTTCACTGAGGTGACTGCAACTGAGAAGCTGATATTGAGCCATTTTCTTGAAGTAATTTAGTGTCGTTGGTCAATAGTTTAAACATTCTGACAGTGAAGGATTGACAATATATATCTACGATGGAAAGTTGTGTGTCTTGGGAGGGACCTTGAAAGGGTGGTGTTTCCAATCTACTCTTCTCAATCATGGAAGTGTCAAATTTGGAAGATGCTGTCTAAGGTGATATGTTGAGTAGCTACAATACACAATGCGTTGGTGGTGCATGATGTGTTAGTAGGAGTTTCCAATCCATCAATTATCAATATTGTTATCAAATTGGAATTTATCTAGTAATTGGCACTATCATGGATAAAAATATGTGATTCTCATGAAGAAAATGTTAATGCAGGGAAAGTGGTGATTGTATGATCTGTCAGTCCTAGCAACACACACTATTCACATAAATCATAATCAAATTCCCAGGATAACCTTCCACCAATTAATGATCAGATGCCAGATGCCATTGTGTCTGAAACTGAACATCCAGGTTGAATACTCATTGATTTACTGTATTAGCAATTCATAGCGACAAATATAAGGATCTGAAATCACTGTGAATGATAAAGTAGCTTTTTAAAATGCTGTCTATAATGCGAATGATTAGAGCCATCATTTTCCCAATGTATTGTGAGACATTACTATGTAGGT
The DNA here is from genome assembly GCF_053455715.1 of Rhinoraja longicauda. NCBI lineage: Eukaryota > Metazoa > Chordata > Chondrichthyes > Rajiformes > Arhynchobatidae > Rhinoraja > Rhinoraja longicauda. The sequence goes on along the minus strand of NC_135955.1, from coordinate 60,536,234 downwards.
CAGGCTTTCTTAATGCCCATTTCACGTCTTTCCATAAATCCCAGCGTTCAATAGCCCAGTGTTCCAGGAATAGTTACGACTGTGGCCAAAATATCTGAAAAGTGTTTTGACATTGTGTTTTTATGGCAAAGTTGCATCTCTCCTCATTCCATCAAAGTCTCAATGGACATTTCTCGCCCGGTCATCATTTTGTTCAATTTTCCTTCTTTGACCCTCAACCAGGCCAATGGGGTGGATCAAAAAAATAGGATAATGTCTTTGGATATAGTAGGTCATTGGCCAATTTGGTCAGAACCATAGTCTTCTCTCAATGTTACAACTGTCTTGCTGGATGATAAACACCCATGGATGTATGCTGGGCCCTCCTTCATATCTTCTGAGAAGCTCCACTTGAGTATTTCCTTTCCACCCATCGCCAGGTTAAGTTCCCTCCTTTGCCATACTGGTTTCAATAAAATTTTGAGAAAGCCTCTCACGTTACTCATCAATACAACTAATTTATCTTCTTCCTTTCCCCTCCTTGTATCTTAAATAAACATAGTACCCTGTAAACATACAATTTATTTCCCAGAAAACAAGCGTGTCTTAAATAAAAATCTCATTGTAAGCTGAGCCCTCATTTACAGAATGAGTACATTCTCATTTACCCCAGAAATATCAGTGGAACCAATTGGGCGGGTTTGTTTTATATACCGCCTGACTTCCTTTTGATTGGACATTGACTGGAAAATCCATGCTAATTAATCTGAATGCCAGCTGAGCAACATCTCAAAATGCAATCGTTTGATTGGTACTTTCTTGTCATGCAACTCAAGTTATTATTTATCTTTTTATTACATGATAGGTTTCAATAGACAATAGACAATAGGTGCAGGAGTAGGCCATTCAGCCCTTCGAGCCAGCACCGCCATTCAATGCGATCATGGCTGATCACTCTCAATCAGTACCCCGTTCCTGCCTTCTCCCCATACCCCCTAACTCCGCTATCCTTAAGAGCTCTATCCAGCTCTCTCTTGAAAGCATCCAACGAACTGGCCTCCACTGCCTTCTGAGGCAGAGAATTCCACACCTTCACCACCCTCTGACTGAAAAAGTTCTTCCTCATCTCCGTTCTAAATGGCCTACCCCTTATTCTTAAACTGTGGCCCCTTGTTCTGGACTCCCCCAACATTGGGAACATGTTATCTGCCTCTAATGTGTCCAATCCCCTAATTATCTTATATGTTTCAATAAGATCCCCCCTCATCCTTCTAAATTCCAGTGTATACAAGCCCAACCGCTCCAGCCTTTCAACATACGACAGTCCCGCCATTCCGGGAATTAACCTAGTGAACCTACGCTGCACGCCCTCCATAGCAAGAATATCCTTCCTCAAATTTGGAGACCAAAACTGCACACAGTACTCCAGGTGCGGTCTCACCAGGGCCCGGTACAACTGTAGAAGGACCTCTTTGCTCCTATACTCAACTCCTCTTGTTACGAAGGCCAACATTCCATTGGCTTTCTTCACTGCCTGCTGTACCTGCATGCTTCCTTTCATTGACTGATGCACTAGGACACCCAGATCTCGTTGAACTCCCCCTCCTCCTAACTTGACACCATTCAGATAATAATCTGCCTTTCTATTCTTGCTTCCAAAGTGAATAACCTCACACTTATCTACATTAAACTGCATCTGCCATGTATCCGCCCACTCACACAACCTGTCCAAGTCACCCTGCAGCCTTATTGCATCTTCCTCACAATTCACACTACCCCCCAACTTAGTATCATCTGCAAATTTGCTAATGGTACTTTTAATCCCTTCGTCTAAGTCATTAATGTATATCGTAAATAGCTGGGGTCCCAGCACCGAACCTTGCGGTACCCCACTGGTCACTGCCTGCCATTCCGAAAGGGACCCATTTATCCCCACTCTTTGCTTTCTGTCTGTCAACCAATTTTCTATCCATGTCAGTACCCTACCCCCAATACCATGTGCCCTAATTTTGCCCACTAATCTCCTATGTGGGACCTTGTCGAAGGCTTTCTGAACGTCGAGGTACACCACATCCACTGACTCTCCCTTGTCAATTTTCCTAGTTACATCCTCAAAAAATTCCAGTAGATTTGTCAAGCATGATTTCCCCTTCGTAAATCCATGCTGACTCGGAATGATCCCGTTACTGCTATCCAAATGCTCAGCAATTTCGTCTTTTATAATTGACTCCAGCATCTTCCCCACCACTGATGTCAGACTAACTGGTCTATAATTACCCGTTTTCTCTCTCCCTCCTTTCTTAAAAAGTGAGATAACATTTGCTATCCTCCAATCCACAGGAACTGATCCTGAATCTATAGAACATTGAAAAATGATCTCCAATGCTTCCACTATTTCTAGACCCACCTCCTTAAGTACTCTGGGATGCAGACCATCAGGCCCTGGGGATTTATCAGCCTTCAGTCCCATCAGTCTACCCAAAACCATTTCCTGCCTAATGTGGATTTCCTTCAGTTCCTCCATCACCCTAGGTTCTCCGGCCCCTAGAACATTTGGGAGATTGTGTGTATCTTCCTCAGTGAAGATAGATCCAAAGTAACGGTTTAACTCGTCTGCCATTCCTTTGTTCCCCATAATAAATTCCCCTGCTTCTGTCTTCAAGGGACCCACATTTGCCTTGACTATTTTTTTCCTCTTCACGTACCTAAAAAAACTTTTGCTATCCTCCTTTATATTATTGGCTAGTTTACCATCGTACCTCATCTTTTCTCCCCGTATTGCCTTTTTAGTTAACTTTTGTTGCTCTTTAAAAGAGTCCCAATCCTCTGTCTTCCCACTCTTCTTTGCTATGTTATACTTCCTCTCCTTAATTTTTATGCTGTCCCTGACTTCCCTCGTCAGCCACAGGTGTCTCTTACTCCCCTTAGAGTCTTTCCACCTCTTTGGAATAAATTGATCCTGCAACCTCTGCATTATTCCCAGGAATACCTGCCATTGCTGTTCTACCGTCTTCCCTGCTAGGGCCTCCTTCCAATCAATTTTGGCCAGCTCCTGCCTCATGCCTCTGTAATCCCCTTTGCTATACTGTAATACCGACACTTCCGATTTTCCCTTCTGCCTTTCCATTTGCAGAGTAAAACTTATCATGTTGTGATCACTGCCTCCTAATGGCTCTTTTACCTCTAGTCCCCTTATCAGATCAGGATCATTACACAACACTAAATCCAGAATTGCCTTCTCCCTGGTAGGCTCCAGTACAAGCTGTTCTAAGAATCCATCTCGAAGGCACTCTACAAACTCTATTTCCTGGGGTCCATTTCCAACCTGATTTTCCCAGTCTACCTGCATGTTGAAATCTCCCATAACCACCGTAGCATTACATTTTTGACACGCCAATTTTATCTCCTGATTCAACTTGCACCCTATGTCGAGGCTACTGTTTGGGGGCCTATAGATAACTCCCATTAGGGTCTTTTTACCCTTACATCCTGTGGCAGTGCTACTTCTTCTTCTTATCGAGTCCACATCACAAGATTAGAACTTGTTCAGCCACACTTCTCGGCATCTGCATACAATGGCGTCTTGTGCTTCTTGTGTTTCTTGTGCGTAATGGTGGAAAGATTGTTGGAAACAGGGCCGTGACGTGAATGCTCTTTCCTTGACCCCAAAGTACTACTGTTAATGTACCTTTTGTCTTTGTTCCTTGTTTTTATTTTCTATATTCAATTGGATTCGCCATCAATAGGCAAAGTTTTCTAAAGGATCAAAGACCTTCTGTCTTTAGTTGCATTGTTTTGTATTATTTCTCTTTCCCTCTGCATTTGCTTTTATTTGGACCTCAGAAATACTGTTTGTGTTACTTTCATCCAACCCATCTGGGTGACAATTTAGGTCGCTGAGCAAAGGACTGGTGTCTGATGCCTGCTGACTTAATGTAGGCGGATAGATTTTTTAGATGAGGGCAGGTTTAAGGGAGGTGAATGTTAGCTACAAGGGTAGCTAAGGCATGGATAAGGGATGTAACATAGGCAGAAGAAGGGGCAGAAAAGAGAAATATGGAGGAATTGAAGTAAGCTGGCTAGATGATGGATATTCAATGGGTTTGAAAAGTCAGGTGCGGGATATATAGAGCCATGAGATTGCTCTGTCTCAGGCAAAGAGCAGGGAGGTTGATGGACCAATGGCTTAAGCATGGAATTGGTGTTGGGGGCTGAATGTTAAAGTTCAACCTTTCCAAAGTGTATTTGATGGCAGTCTTTACTCATCCGGCATTGGATATAGGGCAAGATTGTTTCAGATGTGATAGAATCGGAGGGGCAAGAGGTGGGGGTGTTGCATTGCTTGTCAGGGAGGATATCACAGCAGTGCTTTGGCAGGACAGACTAGAAGGCTCGATTAAGGAGGCTGTTTGGGTGGAACTCAGAAATGAGAAAGGTTTAGCAACTCTTATAGGGGTGTATTATAGACCGCCAAATAGGGAACGAGAATTGGAAGAGCAAATATGTAAGGAGATAGCAGATATTAGTAGTAAGCACAGAGTGGTGATTGTGGGTGATTTCAATTTTCCGTATATAGACTGGGAATCACATTCTGTTAAAGGGCTGGATGGTTTGGAGTTTGTAAAATGTGTGCAGGATAGTTTTTTGCAGCAATACGTAGAGGTGCCTACCAGAGAAGGGGCAGTGTTGGACCTCCTGTTAGGAAATGAGATGGGTCAGGTGACGGAGGTATGTGTTGAGGAGCACTTTGGGTCTAGTGATCATAATGCCATTAGTTTCAATATCATTATGGAGAAGGTCAAATCTGGACCAAGGGTTGAGATTTTGGATTGGAGAAAGGCTAATTTTGAGGAGATGAGAAAGGATTTAAAAGGAGTGAAATGGAAATTGTTGTTTTATGAAAAGGATATAATAGAGAAATGGAGGATATTTAAAGGTGAAATTTTGAGAGTACAGAGTCTTTATGTCCCTGTTCGGTGGAAAGGAAAGAATAATAATTTGAAAGAGCCGTGGTTTTCCAGGGAAATTGGACACTTGGTTCGGAAAAAGAGGGAGATATACAATAAATATAAGCGGCAGGGAGTAAATGAGGTTCTTGAGGAATATAAAGAATGTAAAAGGAATCTTAAAAAGGAAATTAGAAAAGCGAAAAAAAGATATGAGACTGCTTTGGCAAGTAATGTAAAAGTAAACCCCAAGGGGTTTTACAGATATGTCAATAGCAAAAGGATAGTGAGGGATAAAATTGGTCCATTAGAGAGTCAGAGTGGACAGCTATGTGCTGAGCCGGAAGAAATGGGGGAGATATTAAACAATTTCTTTTCTTCGGTATTTACCGAGGAGAAGGATATTGAATTATGTGAGGTAAGCGAAACAAGTAGAGTAGTGATGGAAATTAGGAGGATTAAAGAAGAGGAGGTACGGACACTTTTGAAGAATATAAAAGTGGATAAGTCTCCAGGTCCTGATAGGATATTCCCTAGGACATTGAGGGAAGTTAGTGCAGAAATAGCAGGGGCTATGACGGAAATATTTCAAACGTCATTAGAAACAGGGATGGTGCCGGAAGATTGGCGCATTGCGCATGTTGTGCCTTTGTTTAAAAAAGGTTCTAAAAGTAAACCTAGCAATTATAGACCTATTAGTTTGACGTCTGTGGTGGGAAAATTAATGGAAAAGATACTTAGGGACAATATATATAATTATTTGGATAATCAAGGCCTGATTAGAAACAGTCAACATGGATTTGTGCCTGGAAGGTCATGTTTGACTAATCTTCTTGAATTTTTTGAAGAGGTTACCAGGGAAATTGATAAGGGCAAGGCTGTGGATGTTGTCTATATGGACTTCAGTAAGGCATTTGACAAGGTTCCACATGGAAGGTTGATTAAGAAGGTTAAATCGTTGGGTATTAATAGTGAGGTTGCAAGATGGATTCAACAATGGCTGAATGGGAGATACCAGAGGGTAACGGTTGACAATTGTATGTCAGGTTGGAGGCCAGTGTCTAGTGGAGTGCCCCAAGGATCTGGTTGGGTCCACTGTTGTTTGTCATTTACATTAATGATCTGGATGATGGTGTGGCAAATTGGATTAGTAAATATGCAGATGATACTAAGATAGGTGGAGTAGTTGATAGTGAGGTAGATTTTCAAAGTCTACAGAGAGACTTGGGCCTTTTGGAAGGGTGGGCTGAAAGATGGCAGATGGAGTTTAATGCTGATAAGTGTGAGGTGCTGCATTTTGGTAGGACAAATCAAAATAGGACGTACAGGGTAAATGGTAGGGAATTGAGGAATGCAGTGGAACAGAGGGATCTGGGAATAACTGTGCATTGTTCCCTGAAGGTGGAATCTCATGTGGATAGGGTGGTGAAGAAGGCGTTTGGTATGCTTACCTTTATAAATCAGAGCATCGAGTATAGAAGTTGGGATGTAATGTTGAAATTGTACAGGGCATTGGTGAGGCCGAATCTGGAGTATGGTGTGCAGTTCTGGTCGCCAAATTATAGGAAGGATGTCGACAAAATGGAGAGGGTACAGAGGAGATTTACTAGAATGTTGCCTGGGTTTCAGCACTTAGGCTACAGAGAGAGGTTGAACAGGTTGGGTCTTTATTCTTTGGAGCGTAGAAGGTTGAGGGGGGACTTGATAGAGGTTTTTAAAATTTTGAGAGGGACGGACAGAGTTGACGTGGGTAGGCTTTTCCCTTTGAGAGTGGGGAAGATTCCAACAAGGGGACATAGCTTCAGAATTGAGGGACAAAGGTTTAGGGGTAACATGAGGGGGAACTTCTTTACTCAGAGGGTTGTGGCTGTATGGAATGGGCTTCCGGTGGAAGTGGTGGAGGCTGGCTCGATTTTATTATTTAAGAGTAAATTGGATAGGTATATGGATAGGAGGGGATTGGAGGGTTATGGTCTGAGTGCAGGTAGATGAGACTAGGTCAGGGAGAATGGTCGGCGTGGACTGGTAGGGCCGGACAGGCCTGTTTCCATGCTGTAGTTGTTATATGTTATATGTTATATGTTATAAGATGTGTGATAAATATATCCCTTGAAAGTGGAGACAATGAAAGATAGCTGGAAGTTTTCTGTGTAATTGGAGAACCTAATGCTTTTGTGGCTGGCTTTCCTGAGGGGTAACAGACTAATATGAGGAATGCCTTGCCAGTTACATTTTGCCAGAGAGCGTTCACAGTGGCTGGTGCTAGGCTCTGTCATTGTGTCATAAAGTCATAAAGCATGGAAACATACCCTTCGATTCATTGTCTGTGCTGACCATATGCACCCATCAAAACTTATTCTGTTTTCTAGTTGTAGTGAATGTACCTGTTCCCACCACCTTCTCAGGCAGTGTGTTCCAGATTCCATCCACCCTCTTAGTGAAAAATAATCTTTCTCAAATCCACTCTAAATTTCCTGAAGGAATGGACTAGATTAAGAATTGAAAGGTCATTTTCTAAAATGACTAGCTATCGCGAACTTTAGAAACACAAAAGGATTTGAGCTGGTTAAAAAGTAGCTAATGATTTTACAAGATGTGGATATCATTGAACAAATAAGTAGATATATATCCCTAACTAAGCATAAGAAGATGGTGCTGATATGCTTTAATACACCATTACATAGCTCAAGAAGTTAAATTTGCACTTCTCCTTGGATGGCAAGGGCTCTCCAGATCTCCAGAAGGTGAAGTATTGGCGATTATAGAAGACTCATGCTTATTTCATACATAAGCTTTTGGCCTTTTCGATGCCTAGCAAATTGGGTTGATGGAAATACAGAGTAACTCTCAATGTTACCCAGGCCTCCTGCTTCAAGTGTTGAGAAAAGCAAGGCCTCATGACTGAAATGACTACCATCCAGTGGCCTTGACATCCACCGTCATGAAATGTTTTGAGAGGCTAGATATGGAACGCATTAAATCCAGTCTACCCGGTGGGCTTGACCCACTGAAGTTCGCCTCCCACAACAACAGGTCCACAGACGATGCCATCACCCTAGAGCTACACTCATCCCTGCAACACCTGGAGAAGAGAGACACCTATGTCAGACTATAGCTCTGCCTTTAACACCAATATACCATCCAAGCTCATCACCAAATGCTTGCGATCTGGGTCTAACACTCATCTCTGCAAATGAATGGATCCTTGACTTCCTGACAAACAGATCCCAATCAGTAAGGAAAGGGGACAAAGCATCTTCCACGATAATCCTCAACACGGGGGCTGCAAGGATGCATTCTCTGCCCCCTTCTTTATTCCTTGTACACCCACGACTGCGAAGCCATATACGAATCTAATTTATTTTCTCAAATTTGCAGACAACATCACCATTGTGGGCCGGATAAATAACGATGAGATGGAGTACAGAAAGGAGATTGGGAACCTTGTGTCCTGGTTTCAAGACAACAACCTTTCTTTCAATGTCAGCAAGACAAAGGAGATAGTGATCGACTTCAGGAAGTTTGCATTGATGGAGCTGAAGTGGAGATGGTCGAAACCTTCAAATTCCTAGGAGTCAATATCACCAACAACTTCTCTTAGACCACCCATATTGAAGCAAAGACCAAGAAGGCACACCAACACCCCTACTTCCTTAGAAGGGTTAGGAAATTTGGCATGTCCTCTACAACTCTCACCAACTTCTACAGATGCACCATAGAAAGCAATTTATCAGGATGCATCACAGCTACATTTGGGAACAGCTCCATACAGGACATCAAAATATTGCAGCAAATTGTGGATACAGCCCAGGTCATCAGACAAACCAACCTCCCTTCCATTGACTACATTTACACCTCACGCTGCCTCGGCAAGGCCAGCAGCAGAAGGAACCTCTGCCTAACCTGCCTGGTCCCTCCGCAACTCCCTGGTTAACCCATCCCTTCCCACCCAAACCACCCCCTCCCCAGGTACCTTCCTCTGCAACCGCAGAAGGTGCAACACCTGCCCATATACTCCAACAGTCCTTTCAGGTTAGGCAGAGGTCCACTTGCACCTCCTCCAATCACATCTAGTGTATCCATTGTTCAAGATGTGGACCCTTATACATCGACGAGACCAAACGTAGACTGGGCGATCATTTCGCAGAACACCTTCGCTCAGTCCACCTGAACCTACCTGATCTCCCAGTTGCTAAACACTTTAATTCTCCTTCCTGTTCCCACACTGACACTTCTGTCCAAGGTCTCCTCTGTTGCCAGAGTGAGGTTAAACGCAAACGCAGCATGGCTGTTCTTTAGGAAACAGAGCTTCCCCTCTTTCATTATAGATGAGGCTCTCACTTGGGCCTCCTCTATATCCCGCAGCTCCGCTCTTGCTCCCCCTCTCCCCATTCAAAACAAGGATAGAGTCCATCTTGTCCTCACCTTCCACCCCATCAGCCAGCGTATACAACAAATTATCCTCTAACATTTCCATCACCTCCAACAAGATCCAACTACTGGCCACATCTTCCCATCTCCTCCCCTTTCCGCTTTCCGCAGAGACCGTTCCCTCCGTAACTCCCTGGTCCATTCGTCCCTTCCCACCCAAACCACCCCCTCCCCAGGTACTTTACCCTGCAACCGCAGGAGATGCCACACCTGTCCCTTTACCTCCCCCCTCGACTCCATCCAAGGAGCCAAACAGTCTTTCCAGGTGAGGCAGAGGTTCACCTGCACCTCCTCCAATCTCATCTATTGTACCCGCTGTTCCAGATGTCAACTTCTCTACATAGGCGAGACCGAACGAAGGTTCGGTGATCATTTCGCTCAACACCTTTGCTCAGTCCGCCTTAACCAACCTGCTCTCCCAGTGGCTCAGCACTTCAACTGCCCCTCCCACTCCCAGTCTGACCTTTCTGTCATGGGCCTCCTCCATTGTCATAGTGAGGCCCACCACAAATTAGAGGAACAGCATCTCATATTTCGCTTGGGCAGCTTACACCCCAGCGGTATGAACATTGATTTCTCTAACTTTAGATAGCTCCTCTGTCCCTCTCTTTCCCCTCCCCCTTCCCAGTTCTCCCACTGTCTTCCTGTCTCCAACTACATCCTTTCTTTGTCTCGCCCCCTCCCCTGACATCAGTCTGAAGAAGGGTCTCAACCCGAAACGTCACCCATTCCTTCTCTCCTGATCTGATAAGGGGACTAGAGGTAAAAGAGCCATTAGGAGGCAGTGATCACAACATGATAATTTTTACTCTGCAAATGGAAAGGCAGAAGGGAAAATCGGAAGTGTCAGTATTACAGTATAGCAAAGGGGATTACAGAGGCATGAGGCAGGAGCTGGCCAAAATTGACTGGAAGGAGGCCCTAGCAGGGAAGACGGTAGAACAGCAATGGCAGGTATTCCTGGGAATAATGCAGAGGTTGCAGGATCAATTTATCCCAAAGAGGCGGAAAGACTCTAAGGGGAGTAAGAGATGCCTGTGGCTGACAAGGGAAGTCAAGGACAGCATAAAAATTAAGGAGAGGAAGTATAACATAGCAAAGAGAAGTGGGAAGACAGAGGATTGGGACTCTTTTAAAGAGCAACAAAAGTTAACTAAAAAGGCAATACGGGGAGAAAAGATGAGGTACGAGGGTAAACTAGCCAATAATATAAAGGAGGATAGCAAAAGTTTTTTTAGGTACGTGAAGAGGAAAAAAATAGTCAAGGCAAATGTGGGTCCCTTGAAGACAGAAGCAGGGGAATTTATTATGGGGAACAAAGAAATGGCAGACGAGTTAAACCGTTACTTTGGATCTGTCTTTACTGAGGAAGATACACACAATCTCCCAAATGTTCTAGGGGCCGGAGAACCTAGGGTGATGGAGGGACTGAAGGAAATCCACATTAGGCAGGAAATGGTTTTGGGTAGACTGATGGGACTGACGGCTGATAAATCCCCAGGGCCTGATGGTCTGCATCCCAGGGTACTTAAGGAGGTGGCTCTAGAAATAGTGGAAGCATTGGAGATCATTTTTCAATGTTCTATAGATTCAGGATCAGTTCCTGTGGATTGGAGGATAGCAAATGTTATCCCACTTTTTAAGAAAGGAGGGAGAGAGAAAACGGGTAATTATAGACCAGTTAGTCTGACATCAGTGGTGGGGAAGATGCTATTATAAAAGACAAAATTGCTGAGCATTTGGATAGCAGTAACAGGATCATTCCGAGTCAGCATGGATTTACGAAGGGGAAATCATGCTTGACAAATCTACTGGAATTTTTTGAGGATGTAACTAGGAAAATTGACAGGGGAGAGTCAGTGGATGTGGTGTACCTCGACTTTCAGAAAGCCTTCGACAAGGTCCCACATAGGAGATTAGTGGGCAAAATTAGAGCACATGGTATTGGGGGTAGGGTACTGACATGGATAGAAAATTGCTTGACAGACAGAAAGCAAAGAGTGGGGATAAATGGGTCCCTTTCGGAATGGCAGGCAGTGACCAGTGGGGTACCGCAAGGTTCGGTGCTGGGACCCCAGCTATTTACGATATACATTAATGACAGATGAAGGGATTAAAAGTACCATTAGCAAATTTGCAGATGATACTAAGCTGGGGGGTAGTGTGAATTGTGTGGAAGATGCAATAAGGCTGCAGGGTGACTTGGACAGGTTGTGTGAGTGGGCGGATACATGGCAGATGCAGTTTAATGTAGATAAGTTTGAGGTTATTCACTTTGGAAGTAAGAATAGAAAGGCAGATTATTATCTGAATGGTGTCAAGTTAGGAAGAGGGGATGTTCAACGAGATCTGGGTGTCCTAGTGCATCAGTCACTGAAAGGAAGCATGCAGGTACAGCAGGCAGTGAAGAAAGCCAATGGAATGTTGGCCTTCATAACAAGAGGAGTTGAGTATAGGAGCAAAGAGGTCCTTCTACAGTTGTACCGGGCCCTGGTGAGACCGCACCTGGAGTACTGTGTGCAGTTTTGGTCTCCAAATTTGAGGAAGGATATTCTTGCTATTGAGGGCATGCAGCGTAGGTTCACTAGGTTAATTCCCGGAATGGCGGGACTGTCGTATGTTGAAAGGCTGGAGCAATTAGGCTTGTATACACTGGAATTTAGAAGGATGAGGGGGGATCTTATTGAAACATATAAGATAATTAGGGGATTGGACACATTAGGGGCAGGAAACATGTTCCCAATGTTGGGGGAGTCCAGAACAAGGGGCCACAGTTTAAGAATAAGGGGTAGGCCATTTAGAACGGAGATGAGGAAGAACTTTTTCAGTCAGAGAGTGGTGAAGGTGTGGAATTCTCTGCCTCAGAAGGCAGTGGAGGCCAGTTCGTTGGATGCTTTCAAGAGAGAGCTGGATAGAGCTCTTAAGGATAGCGGAGTGAGGGGGTATGGGGAGAAGGCAGGAACGGGGTACTGATTGAGAGTGATCAGCCATGATCGCATTGAATGGCGGTGCTGGCTCGAAGGGCTGAATTTCCTACTCCTGCACCTATTGTCTATTGTCTATTGTCTATTGAGATGCTGCCTGATCCGCTGAGTTACTCCAGCGTTTTGTGATACCTGCCAAAACGTGTTGTTACACACAATAGTATAGGAAGCCTGGGAATTTGTATGTAAACTGAATGATGTTCCTTTCACTCTGAAGGACTATTTAGATTTAGTATGGCTGGCACACCCAGCAGCACTTCAGTTCCACGATGTCTATTTGAATGTTACACTGTTGCCAAATTGTTCTCCATGCTCTGCTGCCCTTGTAACCATCATGACCCTGGCCTTTTTCCTGGTGCATCCCTTAAAGCCTTCAGTTGTTCCTGATGTATTATAAAATATACATTCTTATTTAGTGAGGTCAGGCTATTAGCACATAGGGACATATACTATTGAAGTCAACAGCAAATGTACATGGCACATTATCAGCCCTCATGTGTGGTGGGTGTTAGCAGGCATATGTTATACAAGTTATACAACTTTATGGCACAGGGCTGTAGAAAAGCTTGTTGCCTATATCTAAGGAAGATCTAGGCCTTCTGAGCTGATGTAACTGGAACTGCATAGAGAACAGAACATTTGGTTATGAGATAGATTTGTTTGTGTGACAGTAGAATGGCTGAGTCCCACAGCTGACTGAAATGCCAGGATTGGAAATGGAACAGACCTGAATCTGACAGCCAACTGTTCGGTTCCCTGACTTCACGATATCTTGCCAATTCAATTATGTTAGCCCCTGCTGTTCCAATAGCATTCAGAGCTTCACAGCTAATTCTAACGTGTCTCAGGTTTGGACTTAAAATTTAACACAAACACAATCTAATTCATGCATAATCAATCACATGTCACCTAATAAATTGAGGGTGAGAGTCTTGGTTATAAAAGATTAAACACCAGTATTTCCCCATTAACAGTGTTTACACTTTTTCAAAGGACTGATGAGCAATTGTCTGACATCAATAGTCATTTTCAAAGTCCTGGATTTCCTCAGCCAAGGTTTAGGCTTCATGGAGGAAGGTTCCTTTATATTAAATTTTAGAATAGATAAATTTATAGATGTGCACAATGTGAGAGAAAACCAATAGATCTTTGGAAGTGTACAGACTGCTTCCAAAAGCTCGCAAAGAATTTTAAGTGGAGACCAGGAGATGATTGTTGATGAGATAGCATCATCATATACAATCACTATGCTTTCCGCTAAAATGGTTATTTAAAAAATACTGAATTGCTTCTTAAAATATTTTCTTCAGTGTTTAATTATTTTGTGAGCAGATCTAGATCGAGTGCCATTGGTCAATGAGTACATCAGGTGGAAAAACAAATAATAGTCATAAAATTAATATGAGCTGTAATGTTCTATGTTTATTTGGATGAATGAACTTTGCTGTATCGTTTAGTTTCGTTTAGTTTAGTTTAGTTTAGAAATACAGCATGCAAACAGACCCTTTGGGCCATCAAGCCCATGTCGACATTCGATCACCTGCCCACGCTAATTCTACGCTATCTCATTTATCCATTCCTACACACTAGGGGCAATTTGCAGAGGCCAATTAACCTACAAATCCGCAAGTCTTAGGGATGTGGGAACAAATCAGAGAACCCGGAGGAAACCCATGCAATCATGAGCAGAATGTGCAAACGTTACACAGATACCACTCAAGGTCAGGATTGAACCTGGGTCTCCGGTGCTGTGAGGCAGCAGCTCTACCAGCTGCGCCACTGTGCCGTCTGGCGCGAGGAAGGGTCTCAACCCGAAACGTCACCTATTCCTTTTTTCCAGAGATGCTGCCTGACCTGCTGAGTTACTCCAGCTTTATGTGTCTATCCACTGTGCCGTCCGTTGGATAATAACAATGTTTAATTCCTCATGATTTAAAAAAGGCATGGTGGATGTTACACAGGATAGATTGAATAATAGTTATAAGTAAAACTAGCTAAGCCCTAATTATATAATTATGTATGCAATTCATGCAGTCCTGCCAATTATCAAGGCCAATTATTCATGCAGTCCTGCCAATTATCATTCCTCGATGTTTCAGCTCTATGACACTGCACTTTGTATGAACGTAGAACACACAACATAGAATTGTACAGCACAGGTACAGGGCCTTCAGCCCACAAAATCCTTGCTGAACATGATGCCAAGTTACAGTAATCTCCTCTGCCTGCATCTGATCCATACCTGACCTTTCTGTCCTCGGCCTCCTCTATTGTCAGAGTACAGTTAGCACCAGCATTGGTTTCCATTGCAACCAATGACTTCTAGCATGCCAAAGAATCTTACCTTAGTTCCATCTTTTCTCCAACTATGTTCCAACTATAATAAGCATTCTAAATCAGCTATGGGTAAGAAGTAACAGCAGATGCTGGTTTAAACTGAAGATAGACACAAAAAGCTGGAGTAACTCAGCGGGACATTCAGCATCTCTGGAGAGAAGGAATGGGTGACGTTTTGGGTCGAGACCCTTCTTCAACTTTCATCAGGAAATCAGCTATGAGCATCTTGTGTTGCTCAGTTGCCAGTTAATCACTGGATTCCAAACTTCCCTCAGAAACATTGCTTATTCATTCCTGTCAGTGGAATCCTGTCTATTTGTATAAACACTATCAATAGTTTATAAATCCTCAATCCTCGATCTTCTCCTTTGATTCAAGGTTTGATACTGCATTAACCAACAGCGATCGGATGTTAAGTGATGAATGAACCTGAACTTTAATTTTTTTTTAAAGATTTCCTCTGGCTACCAGCTGGCTACCACCTACCCACTGCCAAATACTGTTTTCCGTGGAGACACCTGTCCTTTGCTGCCACTAAAACATTAATTTAAGTAACAAACACCTGCGTCTTTTAAGGTTTTCTTACTTCCATTTCTATTCCTTCAAATGCTTTCAAATCCAAATTTCTTGCACGCTTCAGATTGCTTCTCTTAATTCCCTTGTAACTTTCAAATGTTATCCTTTCTGTTTTCTGTACTATCTATTGATACATTTTTTCAATTCAAGTGGTTAAATCTTGCTATTCCATGGTTTATGTTATGCAAAAGTGCCTTGCGCACCTTGAATGTTACTACCACAGGGAACAGGGGATGAATAATTACCAATGAAGTTGCAATACTTAATTAAACCTCCCAAAATAATATTTCTGGGGAAAAAAAACCACAATTCCATTTAATTACTGATATGTGTACTTGGGTTCTAGTTATTTAAGTTACTACATATGGAATGGTTAAATATGATGTTTTAGAGTAAAAAGACAACATGATTCATAAGTAATGAAGCAACAACAGGGAGGCAGAGACCATAACTGTACATCTCTGAATGACTGTGAAGGGAACTAAGCATGAGTTAGTTATTAAGTATTGAGTTTACGCAGAGGTTGATGCAGTATAATGTAGATAAATATGAGGTTATCCGCTTTGGCAGCAAAAACAAGGAGGCAGATTATTATCTCAATGGACTTAGGTTACGTAAGGGGGAGGTGCAGCGAGACCTGGGTGTCCTTGTACACTGAAAGTTGGCGTGCAGGTACAGCAGGCAGTGAAGAAAGCTAATGGAATGTTGGCCTTCATAACAAGAGGATTTCAGTATAGGAGTAAAGAGGTTCTTCTGCAGTTGTATAGGGCCCTGGTAAGACCACATCTGGAGTATTGTGAACAGTTTTGGTCTCCTAATTTGAGGAAGGACATACTTGTAATTGAGGCAGTGCAGCTTAGGTTCATGAGATTGATCCCTGGGATGGCAGGACTGTCATATGAGGAAAGATTGAAAAGACTAGGCTTGTATTCACTGGAGTTTAGAAGGATGAGAGGGAATCTTATAGAAACATATAAAATTATAAAAGGACTAGGCAAGCTAGATGCAGGAAAAATGTTCCCAATGTTGGGCGAGTCCAGAACCAGGGGCCACAGTCTTAGAATAAAGGGGAGGCCATTTAAAACTGAGATGAGAAAAAAACTTTTTCACCCAGAGAGTTATAAATTTGTGGAATTCTCTGCACAGAGGGCAGTGGAAGCCAAATCACTGGATGGATTTAAGAGAGAGTTAGATAGAGCTCTAGGGGCTAGTGGAATCAAGGGATATGGGGAGAAGGCAGGCACGGGTTATTGATTGGGAACGATCAACCATGATGACAATGAATGGCAGTGCTAGCTTGAAGGGCCGAATGGCCTCCTCCTGCACCTATTTGCTATGTTTTTATGTTTACTTGATGTGCTTTTATTTGAGTCTTGCCTGTGTAGAACAGTTTCTGTTTGTGTTATAGATTTTCTGGTCAGCAAGGCAAGCCGACAGCATTAACCTATTAAATCGTTGACATATTAAAGTTCTTGTGATGTGCAAAGCATCTGAATTGGTTGCAGCTACAGAGTTGCAGTGACAACATATGCTGTAAGTAGCCTTGGATCAGATTTCTATAAAGCAAAAATACTACCACGTAAATTGAAAAAAAAGTTTGTAATATTTTTTGAAGAGATATCAAATGTCCAATCAATATTATGATTAAATATTGCAACTAATATTCAGTGCTGCAACTTATTAAAATGTCCAAAAGCATCTCGTTGTTGGGAGGTATTGTTTTCCTCCACGCAATTCACATCTCCCCTGACTGTCAGTTTAAAAAAGGGTCTTGACCTGAAACGCCACCTATTCCTTTTCTCCAGAGTTGCTGCCTGACCCATTGATTTACTCCAGCATTTTTGTGTCTATTTTATGTTGAGGTTACGGGTTGAAGCATAAGCCAGCAGCTGACAAAGCTGCTTCAGATTTTTGTAAATCATATATTTTATGTATCGTTCAATTATGTATATTTTTTCCAGCAGGTTGGCAGGATAATACAATTCAATTTAATGAAAATTCATGTCATTGAGAAAATGTGTTTTCCCATAACACCATGTTCTGGTTGCAAAGGTTAGGCACGCTGAAGTACTATCATACAACATCTGTGCAAGGGTGCATGCAGAACTCATTAATTTAAAGTAATTCCAGACCTGGTTTTGAAATTCTGTCTGGGGAGGCCATTTGCTTTCCATTTATTTTAATCTGGTTGCTTGTCTCTGTCACTGGATCACTGAAGGGGGTGGTCAGATTCCATTAGTCCACATTTCTTTCCAATCCACTTATTTCATAGTTGTGACACTTCCTATGTTTTGATGGCCAGCTTCATAGGAGTTGAATGAACATCTGTCAGAAGGTTTCACCTTTGGGTTTTTGAGTTAAATGCCGCATGAGAGCCTAATACAAGCCAGCTGTCACTGGGGGTGGAGAGAGATCTTGCATGGTAAATTGTAGTAAATAAAATAAATCAGAGGCAGCTGCCTCGGTGTTTTAGTTATATTTTCCACTACACTCTCCCTGTTTTCTTTGCTTTCCGTTTCAACATCAATAGCGGCACCTGCCTCACTGGTTTTCGTGTTTGAGTTTTGGCTTACAAACATGCATATTCAGCTCTTTTTTTAATCTAAAAAAAAAAATCATAAATTTTCTTCCTGTATAAAATTCGCTTGACTGTCATGGCGGGGCGGCATGGTGGTGCAGCAGTAGAGTTGCTGCCTTACAGTGCCAGAGACCCGAGTTCGATCCTGACTACGAGTGCCGTCTGTACGGAGTTTGGACGTTCTCCCCGTGACCGCGTGGGTTTTTTCCAAGATCTTCGGTTTCCTCCCACACCCCAAAGATATACAGGTTTGTAGGCTGATTAGCTTGGTATAAATATAAATTGTCCCTCGTGTGTGTAGGATAGTGTACCTGTGTGGGGATCGCTGGTGGGCGCTGACTCAGTGGGCCGAAGGGCCTGTTTCACACTGTATCTCTAAACTAATAAATAAACTAAACTGTCATGGATCAGCATCCTTTCGTGTCAGATTCTTAGGGAATTAGAATGCAGTTCAGTTTAATTTATTGTTACGTGTACCGAGGTACAGTGAAAAGCTTTTGTTGCATGTTATCCAGTCAGCAGAAAGACAATACATGATTACAATCGAGCCCTTTGCAGCCTATGGACACATTTATTCGACACTGGACCCCCAGAACTTGGATGTGAACCATCTCAGGCTCTTTCCAAAGTATCAAACAGCCAATTATGCTAATGCACAACCATTCCTGTTGAAATGAAATTGGATGCCCATTGTCTAAGCATTGGAGGATAGCGTGTGTACCTACCACTAAGCTGTTAGAGAATTGGATGAGTATCCACAATTAAACAATTGGGAGATTGACCAGCAATATGTTAGTGCAGATTTGGATGCTGACCATTACTAGATAGACATGAATGTAATATCTTTTCAAGATTGTGCTGTACAAAGATGTACAAATTAAAATGTTTAAATACCACATGATTATTTTTTGTGTGAATGCTGTTAAAAAAAAGACATAACAGGCAAACTTAAAATCATTCAGCCAACACTCAAAATGAACAATGGGATGTTAGTCATCAGCTCAGTAGCACACTTGATTTTCCTTTCCAAAAAATACCTATCCATTTGAAACAACGCAGAGATTGAATTGCCTATACTGAGAAAGATTTGGATAATTGGGACATTGCCTTGTCCTCACCTAATTTGTAGGCCATATTTTAAGGAGTAGGTGCTGACCATAGCCGTTGTATTTTTCAAGGTCATCACCAGCGTGTTTTTGTGATCAGTTAAATGGAGATACTTTCAGCTGAATGTATGGGACTTAATCCAATTTTTTAATATTTGATCTATTCAATTTCATTTTAAATAATGTTGCAGTTTTTTTAGCTCAATTCTTACTAATAAACATAAAAAGACAGGGAAGTGTGGTTCAGGAAAGAAACAACTAATCCATTGTCGGTTCGCTTACAGAAATATCTGGTTCATATGGTAAACTATATCGAATCACCTACAAGATGTTCATTTAAGTCAAGTTTTTAACTCTAATAAATGTTTCACACTTTTAAGTCACACTTTTAAGGCACTTTTAAAGTCTGGAAGGGCTTTCAAGTTTTAAATATGACAAGTTAATCAAATTAAGACTCAATGAACAAGAGGGTCAGTGATAGTTTAGTTTAGTTTAGTTTAGAGATACAGCATGGAAACAGGCCCATTGCCCCACTGAGTCCGCATCGACCAGCGATTCCCGCACATTAACACTATCCTATACACACAAGGGACAATTTTTACATTTACCAAGCCAATTTACCTAGAAACATGTACTTCTTTGGAGTGTGGGAGGAAACCGAAGATCTCGGAGAAAACCCACGCGGTCATGGAGAGAATGTACAAACTCCGTACAAACAGCACCCATAGTCGGGATCAAACTCGGGTCTCCAGCGTTGCAAGCGCTGTAAGGCAGCAACTCTACCGCTGTGCCACAGTACCACCCGGCTAGCTTGGGTTGAAAGTTGCGTTAAGGGAAGAAAGTAGCTAGTCATAGTAAATGGTTGCTTTTCCAGATAATAGGTTGACACATGGTGACATGAGTGAATGAATGAATGAATGAATGAATGAATGAATACATTTATTGGCCAAGTATGTGCATATACAAGGAATATGCCTTGGTGCTCCGCTCACAAATG
The DNA here is from genome assembly GCF_053455715.1 of Rhinoraja longicauda. NCBI lineage: Eukaryota > Metazoa > Chordata > Chondrichthyes > Rajiformes > Arhynchobatidae > Rhinoraja > Rhinoraja longicauda. The sequence continues at coordinate 60,516,300 of NC_135955.1, read as the reverse complement.
ACAACACAAACGTACAGTTAACAATTACAAATAAAGCATAAGCACATCAAATCAATAAGGATACAACATTACAGTCTAAACATGTGGGTGAAAATAAACCAGTGCAAAAAGAGACTACAGACTTTGGTTATTGAGTAGAACTATCACTCGTGGAAATAAGCTGTTTTTATGTCTGGCTGTGGCTGCTTTGACATTCCGGAGTCGCCTTCCAGAGGGAAATGCTTCAAAGATTTTGTGGCCAGGGTGAGAGGGGTCAGAGATGATCTTTGCCGCTCGCTTACTGGCCCTTGCAGTGTACAGTTCGTCAATGGGGGGAAGGTTGCAGCCAACAACCTTCTCAGCTGATCGAATGATCCGTTGCAGCCTCCGGATGTCGTGCTTGGTGGCTGAGCCAAACCAGATCATGATGGAGAAGGTGAGGACGGACTCAATGATAGCAGTATAGAATTGGACCATCATTGCCTGTGGCAGATTGTGTTTCCTCAGTTGCCGCAGGAAGTACATCCTCTGATGGGCCTTTTTAGACTGTGGAGTCGATGGTGGCCCCCCATTTAAGGTCCCTGGAGATGATGGTTCCCAGGAACTTAAATGACTCCACAGATGTGACTGTGGTGTTGTTGATGGTGAGTGGGGGGCGTGGAGGGGGAGCTCTTCGAATGCCTACAATTAGTTCCACTGTCTTAAGAGCATTGAGCTTCAGGTTGTTGCGATGGCACCAGGATGTGTCACTTCCCGTCTGTAGGCATTCTGTAGACATTCCCCAAGAATCAGTGATGAAACACTTTTTTTGACATATAATTTTCCTTGGGATGCATTAATATGTAACCGTGTGGACAGGACAAGGGCTGTTACTGCTATAACAACCAGCACTTTAAAATGAGGTCCTCGTTAATGGCTGAAAAGTCAAGTACATAATTATATCTGTATCATATTGGTGCATTGCACACAACAATTAATGTTCATATTTGTAGCTCTGATGCAGATGCCCCCCCCCCCCCCCCCCCCACTTTGGACCTGCCAGTTTCTGAATTAAGTTAACATTTTTGGAGTCATAGTCACACAGCATGGAAACAGACACTTTGGCCAATTTGTCAATGCCGTCCAAGATGCTCCATCGAAGCTAATCCCATTTGTCCATGTTTGGCCTATTATCCCTGTAAACCTAGAATGATGTGGGGTGCTTCACCTATCACAGCGCAGACATATCCCAATGTATCCAACACCTATCGGGGTAAATCATCCAACCTTATAGCAATATACTTTGCAAGGAAGAATTACTCTGTTTATTTTTTTATGATATTCCTAAGTCTCTGCTTCTTCCATTATCAAGCCATTAATCCCAAATCGTTCGTTGGCCTCCAAATCTTGAATAATTGTGAAGAAGTATTTTAAGCTGCCACTGGGGAGGAGAGATTTACTAAATGTGGAAAATGATATTGACTTTAAACATTTAAATAATTCTGCTGCCAGCTGAATAAATACATCCATACTAAATCTCATCTAACCAATTTATTTATCTCAAAGGACTGCACAAACAGCTCCTCCTCCACCATGTCCTACCCCAACTGTCAATGTGATGAAGATAATTTTGAGTAACCGATCTTGAATGTAGAATGTAAGCATAATTTAATCAAAGTATTTTTTAAGCAGAGAGATGCCCCAGATGAAGGATTATGGAATCATCACCAAAGAATCATTTGGAGATCAGCTAAAGTTATGGGAAAATAGTATTTCATAATTGAGGTGACATAGGTGAGGCCAAATTACTAATTGTCTTTGCACTGTCACTTTTCATCTGTCAAGATTGAATATTCAAGAGTGATGAATTGTCAGATCTATCAACAATTAAATTCTTACTTGCAGCAGCATAACAGGCCCCAAAACACAATATGCATGAATAATATGTAATAATTAAAAAATCAATAAATGAACAACCGTAATTCAGGTCCGAAATGCAACCAAAGACATGGCCCATAGAAGGTTATTGTAGCTGAGGTTAGTGTTGTGGAACGTTCAAGAGCCTGATGATTGCTGGGAAGAGGCCATCCTTGAACCTGAGGTCACGGTTTTTAGGCTCTAGTACATTCTTCCCGATGGCAGGAACACAACGAGGGCATGGCCAGGGTGGTGTGAGTCGTTGATGATATTGGCTGTCTGAATGAGGCAGCGTCTCCTTTAAATATGCACAAAAAGCTGGATGTAAATCAGCAGGTCAGGCAGCATCTCTGGAGAAAAGGAATATGTGACGTTTCAGGTCGAGACGCTTCTTCCTTTAAAAGGAAGAAGGGACTCGACCCGAAACGTCATCCATTCCTTTTCTTCGAAGGTGCTACTTGATCCGCTTAGTTACTCCAGTTTTTTGCATCTACCTTCGGTGTAAACCAGCATCTGCAGTTCCTTCATACACACCATCTCTTTTAGATGCCTTCAAAGGTGGGTAGGTCATCCCTAAAGAGTCAATCCATTTCACGATGGACTGCAAAGTAATAATTTTGTCTTCACACTGCAATAGGTCATCTGCTGCCGAAATATGCATGCAGGCCTTTTTTATGTCAGGCAAATTCTGTATTTCCCCTGGCCGTCCTCTCCTTATACTTGAAATAATTCAAAGCCCTATTGCTTTTATCCCAGAAGACAAATGGTCACCAGTTTATTCACCAGCACTTTCCTCTCTGACCTACCTTGGTGCATAATTAATGATGTCCCAATTTGAAAATTCTCATCATTTTTAAGTTGTTCCACGATCTTGCCCCTCTCCATCTCTGCATTTCCTCCCAGCCCTACAACTCTGGAGCAGGACACGAAGTGCTGGATTAACTCAGCAAATCAGGCAGCATCTCTAGAGGACATGCATTGACGAAGGGGTTGGACACGTTAGAGGCAGGAAAGGTTCCCAATGTTGGGGGAGTCCAGAACAAGGGACCACAGTTTAAGAAAAAGGGGTAGGCCATTTAGAACTGAGATGAGGAAAAACTTTTTCAGTCAGAGAGTTGTGAATCTGTGGAATTCTCTGCCTCAGAAGGCAGTGGAGGCCAATTCTGAATGCATTCAAGAGAGAGCTGGATAGAGTTCTTAAGGATAGCGGAGTCAGGGGGTATGGGGAGAAGGCAGAAACGGGGTACTGATTGAGAATGATCAGACATGATCACATTGAATGGCGGTGTTGGCTCGAAGGGCCGAATGGCCTCCTCCTGCACCTATTGTCTATTGTCTATGTTTCAGGTCGGGACTCTTCTTCAGACTCGCTCCCCTACCACTCTGGAGATGTCTTCACGGGACAAAGCTTCATGTTGAAAACCCTTCGTCAGTTCTGGTGACAGGGTCTTTGATCTGAAATGTTAACTTTTCCACAGATGCTGCCTGATCTTTAGTTTAGTTTAGAGACACAGTGCAGAAACAAGCCCTTCGGCCCACCGAGTCCACACCCGCACACGAACACTATCCTACACACACTAGGGGCAATTTACATTTACACCAAGCCAATTAACCTACAATAGACAATAGACAATAGACAATAGGTGCAGGAGTAGGCCATTCAGCCCTTCGAGCCAGCACCGCCATTCAATGCAATCATGGCTGATCACTCTCAATCAGTACCCCGTTCCTGCCTTCTCCCCATACCCCCTCACTCCGCTATCCTTAAGAGCTCTATCCAGCTCTCTCTTGAAAGCATCCAACGAACTGGCCTCCACTGCCTTCTGAGGCAGAGAATTCCACACCTTCACCACTCTCTGACTGAAAAAGTTCTTCCTCATCTCCATTCTAACTCGTACGCCTTTGGACTGTGGGAGGTCACCGACGATCTCGGAGAAAACCCACGTAGGTCAGGATCAAACCCAGGTCGCTGACGCTGTAAGACAGTAGCCCTACTGCTTCGCCACCACCCCGCCCTCCTGCTGTATTTTCTGTTTTTATTTTATTTTAGATTTCCAGCCACAGCAGTTTTTTTTAAACTTTGAAATTGTGCAACACAAATAAAGAATATGTCATGGAAGATACAAACAAACAACATTTAGGTAAATTTTTATTCTACCTATTGGAATGATGTGATATTGAAAACATTCCTACAGGTTATGTCATGGATGAAGGGAGTGGAGGCTGTTACATTTGTTGATGGCATTAAGATAGGTAGGAAACAAAGTATTGCAGAGGACATAAGGAGGTTATAAAAAATTATAGAAATATTAAGCAAATGGGCAAAGATTTAGCTAATGGAATATGGTGGGAAAAATCAAACATTCTCTACTTTGACAGAAAATTAATAAAGAAAAAAAAATTATGTTATGAGAAATTACTCTGAGATCAAAAGGGGACCTGGCTGTCTTATTATTATTATTATTATTATTATTATTATTATTATTATTATTATTATTATTATTATTATTATTATTATTATTATTATTATTATTATTATTATTATTATTATTATTATTATTATTATTATTATTATTATTATTATTATTATTATTATTATTATTATTATTATTATTATTATTATTATTATTATTATTATTATTATTATTATTATTATTATTGTGTAAATGTACAGCAAATTATTTAGAAACCAAACAGCATGGTATTGTTTATTGCTAGGGGAATTGAATGCAAGAGGAGGGAAGTTATAGTTCAATTAAATATGATTTGGTTGTGACCACATCAGTAATATTGTGTACAGTAATGGTTTTCTTATTTATGGAAGTATTTTAGTGCACAAGAAGAAATTTAGAGGTTTACTGGACTAATACCTGGAACCAGGTAAGGCTGGATAGGCTAGGTTATCATCTGAAGAAATTGAAGAGAGGAGACTTGATTTAAAGATGTAAGATATTGGGGGCTCTTGACAAGATAAGGCATGGAGAGGATGTTGCCACTTGTGGCCACAGTTTAAAAATAACGGGTCATTCACTTATAACAGAGATTCATTTTTTTAAATTCCTTTCAGAAAGTTGTGAGTCTATGAAACTGTCTTTGAAGTCTCTTCACAGTTATATTACATCAGCACTAAGCACGATTGTGCTGAAGTGTCGTGGCAGGTATGACGGTTCGGGTCGAGACCCTTCTTCAGACTAATGTCAGGGGAGGGGGCGGGACAAAGATAGGATGTAGACGAAGACAGGAAAATTTATAGGAGAACTGGGAAGGGGGAGAGGATAGAGAGGGGAAGCAGGGACTACCTGAAGTGGGAGAAATCAATGTTCAAACCGCTGGGGTGTAAACTGCCCAATCGAAATATGAGGTGCTGTTCCTCCAATTTGCACTGGGCCTCACTCTGACAATGGAAGAGGCCCAGGATAGAAAGGTCAGATTAGGATTGGGAGGGGGAGTTGAAGTGCTGAGCCACCGGGAGATCAGGTTGGTTGAGATGGACTGAGCGGAGGTGTTCAGCGAAACGATCGCCGAGCCTGCGCTTGGTCTCGCCGATGTAGAGACGTTGACATCTGGAACAGCGGATACAATAGATGAGGTTGGAGGACGTGCAGGTGAACCTCTGTCTCACCTGGAAAGACTGTTTGGGTCCTTGGATGGAGTCGAGGGGGGGAGGTAAAGGGACAGATGTTGCATCTCCTCCAACCTCATCTATTGTATCTGCTGTTCCAGGTGTCAACTTCTCTACATCGACGCGACCAAGCGCAGGCTCGGCGATCGTTTCGCTGAACACCTCCACTCAGTCCGTCTTAACCTACTTGATCTCCCAGTGGCACAGCACTTCAACTCCCCCTCCCAATCCCAATCTGACCCAATCTGACCTTTCTGTCCTGGGCCTCCTCAGAGTGAGGCCCAGCGCAAATTGAAGGAACAGCACCTCATATTTCGCTTGGGTAGTTTACATCCCAGTGGTATGAACATTGACTTCTCTAACTTCCTCCCCTGACATCAGTCTGAAGAAGGGTCTCGACCTGAAACATCACCCATTCCTTCTCTCCTGTGATGCTGAGTTACTCCAGCATTTTGCATCACATGGAGTTGTTGATTTGTAGAAATCATGGTTACTTATTTAAGTAATATTCATTGTCCTCCACTGTTATGGCAATGTGTTATTCAGTGGCAGTAATCTGACCCTTTAAAACATTATTTTTACATTTAGTTTTGTTTTCACTGGTGGGCATTAAGGCCTTACTCAACCACCTGCACTATTATTCACCTGGAGGTGCTTCTGGTGCTTATCAAGGAGCCAATAATTTGTACATGATTATCTGGCACTCCTTTGCGGCCAACGTGCCTGAAGATGTTCTCTTACTGCACACCCTTACAAGCTTTGCAGAGGAAACCTGTTACTTCATGTTATACCTTAACTCTCAAAACTATGATTTTCAGCTATTTAAGGAGTAGCTTTTTAAATACAGATTCCATCATCTGACTATTTGCTATTTCTCCATGATTTCTTGATTGAAGACTCCTGAAAGATTTGAAGTAGATGAAGGTATGCCAGCCAACATACTTACAAATTAGGTATTTGCTCAGGATCTGTGACTTGAATGCACTGGAAGTTAACATGAAACATAGAACAGTAGAGTACATGAACAGGTCCTTCAGCCCACAATGTTTGTGTTGAACATGATGCAAAGACAAACTAATCTCACCTGCTTGCTCCTGATCATTATCCCTCCATTCCCTGTATAGCCATGTTCCTATCTGGAAGCCTCTTGAATGCCACTATTGTATCTGCCTCCACCACCATCCCTGGCAATGTGTTGCAGGCAATAGAACAGAGAACAGGCAACAGATTATAGAAGTTATAACCATATTCTACCTAATGCTGAAACTTCAATAGAAAACAATGTCAATAACATCAATGACTGCCAGTAGTTGTGAGACTAAGAGCTTTAACACGCGTGGTCCTTTTAAACATCTGCAGGAGATGCCTGCAATCACCCAAACTGCAATGAATGATTACGTCCTTCAGGTCATGAACTCTCTGTTTGACAATCCTGGCAAATTCTTGTGCAGCCTTTTGGAAAATGTGCAAAAGGACCAAATTACCCAGGCTTTCATCTTCATGATCGCATTGAATGGCGGTGCTGGCTCGAAGGGCTGAATGGCCTACTCCTGCACCTATTGTCTATTGTCTATTGTCTGGATTTCACAAATTCAAGGTATTTTTGAGGCACGCATATGGCCAATTATGGCAGGCTCTACCTATCATGTTTTCCTTTCACAAACAGGAAATTAACATGCAGCTGCATTCTGCTACAGGTAAAGAAATGTGCAAATAACTGCTCGCTAACTTGCCCATTCCCAGGATTCATTCATTTATGATGGCTTCCCTTTGTGCCGTCATTTTTAATAGGGATAATGAGCTGGATGGAGGCTGTACAACATGTTCATTATTGTTACTGCCTGCCAATCTTTACACATCTTTTTACCTATAATGCATATTCCCTTATGGGGTTCTGTTTGGGCGCAATAACATGCAGCATGTTTTTAATTTTTTGTTAGAGATACAGTACGGAAACCGGCCCTTTGGCCCACCTAGTCCACATCGACCAGCGATCCCTACACATTAACACAAGCCAACATACACTAGGGGCAATTTACACTTCTACCAAGTATACAAAGCCAAGCCAATTAGCTTACAAACCTGTACGTCTTTGGAGTGGGGGAGGAAACCGAAGATCTCGGAGAAAATTCATGCGGTCATGGGGAAAGCGTACAAACTCCATTACAGACAACACCTGTAGTCAGGATCGAACCCGGATCTCTGGCACTGCAAGTGCTGTGGGACAGCAACTGTACCGCTGCGCCACCGTGCAACCCAAGGTTCCGCACGGTTTGCTGCTCTGGAAGGTTAGACCTCATGAGACCCAAGGAGCAATAGCTGATGTGTGGATTAATATGTGAAAAGCTGAGGAAGATTTAGAAATTGGTTTATCCGAGATTCTTGTTAGATTGTTCACGTGCACATACACGATGATATCATATTTACTTAAATACACTATTCTGCTTTCCCGTTATAATTTTAATCCGCAAACATGAAAAGATTTGGGGACCAACAATAATCTGACCCGTACTTCAGCTATGCTGTTCCAGTACAGATACACGACATGGCAGGGCAGTCACAGTAGCGCAGCGGTAGAGTTGCTGCCTTACAGTGAATTCAGCGCCGGAGACCCTGGTTCGATCCTGATTACAGGTGTTGTCTGTATGGAGTTTGTATGTTCTCTCCGTGACCTGCATGGGTTTTCTCCAAGATCTTCGCTTTCCTCCCACACTCCAAAGACGTACAGGTTTGTAGGTTAATTGGCTTGGTATAAGTGTAAAAATTGTCCCTAGTGAGTGTAGAATAGTGTTAATGTGCAGGGGTCGCTGGTCGGCGCGGTCCCGGTGGTCCGAAGGGCTAGTTTTTGTGCTTTATCTCTAAACTTAACTAAACTAAACCTACCCGATAATGTGGCTCGTGTATGTCTTGTTCACAAAAATTGGGACCAAATCTACGCAACCACATTGGTCGTATGAAGGTTACGCATAACCACGTTACGCGTATGAAGGTGACCAAATATCCCGGGCCTGATAAGATATGTCCAAGGACACTGCGGGAAGCTAGATCAGAAACTGCAGATGCCCGGGCTGAGATTTACGAGTCGTCATTAAAGTACAGGTGAGTTGGTAGAAGGCCGAAGGGTGGCAAAGGTTGTGACTCTTTTAACGAAGGGCTGCAGGGAAAAGCCAGGGAACAACAGGCCAGTGAGCGAGTACTAGAGAGTATTCTAAGGGATCAGATATACATGCATTGAGATGGCCAAGGGCTGATTAGGGATAGTCAGCATGGTTTTGTATGTGGGAGGTTGTGTCTCACAAGCTTGATTGAGTTTTGTGAAGATGTAACTGAAAAGGTTGATGAGGCAGAGCTGTAGACATTGTATACATGGATTTCGGCAAGGTATTCAACAAGGTTCCGCATGGTAGGCTGCTCTGGAAGGTTAGACCTCATGGGATCCAAGGAGCAATATCTGAATGGAGAGAAAATTGGCTTAATGGAAGGAAGCAGAAGGTGATAGTGGAACTGGAGGCCTGTGCCCATCGCTGTTTGGTCCTGTGCCCATCGCTGTTTGTCATCTATACTAATGATTTGGATGAGAATGTACATGCATGATTAGCAAGTTTGCGGATGACGCTAAAGTGGGTGATATTGTAGATCGTGAAGATGGTTGTCAATGATTTGGTTGAACTTGAACAGATCGCTCTTGAGTCTTCTGTACCATGGCATTTCTGCAGGAGTGTACCCCCATTCTGGACGTTGCAGTGGTCTGCAGTTCAGATGTTCCAGACAGAGGCCTGATCTACCTTACCTTACGTGTGTTGCTTCTTTACTTTCTCTCTCACTCTATGTACTGATCTCTCAGCTTCCCCTCGTGTCTCTATGGCAAGATCATATGAAACAAGGTTTGATCCTATTCATTTCATATCCTCTTCAAACTGAAGTGACCAAAGCCTATTGGAATTATTTAGTCGTGCATTATGCGGTTGTGTGTAACCTCAAAATGTAGCAAAATCCAATCCATTTTGAAGTAAAGAGTCCATATATTTTTGTAGTAGTCTCAGAATACTCTTGTGGTCCACTTTCACATATGAACTGGGGCCTTCCTAATAATCTCTTCAAATCATCAAAGATTCAAGCAAAAGAGATTAGTTTAACGACATTATGTTCAGCGCAAACACTTGTGGGCTAATTCTATTCTATACCAATGTCAAATTTGCCTTTTTAGCAGTTGTGCTCAAGATACAATCCTGGCTACATAGACCATGTTGAACTCCCTTTACCATCTAGGTTGCACAGACAGTGTTGACCTCTTTTAACCACCTTGTCCAAGATTAGATAATGTTGGCTTTCTTCATCCAAAGTTAATCGTGCATTTGTATGGGCAGGTCCAACATGAATGATCTTGGTCCGTGTCAATTCAGTGTACAGATTTGACAACGTGGCAAATGGCTTGCTCATTATTTATAGCTCTCTTGAGGTTTACCTTATAATGTCTGCAATTCTGAACAGGCATTCTGTTCTGACAAATGCAGCATGTCATTAAAGTTAGTTCAATTCCTCCACCACAGTGTGTATGGTACTTGTTTAGGCCTGCTGTATATTGGCTTGAGGGTTCAGCAAAATTAATCTGTAAATGGATTTGAATATTGCCCCAGAAGCTTATCGAGACATGACTGTGAGATGATCACAATGAATGCAAGTGGAAACATCCTCTCATTTCTTATTTACAGCTTTTTGATTTTTAGTAGCAAAGTTAGCTTGTGTGTGGGTATATGGCTCTGGATATCTTGCTCATCACCTGTTAGTTTACTTATTTTCCGTACCAACAGGAACTCCCTGACCACCGTTAAGGAGACTGCTGATGTTCCACATTATCTGATTACCTGAAATGCTTAAGATGTTAGACAGGATGTGCAGGTTTGCTTCATACTCCAAAGATGCCTGGGTTGCTAGGTTAATTAGCATTTTGTATGTAAGTGAGCAGTAGAATCTGGGAGAGTTGACAAAAAAGTGAGGAGAATAAAAAAATGTAGGATTAGTTTAAATGGCTGGTTGATGGCCAGTACAGCTTTGTTGGGCTTGTTTCCATGCTGTCCGTACTCCCTCGATAACTCCCTGACTATCTCCTTATTTCAGGAGTAATTAGTATTGGATTTAAAAACAAAACAGGCATTCCCATTGATATCTGCACCTGGGAACACTTAGATTTAAAAAAAAGGCCATTAGGCCTCTGTATGATGGTCTCAGCTTGGTGGTTGAGGAATGGTCTTCAACAATGCCAACTATGCTAACTTTTGGCAACCTTTCAAATAATTGCATGACTTGCATGACTAAGTGGATATACAAGCAGATCTTGGGCTTTACATCCACTAGACTCCAGAGTTTGTCTGAATGTGGCAGAACAGACATAAAGAGCGATGAGTAAAAGGGCAGGAAAAAATGTATCTATAATTATACTATAGGAATAAGAATTGTGTACAGTATCAAAAACAAAATAATACCAAGAGTTTGTTTATTTATACAGCAATTTTCAAGAAAATCTTTAGTCTGAGTATTAATCATTGTGGGTTCCACCTTGATCATCCATACATTTTTGCATATCTTTCATTCATTTGTTCTCTATCTCTCTATATCACAATCAAGATCTCTTGTTTCCCTTTCCCCTGACTCTCAGTCTGAAGAAGAGTCTCGATTCAAAATGTCACCTATTCATTTACTCCAGAGATGCTGCCTGGCCCGCTGAGTTACTCCAACTTTTTGTGTCTATCTTCAGTCTGAAGATTATATATATTAATATGTATTTAAATTTTAGGGCAAAGTTTAATGTGGCAAGTTGATTTCAAGTAAGAAAAAGTCCAAGAATGTTAAAAAATATACTAAATCTGAAATACTGTAATCAACAAATAATACAAATAATTTAAAATGTAATACTGTTTTGTTTAAATAATTAAAATGCAAATCTATTAACATTGCCTATATGTCACGTGACCAGCATTTCATTAACACGCCTTTTATTTTGTAATTATGATGAAATGTCTTGAAATGGCCTGTACTAATTGGTTCTAATTATATAATCATAGTGGAAGTATTTTGATTCAGGTGCTTGGAATCTTATGACTCTCAGGTTGAAGTACTTGAGCAAGCAATAGAGAACGCCATTGCCAGACCACAGATGTACGACATCCCCAATTCGGCCATGAACCTGCAAAGAGTCGGCTAAAGTCCAGGAAAAGCTTCCTCAACGAAGTTGAACCAAATGCTGAAGCTGAGGGTACTAGATTTGCATTATGGGAAGGGAGACTAGCCAATCTCCCATCAACGACATCCATGTCCATAAGTGCCAAAGAAGAACTTCCACCTGGGGCCGAATCAAGCTGGGCTGAATGAAAATGCCTCAACAGACTGAGAGCTGGTACTGGTCATTGTAAAACGACTCTCAAGAAGTGGGGTTATATAGACACTGAAGATGTCATCTGCATATGTGGCACTGAACCACAAACTATGGAGCACCTATTGAGATGTCCTCTATTGGTGCACCAATGCAAAGCTGAGGACCTCGCAGAGAACAATGATATTGCTAAGAGTTGTGTTCAGTTTTGTCTGAAACACAATATCTAGCATGTGTGGACACGATAAGAAGAAGAGGACTTGAGCCTGATTGTTCAAATAATCATGGGATTTACTCCACAGGCCACACTGCTGCTGTTTTTCTGAAATGGTCTTGTTACTGCTATTTTCAACAAAATTCCAGTCTTCATTAAATTTTGTATTGATAGTTTGTTATTCGGCCTCTTGCCTTGAATCTGATGAATTTCTTTAAGATGTGGAACATGGAACATAGAACAGTACAGCACAGCAACCGGCCCTTCAACCCTTAATGTCCATGATGAACATGATGCCAAGTTAAACGAATTTCCATTGCCTGCACCCATTCCACACCCCTCCGTTCCCTGCATATCCGTGAGCCTATCTAAAAGTGTCTTAAATGCCATTATCATCTCTGCCTCCACCTACACCTCTGGCAGCATGTTCCAGGCACCCACACTCTCGATGTAAAATACCTGCTCTGCCACTCTCCTTTAAATTTTGCTCCTCTCAACTTAAAGCCATTGACTCTGGTCTTTGACATTTCCACCCTTTCAAAAAGCTTATGACGTCACCCTATATATGTCTCTCAAAATTTTATAAACTTTTATCAGGTCTCCGCTCAGCCTCTGTTGCTCCAGGTTTGTCCAATCACTTCATGTAGCTAATACCTTCTACTCCAGGACACATTCTGGTGAACCTCTTCGGCACCATTTCCAAAGCCCCCACATCCTTCGTATGCTGGGGCAACTAGAACTGCACATAATACTCCAAATGCAACCTAACCAAAGTTAGTGGCTTTGATAATGCCATTTAAGCTGCAACGTAACTTCCTGACTCTTATACTAAATGCCCTGTGATGAAGGCAAGCATACCATATGCCTCCTTTACCACTCTATCTACTTGTATTGGCACTTTCAGGAAACTATGGACTTCAACCCCAAGATCCTCTGTGCATCAATGTGGTTAAGGGACTTGCCATTAACTATATATTCCCTCCTACATGTGACCTCCCAAAGTGCAGTACCTCACACTTACTCGGTTTAAAATCCATCTGCTGTTTCTCCACCCATTTATGTAGCTGATTCTGTATCCACCTATCGTATCCACCTATCACTCACCGGGTTTTGACCTGCTCCCACCTCTCTACCAGCCCACCCCACCATAATGTCTGAAGAAGGGTCCCAACCCAAAACATCACCTATCCATGTTCTCCAAATATGCTGCCTGACCTGCTGAGTTACTCCAATGCTTTGTGTCTTATTTTGTAAACCAACATCTACAGTTCCTTGTGTCGTTTTTAAAAATGTTTTTGCTAAAAACATGTGTTCTGTTAAACTTGTAACCTAAAATTCTGCACTACATCCAAATCAAATATTACATCATCATTACATATGATTCTGAGCATTCTAAAGATGTGGATTGTTTTCCCTTAAGTCTTCTGGTGTCCTGTTGAAACAGGTTCTACTCTGCAAGCAGTTCCTCAAAATTCCTGGAATCATCCTTGCTGTTGTTCTCTGAACCCTTTCCAATGTATAAATATAATTTTGAAGGAAGAATGCACAAATCTGCACACAATATTCCAAATGTGATCTCATCAGCGATCTGCACAGTGTTGCAATAATTCTTTCAAATTATTTCCAAATGCCTCTGAGAAATGTTCTAGTGTAAGATCAGATTTTAAACCAACAGTCTCACATTGCAGCCACAGAAATATTGCAAAGTACGGAATTGAAAAGGCTGCAATGCACCAAGTCAGACTCAACACTAAAGGTTCATCGTAAGCATAAGCAAAGGTCTATGGAATGAACTAACAGAGGAGGTAGGTGCGATAAAAATTAGAGCAACATTTAAAACACAGTTGGACAGGTACATGGATAGGAATGGTTTAGAGGGATATGGGCCAAGCTCTAGCAGGTGGAACGAATGTAGATGGGGCATCTTGTTCAGCAAGGGCAAGCTGTGCTGAAGGCCTGTTTTCATACTGTATGGCTCTATGAATCTATGATTCTAACTGTAGATGCTGGTTTGCCAAAAAAGGCACAAAGTGCTGGAGTAACTCAGTAGATATTGCAGCTTCTCTAGGGAACATGGATTGGTGAGCTTTGGGTCAGGACCCTTCTTCAGACTGATTGTGGTGGGAAGGAAAGAAAGCTTGTTATAGTAGGGGACTGAAAGCTGGAAGGGAGGTGGGGGCAGGATAAAGCCTATCCAAGTCTTCCAGAGATGCTGCCTGATCTGCTGAGCTTTTTTTATACACCACCATCTGTATTTTCATGTGTCAACACGAGAAGGATGTTGTTAGTGGTCAAACTAGAAATTATCTTGGGAGCCGATTTATGCCCGACGTCAGTCAGAAGCAGATCCATTGCATGAATAAGAAGTGGAAATCATTCAACTTGTCCTAACATTGGTAAATTGAACCTTTCTTTGTTATCATGTACGATACGATACGATGAAACTTTATTCATAGCCGGAGGGAAATTATGATGATTATCATGATGATAAATGACAGTCTCTTACTATTTTCTCATTATTATCATTTGTTATATTTTCTCTGAACTGCAGGGTCTCAACCCACTGAAAAATCAGGCACAACCACAACTGCATTATTAAGCACAACTTTGGAATACACGGGCAATGAGGGCAAACGGGACTAGGTTAGATGGGGCGCCTTGGTCGGCATACACGTGTTGGGCCAAAGGGCCTGGCTCTGTGCTGTATAACTCTATGTCGGAAAGTTCTATTGTGAATGTTATTACAGATTCTGTTGCTACCTTAAGTTCTGTGGGTTGCAACTCCTTTCAGAGATAGTGTCACATAATTGCATCTTGTAAACCTGTCATTCAGTTGAAGACTGACTGCCAAAAATAAAGTTTTTCTTTGTATGAAACTCTTCATCTAAATGAGGGAAAGAGTGACAGGAATATTCTGAATGAGGGACCACTTCTGGACATCCAACAGTAGAAGCAATGGACTGTAGTCCCATGGATTGCATTAAGAGATCTTCGCTGTTGAGGAGTAGTACGCACATGTTTTAATTTCATATATAATTCAATGCATTTCTACATTAAAACACAGAAAATAGATTTTACAACTAAATTTAGATTTTAGCAAGCTTTTGAATATTTAGGAAACTGCTATTAAACTAGAAATAGTAGGTCTGGGTATTTTAATTAAAACGTAATTGAAAATATTCAGGAGCTTGATGCAGGGTAGAATTTCTAAACCCCAATTTTGGTAATATAAAATGCATACAGTTATTGCTCATTTGTTTTATTACACAAAGTTCAATTGTAGTTTCAGTTACGTCAAATTCCTAAACTCAGTGCCTCTATTTTGACCATAACATAGCTTCTACAATGAAATGTGATTATGACTAATAATTAGGCTGCGTTTGGAATATTGCGTACAGTTCTGGTTGCTCCATTGCAAGAAGGATGTGGAGGCTTTGGAGAGGGTGCAGAAGAGGTTTACCAGAATGTTGCCTGGGTTAGAGGGCAATAGGTACAACAAGAGGTTGGACAAACTTGTTTTTTTTTCTCTGGAACATCAGGGGCTGAGGGGAAACATGATAGAAGTATACAAAATTATGAGAGGCATAGATAGGCATAGACAATCAGAACCTTTTTTTTTGCCAGAGAAGAAATTTCAAATACTAGAGGGATTACTTTAAGGTGAGAGAGGGCAAAGGTTAAAGGAGATGTGTGTGGCAAGCTTTTTTAACACAGAGTGTGGTAGGTGGTGGTAGAGGCAGACAAAATAGTGACATTTAAGAGATTTTTAGATAGGCACATAGATATGCAGGGAATGGAGGGATATGGATTGCTTGCAGGCAGAGATTAATTTAACTTGGCATCATGTTCGGCACAGATATTGTGGGCCAAAGGCTTCTTCCTGTGCTGTACTGTTCTATGTTCTAATTGTGTGAATGGAAGAGACTGGAAGTATTGAGTTTCAGGCTCCTTGGAGCTCATGACAGAACTTTGGCTTAAATAGCTTGTAACCTTCCTTATGAACTTGGCTTCTCCAGTTCAGAGATGACCTTGGGGCTGAACATCATCTCTCAGCATGGGTGGCAGAAGAGGTTGTTGGCCTTTCAATGTCCTGTTCTCCATAAATTAAATGAATCAGTCTGCAAAAGCAATGTGACACGTTGCTTCAGGTTCTTAAAAAGTTCACAGTTCAATTGCCTGTTAATGTCATTTTGTCATGTAGTGGAAAGTAGATAAATGTGTGATGTAATGCTTCCAATTCAATGTTAAAATGTTAAGTTTGTAAATAGAATTTGCTTGATAGTTCAACAACTAACTGCACATGACTGGAGCTTGAAACTAACAAATACCCAAAATCCAGGTGGATAAAAATCAGAAAAACACAATTTTCATGAAATCTTTTTTCCAGGGAAGAGTGGAAAGGATGTTACTAGGATCATTCTGCAACCTCAGATCACCCCAGATGGTTGTGGAGGACGTCGTTTGGGTATTTTTAAGGCAGAGATTGACTGGTTCTTGGTTAGTAAGGGTGTCAAAGGTCATGGGGAGAAGGCAGGAGACTGGGATTGAGAGGGAAAGATAGATCAGCCAAGATTGAATGGCAGAATAGACCCGATGGGTCGAATGGTCTAGTTCTGCTCCTGTGGCTTGTGAACTTATGAACAAACCATTTCCCCTGGGAATGGATGACTTGCTTTCATTTCCATTTCTGAGCCGCGAACGATGCCTGTGCACGAATCCTGTGCAACAGGGACTCAACAGGATGAGGTCAATGTCCCAAGTCAAGGAGGTCCAAGGTAATTGGACACCAGGCTCTGCTGCACTGACTTAACACACATGTGAATGTGAGCACGTTGTAAACACTCACAAATGCACTCTGACTACACACACGGACCCTGACCCATACACATGATTTTGCCTATACACTCCAGTTTGTGCCCACATTGCATTTCCCATGCCGACCAGATACCCACAATTTTCCAGTGCACCCTCCCTAGCCCTTCCAATTATGTTTCCTTTCTGATTCCCCTATTCTCCATCCACCCTAGGACCATCTATATACTAAAACTCTCGTTTGTTTGTGTGTTTGTTCCTGAACTACAGCCAAAACAGTACACGATAGCGCGGCAATTTTAGGCCCACCTTACTCACCGTCATCCCTTTGGTGCTAATGGAAGAAGTTTCATTGAAATCGGTGTTATATTTTTAAAGTTATTCACATTTTTAATTTAAATCGATCTCCGAGGGAGGGAGGGGGGGAGGGAGGGTGGGAGGGAGGGTGGGAGGGAGGGTGGGAGGGGTGGAGGGAGGGAGGGGGTGGAGGGAGGGGGGGAGTGAGAGAGGGGGAGGAGGGAGGATAAGGGGGGTTAAGGGGGATGGAGTGGGGGGGAGGGGAAGGGGGAGGGGAAGGGGAAGAGGAGGGAAGAGTGGAAGGGGAGGGAGGGGGGAGGGGGAGGGGGGGGGGAGGAGAGGGTGCTGCACCAATGCAGGAGAGGTTTGGGCCCAATGGGTCCACTTGGTCTAGTTTATATTAATCCTACCTTAATCCCATTCTCTCCACATTCTCAATAACTTCTCCACAGACTCTCCCAATCACAGGTGACAATTTACAGTGGCCAATTATGCTACTGACCCACGTGAATTTGGCAATCTCTCCGAACAGCGGCAAGACCATCCATATCCTGGGAAAGATGTTGTATTGAAGTAAGTTTGTTCGTGTGCGGAAAAGATGATTTCCAATATGCTTTTCCTTTGTCACCTGGATGCTCAGGCAGAATTACCTGAATAATTAGAGGTCTTCAGAACCAATGATCAAAGTGGTGTCCTCTACCTGTTAAAGGTTCAGGAATGCTGTGTATAGTATCACGGTATCATAGTATCAGTGGTGGTACTACTTTTGCTATATTTGTGATGATCAGGAAAATATACTGATAGAATATACTGATAAAATGTCGTGCCTTCCTATCTAATTATCTGGAGAGGGGTGATTCATGTTTCATTTTTTCAAGTATGCCAGAATTAGGCAATAGTTCAAAATAAAATGCAGATCCCAGCATCTATTTTTGTACCAAGATATTGCTTCAGGCATTTAATCTTGCCGAAGGAACTTCCTTCGCATTTGCTTTGCTGAAACTAATCCTAGCTGGAAAAAAATGTTAACAAATGAATTGCTGCCATTAGCGGAACTAGTGGATGGAGCAAAATGCATCAAAATGTCTTTTTAAAAAGGAAATTGAATTTTCGTACAGAAATCTAACCTAATGAAGGAATCTACAGCCAACCAGTCAATCAGTCATACACTCACTTAATTTAAGTACAGTGGTGCCTGGGGTGAATCTCACTCTAGCAATTTAGAGTAAATGTGGAATTTGTTGACTATAATTAACCTCTTACAGTGAGGATGATGTAACCAAGGCAGCCCAGTTTTCTGACCAGTGGTGCATTGTGAATGAAAACGTGACTAGTCAGATGGCAGTCTTTAAGTAAAACTAGACCAAGTGAACCCGTTGGGCCTAAACCTCCTCTGCATTGGTGCAGCACCCTCTCCTCCCCACCTCCCCCCACCTCCCCCCCACCTCCCCCCACCTCCCCCCCACCTCCCCCCACCACCCCCACCACCCCCACCTACCTTCCCCCTTCCCCTCTTCTCCCTTCCCCTCTTCCCCCTACCCCCCTCTCCCGTCTTTCCCCCCTCTCCCCCTCTTCCCCCTCTCCCCCCCTCTTCCCCTTCTTCCTACCCCCTCCCCTCCCCTCCCTCCCCTCCCCTCCCTCCCCCCTCCCTCCCCCCTTTCTCCCTCCCCCCTTTCTCCTTCCCCCCTCCCTCCTCCCTCCCTTTCTCAGGAACAAACAAACAAACATACGAGAGTTTTAGTATATAAATGGGCACCGGCAATCTATTCAACCAAAGATCAGAAAGTCATGTGTAGGGAGGAACTGCAGATGCTGGTTTAAACTGAAGATAGACACAAAATGCTGGAGTAACTCAGCGGGTCAGGCAGCATCTCTGGAGAGAAGGAATGGGTGACATTTCGGGTCGAGACCCTTCTTCATTTTCTTTTTTAAATTTGAAAAATTTCTGATGGTATGAGTGAATAGCAGGCAGCAAAACTATCTGTTTAATTTTTATTCTAGTGCTGAAATATCATCCAAACCCCTTAATTGAAGAGCTTTGATTTGTAATTCACTGACAAGCATTCAAAAACTTCTATAAATGGAAACAGGTTTAATATATCACTCTTCAGCCTTCTGAATATATGGACAAAAAAAACCATCACTGAACACAGAACATAGTAAAGTACAAGGTAGACACAAAATGTTGGAGTAACTCAGCGGGCCAAGCAGCATCTCTGGAGAGAAGGAATGGGTAACGTTTCGAGTCGAGACCAGTTCTTTCCTACACACATAGTAAAGTACAACACAGGAACAATGCCTTTGCCTCATGAAGTTTGTACTGAACATGCTGCAAAGATAAACTAATCTCATATCACTGCACAGTAATGTTGCAGTAGAGTTGCTGCCTTACAGCGCCAGAGACCCGGGTTCGATCCTGGCTACAGGTGCTTATCTGTACGGAGTTTATAGGTTCTTCCCATAAACTGTGCAGGACAGTGTTAATGTGCGGGGATCGCTGGCCAGTGCGGACTCTGTGGGCCGAAGGGCCTGTTTCCGCGCTGTGTCTCTAAACTAAACTAATCTAAACTCTGCATATCCATCTATTCCCCACATATCCTTGTGCCTATCTAAAAGCTTAAAAGCCACGATCATATCTGAATCCATCACCATCCTTGGGAGCGCGTTCCAGCCATGAAATACACTGAGTAAAAAACTTGCCTTGCACCTCTTCTTTAAATTTTGCCACTATCACCTTGAAGTGATGTCTGCTAGTCTTTGTTATTTCCACCCTGGAAAAAAGGTTCTGATCGTCTACCCTTTTTATGCCTCTCATAATTTTATGTACTTCTATCTAGTCCTCCCTCAACCTCCGACGTTCCAGAGAAAACAATCTAGTTTGGGTCTGAAAAAGAGTCCCGACCTGAAACGGCGTGTGTCCATTTCCTCCAGAGATGCTGCCTGACCCATTCAGTTCCGGCAACACTTTGTGTTCTACACAATATTCCAGCATCTGCAGTTCCTTGTGTCTCCAAGTTGTGTCTCCAAGTTGGGTCAACCTCACTTGAGGTGGCACAATGGAGCACCTCAAGTGAGAGTTGTTGCCTTACACTGCCAGATATCCAGGTTTGATCCAGACTACAGTTGCTGTCTGTATGGAGTTTGTACGTTCTCCATGTGACCGCGTGGGTTTTCGCCGGGTGCTTCGACCCACACTCCAAAGATGTACGTTTGCAGGTTAATTGGATTTGGTAACATTTGTAAATTGGCCTAGTGTGTAGGATAGTGCTAGTGTACAGAGGTAATTGCTAGTCAGCGTGAACTCGGTGGGCCTGTTTCCACGGTATATCTCTAAAGCCTAGCGTCTAACGTCTCTCTCCTTGTAGCTAACACCACCTAATCTGGGCACCATTCTGGTCAACCTCTTCTGTGCCCTCTCATGCCAAGCTGTCACAGGAAGAGGTTAGCAGGCAAACAGAGGAAATGCTCAACAGATTCATGGATATGTTCAAAATCTTTTTTTTAAATCAGCATTTCCCACTGGCTCCCAGGTAACTGGCCCATGAGCACTCAGTGCGGAGAAGAAGCACTTGGGATGTTATTGAGAAACCCATGATGCACACAGATGTGTAAAATGTGGAAGGAGAGACCAACCTCATAATCTCCTTGCAGCTCCTGCCTGCCCGTGGGTCCTGATGTGGCCTCACACTGCCCGCATTCAGCCACATCAGGACTCATAGAATTAGAGTGGAAATAAGTCATCACCAGTCTAAAGAAAAACTCTTACTGTTGGAGTATTTCAGCGGCTTTAGGTTTCAGTCTTGCTTTGGAGATGTGAGGATAAAAATCCAGACTGACGGTCCAGTAAACCCGGAGTAAATACTGCACTTTTAGAGATGTCTTTCAGATGAGAAGTTAACAGGAGGCTGTGCTTTCTCTCTCGGGTGGGTGCAAAAGATCCCACGATTCGATTTCAAAGAAGTTGAAGGAAGTTATTGCTGTTGTTGTGGCCATTATTTATCTTTCAATCAACATCAAAGAAACAGATTAGCTGACCATTGTTGCTTTGCTATTTGAAGGGACTCCCAGGAAGAAAGGAATTTTAGCTTTGATGCTTTACTTAAAGAACAAATTTAACAATGAGATTAGAATGCCACCGAGCCACCACTTTACAGGGTAGTTTCTAAACTCACTGGTTGATGGTCTTTCCTTCTGGGAATTTCTGTCAAACGTCTTGGTTGTTTTTTAACAATTGGGCCTCATTTACAACCTGGCCGGCTGAGTGGAGTGGGTGAGAAGAGATTATTTAGAAGGCTGTTAAAATGTCATTGGACCCCCTCCCACATTACAGGACTCCAATTAGTATGTTTTAGGGAGACCTCTGACCCAGTCAGATGGGCGTGCTTCCGCTGCCTAAACAAGGAACAAGGCAGTGACTCTTTATACACTATGTTAAATTGAGTCGACCCTGTTTCTGCTGAGTGAATGGATTAAAATTCCATTTCTCTGCGATCTTCATTTTATTAAGTACTCGGCAGGGGCACATTTTCATCTCTTAATCTTCTGCTCTCTCTTTATTAGTGTGGGACAGCCTTTTTTATGTTTCGATGGTGTTTTACGAGGCGGTACATTACCAACCTTTTCTTTTGACTTGAGTGTGGATGTAATCTTTCACAAACAGCCGCACGTCTGTTTATTGGTGCAGCTGCTCACAAAAGAAAGTCTCATCACCAGTCTGTGACCACTGACCTTCATCAACCTTCAGCAGTGTGCAATCTTCCTATAAAAGTTAAGGAGAGTATTTATTTTCTGTAGCTGCTATGTCAGACTGATTGCGTTTCACATTTTTTTGCTCCATCTTTCCCATTAGGCTGCACTTTCCAACATTATGCACATGAATCAGTCACACACGCGTGATAACTAAATGCATGGAAATGGGCACCCAATGATGCATGCAGAAGGATAAATGTCAAAAGGCACTAGAATCCAACTCACTACAAAATGCCTGGGAACAGCAGGGCCACAAAAAAATGGTAGTTAGGAGTCAATTTTTTTTAAAGCTTTGACTAATGGAACCATATTTAGAAAGAAGGGAAAATGTGCCTAGGTGTCTGATGCAAACACGATCGCTGGTTAAATCATGAATACACCCACAAATAGGAACACCTTTTGATTTGATCTGATGACTGTAATTTATTTTCTGTTATTCTAATATGCGGGTGGTCACCGTCAGCCTAAACTGTCACCCTTCCCTTTCTGTAGAGCATTTCCTGCATTGTGGAATTGTGCACATTACACACTTGCTTTGAGTTGAAGTGAAGAGTAGTTGAAACGAAGAGCACATGGGGCTGACATCAGCTTTGCTGATGGGTATTGGGGGAAATATTGGAAAGTTTAATTATGCATTAACAACTTAATGATTTAATATATTGTTGTATCAGCACATGTACTGCACATTGGTGGATTGGAAACCCAGACCAATTTCAAATACTAAAACCAATCTGATGTGTTGAGTGCAAAGCCCACTGGACCTCTCAGACACCAGTCACATCCTCATGCTAAAATGCCCCCACATTTCATCTGCTTTTTGCATTTCCGCAATAACTATCTAAAAATCTTTCATCAAAAGACAGGAAATACTCAGAGGTCAGGCAGCATCCGTTAAAAACAGGTCTTCATCAATGTTTCTGATCTTAAGATTCTTACCAGTCCTTTTCTTTAATCTTCCCTTTCTCTAAGCTCTTTTCAAAGCTCAATAGACGCGCAGTGCTTTTCTTACATTGTTTTTATCTTCTTTATTTATTAAGGCTTTGTTTGAACTTAGAGACTGAAATTACTACAAGAATGTAGGAAATATTTTGACCGTTTAAGATAAAAGTGCTCAAAGTAAAAGGGGAGTTAATTGCTTTTCCAGAATAGGCAGTTAATTCTGTTCCTGAGCATCGTGAGCAGGTGATGCAAAACAAAAGGAAATGTTTACTGCCAGTAGTGGGTGGTAAGACATCAACAGCAAAAGCTCTGGCCATTCTACAGTTCACTGTATATTGTCGAGGGAGTAAACAATTCTCTGGACTGACTTCACTAGTGCATGTCAATGGTTGACAGGCCCGAGTGGAATTTTTAAAATATTTTTATGCTGAGGGCAGCACAGTGGCGCAGCGGTAGAGTTGCTGCTTTACAGCCTCATAGACCCAGGTTCGATCCTGACTACGGGTACTGACTGTACAGAGATTGTACATTCTACCTGTGACCGCGTGGGTTTTCCCCGGGTGCTCTGGTTTCCTCCCATACTCCAAAGATGTACAGGTTTGTAGGTTAATTAGCTTCGGTGAAAATTGTAGATTGTCCCTAGTGTGTCATGTGTGCTAATGTTACGGGGATCGCTGGTCGGTGCAGACTTGGTGGGCTTGTTCTGCGTTGTATCTCTCTAAACTCTGGGCATTTAGGGAAAACCAGGTGTCTTCCATCCCCGTGAGTCTTTATAACCTTTCTTTTGTTCAGATAATTAGAATTTATCCACATTTCATAGAATTTGTATAATATTATAGCATAAACATTTATTGGTAGCAGCAGCTAATGATCTAATTATTAGGCTTCAGAATATGGCTCATGATAAATTTTAAATTGCATCATGCAGGTGGAAGTACCAAGAAAGCAGCAGCTCTAATTTCTGTCATCGGACTCCTGATTTTCTAGGTTTTTTTATGATTACTCCCACTTAAGTGATTTGTTTTTTCTGTTGGAATATTTCCAGATATCCACAACTGTGATATTATATTTGCCATTTGAAGGCCCTTAGCCTTCCATTTAAATGCCTCATTCTTGAATATTTTTACACCTGTGTTTACTGCTCTTCCTTTCTTTTGTACCTTGTTTCAATTGCCTTTGTAATGGTCTGATTTTGGCATTCCCAAACA
Source organism: Rhinoraja longicauda (assembly GCF_053455715.1). Taxonomy (NCBI): domain Eukaryota; kingdom Metazoa; phylum Chordata; class Chondrichthyes; order Rajiformes; family Arhynchobatidae; genus Rhinoraja; species Rhinoraja longicauda. Next base: position 60,492,214 of record NC_135955.1, on the reverse strand, counting down.
TTGATTCCTTTGTTCTTTCCAGAAGTGCGGACCAACATTCCATGGTTTTGTTTCGTTTTTTTTAGCAACAGCAACGCTTTCCATTTTATCCATTAGCGGGTTGGAGCCCTAGTCTGTATCAATGATGCTGATGTGGAGATGGTCGAATACTTCAAATTTTTAGGTGTGAATATCACTAATATTTTGCCCTGGTCCAACAATATCAACAATACCACCAAAAAATCCTCAGAAGACTAAGGAAATTCGGCATGTCCCCAATGATAATGGTGTATTAAAGAGAGAGTTAGATATAGCTATTGGGGCTAACGGAATTAAGGGATATTGGGAGAAAGCAGGAACAGGGTACTGATTCTGGATGATCAGCCATGATCATATTGAATGGCGGTGCTGACTCAAAGTGCTGAAGAGCCTACTCCTGCACCTATTTTCTATGTTTCTGTGTATTTATGACTCTGACCAGTTTTTACAGATGCATCAATGTGTGGATTGTGGGTGGAGTGAACTGCTTCCTTCCCCTCATATTCCTCACAGCTTCTCTTAAAATAAACCTCTTTGCATATCCTGTTTCCCGGAAATTCCATTGTTATCAAAATTGGAATTGCTACTCTCCTGTTTGTGTTGTGACAAGGCTGCCTCAGAGAGATACCTTAGAGTATGTGACTCTCAATATGTTCCAGCCCATCACAAGCAAGTGTTGAACATATTACCATAAATACTCAGCAGGTCAGGCAACATCTGTGGTGAAAGAAATGGGATGAACAATTTAGCACAATATGTTTTTCATCAGTCTCAGTCTAACTTGCCTTCTCCTGACAATCTGTTTACATTTTTTTTTATCAAGTAACAGTGGTTCCTAGGCTACAAATCCCAGTATAAATAAGAAGACATAAGAAGGTTTAGACCAGAAAAAGGTAGTTCTAAATTACTGCCCTGCCTCCAGCAACTATAGAATATTAGAATGGTGTTCTCACCTTTTCTGGCTGGAGTTCCTTTTTCTGTCCAAGTATAATACAGAAATGTGCATTGAGTACAAGCTGAGCGGAAACTTAGCCTAGGAATTCACTTGCACGATAAAGTTATGACTGCCCTCGATAGGGTAGACAGTCAGAACCTTTCTCCCAGGATGGAAACATTAAAGACTAAAACTCATAACTCAGAAACTTTTTCACAGGACAGAATTATTAAAGACTAGAGGGCAAGGCTTTAAAGTGAGATGGACAAAATTTAAAGGAGAAGTGCGGGGGCAAGTATTTTTACACAGACTACAGAATGCAATGCTGGGAGTGACAGTGAGACAGATATGATAATTGGGGCTCACGTTGTCGACCTCCCCGTGGTGAGCCCTGTCAACTGACCTCAGTCAGGCGAACGACAAAAAACAGAGACAGCAGAGGCAGAAGCAGCTTCATAACTTCTGCTGCCTCAAACGCAAGGAGGAGATATGATAATGGTGTTTAAGCGGCTTTTAGTTACAGGCACATGGATATGCAGGCGATGGATGGGTATGGATCATGTGTAGTCAGATGAGATTAGTTTAACCTGACATCATGTTTGGCACAGACATGGTGGGCCAAAGGGCCTGTTACTGTGCTGTATATTCCATGTTCCTGTTCCATGTTCTAACTCCAAAAGGCTGGTGCTCTCCAATTAATAATTTGCATAATCCAGAGCAGTGCAATTGTGCACATATTTCCTACTGGCAACCAATAAGAAATTTGATTCCCAAATATCAACATGATCATCCCCAATTGATGTCAAAGGTACAAAGATTCATCAGCAGTGCAATTTTCAAATGCAAAGGTTCGAAAATCTACAATTCTCTGCAGAAAAAAATATATATTTTTATAATCATTTTTCCTCTGAAACCGTTTCATTTATTGAGTCGACATTCCATCCACATTTGTCCTTGCCTGAATCCATTATCCTCTACATATAATGTTTACATATAGTGTTATCTGTTTAATTTAGTTTAGTTTAGTTTAGTTTATTGTCACATGTACCGAGGTGCAATGAAAAGCTTTTTTGTTGCGTGCTAACCAGTCAATGGAAAGACTATTCATAATTACAATCAAGCCCTCCACAGGATAAAGGGAATAGCACTTAGTGCAAGATAACATCCAGTAAAGTCTGATTAAAGATAGTCTGAAGGTCTCCAATGAGGTGTATGGTGGGTCAGGACCACTCTCTAGTTGGCGATAGGATGATTCAGATGGTGTCTGATTTGACTGGATAGCATGCAAAAAAAAGCCTTTTACGATATCTTGCTACATTTGACAACAATAAGTGAACCTAAACCACCACGTGTTTGGAAAGCTTGGCTTGTTTTTCTGTGGAAGTACAATTTGAGGTGATTTTTGGTTTCTTAACCTCAGGATCATCCCAGGCTCTCACAAACCTTGTAGCTTCAATAACCTGGTTTAATCCTGGTCTCAGATACAGCATGTAGACTTGCCCAGGTGCTCCAGTTTACTTGCACTTACCAGAGTCTGCTGTTAAGTTTATTGCCAACAGCAAATGTGCTCAATACAGATGAGTGACATGATAATCAATGGGGAATTAATGGGTTTGTAGGTGAGAACAGGTAACAACGAACTAAGAAGAGAATAAATGAAACTCTTGCAGACATGTTTTTCCCAAAACCTGTCTGTGCCTCTGGGTCATTGGCTTCATCTCCTCTGGAAATCCCATTCCATAGCCTTCAGTTTAACAGTCACGTAGCATTTACAGTGCTTTTACACTGTCTTCCTAAAATCCATGACTGGTCTGGTGTACACATCATTTCAGCCTGTTCATATCTCTTCCTACTCCAATTCTGTTTATTTATCCCAATGTCCGGTGTTTTCCTACTTACACTCACAGCTCTTCCCATTCCCTACTCCACGTTTAACAATTTCCTGGCATTAACTGTGGATATTCAGTCCCTCAGGCCGACAGCCTCCTCCACAGTAGCTTTGAATGGAACACCAATCACTTTTCATCCTCTATTACATTGTAAATATGTTCTTGTACAAAATGACTCCAATACCACGTATCCTTTTGTATAGTTTTTGCACATGTCTGTAATGGTGTTGTTTCCTGATCTCAAAGCAAACTAAGTGAATTTGTTATCTTTGCTTTAATTCCCATTCTTTCTCAACCCAAACAGTCTATCCATGAATGTTGCTTCATTGCCCAATTATTTTTGTCACCTTTGCTGGGAAAAGCTCTTAGCCAACAGTAAATTCACTGGCCCACATTTACAACTTGAATACATATACTCTCATCCTGGTTCCACAAAAGGTTCGATTCCATTATATCAATTGTCATGGTTTGGTTGAAATGTGTAGGAAGAAACTACAGATGCTGGTTTAAACCGAAGATAGACACAAAAAGCTAGAGTAACTCAACGGACCAGGCAGCATTTCTGGAGAAAAGAAATAGGTGACGTTTCGGGGGAAAGGGAACCCAAAACATCACCCATTCCTTCTCTCCAGAGATGCTGCCTGGCCCGCTGAGTTACTCCAGTTTTTTGTGTCTATCTATGGTTCTGTTGAATCTGGTTTGATGAAGCCACCTTCTACATCATTGTATAAGAAAATAACTGCAGATGCTGGTACAAATCGATTTATTCACAAAATGCTGGAGTAACTCAGCAGGTCAGGCAGCATCTCGGGAGAGAAGGAATGGGTGACGTTTCGGGTCGAGACCCTTCTTCAGACTGATGTCGGGGGTGGGACAAAGGAAGGATATAGGTGGAGACAGGAAGATAGGAAAGAGGAAGGGAGGGAGAGGAAGGGAAGGGAGGGACAGAGGAGCTATCTGAAGTTGGAGAAGTCGACGTTCATACCACCGGGCTGCAAACTGCCCAGGCGAAATATGAGGTGCTGCTCCTCCAATTTCCGGCGGGCCTCACTATGGCACTGGAGGAGGTCCATGACAGAGAGGTCAGACTGGGAATGGGAGGGGGAGTTAAAGTGCTGGGCCACCGGGAGTTCAGTTGCGTTAATGCGGACCGAGCGCAGGTGTTCAGCGAAGCGATCGCCGAGCCTGCGCTTGGTTTCGCCGATATAAATAAGTTGACATCTAGAGCAGCGGATGCACTAGATGAGTTTGGAGGAGGTGCAGGTGAAGCTCTGTCTCACCTGGAAAGACTGTTTGGGTCCTTTGATGGAGTTGAGGGGGGAGGTAAAGGGACAGGTGTTGCATCTCGTGCGGTTGCAAGGGAAAGTGCCCGGGGTTGGGGTGGTTTGGGTAGGAAGGGACGAGTGGACCAGGGAGTTACGGAGGGAACGGTCTCTGCGGAACGCAGAGAGGGGAGGGGATGGGAAGATATGGCCAGTGGTGGGGTCCCGTTGTAGGTGACGGAAATGTTGGTGGATGATATGTTGGATCCGCTGGCTGGTGGGGTGGAAGGTGAGAACGAGGGGGATCCTGTCCTTGTTGCGAGTGGGGGGAGGGGGAGCAAGAGTGGAGCTGCGGGATGTAGAAGAGACCCTAGTGAGAGCCTCATCTATAATGGAGGAGGGGAAGCCCCGTTTTCTGAAGAACGAGGACATCTCGGAAGCCCTCGTCTGAAACACCTCATCCCGGGCGCAGATGCGGCGTAGACGGAGGAATTGGGAGTAGGGGATAGACTTTTTGCAGGGGACCGGGTGGGAAGAAGTGTAGTCCAGATAGCTGTGCGAGTCGGTGGGCTTGTAGTAAATGTCCGTCACTAGTCTGTCTCCTGTCTACATCATTGTGTCTGATATGCCATTTTTCCCCTCTTCCAAAGAGTTTTGCTCCATCAAAGACACTTGATATCCTCAGCATTCATACACAGAAAGATTCCAAGTGCTTGAATAACTCAGCGATTCATGCAGTATCTCTGGAGAACATGAATAGGTGACGTTTTGGGTCAGGACCGGAAGTCTGAAGAATGGTCCCGACTTGAAACATCACATATCCACGTTCTCCAGGGATGCTGCCTGAACCGCTGAGTTACTCCAGCGCTTTGTGTCCTTTAAAGCTCAGCCTAGGATTTATATTACAGTGTTCCAAAGCAAGCATTGTGGTATTAAAGCACGGTTCTTCAGACAGTTCCAGCAGCTCTTTTATTTTTTTCTCATTTTAATTTTAGTGCTTTGAATTACATGCTAATATTTTAAAAAAATTATGTCATTCTTATGCAACTAGTAGAACTCTGAAAAGCCTCCGACTGTCAGCATTGGCAGCCCGAGGCCACCTCTCAGCTGAGAGACTAATCCTTCTCACGGGACACCAGTCAGATTTTGAAGGGTCAGCTTGCTCGGACTACTGCATCCAGGAAAAAGTAAATCAGGCTTTGTGTGGGGACCATGATCAATGGATCCAAGCTCTGGCTGAATCAAGGGCAATCTGACCCAAGAGCTTCAAGAGGACAACACAAGGTTTGTCAGTGGAATGTAAGATTACTTGTTGGAAAAATCCTAAAGTAAATCCATTTATTTGGCAAAACCAGTTTTTGAGAATCATGATAGAGTCCTAATGTACAGGAAGGAGTAGGAGAACATTCGCCGAAGAACAAAGTAGTAAATCATCTTCATCGGGTAGAATAATCCCCGAGCAATCCTTTCATAACATTTTTAGCCGAGTTTGCCCGCAACTATAAATTAGCATTTGTCACAAATTTGAACCTGATTTAAATTAGAATATGGTGTCAACATATTTGTTACAAGGTCTCATTCAGTGCAAAAGTAGTCACCTCCTGAGATTGGTTATAAAAGACAGCTGTGGAGCTGTGTAATTTTAATAAATCAAGCATGCACCAAACGTTAAGCCCTAAGTCACTTACTCCCCCATGGTGAAGTGGAGGGAGGAAAGCAGCACAGTATACTTGCTTTGACCTGGTTTCTTTGAAATGATTTGAGAAGATGAGGGCACAGGTGAATGCAAATCCCAGCAGATCAGCTTTGGTTTGTTTTAACTTGATTCCAATTATTTTGGACCTCCCAACGGAAAATAAATTATTGACTTTGGAGATCGAAGTAGTTCAACGTAAGTTCAATGCATCCTGTAGAAAGTGTATTTTGTACAGTGGATATGTGATATTTGTGAAAACTCCTGAGGCTAGTTATTGAGGGGTGTGGTGTCTGATATTGTGGAGGGTTGTATTGACCAAGTGTGAAATATGCACCTACACGTTCCACATGCACCACTCATTTGACTAAAACCTTAATGGACAAAAGCAGTCAGAAAGGACCAGATGTAGGGACCTACAGCTTGTTCAGGGGTACTGCTTAAGGTGACGTCATGAGCTTGTATATTATCTGGAGGAAAGTGCCTCCGTCTCACCCAGCCTCCTGCCTTGGGCCCCTTTATAGACAATAGACAATAGACAATAGGAGTAGGCCATTCGGCCCTTCGAGCCAGCATCACCATTCAATGTGATCATGGCTGATCATTCTCAATCAGTACCCCGTTCCTGCCTTCTCCCCATACCCCCTGACTCCGCTATCCTTAAGAGCTCTATCTAGCTCTCTCTTGAATGCATTCAGAGACTTGGCCTCCACTGCCTTCTGAGGCAGTGAATTCCACAGATTTACAACTCTCTGACTGAAAAGGTTTATCCTCATCTCCGTTCTAAATGGCCTACCCCTTATTCTTAAACTGTGGCCCCTGGTTCTGGACTCCCCCAACATTGGGAACATGTTTCCTGCCTCTAACGTGTCCAAGCCCTTAATAATCTTATATGTTTCGATAAGATCCCCTCTCATTCTTCTAAATTCCAATGTATACAAGCCTAGCCGCTCCAGTCTTTCAACATATGACAGTCCCGCCATTCCGGGAATTAATCTAGTAAACCTACGCTGCACCCCCTCAATAGCAAGAATATCCTTCCTCAAATCTGGAGACCAAAACTGCACACAGTACTCCAGGTGCGGTCTCCTAGGGCCCTACACAACTGCAGAAGGACCTCTTTGCTCCTATACTCAACTCCTCTTGTTATGAAGGCCAACATTCCATTGGCTTTCTTCACTGCCTGCTGTACCTGCATGCTTCCTTTCAGTGACTGATGCACTAGGACACCAAGATCTCGTTGTACGTCCCCTTTTCCTAACTTGACACCATTCAGATAATAATCTGCCTTCTTATTCTTACCATCAAAGTGGATAACCTCACACTTATCCACATTAAACTGCATCTGCCATGCATCCGCCCACTCACACAACCTGTCCAAGTCACCCTGCAACCTCATAGCATCTTCCTCACAGCTCACACTACCACCCAGCTTTGTATCATCTGCAGATTTGCTAATGTGAAGAAGAGGGACTCCCAAGTTAACAAGACTGCCCTGATCTTCTGTTTTGTATGGCAGCTGCAGCCAAATATTTTGATTTCAACCTTCAATCAGTTGGTGTATCATCTTGAGTATGTGTAAGAAGGAACTGCAGATGCTGATTTAAACCGAAGATGGACACAAAAAGCTGGGGTAACTCAGCGGGACAGGCAGCATCTCTGGAGAGAAGGATTGGGAGACACGTGAGGGCCTCCTCAGTATCCCGCAGCTCTGCCCTTGCTCCCCCTCCCCCAAGTGACAACAGAGACAGAGTCCCTCTAGTCCTCACCTTTCACCCCACCAGCCGTCGCATACAACACATAATCCTCCGAAATCTCCGCCACTTCCAACGGGATCCTACCACTAGCCACATTTTTCCATCTCCACCAGTTTCCACCTTCCACAGAGACCGTTGCCTCTGCAACTCCCTGGTAAACTCATCCCTTCCCACCCAAACCTCCCCCTCCCCAGGTACCTTCCCCTGCAACTGCAGAAGATGCAACGCTTGTCACTATACCTCCTCCCTCGACTCTGTCCAGGAACCCCGACAGTCCTTTCAGGTTTACCTGCACCTCCTCCAAACTCATCTACTGTATCCATTGTTCAAGATGTGGACTCTTGTACATCAACGAGACCAAATGTAGACTGGGCGATCGTTTCGCGGAACACCTTCGCTCAGCCCGCCTGAACCAACCTGATCTCCCAGTTGCTGAACACTTTAATTCTCCTTGCCATTCCTACACAGAACTTTCTGTCCTCAGTCTCCTCCATTGTCAGGGTGAGGCTAAATGCAAATTGGAGGACCAGCATCTCATATTTTGCTTGGGCAGTTTACAGCCCAGTGGTATGAATATTGATTTCTCTCACCAGGTAGCCCCAGCATTCCCTCTCTCTATCCCTCCCCCACCCAAGTCACACTAGCTTCTCGTTTTCACCCTACAAACAGCTAACAATGGCTGTTTCCTTTATCATCGTTACTTTTATGCATATCTTTTATTCATTGTTTTTTATCTCACCACATCATCGGCTATGTCTCTCGTTTCCCTAACCAGTCTGAAGAAGGGCCTCGACCCGAAACGTCACCCATTCCTTCTCTCCAGAGATGCTCCCTGTCCCTCTGAATTGCTCCAGCTTTTTGTGTCTATCTACCATCTACCTCATTGGAGACCCTCGGAATATATTTAATAAGACTTTACTGGACTTTATCTTGCACTATACGCTATTCCCTGTGTCTGTTTCACTGTGGACAGCTTAATTGTAATCATTGACTGGAAACCTCGCACCAAAAAAGCTATTCACTGTACCTTGGTACCCATGACAATGATAAACAAATTAAACAAAACAACTTTTGGTCAACAGTAAAATGGCACGGAATATCCAAAAATTATTAAAACTCACTTTGAGCAATTAAAGTTGAGGTCAATACACTTAGTCCTTATACTATGAAGGCAACTTTCAAATACCCAGAGATCCTGCAGATGACCCAGAATTGTGACAAAAGCGTGAGGCATGTAAACGTCTGATATAACAGTCACAGAGAAGAAAGTCTTGATAAATGATAATACTAAATATGAAAAGCAAAATTTAGTCTATGAATTCCCACATATGTAGTGCCACATCTTACATATATGAGAGACAGGGAGCAATTTTTGGCTTACACTCAGTACCTTTAGATCAGGAAATGAAGGCAAACCTGCAAGCTCCATTTGATTCTAGGAGATTCTGGGCCTTGAAACTAATAGGAATTTGTCCTCCCTTCAGAGAAAAAGGTCAGAGAGAAATTGAGCTGAGCCATTAAAAACCACTCACCAAATGATTTGTACTAAATACAACTCTTGAAGAAGGGTCTTAACCCAAAACGTACCTATCCATGTTCTGCTGCCCTGCTCACTCAGTTACTCCAGCACTCTGTGCCTTTTTTTGTAAACCAACATCTGCATTTCCTTGATTCTTCAGCCAAATCAAGATGGATTTCAAAACAGATTGGCCAGTTCAGTTAAGGTAGAGAAAGAAAAAGTGAGAGAGAGATAAAAAGAGAGATGAAAGCAAAACTGTCCCAAAACAAATCTGAACCAAATATAATATAATTTAAACAGATATAGGCAGATTTAAAATTCTGCCCTACAGTTTGGGCAACAATGAAACTAACCCCAGGGATGAACTCATATTTTACGTGCCCTTTCACAATGAAAAATAGCGCACATGCCTAATGCAAAATATACACACAGAATCTTTAAAGGTAGGCAAAAAATGCTGAAGTAACTCAGCGGGTCAGGCAGCATTTCTGGAGAGAAGGAATGGGTGATGTTTCGGGACGAGACCCTTCTTCAGACTGATATCAGGGGAGGGGGCGGGACAAAGATAGGATGTAGTAAGAGACAGGAAGACTAGAGGGAGAACTGGGAAAGGGGAGGGGATAGAGAGGGAAAGAGGAACTATCTGAAGTTAGAGAAGTCAATGTTCATACTGCTGGGGTGTAAACTGCCTAAGCAAAATATGAGATGCTGTTCAGTCTGAAGAAGGGTCTCGAGCCAAAACGTCACTCATTCCTTCTCTCCAGAGATGCTGCCTGGCCCGCTGAGTTACTCCAGCATTTTTTATCTACCTTCGATTTATACCAGCATCTGCAGTTTTTTTCCTACACAGAATCTTTAAGGTAAATATTCCTGAGCTATGAATTTGTGAATAACTTTCCCTAGCCTCTTCTCAGCCTCCAAATTATTAAGCATAACTGCTCCTTCTTTGCCTCTGTAAAAAACTGGGATATTTAACCTGGACCCTCTGGTATAACACAAGTTTTAGGTGGATTACAACAGGCAGAACTGGACTAAGGAAAATGAAGACATGGAGTACCAGTGAGGCTAACACTCATGGGTGATGAGAACAACAAACAAAAGGATCATTATCCTGCTGCCTGCAAATTGATACCCTAACCTAAATGATATTTACTAGAATGTTGCCTGGGTTTCAGCACTTAGGCTACAGAGAGAGGTTGAACAGGTTGGGTCTTTATTCTTTGGAGCGTAGAAGGTTGAGGGGGGACTTGATAGAGGTTTTTAAAATTTTGAGAGGGACGGACAGAGTTGACGTGGGTAGGCTTTTCCCTTTGAGAGTGGGGAAGATTCCAACAAGGGGACATAGCTTCAGAATTGAGGGACAAAGGTTTAGGGGTAACATGAGGGGGAACTTCTTTACTCAGAGGGTGGTGGCTGTATGGAATGGGCTTCCGGTGGAAGTGGTGGAGGCTGGCTCGATTTTATTATTTAAGAGTAAATTGGATAGGTATATGGATAGGAGGGGATTAGAGGGTTGTGGTCTGAGTGCAGGTAGATGAGACTAGGTCAGGGAGAATGGTCGGCGTGGACTGGTAGGGCCGGACAGGCCTGTTTCCATGCTGTAGTTATATGTTATATTATATGTTATATATTTTTAATGCCTAAATTGATTCAACTATCCTTCCAACTCCATGCAGCACCTTATTTTGTTTATTGTGAGTAGATTAATGTGAGGTTCACAATTTGGGTTTGTTTTCAATTTACACAAAGCTTACAACGCCATTACACTGGAGCTGTTCCCTTCACATACAGGAAGTGGCGGCACTGCGCAGCAGCTGCGGCTCGCCTGCAGCCCGTTTGTCTTTTGTGTTTTTTGTCTTAATTGTAGTGTTTGGATGTGATGTAGTGTTTTTTGTGGTTGTGTGCTATGTATAGGGGGGGGGGAACTATTAAAAATTCCCTACGGAGTCTCCTCCGAACGGAGACGCGACTTTTATTCTGGGTGGTGTTTCCGTTCCTGCTGCGGCCTACCATCGGCCAAACACCTGGAGCTGGAGGCCTCCAGCTGGGACCACCTGGGCTCTGGTTAGCAGAGCCCGCAGACTGTACTCATCATCTACAGAGCTGGCTGCCTTCAGATGTTGTGGTGGTGCTGCGGTGTGACTCGCCTTCGGAGGCCTTGGAGGCTTCGGCCGCGGGCCGTGGGCTGCATGGATATCGGAAGCTCGCAGGTCCCTGGGTGGGGGCCGACCTCGGGAGCTCCGGCAGCGGCATCGTCTTCGCCCGCCCCGAATCACGGGGCTTGGGTCGGCCCTCCGCGGACCTTTCACCGTCCGGCGCGGCCTGGAATAGGCCACGGGATTTTCTCCGCCCGGCGGGGGCTTCAATGTCGGGAGCCCCGACCGCCCCGACGTGGCAACTTCAACAGCCTGACCACGGGAGAAGATGGCAGGGGAAGAGAAAAAACATTCTGGCCTTCCACCACAGTGAGGAGGTGGCTGGAGCAGACTCACTGTGATGGATGTTTCTTTTTTTTGTTTTGTGTTGGTTTGTGATTGTGTGTGTTATTGCTTTATTTTTATTGCTTCTTATTGTTGGACTGTGGGTAACGGAAGTTCGTCCAAAAGACTTGTTTTTTTGGATGACAATAAAGGTTATTCTGATTCTGATTCTGATTCTTCATAATGGTTCATGGTGCTTTATATGTCACATGTGCAACTGCACAGTGGAATGATGTTTGCATATTTACACGTGCACGCGCAGCCACGTTTTGAAGCCATTTCCAAAGTCCAAAGTCATGTCCACCTGCATGCTTGGTCTACTGGAACACCTCAGTCCGCCGAGCCTTTGGGCCCTCGGGGCGGGTTCCACATTCCGTGTTCTGCCGGGCCCTTGGGTCCAGATCTCCGTTCTGCGGTCCGCTGAGCCTCCGGTGGTTTCCCATTTCCGCTGGCGTGGAGTTTCGGGAAGGCCTATGCCTTTCCGCCTTCTATCATTCTGATGATGCTCTGGTCCACTTGGGAGAACACTTCTTAATTCTGCTGCATTACCAGTAAATACGTGGGGGAAAAAATGTTATACTTATCAAACCTTTTGACATTTCTATCCCTTTTAGACAACATTTCTGACCGTTTGAGTACGACCACTTTAAACAGATATGACTTGCCTCCGTCACCATACTCGTTTCTCATTAATTGCTCAAAACGACATGTCACAGTGACTCCATCTGTAGACCGGACATGCTTTCACAATATCTCAATGATTCTGTGAAGGAACATTTGGCATTAGATCTCTTTCATATTTGCAACAGCCCTGAGCAGCATCTTACAAGAGCACTAGAGCGGAAATGTCAAGCAAGTGTTATTATCTTAAGAAATGACAACTTATTTTCGACAGCTCCTGACATGACATTAATCCTGACATGACATTAACTCAGCCTGACCTGTTGAGTTACTCCAGCATTTTGTGAATAAAAACCTTCGATTTGTACCAGCATCTGCAGTTATCTTCTTATATTATGACATTAATCCTGAACACTGGCACAGGCTGGTGAGTCACTGTCACAGAGCAAGTGCAACTGTGGACAACCCGACCCTCTCTGGAACCCTTTCTCAGCAAAGTCATATGTGTGCTCCCTATTTTCTGCCTGATGCAGGCAGCTTACAAGATGAAGAGACTGGGAATCCATGTCATGCACTCATAGATACAATCATCAAGCACTGAAATAGGCCCTTCGACACAATGTGGTTTATATGTCATTGTTCTCATAGTCTATGCCACGGCTCATGAAGAAAGGTATCCTGTATCCCTTGCTTATTACACTATGCTGCTGCCTTCACAGATTTTTGTACATGCCCATCATAGTTCCTCTGTTCCTCAATATGTTTTAGGGTGCAACAATTCATTGTGTGCATTCCAGCCTTATTCATCCGTTCAAAATACATAATCTCACATTTTGTGTAAGAAAGATCTGCAGATTCTGTTTTAAATCGAAGGTAGACACAAAATGCTGGAGTAACTCAGCAGGACAGGCAGCATCTCTGGAGAGAAGAAATGGTTGACATTTCGGGTTGGGACCCTTCTTCAGACTCAATGGATGACGTTTCAGATCAAGACCCAATGTCACCCATTCCTTCTCTCCAGAGATGCTGTCTGTCCTGTTGAGTTACTCAAGCATTTTTTGTCTAATCGCACATTTTCCCTGGATTAAATTGTACTGGCCATCTATTTTATCTACTCTTCACTATTATTCTGTTGGCAAAGACTGTTCCCCCACACTATTAACTGCACAACCAATCTTCACATCTTTTTTTAGGTGTTTTAGTTTAGAGATACAGAACGGAAACAGGCCCCTTTGGCCCACCGAGTCTGTGCCGACCAGTGATCCCTGCACATTAACACTATCCTACACACGCTAGGGATAATTTACAATTTTACCAAGCCAATTAGCCTATAAACCCACACGTCTATGGAGTATGGGAGGAAACCAGAGCAACCAGAGAAAACCCACGCCGGTCACGGGGAGAACCCAAGCCTCTGGTGCTGTAAGGCAGCATATCTACCGCTGCACCGCCGTGCCGCCCTGTGCTATCCGTGAACTTTCTAATCATTTTCCTTTCATTTACATCCAGATCATCAATGTATGTAAGAAACAGCAAGAATCCGAGCATGTATCCCAATAGTACAAATTAGTCACGAGGTTCGAATAGCAAAAACAATCTTCGACCTCATACCCCTTCCATCAACAAGACTATTTTGGATCCAGTGTGACAAATTGCAGCCACCTTTTGTACTAGTCTCCCATGTGGGACCTTGTCAAAGGCCCTACTAACGACCATGTAGACTTTATCAATGGCCCTGATCCCGATGGCAGCTCTTTAAGGGCAAAGGTTGAGTGAATTGTTCAAAAGATCGGAGTTTTCCTTTTGCAGTAAAAAATTGTTTGTAAATATTTTCAAAGCCTAAAGATGGAGAATAAATCATTGACAGCATGCAATGGTTGAATGAATAAATGCAGAGAGCAGAAATGGTACCTGTGGTTAAAAAAGAGGCAAGTGCAGTATTCTATTCCACGGTTTACCAAAGTTAAATCACTGGAAATTGATATCGGTATAAGAAAGGTTACCCTGCTCCAAAGCAATGTCTGGAGTTAGATGGTGAATAAGATGACCCACCTTAACAACTGGCAAACTCAGATCCCTTTGTTTGGTTCCATTTACCAACTACACCAGTGAAGAAAGTATTTTGCAAATGTAGTGCTGGATAACTTGTTGCCTTTTTAATACTGCTCTGTATATAGCCTTCACTAAATACAGGAGGTCTCTTTGTGCTGACCATCCATGCTTATTAAGCCTGTTCTTTATTTATTAACATGCAATTGAATGCCTTGGCAAAGGCATATCTTCAAAGGTTTAAACAAAAAAAAAAGCATTGTAACATAATCCAGTTGCATGATGAATAGTTCACGACAGTCTTGATATGAAACAGCTTTGACATATCTGTCACTGTGCCCGGACTCCTGCTGCTTACAACAGGTCAAGACTATTTCTCTACTTGTGTGAAAGATGACACCTCTTCCAAGAGAACAGGCTTGAACAGCAGCAGCAGCAGCAGCAGAAATTGGAAGTTACTAAACTAAACTGACAACTCTTTTCTTGTTGTTAAAAAGAAACACCAGCACAGAAGAGTGATCATGTCAAATTCTCAGATTTTGCTATCCTTCTGATCCATTCTCAGCAAGTGCTTGGGTCACAGTTTGTAACACTATGCCAGTTCTGTGGATTACAATAGCGTTATGGTTAAATCACAGGGCAAGCAACCAAATTTCCAGGCCATTGATCAGAAATAAGAGTTCAAACCTCACTCTGATCATTGGGAAATTAGATTTCAATCATTAAATAAATTAGGTACTTAGGAAAAGTTACCAGGCTCAGGAGTCAAAATTAATATTATATATTAATATATAATGCCACTAACACATGCCCCTCA
The DNA here is from genome assembly GCF_053455715.1 of Rhinoraja longicauda. Taxonomy (NCBI): domain Eukaryota; kingdom Metazoa; phylum Chordata; class Chondrichthyes; order Rajiformes; family Arhynchobatidae; genus Rhinoraja; species Rhinoraja longicauda. The sequence continues at coordinate 60,477,175 of NC_135955.1, read as the reverse complement.
TTGAAAACCCTCATTCCAGCAGGCTGTCATCATTCAAGCAGAGGAAAACTGAAACTGAGGCATGTCTTAGTGGCATTATATATTAATTCTTGCTTTCCTTCTGATTCACAGTTATCTGCAGACATCCAGGCCAAAGTCAACATTTATGTCAGGTGAATCGATGTTCACAGAGAGTTATGTTAAGTTTTACTGAGGCTACTAAGGAAGTACAAGGCCCAATGTGAGGGGATCTGGACCCTCACCTTTCATCTTAACAACCAGGCACTGCCTCAATCTAGGTCTCCCAAAAGCTTTCAATAAAAATTAGGATAACATTTTTGTTGTTTTCTAATTTGGAGCCTTGCATCAAGGATTTTTTAATAGATATTGAGAAGCGATTTATTGCCTCAGTTGTCTAAAACATCAACAGACAATCGTAAAGGTGTAGGAAGGAACTGCAGATGCCGTTTACACTGAAGATAGACACAAAATGCTGGAGTAACTCAGTGGGACAGGCAGCATCTCTGGAGAGAAGGAATGGGTGATATTTCTGGTCAAGACCCTTCTTCCTTCAACCCAAAACATCACCCATTCCTTTTCTCCAGAGATGTTGCCTGCCCGCTGAATTACTCCAACATTTTGTGTCTATCTTCGATCAGGTAAAGGTTTTCTGTTTCATTTTTCAACACATAGTTAATGAACAGAAGCAAAGAGTCAATGTTGAGTCAGAGTTTTATGATAACCTAGCCATAAAACTGGTTCTATTTTTCCATTTCTACTTTAATAATTCAGTTTTCAAGATCTGCACAATTCGTAGAATGTCCTATTTCTTGACTTACGCCTGCACAATTCGTAGAATGTCCTATTTCTTGACTTACGCCTACAGAATTCCACAATTGAAGATAATGAAAACGGATGGAAAATTCACCTTTTTTTTGTTTATAGACAAGTTCTGTTGGAAAAAAGAGGAAATAAGCACAAAGCTTATTTTTGTGTGGGCTCCACTAACTGTTTCACAATCATAATCCTGCAAAAAAGGTAGTGACTCATAAAGTACAATCTGACCATCAGGCAACAAAGAAACGTGGCCTTTTGATAGATGTTTTATTTTGTTGCCATAACTACAGTCCTATAAAAAAACTTATAACTGTAACATCTTCTCGAGCTCCGGAAGTTATCCAGCTCCTCATCTCCACCAAGTCAATCTCCTCCACCACACACTCTACACTGACAAACTGCATTACTGAAATAAAATCTTGGCTTCAATCAAACTTCCTCAAACTCAATTGCAACAAATCTGAAATCATCATCATTGGTCCAAAAATGCTCACCAAATCCACCCAAAACTTCATCCTCAACATTGATGGTCTCCCAGTATCCACCTCACCTCACATCCGGAATCTTGGAATCATCCTTGATCAAACCCTCTCCTTCGACAAACACATCAAACACATCACAAAGACAGCCTTCTTCCACCTCAAAAACATTGCCCGTCTCCGTCCATCCCTCTCCTCCACAGCTGCAGAAACCCTCATCCACGCCTTCATCACCTCCCGTCTGGACTACTGCAACAGCCTCCTCTATGGCGCACCCTCAAAAATCATCAATAAACTTCAATACATTCAAAACTCCGCTGCCCGTCTACTCACACACACCTCGATCCGTGACCATATCACCCCCATCCTTTATAAACTTCACTGGCTCCCCATCCCCCAGAGAATCCACTACAAAATCCTCCTCATAACCTACAAAGCCCTCCATAACCTGGCCCCATCCTACCTGACCGACCTCCTCCACAGGCACACTCCCACCTGCACCCTCCGCTCTGCCGCTGCCAATCTCCTATCCCCCCACATCCGGACTAAACTCAGATCCTGGGGGGACAGGGCTTTCTCCATCGCTGCTCCCACCCTATGGAACTCACTACCCCAAACCGTTAGAGACTCCCCCACACTCACCACATTCAAAACATCGCTGATGTCTCACCTGTTCAGTACTGCCTTCAACCACTGAAGGTCACCTCACCTACTGTCTCCTTTCTCTGTTCATTTATTTATTTACTTATTTATCTATTTATTAATTTCCCTATGTTCTCAAAATCTCTGTAAAGCGTCTTTGAGTATATGAAAAGCGCTATATAAATAAAATGTATTATTATTATTATTATTATTATTATTATAACCCTTCTTCAAACTGAGTCAGGGGAAAGGGAAATGAGAGATATGGACAGTGATGTAAAGAGATGTAGAACAAATGAATGAAAGATATCCAAAAAAATAACAATGATAAAGGAAACAGGCCATTGTTAGCTAGCTGTTTGCTGTGAGAATATGTTTACTAAATCACACTAAGCTTTTCTTAACCGTTGTCATCCATGTCCAAAAATCATACAGCAATAGTTACTATAAATGTAACACATCAGAAATGCTGTTTCAAGATATTTCACAGAAATGTTAATGAATTTGTGCAGGAAAATCTATTAGAAGCCTTCTGCCTTTTGAGCTTAATGTTACCCCAATATTTGATTAAATTTGAAATGAGTGTTTATCCAACAGCACAGTTCCTTTGTGCACACTAACATAGTTTTACTTATATAGCATGGAATCAGGCCTTTCGGCCCACCGAGTCCACACTGACCATCGATCACCAATACAATAGTAGACACTGAGTTACTCCAGCATTTAGTGTCTACCTTTGATTTAAACCAGCATCAGCTGCCTTTTTTCCTACCCACACACTAGTTCTATGTTATCCCACTTTTGCATCCTATATACGAACCTATCCAACTTCTCCCTACAACACAACCTGCAAGCCAGGTGAAACTCTTCTGCACCTTTTCCAACTTAATAGCTGGGCTGTATTTGTGTTGTGTAGGAAGAAATTGCAGATGCTGGTTTAAACCAAAGATAGACACAAAATGCTGGAATGACTCAGCTGGACAGGCAGCATCTCTGGAGATATCTCAAGGAATGGGTGACATTTCATGTCAAAACCCTTCTTCAGACTGAGAGTCAGGGGAAAGGGAAATGAGAGATATGGACAGTGATGTGGAGAGATATAGAACAAATGAATGAAAGATATCCCAAAAAATAACAATGATAAAGGAAACAGGCCATCGTTAGCTCGCTGTTTGCTAAGTGAGAATGAGAAGCTGGTACGACTTAGGTGGGGGAGGGGTGGACAGAGAGGGTTAGCAAGGGTTACTTGAAGTTAGAGAAATCAATATCAATACCACTGGGTTGTAAGCTGCCCAAGCGAAATATATGATGCTGTTCCTCCAATTTACGTCCAGCCTCACTCTGCCAATGGAGGAGGCCTAGGACATAACTTATCCTTTCCCACCCAAACCACCCCCTCCCCAGGTAACTTCCCCTGCAACCGTAGGGGATACAACACCAGTCCCTATACCGCCTCCCTCATCTTTGTCCAGGGACACCGACAGTCCTTTCAGGTTAGGCAGAGGTTCACTTGCACCTCCTCCAACCTTATCTACTGTATCCGCTGTTCAAGACGTGGACTCTTACACATCGACGAAACCAAACGTAGACTGGGCAATCGTTTCGGTGAACACCTTTGCTCAGTCCATCTGTACCTACAGTACCTGATCTCCCGGTTGCCAAACATTTTAATTCCCCTTCCCATTCCCACGCTGACCTTTTTGTCCTAGGCCTCCAGAGATGCTGTCTGACCCGCTGAGTTACTCCAGCTTTTTGTGTCTATCTTCAGTTTGTAGGTGAATTGGCTTACGTCAATTGATCTAGTGTGCAGGGTGGAACTAGTATACGGTTGATCATTAGTCGGTGCAACTTGGTGGGCCGAAGGGCTTGTTTCCACGCTGTATCTCTATACTAAAGGAAACTAAATGTATGGTTTCAGCCATTATTCTTGTACAATGGAGAATTTTCACAATGTTATCCTGGCCCTGAAATGACACTCTCTGAGGATTGATCAATGAATGATTTACAAATTTCCTTGTAGTTCTTTAGTTCACTTCAAGTTAAATACGGTAGATTCAGATAGAAAACAGTGAAACAAAGCACCATAGGCTGAAATCACTTGGCAGGATAGATTGCATCTGCGAGAGAAACAGGGTTAACTTTTCAGGATGATTACTTTTTATCAGAATTGGTTCAAATCCTCAATGTATAGCATGCTTATAATTTATATTCAGCGTTTGAAAATGCCCCTGTGATATCTGATATATCAGTGATATATCTGAGTATACTAAGCATCCTGGCAATTACTTCCTACTGGTAGAAGATAGGAAGCAATTGATCAAGGTCACAAAAATCAATTACTTGGCCATATTGAGTGGGGAGAAAGTTTCTTCCTTTAGGGATCTCGTGGCCCCTTGCAGTCTTACATCATTGTCAGAAGAATACACTCCTCAACTATCTTTCCCTTGAAAAATAACCCAAGCAAGTCCCAAGGAATGCTATGTGGGTACGTAGAACCCACATACTCCTTTCCCATTGCTTTCTCAGACAATAAAGGCTATGGAATTTTTAAACTGCTGGGATTCAACCAAATGGTGGGCAGATGGTCTCCCATCAAAACATATTAGTTTAGTTTAGAGATACAGCACGGAAACATGCTCTTCGGCCCATCGAGACCACGCTGTCCAGCAATCACCCCGCACATTAACACTATCCTACACACACTAGGGACAATTTACACTTATACCAAGTCAATTAACCTACAAACTTGTATATCTTTGGAGGGTGGGAGGAAACCGAAGATCTCAGAGAAACCCACGCAGTCACAGGGAGAACATATAAACTCCGTAAAGACAGCACCCGTAGTCGGGATCAAACCCGGGTCTCTGCCGCTGCAAGCATTGTAAGGCAGCAACTGTACTGATGCGCCACTGTGTCACCCTTTTAAGAACCTTGAATTAGTAGGTGGTAGGGAGAGATCCCAGAAGTTAAAGGTAAGCAGTGCAGTTGTTGTGATTGCCTGACATAAGACTCGGACAAAGTCTAGGCTTTATCACCATATCAGCAGGGGCTGCAACATTGGAACAGATTTCCTGTTGCTGCTCTGCGGCCCGGAGTAACACATTCAGCAATCGAAAGGCCAACCACATTAGTAAAAAGGCATGTTGTAGGGATGGTTGTCCCAGAGAGGCAGCAGCCTATGTTATATGTGTGGAACCTAATGGATTTGGCAGCTTCCTTTTGAAGTTGTTAGGTATGGATTTCCCTAAATTAGACCCAGGAGTGAAGAAATAACACCTGTAAATGACAAAGACAGCATGTTTTATAAACTCCACACGGTCTTGAATATGAAGATGCACTTCTTTCCTTTTGTTGCTCTCATCCTTGAGGTTGTGGAATAGGAAACTACTGTCGTCTGAGGAAGGATCTCGACCCGAAATGTTACCTATTCCTTTTCTCCAGAGATGCTGCCTGACTCGTTGAGTTACTCCAGCATTTTGTGTCGATCTTCGGTGTAAACCAGCATCTGCAGTTTCTTCCTACACACTCTCAGATTAGTGTTGAACACAAAATGCTGCAGTAACTCAACAGGTCAGGCAGGCGGCATCTTAGGAAGACATGTTTAGTCAACCTTTCAGGTTGGGACACACTGAGTTATTTCAGAAAAAGGACACAAAGTGCTGGAGTACCTCAGTGGGTCAGGCAGCATCTCTGGAGAACATGGATAGGTGATATTTTAGGTGGGGACCCTTCTTTAGACATTGTTGGAAGGTGTGTAGGGGAGGCGGGGGTGAGAAAGCTGGGAGGGAGGAGCACTTTGTGTCCTCTGCAAGATCCCAGTATCTGCTGTTCCTTATAACTTCATCGTCAAATTATTGTTGTTGTTTAGTCGGTGCATCCTATAGATATTGCGGTAGGAATATTTCGGCAGCAAGAGCATGGGTATTGAACTAGGTGTTGAGGGTACCAATTAAGTGACCTATTTAGTTGCAAAGGCAGAGAGGGTAAATCTCCTTTACATTGTCCCCCTCAAGACTGGTTATGTATCTTTATGATCAAATGATTCTCAGTTGTTTCTTTCATATCTTTTAACTTCCTTTTTTGTTTTGCTTTACAGCAGACAGATGATAAATGATCTAAGAACACACCTTTACTTTAGTGACAAGCTGGAGAAATACCTAAACCTTTGATTCCTTGTTCAAAGGAAGGCTTCACTAAACACTAACCACCTTTCTGCTGCATTGCACACAGGAGTCCCTGTGCAAGGTTTTATTTCAGCCCACCAGTGAAGAGCTAGTGGGATACAAAGTGAGAAGAAAAGATGTAATTATTCTTGCTTGCAGACTACATTAGGACTCTGACAAATGCACTTTATTGCCAGTAGTCTCAGAGCTTATATACAGGTATAATTTGCCTCAATCACCGAAGCAACTGATGATTAAACAAAACTCTCTGAAGAAGTGAGTGCATTGTCTGTTTTTTTCTCTCGTTTCTGACATTGAAGTGACTTCTGAAGCTTCACCTGTTTGAACAGAATCATAGCCTGGTGACCCAAGTTTCTAATTTCAACATTTCAAGTCATCCTTCAGGCTGATCCTGTCCTTTGTACATCAACATCACAAAGTAAGTGAAGGAAAACTAGTCTTTGATATTTGTAACTCCCAAAGGGTGATGTGCAGATGAGAGGAAGACAAGCAAACCCATCCCCCCCTCCCCCTAACACCATTTTCCCAGATGATAGTGGCCAAGGATTTTTAGCTGCTGCAGTTAATGAAGCGGATGGCTTTCCATCAGATCCTGTTTAGAAACCCTGAATGGAGACGTCAGAGACTCAGTGGGTTAAGCAGCATCTGTGGAGGGAGGTGGATGGTCTGACAAATGTTGCGAGGCTGCCTGACCAACTGACTAACTCCAGCATTTTACCTTTCGCTCGAGAACCCTGAGATGGCAAGAGGGGAGGAGAGGTCCCAGAAACCATGGTAAGAGCCAAGGAAAGCGTGAAGGAACAGAGTACAGTTCTGTGGTGGGGGGATGGTATGTTGGTGAAGCCAGAACTAGGGTAGGCACAGAACACACATATAAATCTTGGAGAGCTCCTAGGAATTCATTAGACAACCAAATAAAAAACTTCTCCGTTTTAGTGGACTTTCCTTGATCAGATATTTCTCTGTCTGTTTGGCTGACTGAGAATCCACAACAGCCTACAGTAAACAATTGCTGAGACATCACAATAGCATTATTGGGGTAACTCGGTGGGTCAGGCAGCATCCCTAGAGGTCTGTTTGAATAAGGGTCCCAACCCAAAACATCACCTGTCCATGTCCCCTGGCAATGTTATCTGACCCGCTGAGTAACTCCAGCACTTTATGTTCTGCATCTTGAAGAAGACGAATGCCTTGAATTCTCCACAGCATCCCAAGGGCCTCAAGATAAAGCTCTAACCTTACCAGGGCACTCTAGCTCTGCTGTTTGAAGCCACACAATTTCTTCAATCTGAAGTTCACAAATCATGTCAGATTAAGTGTTGCATATTCTTTCATGTGTAGGAAATTAACTGCAGATGCTGGTAAAAATTGAAGGTATCACAAAATGCTGGAATAACTCAGCAGGTCAGGCAGCATCTTGGAGAGAAGGAATGGGTGAGGGAGTCTGAAGAAGGCTGAAGAAGGGTCTCAACCCGAAACGTCACCCATTCCTTCGCTCCAAGATGCTGCCTGACCTGCTGAGTTACTCCAGCATTTTGTGATACCATATTCTTTCAGCTTTTCATTCTCGAGGACCAGAGGACATAGGTTTAAGGTGAAGGGGAAAAGATTTAATAGGAATCTGAAGGGTAACTTTTTCATACAAAGGGTAGAAGGTGTATGGAACAAGTCGCCAGTGGAAGTGGTTGAGGCAGGGACTATCCCAACATTTAAGAAACAGATAGACAGGTACGTGCATAAGATAGTTTGGAGGGGTATGGACCAAATGTGGCAAGTGGGACTAGTGTAGCTGGGACATGTTGGCCGGTGTGGGCAAGTTGTGCCGAAGGGCCTGTTTCCACACTGTATCACTCTATGGCTCCATTTCATGATGCACATCTATAGGCTTCTATATATGTACATGTGATTTGCTGGTAGGGATCACAACACAGTGCTCAATGGAAACTCCTCACATGAGGAAGTATTATGTGCCCCCTGCAGCAAAACTAAGCAACATTTTGGCTTGGGCAGCTCATGGCCAGACAGCCATCTACCCAACAGCATTACTATTGCTGAGAAGCCCACCACCATGCTCAGAAATATAACTGCTAAATAAGTGGTCCATGAAACTCTTCTCACAGGAACAGCTCAGAGCCCGATGACTCTCCAAAGACATTCTATCATCAGTGAGGCAGAAGTGTGATGGGACTTTGTCCACTTCCCTGAATAAGCTCAGCTCCAATCACTCTCAAGAAACTCAACACCATTGAAGGACAACAAACATGCCTAATTAGAATCTTATCCTCCACCTAATACATTCTTGTCCTCCGCTGCTGATTGCACTGTGTACAGTTTACAAGATGAGCTGAAGTAATTTGCAAAGATTTGATTAGCAGCTGATAAACTGTCCTGCAGCACAGATAGACATGGACGACAGGCAGATGGAAATCTCACCAGCTCCAAGTTTACATTATTCCTTTCATCATTCATGTTATTCCTTTTATCATGTATCTGTACACCATGGAATAGCTTGATTGTAATATGTACTGTCTTTCCACTGACTGGTTAGCATGCAACAAAAGCTTTTCTCTGTCCCTCGGTATGCATGACAATAAACTAAACTCTTAAACTTATTCCTGGTTAAGTCCCAAACCACTTGGATATATGTCACTGGTCCTTCTTTGTTACTGAGTCAGAGTCATGGAATTTCCAATCCCACATCAGTGTGCTCCACCAAGTGGACTGCCACGATTCATCATCATCTTTTCTGGGACAATCAAGGAAGGGATATTAATGCTGGACTGATATCTTTCAATAATAATCAGGGTGGCACAGTGGCGCAGCGGTAGAGCTGCTGCTTTACAGAGACATGATTCGATCCTAACTATATGTGCTGTCTGTACGGAGTTTGTACATTCTCTCCGTGACCGCGAGGGTTGGTTTCCTCTCACACTCTAAAGATGTATAGGTTTGTAGGTTAGTTGGCTTATGTAAATTGTAAATTGTCCCTAGTGTGTGTGTCGGATAGTGTATGGGGTGTTCGCTGGTCGGCAAGGGCTCTGTGGGCTGGGGGGTCTGTTTCCGCACAGTATCTCTAAACTAAACTGATTAAAGTGAATCCATTATGAGGGGAGAGGTGACGAAAATTCACTCCAAAGCACGTTCCCACCATCAGTATATTTTAAAACAACACGGATTCAAACTTGTATTTTCCTGCTTCAGGATTCTTTCTTACTTTGTTATTGCACAAACTGAAGCAAACGCTGTGTGGAGTTCTGACAGATGGATGTCCAGAAGAATTCAACATGTTTCAGAGCAGCCCTGACTATTTTTTTTATTTTTTGAAAGATGCAATAAACTTAACTCTCTCAAGCTGCTGCACAATAAACAACAGCTAAAATCTCTGTTTCACATCAGTGCAACTGTAACGAGTTGTCATGAAGGACACAGGAACATATTTGCTTCTATATATTCTGACTATACTCCTGGACCGTGTGCCTGTCAGGATCAATTTAAATCAGAATGTTGCAACAAGAGTCTCAGCTGGCTTAGTCTGTGTGCCAAATGATATTAAAGTATCAAACCAGGTGCAGCTTCCTGTGGAAAACAACAGGTCGGCATCAGGATACCATGGAAGCTTGATACTAATCTCCAACCTAATAATTCATACCAACAACGAGGTCAAGCCGTGGGAGTCCGTGCTTCAATTTCTTAATAGATTAAATAAGTCTTTACTATTAATATATCACCCTGGTAAATAAACCACACACCATGAAGTCTTCAATACAAGCCGAGCAATTTACTTTGATGTATTTCACAATTTTTTTAAGGTCGCACATTAATGTAACTTTAAGAAGCAATGTGTTCTTCCTCAGACGGAGACTGTGCACAAAAAGAGAAAGACATAAAAGAGGGGGTATAAAACTGGTCTTGGGTGGCGGTACAAAGCAGTCAATAGTGAATTGTCAACTCCTTTTACAACAGGCAGCATTTCCTTTCCCATTTGAAATTAGCAGTCCCACGGTTGCTCCCCACCCATTGATCCTTGGACATGGATATTTAAATGGATGAATAGGGAATTCTCCTGTACCCTTTGAGCGACTAAATACACATCACTTTAAATGGACTAATGATAACAGCAGCTGCCTTGTGCTGATGGGAATTCCGCAAATGTATGGTCATGGGAATCTCCATTTGTTGGTGGCAAACACTCATATAAAAGAGTTGTTTTCTGGAAGTAGGGAAAGAGGTCAATCGACCTTTCTTTCAGGTGACTCCTGAAGGGAGAAGTTCTGAGATGGCCTTGTTATTGCTGCTACACACAATGTTTTCTTTAGAACATTTCCTGAGAAACCTATCTCACCTTGACATGGATCACTGCTGCTTTGATTGCTGAGGCAGAGATTATCCTGGGATCCTGTGCACCAGCTATGTGCTAGCTGATTGAAACTACTAAAAAGGCACCAAGTTGTCCTGTTTTTATTTACTCTGGCTGGAAGACAGATTTAGAAGCATAAAAAAAACAAGGAAACAAAAAGAAAGTTTTGCATTTTTTAATTATTGGCAATTTTTAAAGAATTTTATGATATTTTGCCCTTTTATTCCTTTATATGAAAACAATGTTCCTTTCTGAACCCTCTGCTGCTACACTGAAACATTTCAATATATTTTAGTGTTGCAGTTACTTAGCATTACTTTCTATTCTGTTGTGCGAAGATTATGAAGCAGGTAACATTTAATGCAATGTTGGACTGAAAGCGAGCAAGAGAAAATTTTGTTCATTTACCAATTCATGGCTGCCTGAAATCCTTCAGTAAACCCAATGGGAAAGCTAATCTGCTTGTTCTCCAGTCATCTGCCATGGTCTTCAGGGATACTGTCTAACCCATAACTCCAGCATTTTTGTGTCTTTTTAAGCTAATGCGCTTACTTGGTCCCAAGAGGCATATTTGGGACGAGTGGGTGACAGAATGCTCTACTTACATTAAGTTAGCACAACTAATAGTGGCTTGGTACACAATCAAGGCACACAATCAAGCCCTAACATGGAAAGGAATTCACCTCTCATCATTTTCTTTATACTGTACATTCAACAGAAAATTCATGAATGATTTATGTAGCTGAAACATGGAATTTTGTAAATAACCCTCATTCTAACTGAACTGGTATATGTCAGGACCCAGATGATTGTCGTGCCATTCTTATAATTGTTGACAAGATATTCACAGTGCAATTGCTGCTAATATGTGCTGTTTATATCCAGGACAACTCTGATACCCTCTCCCACTTAGATAGTTTCCAATGTTGTGTTCCCTACTAGCTCACTTTTACCAAGGACATCTAATCATTCCACCTCCATTCCACCCCAAAATAGTTTGTGGGCCCTTCAATTCTTCCTTGAACAGAGCTCCAACCAGCACCTTCAACTACTATTCTCCTGCTTCCATTACATTTGTTCTCATGACAGCAATTCTTTCAACTACATTCACTTTCTCAAAATCAAAGGCATGGTAATGAGACACTCTTTAGGTCCAGGCTACACCTGCCCATATGTGGGGTGCATGAAATAGTTATTTTATTGTTCTTTTCAGGTGCCTCTTTCCTCACTTCTGCATTTGGTACATTGATGACCTTATGGGTGTTGCTTCCTGCTCTTGCACTGAACTTCAAAGCTTCTTTACCTTTGATGCCAATTTTTACCCTGTTCTCCATTTTACATGGTCCTTATCTGACACTTTCCATGTCTTTCTTGACTTTTACATCACTATTTTAAGGGATAGCGTAACAACTGATATCCATGTCAAGCCCACAGAATTAGGATGCCATCAGGACTAAAACCTACCCATCAGACTCTTGTAAGAGCTCCATTCCAAATTCCCAATTGCTGTCAATTCTTTTTCACTGAGATGAGGAACATTGTAGTTTGAGGATTTAGGAAAGATTTGATGAAATCCTAGAGCATTAAAAAGGACTAGAGATCTTAGTGGACTTAATGATAGATACCTCCCTGGAGCCTGATAAGTATTTCTCGGGCTGTAATGGGAGGCGAGGGATGGAGATTGTTGATACTCTGGCACTGGTTTTTAAATCTTCACTGGCCACGTGTAAGGCACCAGATGATACAGGAAATATGGTCCCCATTATTAAAAATATACAGCAGAGATTAACCAAATAATTCCAGGCCTGTAAGTTATTAGAAAAAAATCTGAGGGACAGAATTAATTTAAGCTTGGACCAGGAGAGATTAATGAAAGATAATGAGCATGGCGTTGCCAGGGTGAAATCCTGTCTGACCATATTACATTTTTTTTTAGGTAACATGAGAAGAGCATTATTTTTGATGCACAGGGATTCAATTAGGTATGGATTTTGGTGCCACCTGGGAGACAGATCCAAAACATTGGACCTCATGGAATCTAGGGCAGAAAATGGAGATTGGAAAATGGGATTCAAAATAGCATTTGGGAATGGGAGGCAGAGGGTGATGGTGAAGGACTGTTTTTGTGCATGGCCTGTGGCAGTGATGGATTGGTGCTGGGACCCTCATGGTTTGTTTCAACATTTGTGATATTTAGATGTGATTTGGATGTGAATGTAGGATTCTCCTGGACCACCCATATTGAAGCAAAGACCAAGAAAGCACACCAATGCCTCTGCTTCCTAAGAAGGCTTAGGAAATTCGGCAAGTCCTCAATAACTCTCACCAACTTCTTTACCATGGATGTGCAGTCCCTTTAGACCTCCGTTCCTCAGCAGGAAGGTGTCAGGGATCTCTGGTTCTTCCATGAATTAGCTTCCCTCGGCTAGCACTCTCCTCCCCCTGCCAGAACTTGTCCTCATCCTCAACAGTTGCAAAGAATTTTTTTTCTTCCAAAGGGTGGTTGGAATCATTAACAGAGGATAATGGGGGCATAGATTCTCAGACCATGTAAGACATAATTGGAGAGCAATCTGAATGACTAATGCATGGAATGCTCCCAACCAAGTGCTGTTAAATGGGATTAGAATAGATGGGTGCTCAATAGTGTGTGGCTGTATGGCGCTGTGACTCTTTTATTTCAAATGACCAGGAACTACATTGTTCTGTTTACTATGGCAAGGTGGTGCAGCGGTAGAGTTGCTGCCTTACAGCACCAGAGACCTGGATTCGATCCTGACTATGGATGCTGTCTGTATGGAGTTTGTATGTATAAGAAAATAACTGCAGATGCTGGTACAAATCGATTTATTCACAAAATGCTGGAGTAACTCAGCAGGTCGGGCAGCATCTCGGGAGAGAAGGAATGGGTGACGTTTCGGGTCAAGACCCTTCTTCAGACTGATGTCTGATGTCAGACTGATGAGTTTGTATGTTCTCCCCATGACCACGTTGGTTTTCTCCGGGTGCTCCGGTTTCCTCTCACACCCCAGAGACGTACAGGTTTGTAGGTTAATTGGCGTCAGTAAAGATTGTAAATTGTTCCTAGTGTGTGGGATAGTGCTTGTGCATGGGGATCGATGGTCGGCGCAGACTCATTGTGCCAAAGGTGCTGTATCTCTAAACTAATCTAAACTACAATTCAAGCTTTTATTTTTGTCTTTCTCTCCTGTACTCATTCATCACTATATATTCACATCTTCCCCAGACAGATTGTCAAGAGTCATGAGTCATGAGTGTTTGATTGCCATATGTACCAACAAGAAACAATCAAAGATTGCTTACAATTTATAAAGCCTCCCTGCCACTTGTCAGCCAGCATTCCTTTTGTTCTCCCCACCCTCTCACCCTCTCTTCTTTGCCTGCAATAGAAAACATTTCCTTGTTCTCATGAAAAATTGTCAACCTGAAGTGTCTGAAGTAGGGTCTCGACCCGAAACGTCACCCATTCCTTCTCTCCAAAAAAAGTAGCCTGTCCCGCTGAGTTACTCCTTTTTTTGTGTCTATCTTTGGTGTAAAGCAGCATCTGCAGTTCCTTCCTACACAACCTGAAGTGTTAACTTTTTTATTCACTCCATCAATGCCCCCTGGCCTGCAAAGTATTTCTCACACATTCTGGGTTTTTTAAATTTTGGTTGTCAGCATCAGCAGTTTCTTGGTTTTACAAAGCTAGAGAAAACTTGCTTCAGAATATGATCTCAATCTCTGTATATTACTGTTATTATAGGCACCAAGCTTGTCCTATTTAAATAGTTGTGCCATCACCTTGTAGCTGGTGCCTTACAGCACCAAAGACCAAGTTTGATCCTGGTTATGGATGCTGTCCATATGGAGTTTGTACGTTCTCCCCGTGACTTCTGTGGGTCTTCTCTGGGTGCTCCGGTTTCCTCCCACACTCCAAAGATGTACAGGGTTTGTAGGATAATTGGCTTCAGTAAAATTGTAAATTGTCCTTAGTGTGTGTAGGATAGTGTGAGTGTGCGGGGATCGTTGGTTGGCACAGACTCGGTGGGCCAAAGGGCCTGTTTCGATGTTGTATCTCAACACTAAACTAAACTAAACAGAAACATTCACATCCAAATCATTTTCACCACATCTATGGCACACAAAGAATTTGGAAGTCTGAGTTTTTATCTTGGATTCCCATAATTGCACAGCTTTGAAATAATGTTTGAAGATAAATGAGCACCGTGTACTGATAAAAAAACGTACCAAAGTGCGGTGCGACCTAGGCTATGCATAAGATTGTCCTTAAATGGGTTACACCACCCTGTAAAAATGTGCTAAATAAGAAAACAATAATATTTGCTGTCAGATCTTTCATAATGTTTTGTCTTTATGACTCCTTTCATGTTTGCTAAATTGCATGTTTTATATTTTATTTGAAAGCAATTTTTCGATGGAAGATATGATCCAGTCAAGGGTAGTTAAATAGCTGCCGAGTCTGTTCAGTACAAATTTGTCGATGGTAGGATTCGTGTTGGCTTCATGATTCTTCCAGAATTTAAACTTCCTTTTCTGAAAATAAGAGAAAAGGAAGACATTTATTTTACCAACATTTTGCTTATCATTCAAAATAAATTACAGAGGAACACCACTTCACACACTTTGAAAGGGTTACATAGGGGCTGTAAAACCCTCCGGGGAATGCATGTCTTAACAAGTGAATCCAGTGTCACGGCCTCAGTCTGTCATTACCTAACATGCAGCAAGATAATTATGGACACAAAATGCTGGAGTAACACAGCGGGCAGGCAGCATCTCTGGAGAGAAGGAATAGGTGACGTTCCGGATGTTCCCTGACACGCTGAGTTACTCTAGCATTTGTGTCAACCTTCAATTTAAATCAGCATCTGCAGTTCTTTCCTACATAAGATAATTATGAACATGAACAGTCCTTTACAATTCCATTTCAATTCCTTTCATGTTTCCAATATGGCACATCTGTGGACCATAGTGAGAGCTGATATATAGTGCCCTCCATAATGTTCAGAGTACCATAATATTTGGGACACAGGGCTTCACAGGTGTTTGTAATTGCTCAGGTGTGTTTAAATGCTTCCTTAAAGCAGGTATAAGAGAGCTCTCAGCACCTAGTCTTTCCTCCAGTCTTTCCATCACCTTTGGAAACTTCCCATCACCTTTTGGAAACTGCTGTTTATCAACATGAGGACCAAAGTTGTGCCAATGAAAGTCAAAGAAGCCATTATGAGACTGAAAACAAGAATAAAACTGTTAGAGACATCAGCCAAACCTTAGGCTTACCAAAATCAACTGTTTGGAACATCATTAAGAAGAAAGAGAGCACCGGTGAACTTACTAATCGCAAAGGGACTGGCAGGCCAAGGAAGACCTCAACAGCTGATGACAGAAGAATTCTCACTATAATAAATAAAAATCCCCAAACACCTGTCTGGTAGATCAGAAACACTCTTCAGGTGTGGATTTGTCAATGACCAGTCCACAGAAGACTTCATGAACAGAAATACAGAACATACACTGCAAGATGTAAACCACTGGTTAGCCACAAAAATAGTATGGGCAGGTTACAGTTTGCAAAGAAGTACTTAAAAGAGCAACTGCGGTTTTGGAAAAAGATCTTTAGGACAGATGAAATGAAGATTAACATATCAGAGTGATGGGAAGAACAAAGTATGGAGGAGAGAAGGAACTGCCTAAGATCCAAAGCATACCACCTCATCTGTGAAACACGGTGGTGGGGGTGTTATGGCCTGGGCATGTATGGCTGCTGAAGGAACTGGCTCATTTATCTTCATTGATGATACAACTGCTGATGGTAGTAGCAAAATGAATCCTGAAGTGTATGGACACATCCTATCTGCTCAAGTTCAAACAAATGCCTCAAAACTCATCGGCCAGCGGTTCATTCTACAGCAAGACAATGATCCCAAACATACTGCTAAAGCACAAAGGAGTTTTTCAAAGCTAAAAAATGGTCAATTCCTGAGTGGCCAAGTCAATCACCCGATCTGAACCCAATTGAGCATGCCTCTTATATGCTGAAGAGAAAACTGAAGGGGACTAGCCCCCAAAACAAGCATAAGCTCAAGATGGCTGCAATACAGACCTAGCAAAACATCACTAGAGAAGACACCCAGCAAATGGTGATGTCCATGAATCACAGACTTCAAGCAGTCATTGCATGCAAAGGATATGCAACAAAATACTAAACATGACTACTTTCATTTACATGACATTGCTGTGTCCCAAACATTATGGTGCCTTGAAATGGGGGGGACTATGTATAAACACTGCTGTAATTTCTACATGGTGAAACCAAAATGTATAACAATGACCTTCATTAAAATCTGACAATGTGCACTTTAACCACATGTGATTCTTTTTCTATTACAAATCTCAAATTGTGGCGTACAGAGGCAGATAAATAAATGATGGGTGTATGTCCCAAACATTATGGAGGGCACTGTACAATAAAAATGTCACTGTGCACAGATTGTTTAAAGGGAAACTTGCAGATCAATGTTTACCATGCGTAAGCAGATGCGTTTCTTGTTTTTATAACAGAGAGTGGAATTTGTACGCTATTCTGCGACATTTTGTGGTTGCTAAAGTCAGTGGGCATTATCTTTTTCATTATGTTAACTGTTCCTCCTAGGCATTTTTCCCTTATCAGGGACACTGCACAGGCAACTCCTTGTTTAGACAAGGTTTCAAGGTTAAGATCCCAACTCTGGGTGGTTAAATACTTGGGAGATGTGAACGTAAATGATTCTCTTTACTGGAGGTCGAGAGCCAACTTCTCCTCTGGCTTTGCCGAGGCTGAGTTTCCATGAGAGAGCAACGGCTTTTCTAATTCATGTGGTTTGTCTCTAATTGGCAATTGTAAACTTAGGGGGAGAAATTCAACTCTGTAAAGTCTGGTCCCTGGCGAAACCATGGAAGGATAATGCTGTTGAAAGCATACAAGGACTCAGGAGCTCAGTTGATGTGTGCCCAGCCCAGTGTGAAATTAACAATAAATCTCACCATTTCTTGCGAAGTACTACCATAGCCAATCCATACCAGGAATATGCTATCTGCTATATCTACTTATAGATGCATGACATAGTAACGTGATAATGAGAAGATGAGTTGTTTGTTTTCGGTGTTGAAGCCAATGTTGTCCGGGACGTTAGAAATAGTCCTCTTTCCTTTGCTTTGAAATAGTTGGTTATAGCCCTGATTCTCAAGTCCATGTCTAGATCATTCCTGGCCCACATCCACAAATCTGATATTTTCTCTCGGCCCCGATCCAAAACTACAGTTCAGACAACGGATCTCAATTGCTCCCACAAGCTCTAATCATTTCCCAGGCCTTGGTCACCACCACAAACCCACCTTTGGTTGCGAACCAACGATCTGACCTTCTCCTCCATGACCTCATGCTGAAGATCAGACCCTTCTACTGTACTCACCTGATATTTCTCTCTGCATGGTCTCACAAATAGTACACCGCAGGAAAGAAACTGTAAGAACCATTCAGCACGACCCATCAAACAGAATCCAAACCTCAGACACTACTATGTTTGCATATTTGCAGACCTGATTGCATAACAATGAAAACCACAAAAATCTATGGGAGACAATTAATTTTTTGCACCAAAACCTCCATTAACAAGAGTCCATTTAAACAAAATGGAAATGCACTAAAAACTACAGCAACAACTGCCAATAAAAGTCAGGCACCTATCCAGAAAATAGAATTAGTGGACGATAGTTACGAAGAAATTAAATACACCATATCACTCTCATTCACACAGCAATGTGGTCACCAGGCTTGATGCATAGATGAAGTACCTAAGCTTCTTTGTCTGGAAAGACTGTTGTTCACCATAATATTAAAGAAGAAAACCTAAAGGAGGTGCAGGGATTGTTAGACAATGTGCATATGTGTAGAAATCAACTAAGGGGATCCTAGTCACCTTTATAAATGAAGGCAAAAGTACAAAAACAAGGAAATTCAGTGGAATCTCTGTAAACATTGGTTCAGTTACAACTAGGGTATTGTGTCCAGTTCTGGGTACTACACTTCAGGAAGTCTGTGAAAGCTATAATTGAAACAAAGAATAAATACAATGCTCTAATACAATGGTCCCAGGGATGGGTGGCTTTCTTTTCCTGGATATTCTGGAGAAGCCAGGAAGCTTTCTTTAGTGCACAGAAAGCTGGCTATCATAGGGTTCAATCCTGAGTACGGGTGTTACCTGTACGTAATTTAAATGTTCTACCTGTGACCACGTGGGTTTTCTCTGGGTGCTCTGGTTTCCTCCCACATTCCAAAGTTAATTTGCTGCAGTAAAATTGTTAATTGTCCGTAGTGTGTAGGGCAGTGGTAATGTACGGGGTGACTGCTGGTTGTCGCGGACTCGGTGGGCCTGTTTCTGCGCTGTATCTCTAAAGTCTAAAGAGTGTTCGAAATCATGAAGGATTCGAGTACAGTGCTTGAAGAGGAATTATTTCCGTATCGTTTGGGTGACGAATACCCAGAGTTAAAATGATTGGCAAATTTTTTTTTATAGAGTATAGGAATAAAACTGATTTCTCAAGTAGTTGTGACCTTGAATTCACGGCCAGCAAAGATGAAACATATTCAATCATAGCCTTCAAATAGGCGTTGGACAAATTCATGAAAAGACAAATTGCAGTATTTTGGGGAGACAGGATAAATTGGATTGCTCTTGCAAAAGATTGACATTTCTGATTACAAATACTAACCTACTCCCCCTTTCAAGTTTAGAAGATGACAGATTTCCTGTTCTCACTGCCCTTGCCAGTATGAACTGTCCTTTATCAGTGCGAAACTCACCAGCAGCATACGTATACACCCTAAAGTAGAGTTTGGCTCAGGTTGGTAAAACTGGCATGTGTACCTAGCACTTAGCACAGTACAGCATGGGGACAGGCTCTTTGGCCCACAATGTCCATGCCAAATTGATGCCAAGTTAAACTAATCTTCTCTGCCTGCATGTGATCCATATTCCTCCAGTCCCTGCACTTCTATATACCTATCCAAAAGCCTCTTAAATGCCACTATTGTATCTGCCTCCACCACCATCCCTGGCAGTATATACCAGGTACCCACCACTCTCTGTGTAAGAAGCTTCAACCAAACATCTTCTTTAACCTTTCTCCCTCTCACCTTAAAGCTACTCCCTTTAGTCTTTGACATTTTCACCCCGGGAAAAAGGTTCTGACTATTTACCCTATCAGTACCTCTCATAGCTTAGGTAGACAATAGACAATAGACAATAGACAATAGGTGCAGGAGTAGGCCATTCAGCCCTTCGAGCCAGCACCGCCATTCAATGCGATCATGGCTGATCACTCTCAATCAGTACCCCGTTCCTGCCTTCTCCCCATACCCCCTCACTCCGCTATCCTTAAGAGCTCTATCCAGCTCTCTCTTGAAAGCATCCAACGAACTGGCCTCCACTGCCTTCTGAGGCAGAGAATTCCACACCTTCACCACCCTCTGACTGAAAAAGTTCTTCCTCATCTCCGTTCTAAATGGCCTACCCCTTATTCTCAAACTGTGGCCCCTTGTTCTGGACTCCCCCAACATTGGGAACATGTTATCTGCCTCTAATGTGTCCAATCCCCTAATTATCTTATATGTTTCAATAAGATCCCCCCTCATCCTTCTAAATTCCAGTGTATACAAGCCCAATCGCTCCAGCCTTTCAACATACGACAGTCCCGCCATTCCGGGAATTAACCTAGTGAACCTACGCTGCACGCCCTCCATAGCAAGAATATCCTTCCTCAAATTTGGAGACCAAAACTGCACACAGTACTCCAGGTGCGGTCTCACCAGGGCCCGGTACAACTGTAGAAGGACCTCTTTGCTCCTATACTCAACTCCTCTTGTTACGAAGGCCAACATTCCATTGGCTTTCTTCACTGCCTGCTGAACCTGCATGCTTCCTTTCATTGACTGATGCACTAGGACACCCAGATCTCGTTGAACTCCCCCTCCTCCTAACTTGACACCATTCAGATAATAATCTGCCTTTCTATTCTTACTTCCAAAGTGAATAATCTCACACTTATCTACATTAAACTGCATCTGCCATGTATCCGCCCACTCACACAACCTGTCCAAGTCACCCTGCAGCCTTATTGCATCTTCCTCACAATTCACACTACCCCCCAACTTAGTATCATCTGCAAATTTGCTAATGGTACTTTTAATCCCTTCGTCTAAGTCATTAATGTATATCGTGAATAGCTGGGGTCCCAGCACCGAACCTTGCGGTACCCCACTGGTCACTGCCTGCCATTCCGAAAGGGACCCATTTATCCCCACTCTTTGCTTTCTGTCTGTCAACCAATTTTCTATCCATGTCAGTACCCTACCCCCAATACCATGTGCCCTAATTTTGCCCACTAATCTCCTATGTGGGACCTTGTCGAAGGCTTTCTGAAAGTCGAGGTACACCACATCCACTGACTCTCCCTTGTCAATTTTCCTAGTTACATCCTCAAAAAATTCCAGTAGATTTGTCAAGCATGATTTCCCCTTCGTAAATCCATGCTGACTCGGAATGATCCCGTTACTGCTATCCAAATGCTCAGCAATTTCGTCTTTTATAATTGACTCCAGCATCTTCCCCACCACTGATGTCAGACTAACTGGTCTATAATTACCCGTTTTCTCTCTCCCTCCTTTCTTAAAAAGTGGGATAACATTTGCTATCCTCCAATCCACAGGAACTGATCCTGAATCTATAGAACATTGAAAAATGATCTCCAATGCTTCCACTATTTCTAGAGCCACCTCCTTAAGTACTCTGGGATGCAGACCATCAGGCCCTGGGGATTTATCAGCCTTCAGTCCCATCAGTCTACCCAACACCATTTCCTGCCTAATGTGGATTTCCTTCAGTTCCTCCATCACCCTAGGTTCTCCGGCCCCTAGAACATTTGGGAGATTGTGTGTATCTTCCTCAGTGAAGACAGATCCAAAGTAACGGTTTAACTCGTCTGCCATTTCTTTGTTCCCCATAATAAATTCCCCTGCTTCTGTCTTCAAGGGACCCACATTTGCCTTGACTATTTTTTTCCTCTTCACGTACCTAAAAAAACTTTTGCTATCCTCCTTTATATTATTGGCTAGTTTACCCTCGTACCTCATCTTTTCTCCCCGTATTGCCTTTTTAGTTAACTTTTGTTGCTCTTTAAAAGAGTCCCAATCCTCTGTCTTCCCACTCTTCTTTGCTATGTTATACTTCCTCTCCTTAATTTTTATGCTGTCCCTGACTTCCCTTGTCAGCCACAGGTGTCTCTTACTCCCCTTAGAGTCTTTCCACCTCTTTGGAATAAATTGATCCTGCAACCTCTGCATTATTCCCAGGAATACCTGCCATTGCTGTTCTACCGTCTTCCCTGCTAGGGCCTCATTCCAATCAATTTTGGCCAGCTCCTGCCTCATGCCTCTGTAATCCCCTTTGCTATACTGTAATACCGACACTTCCGATTTTCCCTTCTGCCTTTCCATTTGCAGAGTAAAACTTATCATGTTGTGATCACTGCCTCCTAATGGTTCTTTTACCTCTAGTCCCCTTATCAGATCAGGATCATTACACAACACTAAATCCAGAATTGCCTTCTCCCTGGTAGGCTCCAGTACAAGCTGTTCTAAGAATCCATCTCGAAGGCACTCTACAAACTCTCTTTCCTGGGGTCCATTTCCAACCTGATTTTCCCAGTCTACCTGCATGTTGAAATCTCCCATAACCACCGTAGCATTACATTTTTGACACGCCAATTTTATCTCCTGATTCAACTTGCACCCTATGTCGAGGCTACTGTTTGGGGGCCTATAGATAACTCCCATTAGGGTCTTTTTACCCTTACAATTTCTCATTTCTATCCATACTGATTCAACATCTCCTGATTCTATGTCACCCCTTGCAAGGGAATGAATATCATTCCTTACCATCAGAGCAACTCCACCCCCTCTGCCCACCTGTCTGTCTTTTCTATACGTTGTATACCCCTGAATATTCAGTTCCCAGCCCTGGTCCTCTTGTAGCCATGTCTCAGTGATCCCTACAACATCATACTTGCCCATGACTAACTGAGCCTCAAGCTCATCCACTTTATTTTTTATACTACGCGCATTTAAGTACAACACTTTAACTTCTGTATTTACCTCCCCTCTCACATCGTTCACAATTGGCCCTGCCCTTAATTTCTTTTCCCCTCTAGAACTTCTGTTCCCATTCTTCCGAGAGTCTTTTGCAATATCTCCTGTATTCCCTTTTACCTCATCTTCATATTCACAATTTGTTAACCCCTCCCCCCCACTACTTAGTTTAAAGCCACAGGTGTCACACTAGCAAACCTGCCTGCCAGAATGTTTGTCCCCCTGCTGTTAAGATGCAACCCGTCCCTTTTGTACAAGTCACCCCTAGCCCAGAAGAGATCCCAGTGGTCCAGAAATCTAAATCCCTGCTCTCTGCACCAGCCCCTCAGCCATAAATTCATACCCTCTATCTCTCTGTTCCTGGCCTCACCAGCACGAGGTACCGGTAGCAGTCCAGAGATAACTACCTTCGACGTCCTACTTCTCAGTGCTTTCCCCAACTCTCTAAACTCCCGCTGTAGCACCTCCTTCCTCTTCCGCCCGACGTCATTCGTGCCCACGTGCACAACGACTTCAGGTTGATCGCCTTCCCTCACTAGGATTTTCTGAAGCCGGTCTGTGATGTGTTGAACCCTGGCACCAGGGAGGCAACAGACCATCCTCAAGTCCCTCCTGCTGCCACAGAATCTTCTGTTCGTCCCTCGGACTATGGAGTCACCGACCACTACGGCTCTTCCAGACTTCGGTCTCCCCTGTCGAGTATCCTTGCCAACAGGTCCGCCACTCGGACTGGAAACGTCTTCTGCCCCGACAGTTCCCAAGAGGGTATACCTATTTGCAATAGGCACAGCCACTGGGGTCTCCTGTAGTCCACGTCCACGTCCACTCCCCCCTGAAACAGTCTCCCACCTTCGCTCGACCTGGACCCTTGGCGTGACAGCCTCACAATAGGTCCTGTCGAGGAAACTCTCGCATTCTCGGATGGCCCTGAGGTCATCCAACTGCCTCTCCAACTCCACCACACGTCCCTTCAGGAGCTGCACCTGGACACAGTTCTTGCAGGTGTAGCTCCCAGAAGCTCCAGCGACGTCCCTGTCTTCCCACATCCTGCAGGAAACACACCGCACCAACTTTTCCGCCATCACCTTGCGCCTATAACCAGCTCTGGCTTAAAACAATTGTATCCTCCTCACCTCAGCCTCGCACTTCCCTCACTGGGCACTTCCCTCACTGGGCACTTCCCTCACTGGGCACTTCCCTCACTGGGCACTTCCCTCACTGGGCACTTCCCTCACTGGGCACTTCCCTCACTGGGCACTTCCCTCACTGGGCACTTCCCTCACTGGGCACTTCCCTCACTGGGCTGCACCCTTTTGCAAGTATTGCTTATATCACCAATTAAATTGCCTGATTGTCCAATTTACCTGACTTCTCACTTAAACTAGCACTTACTTTACTGCTCAGCCAACGGGCGTCCTTGCTCTGCTCCCGGACTTTTCAAATTGCCTACTAGCTTCCTTTTGGCGCTCTTTTTAAACTGCCTGCTCAACTGTGATTAGCACTTCCTTTACTGCTCAGCCAACGGGCGTCCTTGCTCTGCTCCCGGACTTTTCAAATTGCCTACTAGCTTCCTTTTGGCGCTCTTTTTAAACTGCCTGCTCAACTGTGATTAGCACTTACTTTACTGCTCAGCCAACGGGCGTCCTTGCTCTGCTCCCGGACTTTTCAAATTGCCTACTAGCTTCCTTTTGGCGCTCTTTTTAAACTGCCTGCTCAACTGTGATTAGCACTTACTTTACTGCTCAGCCAACGGGCGTCCTTGCTCTGCTCCCGGACTTTTCACAACTAAACCAACCAAGTTTTATCCAACCTCTCCTTATAGCTAATACATTCCAATCCATGTAGCATTTTGATGAACCTCTTCTGCACCTTCTCCAAAACCTCCACATCCTTCCTGTTATGGGGTGACCAGAACTACACACAATATTCCAATGCAGTCTAACCATTTATAAAGCTGCAACATGACCTCTTAACTCATACTCAATGCCAGGACCAATGAAGGCAAGCATATCTTGCAACTTCTTTACCACTTTATCCTCTGGTGTTGCCACTTTCAGGGAACTGTGGACTTGGACCCCAAGATTCCTCTGGCCATCAATGCGGTCATAGGTCCTGCCATTAACCGTATACCTTTCCCTTACATTTAACCTCCCTTAGTACAACATCAAGTGTGTAACCTTTGTAGGTTATTGAATGGAACTTTGCAATTGGAGAGGATGAATTGTTGCTGCTGCTGCTATCGTGAGGAATAATTTTCAACCAGACACAAAGGGCTGGAGTAACTCAACAGGCCTGGCAGCATCCCTGGAGAACATGGATAGGTATCATTTCGGGTCAAGACTTTTCTTTGGATGTTTCCTTTTGTGTATTAACCAGCATCTGCAGTTCTTTGTTTCTACCTAATAATTTTCAACCACTGTCTGTATACTCATCTCTCTCTTCACACCGATAACCCAGAAACACTACAGTACTCCCAATGTTATCTCAGTTGAGGTATATAATAAAGCATAGTCCAGAGATAAAATATTATACAGACTTTTGATTTTTTTTTCCTTTGCTCGAGATGGCTCGCTCTTGGGAGTAATTTACATGTGCCAACAGCACACACATGCCTCACATAACCTTCCATTCTTCACGTCTGAGCCCAGATTGGCAATTTATAAAGATGAGGATCAATTTTCTGACAGCATTTATCCAGAGTGCTGCCAGTACCAATAGCTGTAAAATTATTCCCAATGTAACATTAACTTACTGTTTGTTACAATGAGGGTGTGCAGTTGGGTAAGAAAATGAAGGGACAGTTGGAGAGCTGAGTGGTGTGGGGGATTTCAGAAAAAGACTGATGCTTGCTAAGTTTAATAACCAACAGATATTTCACACACTGACGCAGAGAGAACATTGATTAAATGCTCATTTTCCTGAAGGTGCTGTGATGTTCTAACTTCTCATGAGGAAACTGCTCTCAAATAAGTATTTTCTCTACTTGTGAATGCACTTTGAGAATCTCAAACCCTCTGGCAATTGAAAAGAAATCAGATGCTTGGGAGGCATTCTCTGTTAAGTGTCTGCTGCAAAAAATGAGGCATCAAACTTGTGCATTCATATAGGCACTGGGATCATTAATGAATCCTTGGCCACAGTAGGAGGATTCTTACACCTGTCAAGTTTTTTGAAGAATGCATTTCTCGTTGGATTCACTCCATTAGAAATTGACAGTGTAAATGGTTGAAAATGATCTGGATGCAACATAAATTTTAAGCAGGGTGTAAAGAGATGTAGAAAGTGTGAAAAGATGTGATATCTTCATTTGAAGTAGTAAGATTGCTTTGGTATTTCCACACTAAATTTGTCTGATGTACAGTCTCAATGGACATTAGACAGCAGGGCAGAGGAGAATTGATATTTGTATTAAACTATGTTATTAATGAAAAATTAGAGACACTTTCTTTAATAAAATGAAAACTGTTCAGTGTAGCACAGCAGAGGGCATTGTTTCCATGACCGATTCCAAGACTGCCGACGATGGTTTTGATTTATTTATTGCGCATGTTGTCAGATGCTTCATTACTCATGTCCAAGCATAATTCTAAAAGCACAGTTTGAATTCATTTAAAATTAAAATATTGTTGAATTAAAAGAACGCAGCAATCAAAACTTATCAAATTTCTGGAAACGGTGACACAAGAAATTGCAGATGCTGGAATCTTGAGCAACAGTCAAAAGCTGGAGGAACTCAATGGGTCAGGAAGCATCTGCGGAGGGAATGGACCAACGACGTTTTGGGTCGGTATTCTTCCTCAGAGTGAGTCAGGAAATGGTAACTGGTTAAATAGATTAACCACATGAAAAGAGAGGAAAGCAGATGCTGGAGTTCTTAAATAAAAGCAGAAAATGCTAGAAACACACAGCATGCATCTAGGCTGCATCCCAGAGTGCTTAAGGAAGTAGCCCCAGAAATAGTGGATGCATTAGTGATAATTTTTCAAAACTCTTTAGATTCTGGAGTAGTTCCTGAGGACTGGAGGGTAGCTAATGTAACCCCACTTTTTAAAAAGGGAGGGAGAGAGAAAACGGGGAATTATAGACCAGTTAGCCTCACATCGGTAGTGAGGAAAATGCTAGAGTCAGTTATTAAAGATGTGATAGCATCACATTTGGAAAGTGGTGAAATCATCGGACAAAGTCAGCATGGATTTATGAAAGGCAAATCATGTCTGATGAATCTTATAGAATTTTTTGAGGATGTAACTAGTAGAGTGGATAAGGGAGAACCAGTCGATGTGTTATATCTGGACTTTCTGAAGGCCTTCGACAAGGTCCCACATAGGAGATTGGTATACAAACTTAAAGCACACGGTATTGGGGGTTCAGTGTTGAGGTGGATAGAGAATTGGTTGGCGGACAGGAAGCAAAGAGTAGGAATAAACGGGTCCTTTTCGGAATGGCAGGCAGTGACTAGTGGGGTACCGCAAGGCTCAGTGCTGGGACCCCAGTTATTTACAATATATATTAATGATTTGGACGAGGGAATTGAATGCAACATCTCTAAGTTTGCGGATGACACAAAGCTGGGTGGCAGTGTTAGCTGCGAGGAGGATGCTAGGAGGCTGCAGAGTGACTTGGATAGATTAGGCGAGTGGGCAAATGCATGGCAGATGCAATATAATGTGGATAAATGTGAGGTTATCCACTTTGGCGGTAAGAACAGGAAAGCAGAGTATTACCTGAATAGTGGCCAATTAGGAAAAGGGGAGATGCAACGTGACCTGGGTGTCATGGTGCACCAGTCATTGAAAGCAAGCGTGCAGGTGCAGCAGGCAGTGAAGAAAGCGAATGGTATATTAGCATTCATAGCAAGAGGATTTGAGTATAGGAGCAGGGAGATTCTGCTGCAGTTGTACAGGGCCTTGGTGAGACCGCACCTGGAGTATTGTGTACAGTTTTGGTCTCCTAATCTGAGGAAAGACATTCTAGCCTTAGAGGGAGTACAGAGAAGGTTCACCAGATTGATCCCTGGGATGGCAGGACTTTCATATGAAGAAAGACTGGATAGACTAGGCTTATACTCGCTGGAATTTAAAAGACTGAGGGGGGATCTTATAGAAACATATAAAATTCTAAAAGGGTTGGAGAGGCTAGATGCAGGAAGATTGTTCCCGATGTTGGGGAAGTCCAGAACCAGGGGTCACAGCTTAAGGATAAGGGGGAAGTCTCTTAGGACCGAGATGAGAAAACATTTCTTCACACAGAGAGTGGTGAGTCTGTGGAATTCTCTGCCACAGAAGGTAGTTGAGGCCAGTTCATTGGCTATATTTAAGAGGGAGATAGATGTGGCCCTTGTGGCTAAAGGGATCAGGGGGTATGGAGAGAAGGCAGGTATAGGTTACTGAGCTGGATGATCAGCCATGATCATATTGAATGGCGGTGCAGGCTCGAAGGGCCGAATGGCCTACTCCTGCACCTATTTTCTATGTTTCTATGAAAGAGAAACTAGTTAAAACAAACTAGACTAAGGGCAGCACGGTGGCGCAGTGGTGGAGTTGCTGCCTTACAGCACCAGAGTTTCAGGTTTGAACCTGAATACGGGTGCTGTCTGTATGGAGTTTGTACGTTCTCCCTGTGAAGTGTGGGTTTTCTCGGGGTGCTGCAGTTTCTACCCACATTCCCACAAGAGGTGCAAGTTTATAGGTTAATTGGCTTCTGTAAATTGTCCTTGGTGTGTTGGATAGAACTACTGCATGAGTGATTGTTGGTCAGCACGGACTCGGTGGGCTGAAGGGCCTGTTTCCATGTTATATTTCTAAACTAAACTAAGAAACACTTAATGTTTTGAGTTGTAGATCTGATGAAGGTTCCTTGACTTGAAATACTAACTCTGTTCCTCTGTCCATAGATGCTGCCTCTGCCTGATTTGCTAACCTTGAGGGATAATTCTGAACTCATGATATTCACAGGCAGCACAGTGGAACAGCTGTTGGAGCTGCTGCCTCACAGCCAGCGCCAGA
Source organism: Rhinoraja longicauda (assembly GCF_053455715.1). NCBI lineage: Eukaryota > Metazoa > Chordata > Chondrichthyes > Rajiformes > Arhynchobatidae > Rhinoraja > Rhinoraja longicauda. Next base: position 60,448,484 of record NC_135955.1, on the reverse strand, counting down.
GACCCGGGTTCGATCCTGACCTCAGGTGCTGTCAGTGCGAAGTTTGCCCATTCTCCCTGTGACCATGTGGGATTCCTCCAGATGTTCCAGGTTCTTCCCACATCCCAAAAACGTGTGGGTTTGTGGATTAATTGGCCTCTGTAAATTCCCTCATGTGTGTAGGGTTGTAGGTACCAAAAAGGGATAACATAGAATTAGTGTGAACGATGGTCAATGTGAACACGTCAATACCAATTTCCCAACTGGGTCGGCATGCACAAGTTGGGCTGAGGTGCTGTATCTTTCAACCTTCAATCAAATCAAATATGCTTCTGAATCTCTCCCACCAGGTCATGCTTGATTTGGTTGACCTCAGGAGTGGCAAGAGGACTATAGCAGGAAGTTTCTGCACCTCTCCTTTGAAGAAAGAAATGCGTAGCCCAATCTTTATTTCTTGATCATTACCCATCATCATGAGTAAACATGAAACATGTAAACATGAAAATAAGTTTGGACATCCACATGACTTAAAAAATACTATTGACCACTAGCAATGTTCAGGTATTTTTGCTGGGGAAAAGTGATGTTAAAAAAGTGGCATGGGCCGTAGAATGAGGTGGTAGTCTAGCCGCCCTTTAACTCTGATAATTGGCCATTACAATAGACAATAGACAATAGACAATAGGTGCAGGAGTAGGCCATTCAGCCCTTCGAGCCAGCACCGCCATTCAATGCGATCATGGCTGATCACTATCAATCAGTACCCCGGGCCCATCGCTGCATGGTCAACTTTCATTTTATGAAGCAAGTGATGAGCCTTTTTCCCGTGCAAAATTGAGTCTTTGTGTTGGGATTTCAGATTCAATTTCAGTTTAGTTTAGAGATACAGCATGGAAACAGGCCCTTCGGCCCACCGAGTCCGCGCCAACCAGTTATCCCCACACACTATCATTATCCTTCACACACTAGGGACAATTTACAATTATACCAAGCCAATTAGCCTACAAACCAGTACGTCTTTGGAGTGTGGGAGGAAACCGAAGATCCCGCAGAAAACCCACGCAGGTCACGGGGAGAACGTGCAAACTCCGTACAGACAGCACAGGCAGAATCGAACTTGGGTCTCCGGTGCTGTAAGGCAGCCACTTTATCGCCATGCCACCTGGAAGATGGGGGCAGAGCCTGGGTCACGGACACCATGTGTATTGGTGTTCTGATCTGGAAATGACCATGAAGTCAATTGTCACATACCCACTGAAGGCACTGCCCTCAGGGAACATGAAAAGAGAAAATGAGGTAATCAAATGAGTCTAAAAATCTCAACTCACAAGTCACATGATCTGGGTTGTCAACATGATCTTGCCTGATCGGCAGAGTAAAGGTTTGGGCCTTGGTGCACTGCACATTATGTTCTGAAGAAAGCTGCCTGCCTCGAATAGCTCAGGGCATTTCATGACATGATGATATCCAATAGATATCACCTGCAAGTTGAGTACACCCTCTGTGAGCAAAACCAGCTATTGTTCTGATTGCATCAATGTTTGGTCACATCATCAGATCTGCTTCTTGATTCTTGCTTCGTGCTTTGATTTCTTGCTTGCATGTAACCAAGTACTTTACAATGAATGAGAATTTTATTAAACTAAAATCCTTTATATTTTCTTCCTGCTCAACAGCTGTAACTAATTTTTAAAGTATCTCATGAACTTTAAAGCATTTCAGAGCCTCCTGAAGGGAATGCAAAATGTCTCATATAAATGCAAGACTGCCTGTATTGTAATTGATGCTTAAATAATAGCCTGGGTGGATGTTCTTTTGAGAACTACAAGTCCCACAACAGCAGACATGGATGAACGAGATAACATAAAACATTTATCTGACCTTATTAAGCCTACCTTTACCATAAATGGAGTTTACCTTAATTGGACGATACTTGCATTTTACTGCGAGGGAAAGAGACGCTGATGAACACTGCACCGGACTATTCACTGTCGATCACTTCCCATATTTGTGATTACCTCTCAGAAGACAGACATCATTGACAAAGTCCACCACCTGTGTACCGGTGAAGATTTTGACCACAAAAGGACACAAAGTGCTGGAACGGGTCAGGCAACATCTCTGGAGAACATGGATAGGTGACATTTCAGGTCGGAATCCTTCTTCAGATTCTATGAAGTCTGAAGTGGGGTTCTGACCCGAAACATCACCTATCCATGTTCTCCAGAGATGCTGCCTGACCCGCTGAGTTACCACAATACTTTGTGTCCTTTTATGTAAACCAGCATAGAACAAAGAAACATAGAACATAGAACAGTACAGTGCAGGAACGGGAGCTTTGGCCCACAATGCTTGTGCCGAACATGATACCTATCTGAACTGATCTCATCTACCTGCACGTGATCCGTATCCCTCCATTCCCTGCAAATCCATGTCCCTTTCTAAAATCTTCCTGAAGGCCACTATCGCATCTGCCTCCACCACCACTCCTGGCAATGCATTTCAGGCCCCCACCCTCCAATGTGTAAAATACCTGCCCCACGCATCTCCATTACATTTTCTCCCTCTCACATTATAGATATGAGTTCTAGTGTTGGACATTTCCAGCCTGGAAAAAAAGATTCTGATTGTCTATCCTATCTACACCTCTCATAATTTAATATACATCTAACAAGTCTACCCTCAACCTCTGCAATTTCAGAGAAAAGAATACAAGTCTATCCAACCTCTACCTGTAGCTGAAACCCTCCAACCCAGGTAGCAGTTCCTTGTTTCTACATTAAGACATTGACTACTTAAAAAAAAAAAATCTTCGCTCAAGACGTCAGACCTAGCACCACATTCATGGACCAAGCAACAGTCATCCCCGCCCATATGCAATTTATAGTAAGTATTTCAAAGCACTGGAGGGATGCCACCTATACCGTCTCCACAAATAGCTCTTCATCTATGGTAGGACAAGCAAATCAACATCAGGGATCTCTCCCAAATCACTATTCCTAGCTTCAATGATCTAATTACACCTCGTTGACCTGTTTTCATGCTGTATCTCTAAAACTAAAACTGTACTGGGAAAGCTTTATCTGCTCAAAATAGTGAGGGACCATGGAAATGTTTTTATTCATTCACTGACATACTCATTGATTGAATTAATCCTCCTGGCATGAGGTCATTGGGAATTCTAGCAGGATGATGGTATTTGATGCAAAAGCTTAATTATAGGATAAAGATTATTTAAGAGGTTAGATTTTGATTCATTTACGTATGTCCATGTGCTGGTACTTCAGCTCCTCTGACAATGACAGGTGTCTGACCTGCCATCACACTGTACTTGCTGTGGCTTGGAGCATGTGCTCTGGAACAATTAGTGTGTCAGCTAGTAGGATTATAGTGGGTGCTGTTGATGTCTGGGCCAGTGCTGTCCTAATAGCTATTATCCCAAAATATGCAACAAATCTTTGCGTAAAACCTAAATGATATTTTGGAATAAAATGTGATTTTGATGCTCTGATTTTTCTACTGATTTTGAAATAATACATTATATTATATTGCTTCCATGACCCCAATAGCAGTGTTTTTTAAAATTTAATGCAGGGTTTACCATAGCTGGCTTAAGTGGAGGTGTATTTGGTCTGATAGAGACAGCCAAAGTGATATTAAGTTCAGTGAAGTGAAATGGGAAAAAACAATTGAAGGAAAGTAAGCCATGGAATTTTCATAAAAGTAACATTGGCAAATTTGCAGATGATACAAAGCTGGGTGGTAGTGTGAACTGTGAGGAAGATGCTACGAGGTTGCAGGGTGACTTGGACAGGTTGTGTGAGTGGGCGGATGCATGGCAGATGCAGTTTAATGTGGATAAATGTGAGGTTATCCACTTTGGTGGTCAGAACAGGAAGGCAGATTATTATCTGAATGGTGTCAAGTTAGGAAAAGGGGAAGTACAACAAGATCTGGGTGTCCTAGTTCATCAGTCACTGAAAGGAAGCATGCAGGTACAGCAGGCAGTGAAGAAAGCCAATGGAATGTTGGCCTTCATAACAAGAAGAGTTGAGTATAGGAGCAAAGAGGTCCTTCTGCAGTTGTACAGGGCCCGAGGGAGACCACACACCTGGAGTATTGTGTGCAATTTTGGTCTCTAAACTTGAGGAAGGACATTCTTGCTATTGAGGGAGTGCAGCGTAGGGTCACAAGGTTAATTCCCGGAATGGCGGGACAGTCGTATGTTGAAAGACTGGAGTGACTGGGCTTGTATACTCTGGAATTTAGAAGGATGAGAGGGGATCTTATTGAAACATATAAGATTATTAAGGGATTGGACACGCTAGAGGCAGGAAACATGTTCCCGATGTTGAGGGAGTCCCGAACCAGGGGCCACAGTTTAAGAATAAGGGGTAGGCCATTTAGAACGGAGATGAGGAAAAACTTTTTCACTCAGAGAGTTGTGAAACTGTGGAATTCTCTGCCTCAGCAGGCAGTGGAGGCCAATTCTCTGGATGCTTTCAAGAGAGAGTTAGATAGAACTCTTAATGATGGCAGAGTCAATGGATATGGGGAGAAGGCAGGAACGGGGTACTGATTGTGCATGATCAGCCATGATCACGGTGAATGGCGGTGCTGGCTCAAAGGGCCGAATGGCTTACTCCTGCACCTATTGTCTATTGATGGGTAGTGGCTGCTGCAGGTAATGTCATCAATCATTGTACATCTGCTTAAGCCCTGGAAATGAATACTGTGCTTGGCTATGTCAGTTAGATTCAACTATTTGGGAATTATCCTCCTGAATATCAGTGTTTAAGCAGTTAAATTGAGAAACAAAACCCTCAAAGGAAAAGCACAAAAAACATAAACGTGGCGATTTAACAGCAAGAATTTTGAATTATGTGAGTCTATATTACAACAAGAAATGGCTTCAATCTTTTGAAGGACAGTGTAGACTGACAAACAAGACCTTCATGGATTTATCAGACACAACTCTTCACAGGGATTAATAACCCAGCACTCCATGATGAGATTATAACAAAGACATGTTTATGGTTAATGCATCACACATCAACAGCAGTGGACAATGAGGGTAAAGAACAAGGAGTATAAACAATGTTTCTGCTGCAGTTGGAGGCAGCTGAGCTGCAGTCAGCTCCAGAGATCATATGTCAGCCCAGTTGGACTATCCAAGGAACACCTGTACGCAGAAAGTATTGGCTAAATTGGGGATCGATGAATTGAAGGTAGTATAAATCATTCAGTCTGAAGAAGGGTCTCGACCCAAAACATCACCCATTCCTTCTCTCCCAAGATGCTGTCTGACCCGTTGAGTTACTCCAGCATTTTGTGTCTACCTTCGATTTAAACCAGAATCTGCAGGTTTTTTTCCGATTAAATCACTCGGAATTAATTTAAGTAAATTATAGAAGTGGAGGGAACATTGATATTACCGGAAATTGGAGGAACAGCACCTCATATTTCGCTTGGGCAGCTTGCAGCCCAGCAGTATGAACATTGACTTCTCCAACTTTAGATAGTTCCTCTGTCCCTCTCTTCCCCTCCCCTTCCCAGTTCTCCCTCTATCTTCCCGTCTCCACCTATATCCTTCCTTTGTCCCGCCCCCCTGACATCAGTCTGAAGAAGGGTCTCGACCCGAAACATCACTCATTCCTTCTCTCCTGAGATGCTGCCTGACCTGCTGAGTTACTCCAGCATTTTGTGAATCCATAACTAGTAGTATCAGTTCAGTATCAGTTTAGTTTATTGTCACGTGTATCGAGGTACAGTGAAAAGCTTTTGTTGTGTGCTCGACAGTCAGCGGAAAGACAATACATGACTACAATCGAGCCATTCACAGTGTACAAATAGACACATAATAAGCAAATAACGTTTAGTGCATAAAGCCAGCAAAGGCCCATCAAATCAAAAGTCTGATCAGTATGCTATCATTAATGGCTTTAATTCCCAATCTTCTCTTTTGGCAGAGATGTGGAGGAATAAGGAAATTGATGAATTTATGTAGATTCACATCGGACAATGATGCAGATTCCGAGGAAACTACCTGGCATTTTCCCTTTAAACACCTTGAGTGAGTCACTTATCAAATCAGGAATAGACACTGCATAAATGATGGCGTAACGGTTGGGTTATTGAACTACTAATTCTGATATCAAATCCAATTCGATTAATAACTTGGAAAAACAAAAAACACTTTTTTTCATAATGATAACCATCAAAGCTGCTAGGTTGTTGTAAAAATCAACCTATGGAGAAAATCTATGGAGAAAATCTCCAAACTCTACATGGCTCTGGACTCACCAATGCCATGGACTCTTTTAAAAGAATGTTCTCGGAAATGAAGGTTGCCACCATCTTCCTTCGAGGCAAATAAATAACAGTCTTGTCAGAGATGCTCAGATTCTGCTAAAATGGGTGAGAAAGCACATTCTAAGCAGCGATTTTTGAACGCCTCCTTTTATTGAAATGGAATAATTGTGCACTACAAATATTTTCCTGGAGTTTCTGAAATGGACAAAGCAGCCACATCATGGACTGTGTACAGGGAGTTCAATTTGAACTTTATTGTGATAGAGAGTCATTGATCTGAAACATTGACCCGAGCGAGTTCTTTATCCCCAGCTGCTGCTGAACTGTGAGTGTTTTCAGAAGTTTCTGTTGAACTGCAGTATTGTTCATCACTTCAAAGGAATCAGGCATCTATGTTCATAGAAAACATTTCATTCCCTGCTTCTGAAAGCAGATGGAATCCATCCAATGCTTTGGAAGAAAAAACAATGATTCTGTGACCGTTTGCTGTTGCTAAACTGGAATAATTTATACTTGAAAAAATGTGGTTCAGAATGATTAAATGTAAAATTTAAAGCTTTAAGATTGGGCCACCGCCTTCATTGATCATTGAATTAGGTTCCTTTGCTGCATATTAAACAACAGAAGATGGTGTCCTGTATTTTATAGTCAGAAAGTAGTAGCTTCACAATAGAAGTTTTGTTCCATGCATTGCAACATATGTGCCTGAACATGAGTAATATTGTACCTAGTTTCCATTTAATGTACAAAAAAACTTAATCTGGCACATGATTCATTAGTTCATGACTAAAATATTAGCTACATGTTGCCAAGATTTAATTGTTGTCACAGAAAATAAAACAGTTTTCAATCAATATTGACATCCTTAGGCAAGCAATCTGTGCCAGAGTTGCAATAGCAGGTCACACATTTACTTCAGCTCATAATTCTATCATTAATTTTTTTAAATATTGGACCCATTGCATTCTCCATTAGTTTTCACAAACTGACAGGAAAACATTACATATACACCAGTGATAAATCTGCGTTGTGGAAAGTATATCTCCACCATGGCTGAGATCAGGAAAGCAGCGTGAAATGAGTTATAGTCATAAACTCATGCTGAGCATCAAATACCATGCTGCCTTTTCAATGTTTTCACCTTCCACTCCTGAAAGTACCACTTCATGTTGATGCACATTTGTTTAGATGTCAGTGCCCTGAATTGCTTCTTTGTTTTTCATGGTTTTACTTCACTGTGAAAGGCAAGACAATTTATCTGGATCCTATTTGTTTTCAATACCAATGCAGGGAACAATTTGCCGGCAGAGGAGAATAAATTAGGATTCTAGATTAATTTCCCTATCTTTCATCTTCCTGCTGTATCTGTGTGTACCATATCTGCTGCCAGCCACGCTGGCTGAAAACCAACAGTTTCACTTTCAAGGATTAGAAACTTTGACCTTTCCAACTGGCATGGTTCCACACTGCCCATTTATTTATCCGCAAGGCATCAGGAAGTTAACATCAGTCCTTGATTTGAATATGCATGCATTCTGCGGTTCAAATTTGGCAGTGAAGAGGAAGAGTCACAGATGTTTGATGTCTCCATTGGTAAGCTTGAAGCCTGCAACCCTAAATGTCTAAATATTCTCATTGTTGGCTTGTGTTTGGGAGAAATTGACATTATGTTGATTTTAGAGGGTTGCCATCTATTAATATTTGTAATTGCAGATAGCAATCCAAGGTGATGAATCTCAACTTAATCCCATTCCTGACATTGGAAGTCACAATAATAATCAAATAATCTTTTTGCTTGTTTTCCATTTCTGGCACAAGTTCATACAGAAAGCATAAAAACTGAAAGCTTTTCAGTTCAGTGCAGTTTATTGTCACGTGATCCAAGGTACAGCAAAAAGCTTTTTGTTGCGTGCTATCCAATCAGCAGAAAGACAATACATGATTACAATCGAGCCATTCCAGTGTAGAGATACACGATGAGGGTTTATGTATGTTAAGTGCAAGGTTAAACCGGCAAAGTCCGATCAAGGATAGTCCAAGGGTCACCAATGAGGTAGATAATAGTTCAGCACTGTTCTCTGGTTGTGATAGGATGATTCAGTTGCCTGATAACAGCTGGGAAGAAACTGTCCCTGGAAAGTCATTTTGGACAGTCATTAATGATCAATGAGTGCAATGAGAAAGATCTATTAGTTTAATGCAAGCATTGAACAAGTAAGTTTGTACATTCCTTCTGATAATCTCTCCCCATATTTCTGCAATTTTCATTTTTCTCTGTGTTGATTCAGTTCGTTTTGAAAGCTACTGATTCTTCTCTCCACTGTGGTAATGATTCCACTTCCTTATTACTTGGATAAATTGTCTTAGCTTATGTAATAAAAATGAAGAGCAGATGCTGGGTTATACCAAAGATAGACGCAAAATGATAGAGAAACACAACAGATCAGGCAGCATCTCTGGAGAAAATGGATAGGTGATGTTTCGGGTCGGGACGTTTTGAGTCTGAAGAAGCATCCCAACCCGAAACGTCACCTATTCATTTTCAGTAAAGATGCCGCCTGTCCCATTGTGTTGCTGGCTCGAAGGGCCAAATGGCCTACTCCTGCACCTATTGTCTATTGTCAATCAATTTTTCTTTGTCCTTTAAGATGTTCCATAAAATCTACATATATGACAAGGCTTCCCGCCAGGCCATGGCTGTGGACTTCGAACGCTGCTGGAGGTCTTTATCGAGGTGACATAGTCTCGATGACTCCCGGATGGCCGCGGAGAAGCCCAGGTCGTAGTCCGGCCGGAGCCGCGAGGGTCGGAGGAGCCTCGCCTCGCGGGCCATAGCCCGGGTCTGAACGAAGCCCAGGTCATTGGTGCAGCCGATGGAGCTCGCGGCTGGGACCTGGAGGCCTCAGGAGAGGAACTGGCAGCGTTAGTGGAGGGGTCGGTGCAGCGGCCGATGATGGCGCCGACCAACGGACGAGACGGACTCGTAAAGTGAGGACATCGCTGCCAAGGGAAGGAACAAAGGAGGAGCCGGCGTGGGGGGACTGCTGTGAGGGAGGGGGAAAAGCACCGGGGATCTGGCGCGCAGGGTAACCGCCGTGAGGAAAGAGTAAAAGGACAAAGGGGGAACTGGCGCGGAGGGGTAAGGGGGGGGGGGGATTTGTAACATTGTAAGCACCCTTCATGGGCAACTATTGGCAAGGTATGCAAGCAAAGAATTTCACTGTGACTTGTCACATGTGACAATAAAGTATTCATTAATCCATTCATTCAACTATTGGTTCATCTGTCTACCATCTCCAAATGTTGTTGGGTATCAATTTGCTGTCCAATAATACTACTAAAAATGTCGGTGGGTTTTTGGTATGTAAGATGAACTATATAAACAAAGATGATGTTGCTCTTGTAAGGGTGCCAAGAAGTGTGCAGAAAATTATTAAAGGCGCCAATTATCATTTGAAAAAATTAGTTCATTTCTGGATGTTTAAATCCATGGTGTCAGGTGTGAAATTACCATGAAGTTTTTTGTGGTGCAGACATATTGCTAACATTGGCGATTTAACACATTTGTATTGAATGTGTGAACCACTTTCTTACCGATATGTTATGCCAGCTCCCTTTCATTTCTGCAGTATACAATAGCCATTTTCAAGGCATGCCAGAGTCTAAACATTTCATTAAAGTTCTTGTTTACTGAGATTAAAAGATGTCAAAGAACTGGTTGGCAGACAGGATTTAACGGGTCCTTTTGAGAATGGCAGGCAGTGACTAGTGGGGTGCCGCAAGGCTCAATTATGGGACCCCAGTTATTTAAAATATATATTAATGATTTAGACAAGGGAATTAAATGTAACATCTCCAAGTTCGCGGATGACACAAAGCAGGTTGGCAGTGTGAGCTGCGATGAGGACGCTCTGAGTCTGCAGGATGACTTGGATAGGTTGGGTGAGTGGGCAGCTGCAAGGCAGATGCAGTATAATGTGGATAAATGTGAGATGGTGGCTAGAACAGGAAGGCATACTATTATCTGAATGGTGTCAGATTAGGAAAAGGGGAGGTGCAACGAGACCTGGATGTGCTTGTACATCAGTCACTGAAAGTAAGCATGTAGATACAGCAGGCAGTGAAGAAAGCTAATGGCGTGTTAGCCTTCATTGTGAGAGGATTTGAGTTTAGGAGCAAGGAGTTCCTACTGCAGTTGTACAGGGCCCTGGTGAGACCACACCTGGAGAATTGTGTGCAGTTTTGGTCTCCAAATTTGAGGAGGGACATTCTTGCCATTGAGGTAGTGCAGCATAGGTTCACAAGGTTAAATGGGTCCTGACATGGATAGAAAATTGGTTGACAGACAGAAAGCAAAGAGTGGGGATAAATGGGTCCCTTTCAGAATGGCAGACAGTGACTAGTGGGATACCGCAAGGCTCGGTGCTGGGACCGCAGCTATTTACAATATACATTAATGACTTGGATGAAGGGATTAAAAGTACCATTAGCAAATTTGCAGATGATACAAAGCTGGGTGGTAGTGTGAACTGTGAGGAAGATGCTATGAGGTTGCAGGGTGACTTGGACAGGTTGTGTGAGTGGGCGGATGCATGGCAGATGCAGTTTAATGTGGGTAAGTGTGAAGTTATCCACTTTGGTGGTAAGAATAGGAAGGCAGAGTATTATCTGAATGGTGACATGTTAGGAAAAGGGGACGTACAACGAGATCTGGGTGTCCTAGTGCATCAGTCACTGAAAGGAAGCATGCAGGTACAGCAGGCAGTGAAGAAAGTCAATGGAATGTTGGCCTTCATAACAAGAGGAGTTGAGTATAGGAGCAAAGAGGTCCTTCTGCAGTTGTACAGGGCCCTAGTGAGACCGCACCTGGAGTACTGTGTGCAGTTTTGGTCTCCAAATTTGAGGAAGGATATTCTTGCTATTGAGGGCGTGCAGCGTAGGTTTACTAGGTTAATTCCCGCAATGGCGGGACTGTCATATGTTGAAAGATTGGAGCGACTAGGCTTGTATACACTGGAATTTAGAAGGATGAGAGGAGATCTTATCGAAACGTATAAGATTATTAAGGGGTTGGACACGTTAGAGACAGGAAACATGTTCCCAATGTTGGGGGAGTCCAGAACAAGGGGCCACAGTTTAAGAATAAGGGGTAGGTCATTTAGAACTGAGATGAGGAAAAACTTTTTCAGTCAGAGAGTTGTGAATCTGTGGAATTCTCTGCCTTAGAAGGCAGTGGAGGCCAATTCTCTGAATGCATTCAAGAGAGAGTTAGATAGAGCTCTTGAAGATAGTGGAGTCAGGGGGTATGGGGAGAAGGCAGGAACGGGGTACTGATTGAGAATGATCAGCCATGATCACATTGAATGGCGATGCTTGAAGGGCCGAATGGCCTCCTCCTGCACCTATTGTCTATTGTCTATTGTCTAAATCCCAGGATGGAGGGACTGACATATGAGGAAAGAATGGATTCACTAGGCTTGTATTCACTTGGATTTAGGATGAGAAGGGATCTTGTCGAAATATAGATCTTATAGATCTCATATAAAATTCTTAAGGGATTGGAAAGGCTAGATGCAGGAAAAATGTTCTCGATGTTGGGGGAGTCCAGAACCAGGGGTCACAGTTTAAGAATAATGGGTAGGCCATTTAGGACTGAGATGAGGAAACATTTTTTCACCCTGAGAGTTGTGAATCTGTGGAATGTTTTCAAAAGAGAGTTAGATTTAGCTCTTCGGGCTTACAGAATCAAGACTTATGGAGAAAAAGCAGGAATGGGGTACTGATTTTGGATGATCAGCCATGATCATATTGAATGGTGGTGCTGGCTCGAAGGGCTGAATGGCCTACTCCTGCACCTATTTTCTACGTTTCTATGTTTGTCTTTGGAATGTGGGAAGAAACTGGAGAAACCCTGGCGAAAACCCAAGCATTCTCAGGGCGACCGTACAATCTCCGTACAGACAGAACCTGTGGTCAGGATCGAACCTGGATCTCTGGTGCTGTGAGGCAGCAATTCTACCCCTACTCTACCGTGTTGCTCCAGTTTCTAATTTCTATATTCACACCTACCAAAACTTCACTGTGAGCTTAATGCTACTTCAGAGAGATAAATATAAGTATTTCACTGCACCCTCTGTGGCGTTGGTTCAGTGCTGCCTTTGAAATGTCAGTGATTTTGTCAACTATTATGCAGGCGTTTGTGTGTGTGTGTCAACCAGTTGCAAGTGTAGCTGCTTTCTTGGGCGTTGTGTCTTGCCATTAGCTCAAGAGAATGTGCCATGCAATTACTGATTGTAACATTGCTTTTATCATGCTTGGTGTTTTAGTTTAGTGAGTCCACCGCCACAATGTCGAAATGTTCCCTTGATGTTCCAAAAACAGGCGAGTAATTTTTTACACCCCATAGTGCTGTTATAATGCAATATTGAGAAGCAACAAGAAGCAATGCACTTTTAATTCACGTTTAGGAAGGAACTGCAGATGCTGGTTTATACTGAAGGTAGACACAAAGTGCTGCCTGACTCATACTTTTAATTCACTTCTCACAGCACTGCAATTAATTTTCCAGTGAACCAGCTAAGTTTAAAGTGTAAGCACTGAAAAAAGGGCCTAGGTGAATGGAAAGGGAGCATGACAAAGGGTATGGGGAGAAGGCAGGAACGGGGTACTGATTGAGAATGATCAGCCATGATCACATTGAATGGCGGTGCTGGCTCGAAGGGCCGAATAGCCTAATCCTGCACCTATTGTCTATTATCTATTGACAAATATCACTTGAAGAGTTAGGTCCTAAACCATTGGGATTTCCGAACATCAGCGAGCAGATTTTCAGAGTTTTACTGTAGAACCTTTTGTCCGATGGCTCAATAATATTTTCTTGTTTTGAGTTTGCCGTTATTTGGGCTATTGCCATGGAAAAGCTGTCTTTTATGTTGCAAGATTCCAAAATGTCCTTGCCAAGGCACACTGCATGGGGAGGCTGGAAGTGATTTTCATGTGAGAGGGGCAAATTTTAAAGTGGGTGTGCAGAGCAGTTTATTGTATACACAGAGTGGCGGGTACCATGCTGCCAGGGGTGATGATGGAGGCAGATACGATAGTGGCATTTAAGAGGCTTTTGGGTTGGCACATAGATCTGCAGGGAATGGAAGGTATGGATCAGCAGGCAGAGGAAATTAGTTTAACTTGGCATTGTGTTCGGCACGGGCATTGTGGGCCAAAGGACCTGCTCCTGTGCTGTCCTGTTCTTTGTTCACTTGTGATAAAATGGTGGGTGGAGTTATGGAAGAGTCACCCAGTGAAGGAAGCTGAGACCCTAGTTTATTGCAGGAGAAATCTCCTCAGGTAGAAGAAGCAGTAATAAGTAATAAGCAGTTTTTATCCTTTCAACCTTGTTTTAACATTTAATAAAATCATGGATAATCTTTCTCCATCAGTACAACTTTCATCCACCAATCCCATATCATTTGATTCCTTTAATATCTAAATATCTATTGATCTCTGAATTGAATATGTTCTGCATATGAGCCTTCATCGCGCTCTTGGATTGTGAACTCCAAAGATCTAGACTTAGGTGAAAGAATTTCATCATACCTTTGTATTGATTGTTTGACCCCTTATTTTGTAACCATGACCCCGGGTATTGGACATCCCAAGAAGGGGAAACATGAACCCAGCATCTATGGTGTCAATTCAGTGGATTTATTCTAAACTCAATCTGCTTAATTTCTCCTCATACAACAAATCCACCATTCCTGAAATGTGAACATTTGCCACACACACATTACAACTTTTGCCATTCCGCAGGTAAGGAGTCCAACCCTGTATACAGTACTCCAGATGCAGAGCACCTTTCACCGTCCGGCGCGGCCTGGAACGTGGCAGGGGAACAGCCTGACCACGGGAGAAGACGGCAGGGGAAGAGAAAAGACATTCTGGCCTTCCATCACAGTGAGGAGGTGACTGAAGGAGACTCACTGTGATGGATGTTTCTTTAAATTTGTTTTGTGCTGGTTTGTCATTGTGTGTGTTATTGTTTATTTTTATTGCTCTTATTGATGGACTGTGGGTAACAGAATTTTGTCCAAAAGACTTGTTTTTTTGGATGACAATAAAGGTTATTCTGATTCTGATTCTGATGATAACTGGAGTGTGTTGCCTCTATTCTATTTTGAAATATTTAACATTAATGGCAATTTACCACTTGCCTTCCTAATTTCTTGCTGAGTTCAATTTCAACAACATGTCTAAAAGGATAGACACAAAATACTGGAGAAACTTGGAGAGAAGGAATGGGTGACGTTTTGGCTTGAGACCCTTCTTGTCTAAAAGGATACCTAGGTTCCTCTGAAGACAAGCACCTTTCAAATTCTTGCCATTTAAAAGAGATGTTAAGGAATTAGTCGAGAACAAATGGTAGGTCAGAAAGTTTGAAGTTAGAGTCTGAAGAAGGGTTCTGACCCAAACCACCACCTATTTCTTTTCTCCAGAGATGTTGCTTGACCTGTTGAGTTACTCCATCATTTTGTGTCTAGGTCAGAAAGAGATGTGGACATTGATAAATAATTTTCAGAAATTGCCACGAGAAAATAATTGAAGGTTAGGAAAGTGAAATGAGTTGTTACAAGGAATTAGTGTAGGAAAATAACTGCAGATGATGGTACAAATCGAAGATATCACAAAATGCTGGAGTAACTCAGCGGGTCAGGCAGCATCTCTGGAGAGAAGGAATGGGTGACGTTTTGGGTCGAGACCCTTCAGTCTGAAGAAGGGTCGAGACCCAAAACGTCACAAATTCCCTTTCTCCAGAGATGCTGCCTGACCCGCTGAGTTACTGCAGCACTTTGTTATAAGGAATTGTTGAACTCATTGTGGAATCAGATGTGCCCAATCAGGTGAGGTATTCTCAAATCACATCTTCCTTCTGAAAATCTTCACCTCTGTCATGTTTGACTGCACAGTTCGGCTCTGACTAACTCCAATCGGCTAACTCCAATCACTTGATCCACCTCTCACCGACCTGTGAAGTTCCACTTTAAAGTTAAGGAAGCTTAACTTGTTTCAAAAATCATTTAAAAATGTGTAGGAAATTTTTCGTAAAATTTTGTAAGTCAGCTTGTAAATCATCATAAGTCAGATATTCATAATCTAAAGGGTGGGGAGCTGTATTAGAATGTTTTGTGCAAATGGCTTTTTTTCCATCTGCTTGAGGTAACTTTTACCAGTGCACATACAGTTCCAGTACTATGCTAGGCTGAAGAACTCCAGCACTGTTCCAAGGGAAAACACAGAGCATCTGGAGAAGATCAATGTTTAGGGCAGGGTGACTCCCAGAACGGCAGAGTTGGATCGAAGGCATTGCCACCTCAGTTAGAAAGGGTTTTATTTAATAAACATGCTGGTGCATGTGTCTTTCTACACCAAATCTGGATACTGAGATCCTAAAAAATCACCACATTCTCTTTTGATATTCACAAGTACAGATTTCCACCATTAAGGAAATGTAAAAGGAAGGAAGGCTTTGACAGTAATGCAGACAGCTATGTGTGTTCATCGCATTTAGAACAATAACATGCAGTGTTTGGTTTAGTTTAGAGATACAGTGTGGAAACAGACCCTTCTGCCCGCTGAGTCCGCACCAGCCAACGACCACCCATATACACTAGTGGGCCAATTTACAGAAGCCAATTAACCCACAAACCTGCATGTCTTTGGAATATGGGAGTAAACCAGAGCACCTAGAGAAAACCTATGCGTAACAGAGTGAACGTATAAACTCCATACAGAAGGCACCTGTAGTCAGGATCAAACCCGGGTCTCTGGCGTTGTTAGGCAGCAGCTCTTCTGCTGCACCACCGTGCTGCCCAGTGTGTGCAGAATATTATGCCAGAAACATGAAAAGGTTTAAATGGTGCCTTGCTTATGTAAAATCTTTCTTGAGCTGTACACAAATTCTTAATAAAACGCACATGATCAAATAGACCATACAGTGATGCCACACTTATTGAGATACACTGTACTGCTTCCTTTGAAAGAAAAGGAGGCTGAGACTAGTTTTAGTAACATTTAGTAATATACAAGTTTATCAATTAAATCAGTCTGAAGACGTGTCCTGACCCAAAACGTCACCTATCTTTGTTCTATGTCCTATGTTCTATCTATGTAGATGCTGCCTAATCTACTAATTTACTCCAGCACTTTGTGTCCAAATGAGTTTTGAAGTCATTTCAATATACGTAAATACTGGAGAAGTGTTTCTGCAAGTAGTCTGAAGAGTCCCGACCCAAAATATTGTCTGTCCATTTCTCGCCACAGACCCGTCGAACTCCTTGAGCACTTTATTTTTTGTTCGTAACTACTGTTGTTGCTTGCATTGATTTTAGAGACTCAGCGGAAATTGCTGATATCACATTCATCTCCAGACTCTGTAATGACCTCTTCAGAAATGTTCATTGTCAACTCTTAATTAATCTTTAGGAGATTAAGATCTTCAAACACAATCTTCCGCACTCTATTCTTGGATATCTTGCACAGAGATCAATTGGCTGACATGAACCTCTCTGGATCTTTCACCACCTATTATGAAATGTTCCTTGCAACCAAATATCTCTACAATCTCTATAATATCCCATTTTCTCCACTCCAAGATACCTTGGTGCCAGCACGTGAATCTTTTCATGCAATCTGAACCCTTTCCTTTCACAGTGCATGCTGTGATGTTTGTTTTGTTTCAACTATCTTTTTCACCTTCCCTAACAGATTTGGCTGAAGCAGACTTAGTCACGAATCTACTTTGTATTTCTACAGAAGTGTACTCTGTTGTAGAGGGAAGCAGCGACCTGTCGCTCAGAAGAAAGTCTGCAAGTCAATGGTCCATAAAGAGACCTAACCTGCCTTGCATAACTTGTTTCTTTAGTGTTGCTTGCACTATATGTACTGATCTGTCAGTTCTTTGCTTGGGACTGGATGGTAAAGGGGGTGTGAGGTGATGTTTATTCCCATTCATTTTAAAAGAAAAGATTCACTGATGCTGGCATCGCCATGGAGCTTGGAGATGAGAAGTGGGATATTGGAGAGGTTGTGGAGATATTCAGTTGGAAGGAATATTTCATAATTGAAATGGCAGAAATTGTGGACCTTTGGGGGGTGGCACAGTGGTGCAGCAGTAAATTTGCTGCTTGACCCGCTACATTTCCCCAGTAGTTTGTGTTTCACCTGAGTTAAATGACTACCTTTGGTGTGAAAAGGTGCTAACAATGTAATAGAGTTGACGTATCGTAATTATGCCCGGTTACAGTAGTTTAATGGTGCCTGAGACCCGGGTTCGATCCTGACTACGGGTGCAGTCTGTATGGAATTTGTATATTCTCTCTGTGACCGCATGGATTTTCTCCTGGCGTTACGGTTTCCTCCCACACTCCAAAGATGTAGAGTTTTGTTGGTTAATTGACTTTGGTGAAATTGTAAATTGTCCGTTGTGTGTAGGATGGTGTTAGTGCACAGGGTGATCGCTAGTCAGCGCGGACTTGGTGGGCCGAAAGGCCTTTTTCCACACTGTATCTATAAAGTCTAAAGTCTAAATTCATTGACTATTATAATCTGCTCAGGAACGACATGTGTTGCGAAATGGATCTGAGTTATCCTGAAGTGCATTCCATGTGTGGTGCTTGCTCCCACACTTTACCTCAATCGGCTTTATCATATCATATCATATCATATATATACAGCCGGAAACAGGCCTTTTCGGCCCTCCAAGTCCGTGCCGCCCAGTGATCCCCGTACATTAACACTATCCTACACCCACTAGGGACAATTTTTACATTTACCCAGCCAATTAACCTACATACCTCTACGTCTTTGGAGTGTGGGAGGAAACCGAAGATCTCGGAGAAAACCCACGCAGGTCACGGGGAGAACGTACAAACTCCTTACAGTGCAGCACCCGTAGTCAGGATCGAACCTGAGTCTCCGGCGCTGCATTCGCTGTAAAGCAGCAACTCTACCGCTGCGCTACCGTGCTTTAACCAACACCAGGAGGTTGTCCGCACTTTTCTTGCAGTAGCTCATGTGCACATGACGGAGTTACCTACCAGGCCACTTCCCCATTTGGTGCTTCCGATGGCTGTGCTCTGCAGTGTGGGCAGACTGTGCATTTGCTGGCAAGCTCTTCCAGATCCTTATCTTGCTGGATCAACAGACAAAGCCACAAGCTGCTGCTTCATTATTATTAACAGCATCCAGATGTTGTTGGAGTTTCTCCATCACTCTGCTTTGAAGTTGCACATGTATAACTACTTTGTGACCTCATTTGATGCAGGCCTGATTTGTGGACAGATCAGAACATCTGTGATGGAAAGATTTTATACTCCCATCAAAACATTGATCTGAGTTAGCTCAGCCACTCAAAATGTACTTGTATACTTGCTTTAAAACTGGATCCATATGAGTCAATTTGCCTACTTTCCACACTCTTACAGGAATTTTATCTTCCTCTCTTCATCTTTGACTCTCCTTTCTTCAATCTGCGAGATGAATATTGTGTTCTCTAAATTTGCATCAGCTTTCTCAGAAGTCAATCTTGATAATGCATTCACCATGGCATTCTCATTGACACTGAATGTCATAATCCGATTGAAATAGGAGTTAACCCCCTACTGATTTTTTGAGTCCATCATTTTGGGAATTATGGATTCAAATGTGGCCAGCAAGAACTTTTGGTAGCTGACAATCATGAATTCTCTGCCCAACAATAACTGGTAGCATCTTGTTTAAGGTTAGGTTTATTTTTTGTTTGCATGCTATCAAATCAGATCTGTCAATAATATGCATGAATACAATCAAGCCAAACACAACTAAAAAAAGCAAAGCAAAGTGAAAGATCCCAAATATGGTTTTCAATGCCCACTTTCCTGTCTTCCTCTTTCTTTTGTGTTTCAATGCAAAAGCAGCAAGCCTTCCCAGATCTTTTTCTGCAATATGGCGTATAATAGTCCCAATGCAATTAATGGAGAAATCACAAACTGGCGTAAGTGCAGTTTTGCCATAGTGCACTAGGACGCACTCGTGACTACTCTTGCATAGATTTTATGCCTTCCGCTGTTCTTTTCCCTGCCACCACAGTTTATCCTACTTTGTGTCAACCACCTGCCTATCCAATAACCCTTTTCAGCTGTGTCAGGCTTTGTCCCGTCCCTCCTCTCATCCAGCATTATTTCTCCCCTCAACCTACAATCAGTCTGAAGAAGGGTCCAAATGCAAAACATCACCTATCCATGTTCTCCTGAGAAGTTGCCAGACCCAGCATTACTCCAGCATTCATCTTTAACCTTGATGTAACAGCATTAATAAGGCTGTTAGGTTTGACTGCAACCATGCTTAAGGAAAATCTAAATTTTCAAGCATTCTCAGGTTCATCAGCCCTGCCAATGCCTTCAATTTTCATGCATTCGCTGTAGGGTCAATTAAAAAAGCATTAAGGCTTCTTTGCTCTTCTAGAAGTTAACATGATAGGACAGGTTTGGAGAGATATGGACCAAGCGCAGGCAGATGGGAATAGTGTAGCTGGGACATGTTGGTTGGTGTGGGCAAGTTGGGCCGAAGGGCCTGTTTCCACACTGTATCACTCTATGACTCTATGATGTTCATGAACCCTCTTCTTCAGGTTTTCAGTGATTTTGCATTAATAATTTTAAAATCTCATTAACGTCTAATCCATTTGGCCAAAAATATTTTTGGTGACAATCTTGTGCCATAAGAGAGCTGGGTGAGTGTATATATGCTGATTGTTGGACAACGTTGGTTTTCTTTGTGTACTTTTAATTGTGGGCAAGCCAGGTGCAACTTGGCCGTTACAACATTAAACTGCTATAAACTGGCATAATTGCAATACGTCAACTCTATTACATAGTTAACACCTTTTCGCACCAAAAGTAGTCATTTAACTCAAGTAAAAACACAGTGCTGGAGAATTCCAACGGATTAGGCACCAGCATCTGGGAAAGGAATGGAAAAGCAACATTTTGGGTCAGGACCCTTCAAACTGATTGGAGAAAGGGAGAGAAATCTGGAAAAGAGAGGCAAGGATGCAATGCCATGCTTAACATTCTGTATTTGAGAGATTAACACAATTAAATTGACAAACTGGTACTCCCAAGGGGCTACCCGCTAAAGGCTGTTAAGCTGCAGTTACATGCAGAAGCTGCTGGGTTCAAAATTGTTTCAAATCATTGTCCGTTTTGGCATCTTGAAACTTCTAACTTCATACCAATGCATCCCTCAGTATTAAGGTTGATCCCAAGAGCCATGATTGGGACCTGAGAAGCAAACATTTCACACAGGGGGCGATGTCTACATTGAATGAGTTGCCAGAGAAAGAGGTGGAAACAATTATGACTTTGAAAAGACACTTGGACAGCTACATCAATGGAAAACGTTTGCAGGAGCAAGGCCAGGGGCAGGCACGTGGGACTATCTGATTTAGACAACTAGGTCGGCATTGTCAAATGGTGCCAAATGGTCTACTTCAATGTTGTATAGCTGCATGCATCTATGATGAACCTGTTGCCAATTTCATTGCAGAATTTCATTCTATGAGAGATGCATTGCCTTGGATAATAAATGTCTCAAAGTTTATCAAGAATGTTTAATTGTCGAACATACCGACAACAGAACAATGAAAATATTACTTGCAACAACATAACAAACTGCAAACGCAATACTAATAGATAACATGCAATAGGCAAAAAACATTGTCACTCAATACTAGTGCAAGTAAGTCCAAAGTGCTTAGTACAACCAAAACAGACTATAGCTCATAGTTTAGTACGTGTTTGTAATGTTCAAGAGCCTGATTGATGTTGGGAAGAAGCTATTCTTGAACCTGGTGGTCACAGTTTTCAGACTTCGATACCTTTTTTCCGATCGCAGGAATGAAATGAGAATGTAGCATCTTTGATAATGTTGGCAGTGCCTTCTATAGATCCATTCATTAGTGGGAAGGTCGGCACCCTTGACGGACTTGGCTGTGTCTTTTAAACAAAATACTTGAGCAGAAATATGGAATTGGCACATCCAAGAAGACATCATAAGATAATAAGAGATCATGAGATAGGAGTAGAATTAGGCCATTCGGCTCATCAAGTCCATTCCACCATTCAATCATGGTTGATCTATCTCTCCCTCCTAACTCCATTCTCCTACCTTCTCCCCATAACTTCTGACACCCGTCCTATCATCAAACCTATTGTTATGTTGGTAGAGGATCCATGTTAAGATCACAAATTAGCTTCCGTCCCAGCCTCACCCTCCCATTGAAATGTTGCCAAAACCTTCAGGTTTAAGAGCCCTACTCATTTATTTGAATTCTAGAATGCAACCTCATATAACATGTTTCATTTTGAAAAATTAGCACTGTTGCCCTGAGGGAATCTCCAACCTACTCCTGAATTCTCTGCAGTTTCTGACAAAGTTTTCAGGTGAATTGCTGAATAATGTGTGAAAATGATTTCTTTATCACGCACAAGGTTAGAATAACTTATTTAAGCAACTTAAATTGAACAAAAATATGCTGTTTCCCCTTACTGTTGTCTGCACTAATATCCATGGTTTTCTAATAAACAAAGTACCTGTTAATTCGGCGAGACCATGCAGAGACCACTTGACCGTTTCGGCGAACACACGATCAGTCCACCTAGGGCTGCTGGATCGCTCGGTTGCTGAGCGTTTTAACTCCTCTTCTCATTCCTATTCT
The DNA here is from genome assembly GCF_053455715.1 of Rhinoraja longicauda. Lineage (NCBI taxonomy): Eukaryota > Metazoa > Chordata > Chondrichthyes > Rajiformes > Arhynchobatidae > Rhinoraja > Rhinoraja longicauda. Next base: position 60,426,445 of record NC_135955.1, on the reverse strand, counting down.
AAGCTTTCTGGCCTGGGCCTCCTCACTGCCAGAGTGAGGTTACACGCAAACAGGAGGATGAGCAGCTCGTGTTCCTCTCGGAAGATAGAATTCTCCAATTTCAACAACAAACACCACAACTCCCCCCGCATCCCTATTTTCTATCTCTTTTTCCTGTTCCCCATCTGGATGTACATTCCCTTTTCCCTCCCCTGCCCTGCCTACTCATGTCTCCTTCCACCTATTTTTCTTCCACTGGCTTCACATTTTGCATCTGTTCAATTCAGATCTCATTAACTCACACTTTTTGTCTTTACATCTCTGGCCTTTGTCCAACCATCTGCAAATCAAAACTCTCCCCTCACCTGTATCCACTTGCCATATTTTGTCCCATCCCACCTCTCTACTTGATTCCCCCACCCACTCCAATCATTCTGAAAAAAGGTCCAGACCTAAATCATCACCTATCCATATTCTCCAGAGATGCTGAGTTACTCCAGCACGTTTTTTTGTATTGTTTTTTTTTGTTGTAAACCAACATTTGTAGATCCTTGTGTCCACCTGAAAAATCGGATTCACCTGGATACAGGTCCAGAGAACACTCCCAGTTAACTAATTGCTTTCAATTGCATCCTTACATATCGTTTATATTAGCTTTGTTGGTAATCGTTTCATATTAACTATTTTCTGGTTACATAGAAAGATAGAAACATAGAAAATAGATGCAGGAGTAGGCCATTTGGCCCTTTGAGCAATTTTCAGTCATCCTTCTATCTTTTCTATATCAACCTTTACACCATGCACTTATTTATTATTTCCTTCTTTATCATATCACTACTTATGTAGAAATGCCAAGGTGGCACTGTTGATATCATCTCTCCCATGAGTCAGAAAGTTGTGGATTCCAGTCCTGGGGATGACCTGAGCACATAATGTGAATCTCCATGGTGACTCTCTTTCTCATCCACTTTAATTTTTTTCTTTAAAGAACCACAGAAACCCAAAGAAAATGTATAATTATAAGTGATCCTTATTTCAGTAGAAGCCAGAATGATCGCAGACATGCCTCAGCAAGCAGTGAAACATAAAAGAGAAACTTTGAAGTGATTTTTTAAACTTTAGTTTGTGGCATAAAATAGGTAGATACCGCTTCCATGTACAACTCTCCTGATTATCAATTCAATTATCTCCTCCATTAACATGTTTTTGGGCGGAATTGAACAGTTTCATTGAGCAAGCTTAGGGCACAGTGGCACAGCGGTAGAGTCGTCACCTTACAGCGCCAGAGACCCGGGTTCCAACCTAACGACGGGTGCTGTCAGTACATAGTTTGTACCTTCTCCCTGTGACCACGTGGGTTTTCTCTGGGTGCTCCTCCCACACTCCATAGATATACATGTTTATATGGTAAATGGCTTTGATAAAATAACTATAAATTGTCCCTAGAGTGCAGGATAGTGCTAGTTTACAGAGTGATGAATGGTTGGCGTGGACTCGGTGGGCCGAAGTGCCTGTTTCTGCACTGTATCTCTAAAGTCTAAACTCTAATAATAATAATAATAATAATACATTTTATTTATATAGCGCTTTTCATATACTCAAAGACGCTTTACAGAGATTTTGAGAACATAGGGAAATGAATAAATAGATAAATAAGTAAATAAATAAATGAACAGAGAAAGGAGACAGAAGGTGAGGTGACCTTCAGTGGTTGAAGGCAGTACTGAACAGGTGAGACTTCAGCGATGTTTTGAATGTGGTGAGTGTGGGGGAGTCTCTAACGGTTTGCTCTAATAGGCTGCTCATGTGTCATAGAGACAGAGAGTCATCGTGACATACAGCATGGAAACAAGTGCTTTGGTCCAACACGACCATGCTGGCCATTGAGCATCCGTTTACATTAACCCTCGGTTAATCCTACTAATTTTCATGTTCTCCCTCTATTCCAGTCTCTGGATTATATAATTCAGATGCAAACTAGAGGTAATTATAGTCGCCAATTGACATAGAAACCCTTTTATCTTCGGGATGTGGGAAGAAACCAGAGCTTCCAGAGGAAACCTATATAGTTCGAAGAAGAATGTACAAACTCGATACACCAGCACTTGAGAACAGGATTGAATCCAAGTTGAAGGAGCTGTGCGGCAGCAGGTCTACTGACATGACACTGCGTCCTATGCAATTCTCTTTTCTGCAAGCAGGGCTTTTAAGATAATATCCACTATGTTTAGATTAAACAATCTTAAATTTGCTGTTCACAGAGAAATGGTCCCTTGTTTCCTGACAGGCCTTAGGAGACCCTATTGGAGAATTATAAAGACCAACAGGATTCTACTGTTTGCAGGTATCTCCAGGGACATCTAAGCAGCAAAACCTCTCCACATCTCTGAGTGATCCTAGTTGCAATCAACGTGAAAAGTTAACTATTTTTCCCTTCACAGATGCTGTTTGATCTCCTGAATATTTTTGACATTTTTTACATTTTATTGGCATAGAGGGAAGTTAGAAAAGCCAAAATCCTGAGGACCCAATCAGATTTAACAGCATGGACTCTGTCTATCTTAATTCATCCTCTCTCTCTCTCTCTCTCTCTCTCTCTCTCTCTCTCTCTCTCTCTCTCTCTCTCTCTCTCTCTCTCTCTCTCTCTCTCTCTCTCTCTCTCTCTCTCTCTCTCTCTCTCTCTCTCTCTCTCTCTCTCTCTCTCTCTCCCTCTCCTTCTCTCTCTCTCTCCCCCCTCCCTCTCCATTTCCCTCTCTCCCTCTCCTTCCCCCTCCCCCTCCCCCTGTCCCTCTCTCTCCCTCTCCCTCTCTCCCTCCCTCCCTCTCTTTCCCTCTTCCTCCATCTCTCTCTCTCTCTCTCTCTCTCTCTCTCTCTCTCTCTCTCTCTCTCTCTCTCTCTCTCTCTCTCTCTCTCTCGCTTTCTCTCTCCCTCCCTCTCTCCCTCTTTCTCTCTTTCTCTCTCTCCCTCTCTCTCTCCCTCTCTCTCTCCCTCTCTCCCTCCCTCTCTCTCTCCCTCCCTCTCTTTCTCCCAGCAGCTGGCCAGACTGAGCACTGCCAGCTGCTGTACAAGAACACCAATGGCAGGAGGCCACATTTCCTCTCCACAAAAGCTGGCTTGAACGGTGCCTGCTGTTCCAGTGCTGTGCCAGATTTGAGACATGATAAATACACAGCACAGCCAACTTCATGACGGATGGCTCCAACTGTTGCCATTAATTGAGAAGATGAAAACTGGTTGGAACTCTTCCAATTGGGATGATGCAGGCCTTTGTGAGGAGAAGCATCGGAGCGTGCAATCAGGAAAGATCAAACTCCTCTTTGTAGATGGAGCAAAGAGATGCGGGTGTAATGGATGACTGGGGGAGCCCTCAGGTTCAGGAGTCAGGGGTCAAATGACTGTGATTAGGGTGTTCATGTCGGGAGCAAAGGCAATGATTTTCAGCAGCCGGTAGCATGTCTCCATTCTCCCAAGCTCTGGGAATTCTGTCTGGTATCTGACAAACCAGAATTCCAGCTACACTGGAAAGCCTGATCGACAGGTTACAATAAAGTCTCCTGCCTTTCCAGGATGGGCACCTGCACTCTGTACACACCACAGCTGTGTAAACGGCAGCAGGCATGCACGTGGCATTCTTAAAATAATTTAGCAGGAATTTCCTCTCTCGGAAATGAGTAAATCTCTAGATATCTCTGCACCTGATTAGAAACATTAGGTACATTTAAGGTGGAGATAAATAAAGATTTAAAAGGGTAATGAATTGAAAGCTATGGGGTACTGGCTCAGTGGCACTGGTGTAGTAGCTGCCTTACAGCGCCAGATCCTGACTACGGTTCTAGAAACATAGAAACGTAGAAACTAAGTGCAGGAGTAGGCCATTCGGCCCTTCGAGACAGCACCACCATCCAATATGATCCTGGCTGATCATCCAAAATCTGTACCCCATTCCTGGTTTTTCCCCATATCCCTTGATTCCGTTAGCCCTAAGAGCTAAATCTAACTCTCTCTTGAAAACATCCAGTGAATTGGCCTCCACTGCCTTCTGTGGCACTGGTTCTGTCTGTACAGAGTTTGTACGTTCACCCTGTGACCCTGTGGGTTTTCTCCAGGTGCTCCGATTTCCTCCCACACTCCAAAGGCGTGTGGGTTTGCAGGTTATTTGGCTTCTGGAAATTTTCCCCAATGTGCAGCTCAGAACCAGTGTACGGGTGATTGCTGTTTGGCGTGGACTCAGTGGACCGAAGGACCTGCTTCCACACTGTGCCTCTAAAATTGAAAAACTAAAACGAAAGAGTAGGGAGCTGAGGGTAGCATCGGTCAGCCAGCATCATGTTGAACGGTGGGATAGGCTTGAGGGGCTGAGTGGTCTGCTCCATAAAACTCTGGTACACTTCTGGGAATTTAATTATGACCTTTAGGCAATAATATATTACTTTAAAAATAAGATGGAACATCTTTTATTGTTTAAATTGTTTTATGGTTTTAATTGTCTTGTTAAATGACAAAACTGTTGGTTTCACACCCCCCTCCTGTTACATATTGTCCAATTATTCACAAAATGCTGGAGTAACTCAGCAGGTCAGGCAGCATCTCGGGAGAGAAGGAATGGTGACGTTTCGGGTCGAGACCCTTCTTCAGACTGATGTCAGGGGGGCGGGCCCCGCCCCCGCCCCCCTGACATCAGTCTGAAGAAGGGTCGAGACCCGACCCGAAACGTCACCCATTCCTTCTCTCCCGAGATGCTGCCTGACCTGCTGAGTTACTCCAGCATTTTGTGAATAAATCGATTTGTACCAGCATCTGCAGTTATTTTCTTATACATATTGTCCAAATGTTCTTTTTCACAAGCACTTCTTATGCCGCTTGTTTGTTTATTGCATTTCAGTCAATAATCAATTGTTCACAAATACCCAAAGCTTCTCCAGGACCATAATTTCACATTGTAAAGGGTTTAAGAGCCAGTTGTGCTTTGTACTGCATATTTCACACTCTCATTTCATCGTGCAGCATCTTCCCATCTAGTTGTTTCACTCTGCAGTGTATCTGCATCATTGTATATTTGTCACTCTCCACCATATTGAGATGCCTCATTTCCTTCTGCTCTGTTCCCCCTCCACATATATCTGGTTCTTCATTTCACAACCTCTCCACTTGTTTCACACTGCAGCATATCGTCTTCCTGTTCTTCACTTTGCAGTGTTCTCTCATCACCCTTCTCTCTCCGGGTAGTATAACAACATTCATGGTTTCACTCCACTGTGCATTCTCCTGGATTAATGCACTCAACACAGTGTAGGAAAATAACTGCAGATGCTGGTTTAAATCGAAGGTAGACACAAAATGCTGCAGTAACTCAGCAGTCAGACAGCATCTCAGGAGAGAAGGAATAGGTGACGTTTCGGGTCGAGACCTTCAGACTGATGTCAGGGGATGAGGCGGGAGAAAGATATGATGTAGTAAGAGGCAGGAAGACAGTGGAGGGGAAAGAGAGGAACAGAGGAACTATCTGAAGTTAGAGAACTCAATGTTCATACCGCTGGGGTGTAAACTGCCCAAGCGAAATATGAGATGCTGTTCCTCCAATTTGCACTGGGCCTCACTATGACAATGGAGGAGGCCCATGACAGAAAGGTCAGACTGGGAGTGGGAGGGCGAGTGACGATGGAGGAGGCCCATGACAGAAAGGTCAGACAATGGAGGAGGCCCATGACAGAAAGGTCAGACAATGGAGGAGGCCCATGACAGAAAGGTCAGACAATAGAGGAGACCCATGACAGAAAGGTCTCCCGGTGGTCTCCCGGTGGCTCAGCTCTTCAACTCCCCCTCCCACTCCCAGTCTGACCTTTCTGTCATGGTCCTCCTCCATTATCATAGTGAGGCCCAACTCAAATTGGAGGAACAGTCTCATATTTCGCTTGGGCAGTTTACACCCCAGCGGTATGAACATTGACTTCTCTAACTTCAGATAGTTCCTCTGTTCCTCTCTTTCCCCTCCCACTTCCCAATTCGCCCACTGTCTTCCTGTCTCCAACTACATCCTATCTTTGTCCCGCCCCCTCCCCTGACATCAATCTGAAGAAGGGTCTCGACCCGAAACCTCACCCATTCCTTCTCTCCTGAGATGCTGCCTGACGCGCTGAGTTACTCCACCATTTTGTGTCTACACTCAACAGTGTTCACTTGTGCATTTTTCTGCATTTTATTCTCTTCACTCAACTCTCACTGCTGCATCCTCGCATCATTTGCTTCACTCTGCTTCTTATTTCATTCTGCAGCATATTTCCTTCAGTGGCATTGCCCTGCAGTGGTTTTCTCATTCCTCATCTTAATCTGCCATGTACTCTGTTCACTGGCTTCAACATATAGTTTACGTGACCCCTATTTCACTTGAATATAGCCTCCACCCTTGCTTCACTCTGCAATGGATTTGTGTCATTTCTATTTACTTTGTAGTGTTCTTGCGTCACATTTCTCATTCTGCAATGTAATACTTTCACTGTTTTCACTCTCCAGCTGACTTTACTCACTCATTTCCCCCTGCAATGTCTCTTCATCCAGTTGTTTTACTCTACAGTGTATCTGCTGCAGCCATCTCACTCACATGTAGGTGCTCATTTCACTTTGCTGCACTTTGTCATCACTCATTTTACTCTCCATTTGCTGAGCTCCCTTGTTTCACTCAGTTTATTCTTTTTCCCTCTGCACTGTTTGCTTATTACCCTTCCCATTCTGCACCTGACAGCCTTCACTTTTATTGACCCCGCAGCATGTTCTTCAAACATGTTTGTCCCTGCAGCATATCCGTTCACTTATTTCACTTGAGAACACAACCTATCCATTGACTGGTTAGTAAGGGTGTCAATGATTGTGGGAAGAAGGCAGAAGAATGGGGTTGAGAGTGAGAAGTGGATCAGCCATGATCAAATGGAGCAGCAGACTCGATGGGCTGAATGGCCTAATTCTGCTCATATGTCTTATGGTCTTGTGGTTTCACTCAGCATTGTAACCCCTTCACTAGTATCACTCTGCGCTTGACAATGGTTTCAATAATTCATTGGAATCACCAGTCCCACTCTCGACACTCCATTCACTCAGTGATGTGTTTCTTGTTTTACTTGTTTCGTTCTCCAGTGCATACTTCTCACTTACTTCACTAAGTAAATAATTCTCTTCACTTGCTCTGCTCTGCAGCAAATTACCATGTTTTCTCTGGAGTCAACACTCCAGAGGTTGAGAGGAGACCTGATTTGAGTATATAGAATGATAAGAGGTGCACATAGGCTAGACAATCACAATCTATTTCCCATGGTGGGATTGCCAAAGGCTAGAGGGCAGAGCTTAATAGTCAGAAGGGGAAAGTTTAAGGAAATATGTGGGGCATGTTTTATCCAAAGGGAATGGTGGGTGCCTGAAATGCAATACCAGGGATGGTCCTGGAAGTTGATAGGCATTTAAGAGGCCTTTAGATAAGCGCATGAGTATGCAAGGAATGGAGGGATATGGATCATGTGCAGGCAGAGGACTTTAACTTGGATCATGTTCAGACAAGGCATTGTGGGATCAGCCATGATTGAATGACAGAGTAAACTCGATGGCCCGAATGGTCAACTTCTGCTCCTATGACTTATGAACATATGGCAAAGGGTCTGTTCCTGTACTGTACTCTTCTAGGTATCAACATGAGATGTTGTTCTTCCAATTTGTGTTTAACCATCACTCAACTTAGTCAAGTCGTGACCAAGAGCGGAAAACTGAAACTTCAAAAGTTAATCTGCAATTAAGAAATAGGAGTGGTACATACTGTACCTGTGGTTCCTAAATATAGAAGGGTGATGGACACAGTGGGATTGAATTAACAGGACATGTTGGTATAAGATAAAACACAACATATTTTACAATACGATCATGGATGATAACAGGAGGATCTCTCCCAGCTTGGAGACCTGTCACATTGTGGCTCTCTACCGTAATGTAATCAAAGATAAAGATGCTACAACCAGGGTGACCTGACCATTGTAACTGCAACCTCAGTTACAGCAGAAGAATGGCTAATGACACTTGGACAGGGGATTCTGTTACGCACATGCCTTCTCATGGATGACTTGCCACTTCATAATGTAAACTTCCCAGTACGACAAGAGTCTCTGCTCAAAATAGTCCCATCATCACAGAAATATACCGGAGCACGTCAAGCTTTTGTTTAATGTGCATGAAGATACTGAAGCATCAGCAATGACGTTTCTGTTGTAAGAGCATGGGTTGGATCAACAATATCCCTAAGGGGCAAGACCTTGAAGGAGAGTAGGGGTGGGGGGTGTCTTTCCTTAAGCTGATCATGCTTAGTGAAGTTAGAAGTGACCGATCACGTTCATCTGTACCTGTACCTCAGGGCAAATAAATGAATGTCTGTACATGTACAAAGATGACACACTTAATAGACTTTAGAGATACAGCGTGGAAACAGCCCCTTCAGAGCACCTAGTCCGTGCTGACCAGCAATCACCCTGCACACTTGCATTATCCAACACACTATAAACAATTTACAATTTTTATACTGAAGCCATTTAACCTACAAATCTGTACATCTTTGGATTGTGGGAGGAATCTGGATCACCTGGAGAAAGCCCATGCGGTCACAGGCAGAACATACAAACTCCATACAGACAGCACCCATAGTCAGGATCGAACCTGGGTCTCTGGCACTGTAAGGCAGCAACTCTACCACTGGGCCACTATGCCACCCCCTTAATCTCCAAGTGTGCACAGGAATATTTTGCGATATGGTTTGTAAAATTGGAGGGTGTGTGGGTAGCACCTCGTAAGATGAACCAACCCCTCTCCCTCAGTTGGAACAAACACAATACATGACCGAGGAATGGATGATGTGAGTGATTTTTTTATTTAGAACTTCGGGGCGTCACGGTGGCACAGTGGTAGAGTTGCTAACTTACAGCGCCAGAAACGCGGGTTTAATCATGACTACGGATGCTGTCTATATGGAGTTTGCACGTTCTCCCCGTGAACACAAGGTTTTCCCTTGATGCTCCGGTTTCCTCCAATACTCCAAAGATTTACAGGTATGTAGGTTAATTGGCTTCAGTAAAGATCGTACATTGTTTCACTCTGCAGTGTTTACGCATCACTTCATTCACTTTGCGGCATATTCTGATCACTTGATTCATTCTGCAGCATATTATCTTCAGTTGTTTCACTCTGCTGCATAATCTCATCACTCTGCACTGTTCGCTCATGGATGTTTCCATGCTGCAGCATATTCTCTTCACTATTTTACTCATTTCCGCTCTGCCGTGTTTACTGGCTCCTCATTTCACTCAAGACCGCAGTCTTTAAACTATTTTCACTCTGTAGCCTATTCTCTCCCCATTTTATCACACTGTAGAGTTCGTCCATTGGTTTTCTCACTCAGCAGCATTTTACCTTGACGTAGAAACATAGAAACATGGAAAATAGGTGAAGGAATAGGCCATTCGGCCCTTTGAGTCAGTACCGCCGTTCAATGTGATCATGGCTGATCATCCACAATCAGTACCCTGTTCCTGCCCTCTCCCTTTATTCCGCTAGCCCGAAGAGCTCTCCCTTGTTTCTGCTAGCTCTAAGAGCTCGATATAACTCTATTTTGAATGCATCCAGTGAATCAGCGTCCACTGCCTTCTGGGGCAGAGAATTCCACAAATTCACTACTCTCTGGGTGAAAACGTTTTTCCTCATCTCAGTCCTGTGGCCTACCCCTTATTCTTAAACTGTGGTCCCTGGTTCACAATGGACCCCAATCTTCTGGAATGTTTTGAGGATGTAACTAGGAAAATGGACAGGGGAGAGCCGGTGGATGTAGTATACTTTGACTTTCAGAAAGCCTTCAACAAGGTCCCACATAGGAGATTAGTGGGCAAAATTAGAGCACATGGTATTGGGGGTAGGATACTGACATGGATAGAAAATTGGTTGGCAGACAGGAAACAAAGAGTAGGGATTAACGGGTCCCTTTCATAATGGCAGGCAGTGACGAGTGGGGTACTGCAAGGCTCAGTGCTTAGACTGCAGCTATTTACAATATACATTAATGACTTGGATGAAGGGATTAAAAGTACCATTAGCAAATTTGCAGATGACACAAAGCTGGGTGGCAGTGTGAACTGTGAGGAAGATGCTATGAGGTTGCAGGGTGACTTGGACAGGTTGTGTGAGTGGGCAGATGCATGGCAGATGCAGTTTAATGTGGATAAATGTGAGGTTATCCACTTTGGTGCTAAGAATAGGAAGGCAGATTATTATCTGAATGGTGTCAAATTAGGAAAAGGGGGAAAGACCCATTAATTCCTACTCTTTGTTTCCCGTCTGCCAAACAATTTTCTCACCATGTCAATACCCTACCCACAATACCATGTGCTCTAATTTTGTCCACTAATCTCCTGTGTGGGACCTTATCAAAGGCTTGCTGAAAGTCCAGATACACTACATCCACTGGCTCTCCCTTATCCATTTTACTTGTTGCATCTTCACAAAATTCCAGAAGATTAGTTAATCAAGATTTCCCCTTCATAAATCCATGCTGACTTGGACAGATCCTGTTATTGCTATCCTTTGCATCTTTACATCTTTAATAATTGACTCCAGCATCTTCCCCACCACCGATGACAGGCGAACTGGTCTATAATTCCCTGTTTTCTCTCTCCCTCCTTTCTTAAAAAGTGGGATAACATTACCTATCCTCCAATCCACAGGAACTGATCCAGAATCTGTAGAACATTAGAAAATGATCACCAATGCATCCACGATTGCTAGAGCCACCTCCTTGTGTACCTGGGATACAGACCATCAGGCCCTGGAGATTTATCAGCCTTCAGTCCCATCAGTCTACCCAAAACCATTTCCTGACTAATGTGAATTTCCTTCAGTTCCTCCGTCATCCTAGATTTTCTGTCCCCTAGTACTTCTGGGAGATTGTTTGTGTCTTCCTTAGTGAAGACTGAACCAAAGCACCTGTTCAACTCGTCTGCCATTTCCTTGTTCCCCATAATAAATTCACTTGTTTCTGCTTTCAAGGGACCCACATTTGTCTTAACTAATCTTTTCCTCTTCAAATACCTAAAGAAGCTTTTACTATCCTCCTTTATATTCTTGGCCAGCTTACCCTCGTACCTCATCTTTTTTCCCCGTATTGCCTTTTTAGTTACCCACCTTAGCTCTTCATGTACCCTTGGTGTAACAACCTCATTGTAGGTTAGGAAGTGTAGCAAAGTTCCATCATTCATTGCTCTTTGTAATGATATCTCTACTATTTTATGATACGATATGATACAATAAACTTTATTCATCCCCGGAGAGAAATTGGTCTGCCAACAGTCACAATATATAACAAGGTACAGGTAATCTTGAAATTAAAAGTGAAAAAAAAAGAAAAGGACAATGGAGGATGAAACTGTTATTGAAGCCTTTTGCTCTCATTTGCTGCTTAGTTGTCCACTGCCATTTACAACTATGGCATAATGGCGCAGGGGTAGAGTTGGTGCCTTAAAGCACCATGGTTCTATCCTGACCACAGGTGCTTGTCTGTACAGAATTTTATGTTCTCCCCGTGAATGCGTGGATTTTTCCCGGGAGCTCCGATTTCCTCCCACACTCCAGTGACTTACAGGTTTGTCGGTCAATCGGCATTGGTAAAGATCGTAATTTGTCCCTATGTGTAGGATATCGCTAGTACACAGGAATCGCTCATCGCCGTGGGCCAAAGGGTCTGTTTCCACACTGTATCACTGAACTAAACTAAACTAGATGTGGCAGGTTTGCAGCATTTTGTACTGACCTGATGTTTAGTTTAGTTTAGTTTAGTTTAGAGATACAACATGGAAACAGGCCCTTTGGCCCAATGAGTCCGTACAGACCATCGATCACATGTATTCATTAGTTCCCACTTATCCTACTTTCTCATTTGCGTCCTGCACACTAGGGGCAATTTGCAGAGGCCAATTAATCTACAAACCCACACATCTTTGGGATGTGGGAGGAAACCGGAGCACTGGAGGTAACCCACCAGGAGAAAGTACAAATTCCACACAGAAGGTGCTCGAGGTCAGGATCGAGCCTGTGTCTCTGGTGCTGAGAGGCAGCAGCTCTACCAGCAGTACCACTGTGTCACCTGATTGTTGTGGAATCTATTAAATGTGTTATTTGCATGTTGTATGTGCTGGTTACCATACATTCAGCCTATGTTGCAGCATCTCGAGATTGGTATTGCGATATTAAATGTGTCTGATGTTTCTGGCAGAATACCCTCCTGCAGTCCTCGCTGAGCCAGGATTACTCCACTTGGTTGACTGTAATGGTAGAGTGATGGATATGCTGGATCAGCAGGTTAAAGAGCAACCATTGTTGTTATTTCCAATGATTTTTGTTACTGTAGACTGTTTTTGCATAGACATTTCCTCTGAGGTTGCTCTCAGGAATTTGTTTCGGACGACTGATTTGAGGTAATGGAGGAATGATAGGGTTAAGTGCAAGGATACAAAGTACTGGAGTAATTTAGTGGATCAGGCAGCATCTCTGGAGAACATGGATAGGTGACATTTCCTCACAGACTGGGTGGGCCGAATGGCCTGTTTCATTTTGTCACGTATGCATGTCCCGTCTGGAGAAGGATCTCTATCAGAAACATCACCTCGCCATGTTCCCCAGCAACCTGATCTGCTGAGTTTAGCTTAGTTTAGTTTAGAGTAATAGCGCAGAAACAGGTCCTTCGGTCAACCGAGTCCACGCCGACCAGTGATCCCCATACTCTCGCACTATCCTACACACCAGGGACACTTTGCAATTTTTACCGAAGCTAATTAACCTACATATCTGTACGTCTCTGGAGTGTGGGAGGAAACCGCAGCACCCAGGGAAAACCCATGTGGAGACAGGGAGAACATATAAACTCCGGACAAACAGCACCCACAGTCAGGGTCAAACACGGGTCTCTGGTACTACAAGGCAGCAACTCTACTGCTGCGCCTCCATGCCACCCTATTACTCCAGCATTTTGTGTCCTTTTGTGTATTAACCAGCATATGCAGTTCTTTATTTCTACTATATTATGTGCAAGGATAAAATTTGATATGTCATGTAATTTTAGACTTGCAATATCTTGGAAATCTTTTTCCATTCACTATTTTTAATATGTAGGATATGTTGCAGAGGTGCAAAAAAATAGGAGGGGAATGAGACTGATGGAATGGGGGTCAGTATGGACACAGTATACTGGATGACCTCCTTCATTATTGCTCTAAAAGTATAACTTTAATTTGGACGAGGGCACAAAATGTGACATTTGTCAATTTGATGACAACACAGAACTGAGTGAGATTGTGAGTTGTGAGGAGAATGCGAAAAGCCTTCAAGGTGACTTAAACAAGTTGGGTGAGTGGGCAAATACAGAGCAGATGCAACATGACATGGATAAATGTTAGGAAAACAGAAAGGCAAAGTATTATTTAAATGGTTATTGACTGGGTGATGCTAACATTCAAAGGACTTAGGTTGTGCTTGTACACCAGTCACGGAAAGCAAACTTGCAAGTGCAGCAAATATTGTAGTTAAGAAGGCAAATAGTGTGCTGACCTTTATTGCAGAAGGTTTTCAGGGCATGAGCAAGGAATTCATGATCAGACCCATTCTTTAGACTTTACACTCTGAAGATACAGTGTGGAAACAGGCCCTTCGGCCACCAAATCCGTGCCAAGCAGTGATCACCTTGAGTAGAGTATTATGTGCAGTCTTGGTCCCTTTCTTCAGAAAGGAAATATACTTGTATATAAAATAGAAAGGCTTGTCACACTGATTTCTTGGATGGTGGGATTGTCATAGCAGTAGAAATTGGATCAACTAAACCTGTACTCTCTAGAATTTATAAGTATGAGCAGAGATCTCATGGACATATACAAAATTCTGACAGACCTTTACAGGCTGGAGGTAAAGAAGATGTGTAGGGGTCCAGAATACGTGGTCATTGTCTCAGGATATGAGGCGACATTTAGGACAGAAACTAGGATAAATCTTTTCACTCAGAGGGTGGTGAATCTATGGAATTTTCTATCACATAGGGTTACTGAGGCCAAGCCACTAAATATATTTAAGAAAGAGGTAAATGGATGTTTGGAAACAAAAGACATCAAGGAGAAAGGGGGGTGAGTTGGAATATGGTATTGATGCGGCACATCAGCAACAATAATACTCAATGCCAGAGCAGGCCTGAAGGGCACAATGGCCTCCACTGACGAGCATGATAAACTAAACTCAAAATAAACTAATCTCATCAGACTGCACATGATCCATATTTCTCCATTCCTTGTTTATCCCATGTCCCTATCCTCGTAAGCACCACAATCGTACTGGCCTCCACCACTATTCCCCGCAGTGTGTTTCACCACCCTCTGTGTAAAAAAACTTGCCCCGCATATCTCCCTAGAAAATTTTGCCCCTCTAGTCTTTGACGTTGGCACTCCTGGGAAAAAGGTCTTATCTACTCTATCTGTGCCTCTCATAATTTTATATACTATGATCAAGTCTCCCCTCAACTACTTATCTGGACTTCTATTTCACTGAAATTTAGTTATTTGAGAAGGATGAAAGGATAGGTAATTATTTCTTTGTAAATGTTATGTTGCTATGAGAAACTCTGAACCAACTTTTTTTCAGTTTAGTTTCGGCCCACCGAGTCCATGCTGACCAGCATTCACCCATATGCTAGTTCTATTCGAATAGGGGCAATTTAAAGAAACCAATAACCTACATGTCTTTGGAATGTGGGAGGAAACTGGAGCACCCAGAGAACACCCACGCGGTCACCAGGAATAGTCAGGATCGAACCTGGGCCTCTGGTGCTGTAAGGCTCTGGTGCTGTAATCTACCGCCGCGCCACTGTGTTGCTCCAAATTGTCAAACACGAGTTGAATATACTATAACTCACCTTAATTCATTACCTCTGTCCAATGGCTGGAATGGACATCTGAAAGGCCATAAGGCTCCGTTTCTTGGCATTCTGTCGGTCTAATAGAACCCATCTACCATGAGCTTTCTTAAGCGGTTTCATTTCACTATTGTAATTCACTCTGAAATAATAGCAGGCTTTCTTTACTTCCTTTCTAATGTGAGTTAAAGAAATACAAGTGGGGCAGCACAGTGGCACAGTGGTAGAGCTGCTGCCTTACAGCACCACAGACCCGGGTTCGATCCAGACTATAGGTGCTGTCTGTAGGACATTCTCCCTGTGACTGCGTGGGTTTTTTCAGGGTGCTCCAGTTTGCTCCCACATTCCAAAGACATGCAAGTTTATGGGTTAATTGGCTTCCGTAAATTCTCCACAGTGTGTGAGATAGAACTAGTGTAAGGGATGATTGTTGATCAGCGCAGACTCAGTGGGCCGATTTTTAATAAATTTATTCTATTTGATATGGTTTTAATTAATTTTTTCACTGCTTTGTGAATGAAGCAACAGGCATTTTTTTTTCGTTCATCATCGCTTTTGAAACTATAAAGAATGAACAGAGCAGAGGCTGCCTGTCAGTTGAGAAAGTTGTGCTGCGTAACTTCTGAAGAATGATGACATCTGAGCACAATTTAAACCAAATTAGAGTAGAGCGTCTCTGTATTCCTGCTTTCAATTGTGTTTATTGGTCACCACCATGTTTTTGACAAAACAGATAGAAAATAGATTCCTTTAAAGTTTTCGGGTAAAACATCAGTTTTTTTATGGTAAACCTACACGTTAAGGATCAGCATAATTTTGGTGGCTAACTGTTCAGATCAACTGCAAGAATATTTTGTCAAGAAACAGGTGTACTCTTGCCTGCCGGTAGAAAAACTGCAGGAAGTTCATAGATTTGAAGTCAAGTGAATATTTGTAGTACCTTCAGAGGTCGTCAGTTTGAAGCAGGGTCCCAAGCCAAAACGTCACCCAATCTTTTTCTGCAGAGATGCTACCTGACCCGTTGAGTTACTCCAGCACTTTGTGTCTATCTTTGGTGTAAACCAGCATCTGCAGTTCTTTGTTTCTACTGCATATTTGTGGTGTTGGATTAGACACTATCTGGATTTAGTGAAGGCAGTAAAATAACAACATGGAATAAACCAACACATGGCAAGACTGTATGCTAATAATCTGATACCTCAATAGAAATCTGGGCCTCAGAAATCTTCAAATATAACATATTTGGGAGAGGTTTCCAACATTCTTGAATGTTTAAAAGGCTTCCTGTCTGTTTTGGGTGGGTCTGCTACAGTATGTGCACATTCAAAAGCTTCTTGACATTTCCACCAACATTCTGCAAGAATAGCATCCGCTATTCATCCATTGTTCAAGTAGAAAGATTGGCAATTGAAAGTTGAAGGTTCCTTCCAATATATTTTTTGAGAAATTAAAATGAATATTTGTCTCCATTAGTTAGTATGACTTCCATCATCATAACGATCATGATGATCAGATCATGACCCCATGATGGGTGTCAGAGGTTATGGGGAGAAGGCAGAAGAATGGGGTTGAGAGAGAGAGATAGATCAGCCATGATCTATGGGATTGAGAGAGAGAGAGATAGTCTACTCCAGAATGGCGGAGTAGACTTGACGGACCGAATGGCCTAATTATGCTCCTATCACTTATGAACATGAATGCAAACCTTTTGCTTTTGTTTTGACTGGATGAACTCAGAAGAAACATGATGAGAGACTGTTTAAATAATTCTTAACCTAAGATGGAAATCTGCTTTTGCATTTCAAACACTGAATTCGTGTCCTGATTGGAAAAATCACATAAGCAAATGATTGATTTACCATTATTGCAATCAATACAGGACTATTGTTGGTAACAACTGAAATTATAAAACTCTATTTGTAAAAAAGATAATGGAGGAGCAAGATAGACCATTCCTGCGAAATCACATATACTGAAGTGTAGCGCTCAACGGAGCGGAACGTCCGCCATTCCAGGAAGCAAAACCTGCTGGCCGTTATGCCTCTCGCAGTGTAATCAGCGTTGTGGGGGAACAGTATGTGTGATGATACCATAAAAATGCAGAATATATCTCATCTATCAATTCACAGAATTTGTTCTTTTTCTTTTAAAATGTTTCTCCCCGGCTTAATCGCTCTTATTTTATTCTTTCTTACTGTTTCTTCCCATTTCCCTCCCATCCTTCCTCCCCAGCCCCCTCTTTTGTGCAGTTTCCCTTGTATTGCTCTAACACACACTATGCACAAATGTAACTTATTATATATTTTATATATATGAATGTGTGTGTCTGCGTGTTAGAGGCAAGATAGAGATAAATAGATCTCAAAGTTCCTTCTCATGGATCAGAAGCAACTTTGATTTAAAGCAACGCTCTATTTCTCTCTTTATCTTATTTTTCACATGATGTACATAAACTATAAAGGCGATTTGACCTTTATGATTTATGTTTATGATTTAATTATATACACACACACACACACACACACACACACACACACACACACACACACACACACACATATATATATATATATAGTTTCTTGTGATTTCCTCTAATTATTTGTTTAGCAACCTCTTTCTTTCAATCTCTCTCTCTCTCTCTCTCTCTCTCTCTCTCTCGCTCTCTCTCTCTATATATATATATCATCAGTCATGCACACACTTCTCAGCACATGGTTCTCCCTATCATGATCACTGTTCTCTCACATACATTTCATTAGGGCCTACCCATACACATTCGCAATCAGTGACATCAATCTTATTTCCAGAAATCCTAATATTGTGAATATAATAACTGTGAACACATGTCAAGATATTGTTTCATTCTTTTCATTCTGTATTAGTGTTATAAAATGTAATGCATACACACCAACACTGATACAGAAGTGCTAGCTTTAGACATGAATAATGTACATTGTTTTGGATTTGGATTTAACATATAATTGAGGGGGTCGGTGCAATATAGAGCCAACCTCACTTTTGTGAAAAATGAGTTACATGCATTAACACGATCCTTACCCACTACCCTACAATCTTTAAAAAAATCATATTTAAATTCAGCCAATAAGTTGGTCAAATAACATAGGCACCTTCTTGTTTTTTTGTGATTTATGGATTTTTCAAATGTGAATATCTCATAACGACACATTTGTGGGTTAGCAGTATATTGCACCAACCCTCTCAATTTTAAATCATTCAAAATTGAACTTCATAAACAAGCATAACACTTTTTATTTCTGTCATTCATGGTAAGATTTATATCATTTTGAGTGCGAGATATACAGGGTTGCACTGTTTTACAAATCAGCTAACCAATTAAAAGATCAGGTCCTGATATATACCAGCTCTTCACCTTCCCCCCCTTGTCTGAAGAAAGGTCCCAACCTGAAACATCACCCATCCTTTTTCTCCTGAGATGTTGCCTGACCTGGTGATTTACTTCACCTTTGTGTCTATTTGAATTGGATTCATGCTTCTGTACCACGTCAGGCAGCATTGGTCATTTTGGTGGCTGTCAAGGGTTTTTAACTAATCAATTCACCAATTTAAATTTTCTTGTATAAAGTTAAATGTCTTTTCAATTATATTGTGGATACAGTAGAGTTCTATTGTTTGCAAATGTCTAATCTCTGCTTCCATGACTTTTTAAAATGTAGGATAAACAAAAAGAGATACAGCTCGTGGAGGAGAAATTAAAATTAACAGAGAAAGCAAAGAAGAACAGTTCATTAAATATGATCAATTGGCCCGATACAGACCGAGTGGATCTCTAGTGCAAATATTCAATCAGTAACATCCAAAGTTTAAAGATCACGATTTATTCACAAAATGCTGGAGTAACTCAGCAGGTCAGGCAGCATCTCGGGAGAGAAGGAATGGGTGACGTTTCGAGTCGAGACCCTTCTTCAGACTGATGTCGGGGGTGGGACAAAGGAAGGATATAGGTGGAGACGGGAAGATAGAGGGAGATCTGGGAAGGAGGAGGGGAAGGGAGGGACAGAGGAGCTATCTGAAGTTGGAGAAGTCGACGTTCATACCACCGGGCCGCAAACTGCCCAGGCGAAATATGAGATGCTGCTCCTCCAATTTCCGGCGGGCCTCACAATGGCACTGGAGGAGGCCCATGACAGAGAGGTCAGACTGGGAATGGGAGGGGGAGTTAAAGTGCTGGGCCACCGGGAGATCAGTTGCGTTAATGCGGACCGAGCGCAGGTGTTCAGCGAAGCGATCGCCGAGCCTGCGCTTGGTCTCGCCGATATAGATAAGTTGACATCTAGAGCAGCGGATGCAATAGATGAGGTTGGAGGAGGTGCAGGTGAACCTCTGTCTCACCTGGAAAGAATGTTTGGGTCCTTTGATGGAGTTGAGGGGGGAGGTAAAGGGACAGGTGTTGCATCTCGTGCGGTTGCAAGGGAAAGTGCCCGGGGTTAGGGTGGTTTGGGTAGGAAGGGACGAGTGGACCAGGGAGTTGCGGAGGGAACGGTCTCTGCGGAACGCAGAGAGGGGAGGGGATGGGAAGATATGGCCAGTGGTGGGGTCCTGTTGTAGGTGACGGAAATGTTGGTGGATAATATGTTGGATCCGCTGGCTGGTGGGGTGGAAGGTGAGAACGAGGGGGATCCTGTCCTTGTTGCGAGTGTGGGGATGGGGAGCAAGAGCGGAGCTGCGGGATGTAGAAGAGACCCTAGTGAGAGCCTCATCTATAATGGAGGAGGGGAAGCCCCGTTTTCTGAAAAACGAGGACATCTCGGAAGCCCTAGTGTGAAACACCTCATCCCGGGCGCAGATGCGGCGTAGACGGAGGAATTGGGAGTAGGGGATAGACTTTTTGCAGGGGACCGGGTGGGAAGAAGTGTAGTCCAGATAGCTGTGCGAGTCGGTGGGCTTGTAATAAATGTCCGTCACTAGTTTTTCTCCTGTGATGGAGATGGTGAGGTCCAGAAACGGGAGGGAGATGTCAGAGATAGTCCAGGTATATTTAAGGGCAGGATGGAAATTGGAGGTGAAGTGTATAAAGTCAGTGAGTTCTGCATGGGTGCAAGAGGTAGCACCAATGCAGTCATCGATGTAGTGGAGGTAGAGTTCGGGGATGGGGCCAGTGTACGTCTGGAACAGGGATTGTTCGACGTACCCAACAAAGAGGCAGGCGTAGCTAGGGCCCATGCGAGTGCCCATAGTTACGCCTCTGGTTTGGAGGAAGTGGGAGGAGTCAAAGGAGAAGTTGTTGAGGGTAAGAACCAGCTCTGCTAGGCGGAGGAGAGTGTTGGTCGATGGGGATTGGCTGGTTCTACGGTCGAGGAAGAAACGGAGGGCTTCGAGACCATCCTTGTGGGGGATGGAAGTGTAGAGTGACTGGACATCCATGGTGAAAATGAGGGAGTGGGGGCCTGGGAACCGGAAGTTATCCAGGAGATGGAGAGCGTGTGAGGTGTCTTGGACGTAGGTGGGGAGGGATTTGACCAGGGGGGATAGGATGGAGTCGAGGTAGGTAGCAGCAACTCTTCAAGAAATAGTTATAAATGTCAACTATCAACTTATCCAAGAAGTTGAACAAAAATAATTGTTTGCAAACATTTTATATACGAGGAAATCGCAGAGTTGTGAACACTGCCCAGTCTAGCATACAGAATCTGCTTCTTAAAATGGCGCAAAAATTTACCCATGACCTCGGTATGGGTAAATACGGTTTACGGTTTTTAGAGTCGAGTGATCTATCTTGCTCCTCTATTATCTTTAATTTGTAATGAGTGTACCCTGTACGTTTATCTGCTGCAAAGTAAATGGTTTACTTGTATTTCTTGCCTAATCCAGAGCCAGCTATAGTGATTTTCTTTTCACAGCTCCCAGATCAGAGAGATTAAATCTGTGAGAGTGACGCTGCCAATAATCACATGCTCTTCAGCTACTTGTCTCTCTTGCCAATGTTTGTTTAAACTTGTGGCTCCAGCTTCTGTGTTTTGGAAATCAAAAGCATTCTTATCTACTGAGCCCAGTGGAATGGCCTCTGGTGCTGCAGAGATTTAAAGATGTCCACCTCATTGTAATCTAATAAATAGAACAGTTACAAAGATAATGTGTGGGAAGGAACTGCAGATACTGATTTGCACCAAAGGTAGACACAAAATGCTGGAGTAACTCAATGGGCCAGGCAGCATCTCTGGAAAAAAGGACTATGTGACATTTCGGGTGAAGACCCTTCTTCACTGAATGTCAGGGGAGAGGGAAACTGGAGGTATGCAGATGTACAAAGAACCTCCTCATACCTCCTTCTTTGTACAATACAATACAATACAATACAATACAATACAATACAATATATCTTTATTGTCATTGTACCCAGGGGTACAACGAGATTGGGAATGCGCCTCCCATACGATGCAATAATTTAGGTAATTTAGACAGCAGCAACCCAACGAAACGAAACAGTTTTGGACAGGGTAAAGTGCAAGTTGATCTATGCGTTGTGGCCATCCGGCTCAGCAGGACCGGTTCATAGCAGCTATGGCCCTGGGGATGAAGCTGTTCCTGAGTCTGGAGGTGCGGGCATAGAAGGCCTTGTATCGTCTGCCCGATGGAAGGAGTTCGAACAGACTGTTGCAGGGGTGTGAAGAGTCTTTGTGGATGCTGGCTTTTCTGAGGCATCGTGTGTTGTAGATGCCCTCCAAGTCTGGTAGCTGTGTTCCGATGGCCCTCTGAGCTCTATGGACTACCCACTGTAGAGCTTTCCTTTCTGCCTCCGTGCAGCTGAGGTACCACACAGGGATGCCATGCGTTAGGATGCTCTCTATGGTGCAGCGGTAGAAGGTCGTCAGCAGCTGTTGGGGTAGACCAGACTTTTTCAGTGTTCTTAAGTAGAACAGTCTTTGTTGTGCCTTCTTGACCAGCGCAGCAGTGTTATTGGACCATGTTAGGTCCTCCGAAATGTGAGTGCCCAGAAACTTGAAGCTGGACACTCTCTCCACACTGTCCCCGTTGATAGAGATCGTGGCATATTCCCCGTTATGTGACCTACGGAAGTTGATGATCAGCTCCTTGGTCTTGGTGGTATTTAGGGACAGGTTGTTATCTGAGCACCAGTCTGCCAGGTTCTGCACCTCCGCTCTATAGTTTGTTTCATCCCCGTTGGTGATCAGCCCGATCACCGTTGTGTCATCTGCAAACTTGACAATGGTGTTGGTGTCGAATGCAGGAACACAGTCATGTGTGAAGAGGGAGTAGAGCATGGGGCTCAGAACACAACCCTGTGGTGTGCCGGTACTCAGGGTGATAGTGGAGGACAGGTGCGGGCCCATTCTCACTGCCTGCGGTCGTTCCAGCAGGAAGTCCAGGATCCAGTCACATAATGACGAGCTGAGGCCTAGCTGGTGGAGTTTGGTGATGAGCTTGGTGGGGATGACCGTGTTGAAGGCGGAGCTATAGTCTATGAATAGCATCCTCACGTACGTGCCCTGTCTCTCTAGGTGAGTCAGGACAGTGTGAAGAGCCAGAGAGATGGCGTCCTCTGTGGATCTATTTGCCCTGTATGCATACCTCCAGTTTCCCTCTCACCTGACTCTCAGTCTGAAGAAGTGTCTCAATCCAAAAGATCACCTATTCCGTTTCTCCAGAGATGCTACCTGACCTGCTGAGTTACTCCAGCATTTTGTGTCTACAAAGATTATGTAGACTGTCAAGGTAAACCATAAGTGCCACCTTTGTAAATCAGTGAAATGTGCAATATCCAGCATGATGCCAATGAAGTATTCTACCTTGTCACTTAGATCAACATTTTCTCTTATTAGTCAACTATATTCTGAACCATTGTAAAATTTTAAAACTGAATTCAATGATGTCCGAAATGATTTGTGGAAATGAGTAGTTACAAAATAGAAATGAAGAAGGTTCCCAACCAGAAACATTTTGTGTCCATGTCCCTCCACAGATGCGACCTGACCTGAGTTCCTCCAGCAGTTTACTACTTTTCCCCAGTCATTTGGCTGCTACCTAAATAGTTTCTGAGAGAAATGTTTCAGCCTTTCCTTTTGCAAACATCCTGGGAATTCAAGAGTAAATCAACCATACACTCCCTTGAATGGATCGACTGGACTTATATTAAAGAACTAGACCAAGTGGACCCGTTGGGCCCAAACCTCTCCTGCATTGGTGCAGCACCCTCTCCTCCCCCCTCTCCCCTCCCCTCTCCTCCCCCTTAACCCTCCTTATCCTCCCCCCTCCCTCCCTCCTCCCCCCCCCTCCCTCCCTCCCCTCCTCCCACTCCCCTCTCCCCTCCACACTTCCTCCCCTCCCCTTCCCCTCCCCCAATCCATCCCCTCAACCCCCCTTATCCTCCCTCCTTCCCCCTCCCTCCCTCCCCCCCTCCCTTCACCCCCCTCCCTCCCTCCCTCCCTCACCCCTCCCTCCCTAGGAGATAGATTTAAACTTTAAAATGTGAATAACTTTAAAAATATAACTTCTTCCATTAGCACCAAAGGGACAACAGTGAGCAAGGTGGGTCTAAAATTGTCAATAGACAATAGGTGCAGGAGTAGGCCATTCGGCCCTTCGAGCCAGCACCACCATTCAATTTGATCATGGCTGATCATTCTCAATCAGTACCCCGTTCCTGCCTTCTCCCCAAACCCCCTGACTCGGCTATCCTTAAGAGCTCTATCTAGCTCTCTCTTGAATGCATTCAGAGAATTGGCCGCCACTGCCTTCTGAGGCAGAGAATTCCACAGATTTACAACTCTCTGACTGAAAATGTTTTTCCTCATCTCCGTTCTAAATGGCCTACCCCTTATTCTTAAACTGTGGCCCCTGGTTCTGGACTTCCCCAACATTGGGAACATGTTTCCTGCCTCTAACTAAATTTGTCACGCTATCGTGTACCGTTTTGGCTGTAGTTCAGGAACAAAGTAAGAAACAAACAAGACTTTTAGTATATAGATCTTTTAGTATAGAGTCGCCAGTGGTTGGAGTCATGGTCAAGGGATAGGTATGAAGAGATGTCCAAAAGCTGACGCCTGGCTTCAGCATAATAGAGGGCAGTCTGCCAGACTATAACGGCACTGTCCTTGTTAACAGGTGTGAAGACAAAGGTATGTAAAGGTCTGCCTGGATGAGGTGTGAATAGTAGACAAAACAATCGGAATGGCATAGTTTAACTGACTGCAGCTTGGAGGGAGTAAGGTCTCCACATCTGATCAATATTCAAAGTTTCTTCCGGAAATTGTGAGTATGTGTCCAATATCAGCAGATATGGGGCTTTTTTGATTGTCTGTCAAACCTAGCAGAAACCTAACTGTTGAAATTAGAGAATGCTGATACCTCTGCTACACCATAATAGATATTTAGGGAGAGGAAGTTACTTACATTACCTCAATTTTCTCATATTCAGAAATAAAAGCACACATATTTATTTCAAAGGCCCTGGCTGTTGACCCGGAAATGCAGACTGATAGTTCCCTGCCCCTCAAAGATAATAGATCAAAAGATCCTTCCATAAGTTAGGGTGATGCTCGATTCACCTCTACCCTAATGCAAACATTGCACTTTGTCTGAAGACCTGATGCGCTACAATGCACTACAATGTTGAGAACTATGTGACGTTTTGGGTCAAGACCCTTCTTCAGACCCTTCTATCTTCCCCTTTGTTTTGCCTGTTGTACTTAAATCTGAAGAAGGGTCTCAAACCATCACCTATTCCTTTTCTCCAGAGCTGCTGCCTGATCCATTGAGTTACTCCAGCTTTACATTTTTGTCTTCAGTTTAAATCAGCATCTGCAGTTCATACCTACACATTCTGTATCTTCCCCTTTGTTCTGCATATTGTACTTAAATTTGAACTGATTGTTGCATGCTAACCAGCCAAAGGAAAGAAAATACATAATTCCAATCGAGCCACTCACAATGTACAGATACATGATAAGGGAATAACATTTAGTGCAAGGTAAAGCCAGTAATGTCCGATCAAAGATAGTCCGAGGGTCTCCAATGAGGTAGATAATAGTTCAGGACTGCTCTGGTTGTGGTAGGAAGGTTCAGTTGCCTAACAAAAGCTGGGAAGAAACTGTCCCTGAATCTGGAGGTTGCGTTTTTACACTTCTTTAATATAGAAACATAGAAACAGAAAATTGGTGCAGGAGGAGGCTATTTGGCCCTTCGAGCCAGCACCGCCATTGTGATCATGGCTGATCATCTACAATCAGTAACCTGTGCCTGCCTTCTCCCCATATCCCTTAATTCCACTAGCCCTGAGAGCTCGATCTAACTCTCTTTTAAATTCATCCAGTGAATTGGCTTCCACTGCCTTCTGTGGCAGAGAATTACACAAATTTACAACTCTCTGGGTGAAAAAGTTTCTTCTCACCTCAGTTTTAAATGGCCTCCCCTTTATTCTTAGACTGTGTCCCGTGGTTCTGGACTCCCCCAACATGGGAACATTTTTCCTGCATCTAGCTTGTCTAGTCCTTTTATAATTTTATATGTCTCTATAAGATCCCCTCTCATCCTTCTAAACTCCAGTGAATACAAGCCAATCTTTCCAATCTTTCCTCATATGACAGTCCCTCCATCCCAGGGATTAACCTCATGAACCTACGCTGCACTGCCTCAATAGCAAGGACGCCCTTCCTCAAATTAGGAGACCAAAACTGCACACCTTTTGCTCGAAGGGAGAGGGGAGAAAAGGGAGTGGCCAGTGTGAGATTCATATCTAATTGTGCTGGCCTTGCCAAGGCAGCATGAGGTATAAGTGGAGTCAATGGAAGGGAGATTGGTTTGTGTGATGGTTTGGGCTGCGTCCATAATTGGCTGTAATTTCTTGTGGTCTTGGATGGAACTCTTCCCAAACCAAGCTCTGATACATCCTGATAAAATGCTTTCAATGGCGCATATTGGGGACATGCTGAACTTCCTAAGCCTTTTAGGGAAGTAGAGGCATTGGTGTGCATTGTTGGTCGTTGCTTTAATATGTGTGGTCCAGGAGAAGTTGTTGATGATGTTTACTACAAGGAATTTGAAGTTATCAACTATCTCTACTTCAGCGCTGTCAATACAAACTGGGGTATATGTACCACTTCGCGTCTTGAAGTCGATCTCCTTTGTCTTACTGACACCAGGACACGAGGTTCTCTATCTCCTTCCTGTACTCTGACTCATCATTATTTGATATCCGTCCCACAATGGTGGTGTCGTCTGCGAATTTGTAAATTGAACATGGCTGCACAATGGTGGGTGTATAAGGAGTAAAGAAGGGGGTTGAGAACGCATCCTGGCGGACCCAAAATGGCAGCGCTGCCCTAGCAGCTGCGGCTTACCTGCGGTCCATTTGTCTTTGTGTTTTTTGTTGGTTCTTTTATCTTAATTGCAGATGTGATGTTGTGTTTTTTGTGGTTGTGTACTATGTGTGTGTGTGGGGGAGGGAACTGTAAAATTGTAAATTTGTCCCTTCTGAACGGAGACCCGACCTTTGTTTTCTGGGTGGTGTCTCCGTTCCTGCTGCGGCCTACCATCGGCCAAACTCCTGGAGCTGGCGGCCTCCACCCGGGACCACCTGGGCTCTGGTTCGCAGAGCCCGTGGACCGGACTCACCATCTGCGGAGCCGGCTGTCTTCGGAGGCTGCGGGAGTGGCTGCGACTCACCTTCAGAGACTTCGGTTCGGGCTGCGTGGATGCCGACATCGGGAGCTCCGGCAGCGGATCGCGGGGCTTGGGTCGGCCCGCCGCGGACATTTCACCGTCCGGCGCGGCCTGAAATAGGCCGCGGGATTTTTCTCTGCTCGGCGGGGGCTTCAACGTCGGGAGCCACGACTGCCCTGACGTGCAGCAGCAGCGGCAGTGGCAGCATCTTTGCCCGCCCCGGATCGTGGGGCTTGGGTCGCCCCGTTGCGGATCTTTCACCGTCCGGCGCGGCCTGGAACGTGGCAACCTCAACAGCCTGACCGCGGGAGAAGACGGCAGGGGAAGGGGAAAGACATTCTGGCCTTCCATCACAGTGAGGAGGGGACTGGAGGAGACTGACTGTGATGGGTTTCTTTTTTTTGTTTGTTTTGTGTTGGTTGTGGTTATGTAGTTGCGTATTTTATTGCATCATTGTTGGACTGTGGGTGGCGAAATCTCGTCCAAAAGATTTGTTTTTTGGATGACATTAATGGTAATTCTGATTCTGATTCTTCTTGTGGAGCACCAGTGGTGAGGATTCTCATAGAAGATGATTTGTCTCCTATCCTCACTGATTTGGGTCTGTTGGTCAGGAAGTTGAGGATCCATTTACTGAGATGAGTGCTGACTCTAAGTCCCGCAGGTTTGGTGATGAGCTTGAATGGTATAATGGTGTTAAAGGCAGAGCTGTAGTCTATAAATAGTCTATGTAGTCTGACACTGGTGTCTCGGTTATCCAGGTATTCCAGGGATGAGTGTAGGGCCAGGGCGATGGCAGAGTCCGTGGACCTGTTGTGGCGGTAGGCAAACATCAGTAGGTTAAGGTCGCTTGGTAGACTGAATTTAATGCATTCCATAACTAGCCTCTCAAAGCATTACATGATGGTGGAAGCAATAAGCTATTTTATTTGGTTGTTAACCTCATATCATGTACCTTTGCCCATATGTTATTGGTAACTAGACCAAATGGACCCGAACCACTCCTGCATTGGTGAAGCAACCTCTCCTCTCTCCTCCCCTCTCCCCCCCTCCCTCCCCTCCCTCCCCTCCCCCCCTCCCCTCCCCCTCCTCCCCTCCCCCTCCCCCTTTCCCTAGGAGATAGATTTAAACTGTAAAATGTGAATAACTTTAAAAATATAACACCGATTTCAATTAAACTTCTTCCATTAGCACCAAAGGGACAACGTAAGGTGTGCCTAAAATTGTCGCGCTCTCGTGCACCGTTTTGGCTGTAGTTGAGGAACAAACAAACGAGAGTTTTAGTATATAGATTGTTTCAAGCACACTGACATTGTTTTCTTCACTTTAAGTTTAATTCCTGGATTAAGAGCCAAGAGTGTTTAAGTGTCATATGCACCGTCAGGGGAACAATGAAATTCTTGCAGCAGTGTAGTAAGCCTGTAAAAGCAATACACATAGATTATATATAAAATCAACAATTTAATAATGAAGTATTTATCATAAAATATATTTGTGAAACATTCATAATGCATATGTTTGGCAGGTTTTTGTAAGATCAGCTATCTCGTTTCCCTTATTCGCCTGCGAGAAAGTCGCAAGTCCTTTTGTTGGAATCCCGGTTAAAATACATTTGCAATCAGCGTGTTTGAACGAAATACGAGTGTGGCGCGCTAGGACCAGAGGAAGTATTATTTTTTCTCTC
Source organism: Rhinoraja longicauda (assembly GCF_053455715.1). NCBI lineage: Eukaryota > Metazoa > Chordata > Chondrichthyes > Rajiformes > Arhynchobatidae > Rhinoraja > Rhinoraja longicauda. The sequence goes on along the minus strand of NC_135955.1, from coordinate 60,398,162 downwards.
TCTCTCTCTGGTGAATTTCTCCAGCGGGGGTGGGGGTTAATTGAGTTACCGTTAGAGTTGGAGGTGGCGCTGTAGCCATCTTAAGGCAAAGATGATTTGAGTGAGGAACAGCGCTCACTTGCATATACACACACAGGAACACACAAGACCTACATAGATGCATGTCATAGACAAGGGCTACAGACAGCAGCTGCACCTGGGGGACCACAGCAGTTCACAATCCAACGGAGCACGTCCAAAACCAAAGGACGGCACTGACTGCCGCGTAACCTAATTCTTTCTCTGTTCACCTGGTTTAATCATCCAAAAGCCCGGCTGATTTGCGATAGGAAGGTTCACAGCCAGGAGCGGACACCGTGCTTGCGGGCGGGCGGGCGAGTTAGTAAAGCGGGGGATAGACCCACGCTCTGGAATTAACAAGGGAAGTCAGTGTGAGTGAGATTTCATTAGATTTTTTTGCTTTTTTTAAAAAACAAAACAAAAAATATGGGTGGAACAGCGAATTGGTGTCGGAATGTTCTCTTTGCTGTGGTGGTGTTTGTAGGGGTTGGAATACCCTTTTGCAGAACATTGACGTACACGAACCACTGGGCAGTGAGGATAAACGGTGGGTCCGAAGAAGCCAATGCGATAGCAAGTAAATACGGATACAGAAACTTGGGACAGGTAAGGTGCATCCCCAGCTCTATATATATATATATATATATATGTTGTAAACGGACAGACCGGCTCCCTTTTTGTTTGTTTTGACCGCATTGTTGGGAGCAGCTGAGAGCGATTTGTTTGTGATTTCTTTCTTGTCTGGCAATATTTCAATGTGATTTTCTCTGTGAGAGGGCGAACTGTTTCAGCGTTCGTTCACACGCACCCGATGTAATGCCCGCTGCCTGAACCGGAGAACTTTCTCAGTCGAACCCAGCAACACAACTTTGTTTGTTATGTTTTATTGAAAGAAGTGTTTAACGTTGGATTTACCGTTTAGGTTTTTTTATTTAGCAGAGAGAGCCTGGATCTTATATCTCGCTTTCACTGCTTAAAGAAGAAGGGAAGGGAAGGGAAGGGAAGGGAAGGGGGAAATAATATCTAAACGATATTTGGAAACGTCTCTCCATGTCGGACCGTAATGGGAGCGGGTTCAATGATTACAACTGGTTTTGTGCTGTGAGGAGGCACAGGTGTCTGTGTGTGACCGGCTGGCCGGAGCTGACACTCGTCGCGGGCCAGTGGCCGCTCAGCTCGGCTGAGCCCGGTCACGCTGATGGCTCTCTCTCCCCCCCCCCCCCCTCTCATATTCTGTTCCCATGTTGATCTCTCCGTTCCCAGAAAGGCGCGAAGGGAGTGGGTTGGGGAGAGTTGACCGGGGTGGGGGGAGGTGAGCGGGTTTGATGTACCCGATCAGCCTTTGGCGACCTGTTTCCCGGGAGAGATCCAGTCCCCAGGCAGCCAGCCAGACCAAGTCTGAGCTGTTAGGTCTTTCACTTCCCCGCCCACTGCCAGCTTAAGGGGAGAGCAGGAGCAGGACACCGCTTACACTTCAGTTCCGCCCTTAAAGGACAAATATTTATTTTCAAGTGTGTGTGTGGTTTCAATCTCGATATTTAAACGTTTTGATTCTCCAGAGTTTGCATGTACTCCGGAAGGATCCGGTGGAAATCTACACAGCTTTCCAACTCATTAAGGGGCTTATGAATTTGATTTCAGTGAGTTCTTTACCTGGCAAAGCTTCCCATGTACACACCTGCATTGTTTCAAATGTTCCCACCGGCCCAGTGAAGTTTAAACGTCGCCTGTCCATTCACTCGACAGATACTGCCTGACCCGCTGAGTTCCTCCAGTTAGTTCTGTGCTCAAGATTCCAACATCTTGTATCTCCATTATGCAGCTTCAAACATTGTTTGTTCTGAATACACCTATTTATGTTTCCATGGATCTTCCTTACCTTTCATTGATAAGAGATTGAAATATTTTTTAACTAGAACTGTATACACACTTGGATAGTAAGGTTTTAATAGAGACATGTTATTTTTGAGAGAAGAGAATGGTTGAGTGCAGGTGAAGGAGTTAGTAATAGAATTGGGCTATTGAGCGCCAGTGATACAAAGGAAGTTGTAGGACAGCGATTTTAAAAATTAATTAAACTTCTATTTGTACTTCATTTCAAGCATCCCAGAGCATTTGCAGTGAATGAAATACTTTGAAGTTGTTGCTGATGTGATAATATGAAACGCAGTAGATAATTTGCAAATTACAAAGTTCTACTATCCTTAATCACATCTTGCATGTGATCCTTAATCACATCTTGCATGTTCTTTGTACCCTTCCATATCTTTAGTTTCCTTCTCTCCTGAGAGTAGACCGAAGTAGGGTCTCGACCTGAAACGTCACCCATTCCTTCTCTCCAGAGATGCCGCCTGACCCGCTGAGTTACTCCAGCATTTTGTGTCTATCTGCACTTGGTAAATCAATAATACATTGAGAGTGTCCACTCGCTCTAGTGCCCATCAACAGGCACTGCAGGGACTTTGTGAATATTATACCGTTCCCGGGGGAGGAGAGATGAACTTCACTGGTTCTTTAGGTGAGTTGAGTAGATCTCTGGGAATAAGTCCGTTTTTAGATTGGTAAAAGCACAATATCACAGTGCTATTTCTAATTCACTGACCCATTGGGATTGGAGATGGAGCAAGAGTGTTTCTTGTCTACAGAATCTGCTATAAAGTCACATCTTAAACTTAATCTCCCACCTTCATTTAAATTTTTTTTTGGTAATCAGGATTGTTCTCAAATATAAACCACAAAGTGCTGGTGTAACTCAGCGGGTCAGGCAGCATCACTGGTGTCGTGAATGTGTCTGAAGAAGAGTCCTGACCTGAAACATCACCTGTCCATGTCTTCCAGAAATGCTGCCTGACTCGCTGAGTTATTCCACTTTGTTTGCTCCAACATCTGCAAATGTGGTCATTATTCCTAATACCTTTTTCTCTCAACTATCTTAATATTTTGACTGTCTGGTTCAATGAGGCAATCTTCGGTTCACAAGCCTCCATTTCTCATACGGTTTGCTTCTCACGACTGGCAATTATATAATCTATCAATATCCATGGCTGGGGTGATGACAAGTAACATTCATGTCACACAAATGTCAGGTAATGATATTCAGCAGAAAAAGATCCAACTATCACTACTAGACATTCAATTGCATTGCAATCAGTGAAACTTCCACTCTCTAATCATGGGAGTTACCATTGACCAGAAACACTGACCTGGGCGGCGCAGTGGTAGATTACTACCTTGTAGCAGCAGCAACCTGGGTTTATCCTGACTATGGGTGCTGTCTGTACGGAGTATGTATGTTCTCCCTGTGACTGCGTGAGTTGTCTCCGGTTTCCTCCCACACTCCAAAGACGTGCAGGCGTGTAGGTTAATTGGCTTCAGTAAATTTGTCCCTAGTGTGTGGGATAGTGCTAGTGTATGGGCTGATCACTGGATGGCATAGACTAGCGAGACGAACAGCTTGTTTCTGAGCTGTCTCTCTAAAGTGTAAAGTCTGAAGAATCTGAACTGGAGTAGCCATATCACAATGTGGCTACAATAGCAGGTCAGAGGCTAGGTGAGTGTGGTGAGTTAGTTGCTATCTAAAGCCTGTCCATCTACAAGGTTCAAGTCGGGAGTGTAATGGAGTATTCTCCACTGGACTGGATGAGTGTGTCTTCAATATCATTAAGCTCTACACTATACAGGATATAACAACCTGCATGATAGACACCCAATCCACAATCATTCATTCACTCAGCCACTGATGCACAGTGGCAGCAGTTTGCATCATCTCTACAGGATACACTGCAGCAGCTCACAAGAGTCCTCGAACAGCACTTTCCAAACCTACTACCTTTACCAGCTAGGTGGATAAGGACAGCTAAGTACAGGTGTCAGAGATTATGGGGAGAGGCAGGAGATTGGGGTTAGGAGGGAGAGATAGAACAGCCATGATTGAATGGCGGAGTAGACTTGATTGGCTGAATGGCCTAATTCTACTCTTATTCCCTATGACCTTAAAGCATTGGGACACCATCACCTGGAGGCTGTCCTCCAAGTTTGGTCACACACCATCCAAACTTTGAAACATATTGTCATTCTTTCATTCATTGATGGGTCAAAATCCTAGAACTCCCTCTTTAACAGCATTGTGGGCATACCCACACTTCAAGGACTGCAGCATTTGAAGAAGGTAGCTCACTAGCACCTCAAGGGCAATTAGGGATGGCCATTTGAATAATGGCTCGGCCTATGTAGTCCACATCGTTTGAATGAAACAAAATGCATTGCTGGACTCTGCATAATTCTGTGCCCTTTTCAACAGAAGTGCAAGATGATTTAAGCATTAGCCATACATCCATCTGGAATATTCCTGGCAATCATAGCTCAACAATTAATGATGTTTCAGTCCCTAATTAATGTCAGCATTAAATTAAATGGATTTGCTTGGTTATGATGCATTGGTTTATTCTGCAAGAAGGAATTTGCTTTCAATATGAATTTTAAACTGGGTTGTGAGATGTGTATTATATTTGCATAGTATCATTAATGATCATTATAACTGTTTTGAATAGAACTGCTCTTTTGGTAGAATAAATTATTACAAGATCTTGTTCAATAAAATTGAAGAATTTCCAGTTCACTTTGGAGAGACAAGCACAGGAAACAGTTTTTCAATTGGATTGATGTTAAGAGTTTTCATTATTTTTGTAAGGTCATGTCATACCAAATTTCCACACATGAATAAAAGGCAAGGCCTCATATTTATTTCCCTGAGACAGTGTTGGTGAGCTACCTGCTTTAAAATTGAATGACTTTCTAAGGTATTTGAGAGAACTCTTTGCTCAAGATTCCAACATCATGTATCTCCATTTTGCAGTTTCAAATGTTGTTTGTTCTGAATACACCTATTTATGTTTCCATGGATCTCCCTTGCATTTCATTGACAAGAGATTGGAATAGGGGTACTATTTTAAACTAGAACTGTATACACACTTGGATGGTAAGAACTCTTTACAGCCAGTTATGCTCCTGTGAGTTTGGAATTGCACTTAAGTCAGTAAATGAGTAAGTAAGGAGAGAAAAATTCCTTCCCTAAAGAAGATTAGCAAAGCAAGCTTTTGTTTTGAAAGTGTTTTAGTTTTGTGGTCACCTTACTGATGTTAGCTTTTTAATTAAAGATTTATTTAATTAAAACAAAGTTCCCAAAGTAAAAAAGAAAAAAAGATGAATGAAACCAGGAAAAATTGGATCATTCGTCTAGATTTCAGGACTACTGGTCCAGTAATGCAACCATTATGCTCTGGTTCAATTAACTATTCCTTTATGCTAAGAGGAATGCTATACTTCATGAAAAGGCAGTTTGTCATCTTTGAAAAGTGTAAGGGTTAAATAAGTTTTGGATGGTTGACATAAAGCAGTGAATTATTCTGTAATGCATTATTTTTGGTTTTAATTTTTAATGATCAATAAACATCTGACCAATGATATAAATGATTCATAAATGTATACCTTAGTATGTAAACGAACTATAAGAAGAATGTTAAGTGCTTGTTTGTGAGCTCAGAATTGCTGATCAGTGTAAGAAAATATCTCAATTCCTCTATTTCATAAAAGGGGATAGTTTCCTCTTTATATTAGTTAATTAGCTTTATTAAACTCCACTTTAGCCTTGAAATAAAAGCTAAAGATCTTCATTTTAAACATGATTCAAAGTTTGTAAAGGTTTTTATTCCTGATATATATCCTGATTATATATTATTCAGCATATGATTGATTAAAATAATTTCAAGTGTTGTTTGTCTTAACATTTTTGTCCTGGTTTACTGTCTTCCCATTTATTCTTTGGTATCTCCCTACTTTCCTTAGTGGGGAGATTTGGAGCTCAACTACAACTCTTCTCCTGCCCAATCTCTTATCTAACCTGAAGCAAATCATGCTCCAGATATGGAAGCTTGTACTTGGTAAACCAAAGCCACCCGTAAACTAATTTCCCTTCCCAGATAAAATCTAAATATTTGACGCAGGCACAAGATTTGCACTTTGTTTTCTTGCCCTCGTCATTTGCGATCAAATTCCACCCCAGTTTCACTGTGACATATGGGATCAGTCAGATGTTCTTTTAACCTGGTTCTGAGTCAAAGGAAGTGTTGAATGATTAGTCTAAAGCTTTGGTTAGGCAACATTTGGAGTATTGTATGCAGTTCCGATCATCCCATTTAAGGAATGTGTAGTGGCTTTGGAGAGGATGATGTAGGGATTAGAGGATATTAGCTAAAGGGAAGGTTGGACAAGCATGGTTTTCTCCGAAGTGATAGAAGTTTATAAAATTATGATCGACATGGAGAAGGTATACAGTTAGAACCTTTTTCCCAGTATGAAAATGTTATAGACTGGAGGGAATAACTTCAAGGTCAGAGAGAGAAAGTTTTCAGATGTACAGGATGTATCAGAGTAAACCAGCTTTATAAATTAAGGTACGCTTGAATCTTGAAGTAAAAGCTAAAAATCTTCATTTTAAACATGATTTATAGTTCACAGAAAAGGTTTTATTCCTGATATTTATTATATCTATTCCTGATATTTATTTACATGGAGAGTGGCAGGTGCCTGGAATGCATTGCCAGGGTTGGTGGTAAAGTGGGTACAGTAGTGACATTTAAGATGCTTTTAATAATAATAATAATTCATTTATTTTATATAGCGCCTTATCGCATGCTCAAAGCGCTTTACAAAAACAATTAACATAGAAACAAACAGACAAACTATCCTGACGGAAAAGCGGCGAATACACAACGCCAGCATCCTCTCACGTCAGGGTCCGGCAGTAGACATTAAAAAGCACAAGATACACAGATATAATTTTTTACACAAACAGCCATCACAGTGATTGCTCTAGGCATACCCTCACTGTGATGGAAGGCAAAGTCTTATCTCCTCCTCATTCTTCTCCCGTGGTGCCACGAGGTGATCGAGGCTCCCAACTTTTTGAAGCCCCCACCGGGCGATGGAAAGTCCCAGAGCCGAGCAGGCCGATGAAAGTCCTGAGCCCCCACCGGGCGATGGAAAGTCCCAGGGCCGAGCCGAGCAGGCCGATGAAAGTCCTGAGCCCCCACCGGGCGATGGAAAGTGTCGCGGCCAGGCCACGCAGGGCGATGAAGGGCCTGCGGGCGGGTCGATCGTACCTCGCGCTTCGGGGCGGTTGAAGCTGCTACGGCTGGAGCTCCCAAAAGCCGGTCACCAGCCAGGGACCTGCGAACTCCCGATGTTGCGGTCTGCAGGGCCCACGGCCGAAGCCTCCGAGATGGTAAGTCCAGGTCCTGCGACCGGAGTCTTTGAGGTCGATCCCAGCTGGAGGCCGCCGACTCCACGATGTTAGGCCGTAGCGCTAACGGAGATACGACACGGTAAAGTTCGCATCTCCGTTGAGGAGGAGATTTGAAAATAGGTTTCCCCCAACCCCCCCACCACCCCCCCACATACACAGAGTTAAAAATAAAATAAAAATTACATTTAACGACGACAATGACAAAAAACAACAACAAAAAACAGAGAGACTGCCGGTGAGCCGCAGCTGCAGAACACAGCCACGCCCCTTTTTGGATAGGCACGTCGGTATGGAAAGGTATAGATTATAAGCAGGCAGAATTGATTTGTTTAATTTATGTTCGGTGTAGACATTGTGAGCTCAAGGGCCTGTTTCTATGCTGCACTGTCCTATATAATTCCTCAAGTACTGTAGATGTTGCTTGAACTTTTAAATTTAGTCCACTACAAACAATTAAAGTGTGATGTGACTGAAAGTGAATTGGGAATATTTAAATCCAGTTTCCTGTTCTTGTGGTTAGTTGTCTTTTGCCAGTAGGTAGTGTGAAACAGCATTAAGCTATTTGATAAATCATTAAGAGTAGAAACCTTAAAATCATCGACCCCATGGCTCCAATATAATTCTATAGCGTCAGTTAAAATTTGTCTTGGTAAGGGTACTGACAAAGTGAATTAACATACGCAAAGTGCTGGAATAACGCAGCATCTCTGATGAAAAAAGATAGCTGACATTTTGGGTCGAGACTTTTTTCAGACTCTGACTTCAGAATTAACGTACAGTCTCCCCCTTTGGGTTTAAACAGAGTTCACAATTGTTGTGAGGACCTCCTTGAGCTTTCAGTTCTTCAGGTTATCATCAGTAGTCAATTTAATATGGTGAGTCCTAAAGTTGTGATGTGGGAATATCGCACAGTTCAGTAAAGAAGTGCAATGTGGAGCGAACTACAAATTGCTACTAGTGTGTATCCCTACCACAACGGTTAAGTCGGACTTGAGTTTCAGCACCATGACTGAACGTTGGCCCTGATGAGTACAAAGCCGAAGAGAGAACAATGAGAAAGAAATTGGCAGTTAAGAATTAAAAACTGCAAGTATTCCTACATTCAAATATATGTGCTCCTCAACTTACGATGGGGTTACTTATGATAAACCCATTGTAAATTGAAAATATCATAAGTCGAAAATGCATATCGCTAGCCTGGGAAAAGATAAAAATTCGAAGTATGGTTTCTACTGAATGTGTAAGAAAATAACTGCAGATGCTGGTACAAATCAAAGGTATTTATTCACAAAATGCTGGAGTAACTCAGCAGGTCAGGCAGCATCTCAGGAGAGAAGAAATTGGTGACTTTTCGGGTCGAGACCCTTATCGCTTTTGCACCATCGTAAAGTCGAAATATCGTAAGTTGAAGCATCGTAAGTCGAGGAGCATCTGTATTGTGAATTGGGCATGTGATGTGACTTGCCTTCACTATAAAAATGAATGAAAGTTATGATGCGTGTGGAATTACTGCTCTTACTATGCGACACATTTTGGTCAACAAATTCTGTTGACGATGCAATGAAAAAATAATTGTTCAAACTGTAGATGTATTTCTTTGAATGCAATTGTACACAATCCACAAACTTCTATCTCATTTATTGAATGATGCTTCCCTCTCAATTAGACATCTTTGGGTGAACATTGGTAGCAGCTAGCAGAGCTGTTGCCTCAGTGCCAAAGACCCTGGTTCACTCCTCATCGTGAGTGTTGTATGTGTAAAGTTTGCATGTTCTCCATGAGTGCATGAGTTTCCTCTGGGTGTTCCAGTTTCCCCCCACATCCCAACGATGTGCGGGTTTATAGGTTAATTTGCCCCTAATGTGAACGGGTGATCGATGGATGGTAGGTCAAAGAGCCTTTTTCCATGCTATATCTTTAAACTTAAACTCGAGTGACAAACACTTTCATATCTGACCTAAAACAGGGGATTAATTATGCCATTCACTGATTAAGATATTCTGATCTTGATTGATATCAGAAACTCTTTGCCCTGTTTTTCCATTTCTTTCAATGATTCTTTTTAAAGAAAAAGTACAAATTATGTGGCCCTTTAGTAACAATCAAATTGTGGATATTGGCCATGTTCATGATTTTGGTTTTGTTAGTCTTTCCTATATACTGCCTCACTTTTTTGCAAATCCTATATTAATTGGATATCTTTACTTTCCTCACATTCTCATCTACTCCCCCACCCTTCCAGATCTACCACCTATCAATGCATAGGAGCTTTCTCCAAGAACACAAGCAGATGCCTATGAGTTGATACTTCTGTTTCATCCCTACCCAACTATCTGTCATAGTATTATCCAGCCTTGTCCCATATTGTGCACCCAAATCTCCTCAAGATATTGCCTACTTTGAAGGACTCTTCCCTCTGGGAGTTCTGGAGACCCTCTCTCATTGCTTCCCCCTCTGTGGTTCCTGTTGCTATCCCCCTATCATTTGCCAGACTTTGTTCCACCCCCATCTTTTTCCAGCTTTGTCATCCCACTACAAACATCGGAAGAAGAGTCCCAACCTAAAACATTGCTTACCCATTCCCTCCATAGATGCTGAATTTCCTGCTGAGTTACTCTAGCACTCCTTCCTCCAGATCATTAATGTAAGATTTTCAAGTTTGCTGATGATATGAGGCTCGGTGGAAGGGAAAGGGCATGTTGTGATGGTAACATTGTGATTCTGCAACAACATTGAGTGATTGGGGAAAAAACATGGCAAATGGAATTTAATGTGGGTAAATGTGAAGTTATGCACTTCAGTAAGAGGAATCAAAAAAGGTGGAGTACAATCTAAATGAATACAGTTCAGAGGGATATAGGTGTCCGAGTGCACGAATCATAAAAAGTGAGTAGATAGTGCAAAAAAGTAATTAATAATGTCCAAAATGCTTGTTGCTGCCTTGTGAAGACGTAAGAGTTTATGAATAGAGATGTTTTGTTACCGTAGCACAAGGTGTTGGTGACGTCATTCCTGGAAGATTGTGCATGGATTTTGTTGCCTTGCATAAAAAAAATACTGGTGTGGAGGGAGTACAAAAGAGATTCACCAGATTCATTCTTCAAATTAGGTTGTCCTATCAAAAGAGGCTGACAAATTGGTTCCCTATTACTCGGAGTTTAGACAAATGAGGTGTGACCTTATTTAAGATCTTAAGTGGGCCTGACATGGTAGATGTTGATGTTTTCCACTAATAGGAGAGTCATGAGCAAGGGGACAGAGCTACAAAATTAGACGCTGGTCATTTAAAGCTGAGTTAAAATTTCTTCTCTAGGGAAGGTTGTGAATCTGGTATCCTCTGACCCAGGATATCATTGGATGTATTTAAGGTTGAGACAGTTATATACTAGAAAGATTAAGTGTTGTGGGGAACTTGCACAGAATTGGGACCAGCATAGATCAGCCATGATTTTATTAACAGTGTTGTTTTGAGGGATCCAGTAGCTGGATCCTGCTCCCTTTTTCTTCTGGTTATTATTTATGCCTTGAACTAAAGAGGAAAACATGCCCCTCATTAATTATTGGGAAATTTATGAAAAAATTGATTATCTGTTTGAAATCCAACGATGAACTTGAATCAAGTTTTGCAGTGCTTTACTTTGGTGTAAATTGTATAAGAGGACTTAACATCTAAACCAAATAAAGATTTGGCTAATACACATCAATATTATCAATATTTAAAAAATATCTATCTATTTTATCTAGCCTCTGTCCAAATAATGTGCAGAAAGGTTTATTTGTGCTTTTTCAATTATGTATCCCAATTTGATTCTCTGTTTAATATCTTCCATTATTTCATGTTCTTGTAGCTATTTTCTTTTTAAAATATTATTATTCTGCAGAAAATTATATAAATAAGTGACTGCTATTCATTTTTGAAGACCCACTAACTTTGATTTATATCTAGCAAAGCCTTAATTAAACAAGTTTAGAAATAGGAATGGAAAAACAATGCCATGAAGGTAATGGTGCACAGGTGGGAAGCAGGGTATAATGGGAAAAGATTAGCAGTTGTGTAGATCCTTAATGATCCTGAGAATATGGTGAACCACTGCAGTCCTTTAGGAGAATAGCAGAATAGGATTCAGCGCATTGTGCCCATATTGGTTCCTAATCCTGCAAATCCATTAATCCTATTTCCTGATAGACATAAAAAGCCGGAGTAACTCAGCAGGACAGGCAATATCTCTGGAGAGAAGGAATGGGTGATGTTTTGGATCGAGACCCTTCTTCAGACCTATTTCCTACTTATTTCCCTTTCCCTTATTCTCTATCTCTCTCATCCTCAATGACTGTTACTTGCCTGAGGAGTGATTATACGTCCAAGTTAGGAATAATGTTCAAATTGTAAAAGAGTGTGGAGATGCCAGAGTTCCAGCTGCCCCAGTCATTAGTTGTAGATAGGGTAGATTTAGCAAGTGCTTTGGAATAACCTAGGCGTGAAACTGCTGTGCATTTTGTCGATTGCAACTGCCAGCCATGGAGTTTCTCATGGAAACTTTCCAGAAATCACTACCAACGTTATATTGGAACTGCCTCACTCATCTGAGTTCACTGGAGGTTGGAGATGAAGTAATTTATAGGAGGATGGTAGCAAGATTAGTTTGCAGCTCATTTGAGCAGTTTCCAGTCATGAAGGGCTGGAAGAGAAAGGTCAAACCTTTTTTATTTCCTGCACGGTGTTAATTATTAAATCCAGATATGAGATCATATGAGATGGTGAGCAGGAGCTTCCTTGGTAATAATACAGAAAAAGAATTTGATAACTACATTGAATACATCATTCATGCTGCACATTATATGAAATCTAAATTATGTCTGATTTAGCTGTAAAGCAACAAACAGTATAATCGATACAGTTGTCTATGACTGCTAATTGTACCCTAACATTAGTGGAGGATGGTGCCTCTCCATTTTAGTGAATTGTGCATTGAACGGGCTGTTGTGGGGACTGCAGTCATATTTGTGCATCAAGTATTTGCTTTGCTATGGTTGTTGTAGGTTATAAATTGGGTTTTACGAAGATTGCAGGCGTTGTCTGTGACCTTGCCATTTGTTATCACTTTTTGAGAAGTGATTACTTCTTGAGAGCTCTGTCAGTTGCCAAACTTAAAGGTTGAATTATCATTGAAGGTTAAGATTATGGGTCCATAAGGTGATTAAAATTCCCGGTAACTTTGAGAGATGCAGTGTATGGCATCGCAAACTGGGTGTTAGGATCAACTTGAATTCCCAAAGGTGATGCTCAGATGGAAATTTTAATGTGCCTTCTCTAATCCATACCAGTGTGCCATACTTGTTTATGCAGTGAAAGTGGGTAGGAAATGTTTTTGGAGGGATATGGGCAAGGCACAGGCAAGTGGGACTAGCACGGCTAGGCAACTTGGTCAGCATTCATGAGTTGGGCCGAAGGGCCTATTTGTGCTGTACAGCTCCATAACTCTTGAGTGGGTTGGGTCTATGCATTCTTTTCTCAGTGGTGATGTTGAACTGTCTTGGTGGTTTTCTATTGATGGTTGTGAAAAAAGAACACGTGGCCTAGCTTCCCTCAAAGGTATGTTGCAGTGGGTTATTATAGCAGAATTTTTCAGATACCAGGGTGCAATACTGTGACTCTTGCATCCATCCAGAGACCCCAGCAACCAAGGTAGAGAAAGGAAGGTTCATGTGCACTTTGTCCAACCTCATCTATTGCACTCGACACACGATCTGGCCTACTTTACATTGGTGCAGCCGTTTCGCCGAACACTTGCCCTCTGTCCGTGCGGACACAAGGTGTGGAGCTCTTAGTTTTAAAATCCTCCTTCCCAGACTGACTTTTCTGTCCTTGGCCACCTCCATTGCCAGAGTGAGGGAACGTGTAGGCTGGAATAACATCACGGCATTCTGCTTGGATAGTTTACAACCCAATGGTATGAACATAAAATTTTCAAATTACAAGTAATGGCCCCCCTACACCCCCTCTTTCCCCGATTCGCACCACTCACTGATCCGCACACATTTATTCCACCACTCCAGTCACCCTGCTCCTTTCCTCTCCTCCATGCATTCTTCTCTCATACCCAAGTCTGGAATTTCCCTTTTGTCCTTCCTCTTCCCCTCCCCATTCCTTTGCACCCATACCCCCCCTCCCCATTCCTTTGCACTCATATCACCCCTCCTGGCTTTACATTTCACTCATTTTCATTCCTTCCTGACAACCTTTGACTCCTTCTCACCTCCAGCCTTTCGGCCTTTGACACTTCACCTATCTGTCACTGACCCTCCACTGTCACCTGCATCCACCTGTCACTTGCCAGGCATTGCCTCACCCCCACCTCTCATCTTGCTCTTTCTCCCTGCCCCTGCTCTCCCCCCCCCCCCCCTCCACTCCATCAGTCTGAAGAAGGGTCCCATACGAAATGTTGTTCCCTCCACAGATTCTGCCTGACCTGATGAATTCCTCATTATTTTACCTGGAATTCAGTGATTGATGTGTGGACAGGCTGTGACCTGAGCTTCAATTTCCAAATGGATGTGATGTTTAAGTCTTTGTGTTCCCAGAGCACGGTGATTCACACACACAAATTTGTGTGACTTTGTTACTCGGTCTTTTTATGACTAGACAAGGCTTGGTAAATGCTCGTCCTTCAGGCAGTGTTAAATTGAAGAACTGAGGCAAGGTAACTAGATCACCCAAGTAGACTTTGCGTCTCCTGCTCCCTATTGTCATTAGTTGATGTACTGTTTGCTGTAGAGTATGATACAATATATCTTTATTGTCATTGTACAGGGGTACCATGAGATTGGGAATGCGCCTCCCATCAGTATAAATTTATACAACCCAGTGAAACAAAATTAGAAACAGATTTAAAACAGTATAAAGTTCAAGTAGGTCTGTGCCGGTTCACTGTGCGATGTGACCATCCGGCTCAGCAGGACTGGTTCATAGCAGCTATGGCCCTGGGGATGAAGCTGTTCCTGAATCTAGAGGTGCGGGCATAGAAGGCCTTGTAGCATCTGCCCGATGGTAGAATTTCAAACAGACTATTGCAGGGGTGTGAGCATCAGACTTTCAATCCATGTTGTGTCATGTCTTGATAGCGAATAGCTCAATAGAGGCTTTGACTACATTTCCTCCACAGATGCTGCCTGACCCATTGAGCTTTGTGGCTCACAAAAGCATTTGTTTTTGCTCAAGATTCCAGCATCTGTAGTTCCATGTGTCTCTGTTCAGCCTTTCTTGGTCTTCTACTAGAAGCTGCTTTTTCAAGAACCAAACCTGTATCATTGCAATAAATTTTACATCAGAATAATCCATGTTGATTACAGATCACCAACACAACATAGGGGTTAATTTTCCATCTGATCAAATACACCAAGAGGCTTTAGATTGTTCAAAGGAGCAATTTTGTCTTGTAGCTCTGGCTCGTAAGCTTAATGATGCCCACGAGCATTGTCTCCATGTGTGCTTTCTACATATTTACAGATATGTCCTTTCACTGATCTTTGGAAATCCTGGTAAGGTCTTGGTTCTGTTGCCAGTGAGCAGGGAAAGTTCCATTCTGCTTGGGGTCAACGATGATCATGTCAATAACTATATCAAGCTTTCAGCAAATGCTTCATCAATTATGTAGTCTATTAGCAGTTAAAGTCAATAGCTCATGGTTTTGGAATTGGCTCATCTGGGGCTCTGGCTTTGACTGTTATATTCATTGGGTTTTTGTACATGCAGTATTGCGTATTCTTATTTTGAATGCAGTGGAGTGGTGAATTATTTGATATAACATTTATGATTGGCACAAGTTTATCTAACTTATCTTCAAGCTTCTGTGGAGTATTTCTAGCCTTTGAGCAACTCATTCTCCAGTAAGGTTTGTCAACTACTTCCACATCTTTTAATAGTGGGTCAGATAACAATTGGCGACCACATGGTATAATTATTAATATTGCTTTCGTTGCTTCATTCTCTGGCCTTTTGACATTTTAAATATCTCTCCCAGAGGAACAAAGAACTGCTGTCATGAAAGTTTTGTCAATTATATGTGAAAGCATGATCATTTAAAACCAAACTCATGAAAGGTTAATGGTTTCTTTTTGTGTCGTGTTGCTCTTTCTTTTTGTGAAAGATAATCCTGAAGGTCAGAGTAACACTTGAGATCCTCTAGATTAAATTAAATTGAATAATTTATGCAAGACAGACAAAAGGATGAGAATTTTAATGGAACCATATGAGTTAAACTCGTTCTTTTTCTTTTACAGATTGGGTCCTTGAAAGACTACTACCACTTCTACCACAGTAGGACAATGAAGAGATCAACAGTTTCTAGCAGAGGAACACACAACTTCATCTCAATGGAACCAAAGGTGTGCACACCCTATTATTCTTGTTTCTCTCATTTCAACAGAGGTGAAAACCTCTGGCCATGAAGACGTGTTGTTTAATAATTAATTAGTAATGTCATACGAGGAAATGTTCTGAGATTGCATGGTGAGTTTGGAAGAGTTGACGCATTGTGTGGCAAATGAAAGGGAACAATGTTGTGGACTTGATTAGATTTGGGGAGTGTTCACTAGATATGAAGAATAGAGTGATCACCATGCAGAATGAAACATTCATTGTCTGTAGTTAATTAAAGGGACATTTGAAAACTAGGTCAAAGAATTACACACTTCTAGAAGGGCTCGCATTGTAATGTTTGATCTGAAGTAATGGGCCAGGGTTTGCTAATTCATTGCTTATCAGCAGATGAAGTGCAAAGATAAGTACAGTGCAAAACCCAATCAAGTTAAAACCTAGGGTGGTGCAGCTGGTAGAGCTGCTACCTCTGTGCTAGCGACCCAGGTGCGATCCTGACCTTGGGTTCTATCTGTGTGAAGTTTACACTTCTGCGATGATATGGGTTTCTTCTGGGTGCTCCGGTTTCTACCCACATCCTAATGATGTGCGGGTATGTCGATCCAAGAAACATACGTGTATGTCGATCCAAGAAATTATGGTGGCCTTAAACACGAGTAGCAGGACATGTGATATTGGATATATTCAGTGTGGAAATCAATCCTGGAATCTTAAGTAGAATTCTTGAAATGTGTACAAGAAAGACACAGAAATTGCGCAACTAATAGTTTTTATCCCTCACTAAATAAAGAATAAAGGAGACATAAAGGTATTTCTTTAATCAGTGGGTGGTGAATCTGTGAAACTCATTGCCACTAACAATAGACAATAGACAGGAGGCCATTCGGCCCTTCGAGCCAGCACCACCATTCATTGTGATCATAACTGATCATTCTCAATCAGTACCCCGTTCCTGCCTTCTCCCCATACTCCCTGACTCCGCTATCCTTAAGAGCTCTGTCTAGCTCTCTCTTGAATGCATTGAGAATTGGCCTCCACTGCCTTCTGAGGCAGTGAATTCCACAGATTTACAACTCTCTGACTGAAAAAGATTTTCCTCATCTCCGTTCTAAATGGCCTACCCCTTATTCTTAAACTGTGGCCCTTGGTTCTGGACTCTCCCAACATTGGGAACATGTTTCCTGCCTCTAACGTGTCCAACCCTTTAATAATCTTGTATGTTTTGATAAGATCCCCTCTCATCCTTCTAAATTCAATGGTTGTGGAAGGCAAGTCAATGGATAATTTTAAGGTGGAGATTCACTGATTTTTGGATTAGTAAGGGTGTCGTTGGTTATGGGGAAAAGGCAGGAGAATGGGGGGATTGAGAGGAAGGATAGATTGGTCATGATTGAATGCCAGAGTAGTCGATGGGCTGAATGCCCTAATTCTGCTCCTATAACCTATGAATGAATGAATGATATTTGAGTATTGAAATGGCCATTAATATAATTGCCAAATTTATAAATCTTAAACTTTTATTGAAAATTGTAATTGTAATTCATTTTATTAGCCAAGTATGTAAACATACAAGGAATTTGATTTGTCAACAGTCATACAAAAAAGCAACAAGATACATAACCACATAAAAATTAAACATAGACTTAAACAGCTACCACAATAGCGTGTGAGAAACCCCAGGGCACACAGCATAAGTGGAGACCCACAGCCGTCAGTTCAATGACCGTGCCACACACACACTTTTCACAGTGATGTGACCAGAGTTGTACCGATCATTGTCACTCTCTCTGCCGCCCCAACAGTCAGAAAGCCATCTCTACTCGCACGAGACTCCAGAATGTCATCATGGAGCCATGTCCCTGCAAAACATTGAGATCACTGCACTCAGGGCACTCCCTCCGAGTCCTCACCAGTGCTGGAAGCACGTCCATCTTGGTTTTTTTTCGACGGCCTCACATTCCCCACTGTGATGGAAGGCAAATAACTTGTACCTTTTCTCCTTTTCTTCCGCAGTCGGGGCGGTCGAAGCTCCGGTGGTTGGAGCTCCCGCAGTCGATCCCCAACAAAGGGACCGCCGCGGTGTTAAAGCTGCAGTGCAGACGGAGATACGATGAAAAAGTCGCATCTCTGTCGAGGAAAAAGATAAAAAAAGGTTTCCCCCCAACCTCACCCCCACATAATTCAAAAATTAAAGGTACACTAAAAACATTCAAGTAAACACAGTAAGCACAGACCAAAACAGCAAAAGAAGAAAAAGACGAGACAGGCTGTTGGTGCGGCTGCCATGTATGGAATAAACATTTAGTATTGCCTAATTTTTAATGAAATTTATCAATTAAGCCTCAAGTTATCATAAAACTGAGAAATAGGGCATGGGTTTTGGGATATAAACTCACACCTATGGATCAGGATCTACATGCAGTGAAGTATTAATAAAATAGCACAAACTGAATCTGGATCTGTGTCCAAAGCACATCAGTGAAGTTGGTTTTACTCCTGGTGAACCGTTAACAAAACATGAGCAATTTCCCAGGACTATTTCCCAGGAAGCCGTCAGAGTTTCAAAGCAGATCGGGAGGTAGTATATGAATCGAATTAACTCTGAAGAATAGTCCTCCGTATGGACCAGCGATTAGGTTCTCTGTCTTTCAAACTGTTGCCATCTGTCTGTTTAAAACTTTCAATCCCTTTTATCAATTCCTTGTATCTAAGAATTGATGATCGGCAGCATGGATTTTAGAGCCGCACATTTTGCACATGTGAGGAGAATGTGAAAACTGAATGAGTATCACTATTTAAATGCAACCTGAACAAGGTCTGATTTTTTATTTTGAAGGACTACTATTCCTTCATCCAGATATTTTTACGTCAAATTTCAGTATCACTTGTGGATGTGGAAACCACTGAGCAAAATCCAATCTTGCAGGCTTAATGGTTCACACGTTAGTACAAGTCAAGGTCCTGTTATGGCTTGATAGTCGGGAACACTAAGGTCTTTAAATAACGTCACCAAAAGGCTGCGTTAAGGAGTTGCTTAAAGTTGATAAATCAAAAACTGCTGCAGGTGCTGGAAAAACTCCTCGGGTCAGGTAGAATCCACTGAAAGAGAAATTGAATAAATGTTTTGGGTTCAAGACTCTCCATCACTGAAGTTGTAATTACTTGATGTGTCTTTGCATGCCTCCTCCTTCCTAAACCATGGCTTTGACCTTTGACTGCATTTCATCTATTTCCTATATCTCTCTGTCCCCACATTTCCGCCCCAAAAACAGTGCAAGGATAACGTTTCCATGACCTTCACGTTTGGTCCCTTCCAGTCTTTACATTTAATGTATCATCCTTCATGATTTCCATCACCTTCAATGTGATTTCAACCACAAGGCAAATCTTTCCCCTACCTTATTTCAGTATTCCACAAAGATCTTTACCTTCATGACTCTCTTATCTGCTCTTCCATTTCCACCAACCACTTCCCATCCTACAGCCCTTTACTGTGCAGCTGGAGGAATGTGGCATTTGTCCTTTTACCTTTTCGTTTTCCGCCATCCTTGCAGGTGAAGTAGTGATTCATCTAGCGTACTGCATTCATTGCTCACTTCGACTGTGGAGAAACCAACTGCAGGTTGGGTGTCTGCTTTGTGGAGCACCCAAGTTTAGTTTATTGTCACGTGAACCAAGGTACAGTGAAAAAGCTTTTGTTGCATGCTATCTAGTCAGCAGAAAGACAATGCATGATTACAATCATGTATGTTCCAATGTTCCAAGTTCATTTTCATGATCCAACAGCATTCCAAGTTCATGAATCCTAGTTCATTTGCAGGGGTATTCCTGAGTTTCCCGTTGTCTGCAATTTTAATTTACTATCCCACTCCCCCTTTGACCTATGTGGGCTGCTGCATTGTTTTAAACAAGGCTCAATGTAAGCTTCAGGAACAGGATCTCTTCCTCAGTGCTTTGCAGCCTTTCGAGACTCTACCGATTCTAGAATATCCGGCATCTTGTACTCTGGTATCAGAATTGGCCATTTTTTCTCTCGGTCATCCATCTACAATACTGGCTCAATATTTCGCATTGCATTAGCACAATTGAACCTGCTGAGCAATTCCTTCAGCTCAGCAGTTTGTGACTTTTATTTTTTCATGTTCATGCTCTCAAAATGCCCTTGGTTAACTTACCAACTTTTAATATAACTTTTCTTCACAGCTGCCCCAGACTTCCCCTACCAGAAATATTCCCCTTTTCTTGTACATCCCTACCCCACTCACTCTTCAACAAAACAAATTTGTGTTTACTCGCAAAAAAAGACAGTGTTGGATTAAGTCAGTGGGTTGGGCAGCATCACTGTAGAATATAGATAGATGACGTTTCTTTGATTTGAAATGTTAACTGTTTTGCTTTCCACTTTTCTTTCAGTGGGTATCATTTGACCTGCTGAATGTTTGTAGTACTTTGTTTTTGTTTCAGATTTCCAGCCTCTGCAGTCATTTAAATTTTTCAAATAATATTATCCAAATGATAATATAATATATTATATTAATTAACTCCATTGGCTAAAAGGTGAGTCTGCATGGAGGCTGAGGAGAGACCTGTTAGAAGTTTATAACATTATGAGTGGCATAGATAGAGAAGCCAGTCACAACATCTTGTCAAAGACAAGAGGGTATAGGTTTAAGGCAAGAGGAACAAAATGTAAAGGAAATTTGTGGGGCAAACCTTTTCCACAGAGTGGTGGATGCCTGGAATGTGCTGCCAGGGGTTGGTGGAGGCAGATATGATAGTGGCATTCAAGATGCTTTTAGATAGGCACATGTAAATGCAGGGAATGAAAGCATGTGGATCACGTCGAGACAGTGGAGATTAATTTAACCTGGCATCATTCCATGTGTTCAAATCCATTGTGTTTCATTGGTGGGGTTTTGATACTAATGTGGTGATGATAATATGTTGAAAGTAGTACATAGCAAAATAATGGACTGTTTTTATCCAAAAATTATATTGAGACACTTTATATTTAGGTGTTTAATTACATCCTTGACCTTGTAGTCTGTGTAAT
The DNA here is from genome assembly GCF_053455715.1 of Rhinoraja longicauda. Lineage (NCBI taxonomy): Eukaryota > Metazoa > Chordata > Chondrichthyes > Rajiformes > Arhynchobatidae > Rhinoraja > Rhinoraja longicauda. Next base: position 60,377,369 of record NC_135955.1, on the reverse strand, counting down.
TTTACAGTGTTGTGCTGAAGTCGCCCAGCTGAAATGTTGGTGTTCTGAGATATTGAATATCTGTTCCTGTCTCCACTGTTGCAGGTAGAAGGAACAAACAAGTTGCTAAGTGACTTGTGAAATGTGGAGTGTTTCTGTTTATGTCATCTCATTGCAATGTCACGCAGTAGCTTTGATCAATGAGCAGTTGAGATCTTTTGTTTAGTCTCCGATGGGCATGGGAAAGAATAATTACTGTAAACATTGCAGTTATCCTTTAAAAAGAACCAGAAAGATTTGCTTAGAATGCCTGTTCACTGTATTAGTGATTGAGTCAGCCTTTTTAAAAACCTTTGTCACCCATAAATGAGCATCTGATTTTTCTTTAAATAGTCATAATAATAGTCATACAGTGTGGAAACAGGCCCTTTGGCCCAACTTGCCCACACTGACCAACATGTTCCATCTACACCAGTCTCACCTGCCTGCTTTGGCTCGTATCCCTCTAAACCAGGGGCCTCCCACCTTTTCAGCATGAGGGCCACATTATATATTTGCGGGCCGTAGGAAAAAATAAAGAAATGTCAGTTTTATAAATTTAATAATGAGGTTTATATGGCGACAAATAAATAATATTCAAATTTTAAAAAGAGCTTGAAATATTGGAATATATATATATATATATATATATATATATACCATAGGTACACATATTTATAAATAAGAAAAAAATACAGTGACCACCAGTGGGCATGCAGACAGTATAGAAATATATGGTATAATGGCGGAGTGACCATGTGTGTCACTGTTGCAGTGACTCGCGGGTGAGCACTCCGCTAAGAAATAATTAAAATTTAAAATTATGATTAAGTCGGTAGCTGCATACAAACCTTCAACTTGATAGCCTACCTGACGTGTAAGTTCGAAAACTGCCGCCGAGATCGGCCCTGAAGACCGCAGAACCGAGGAGGAGGGAGCCGCTGGCGACGACGGACACGATAAGTGGGCCAGTAGGAGAGGGGTAATGCCTCCAGCACCTGTAAGGTCGGCTGCAGAAGGCGTTTCCCCCGGGACACACAGGCGCTCGGTCGGGCGAGGAGAGGGACGTCGATCGACAGGCCGAGCCAGTCGATGACAACGGTGGAGGCCCTGCAGCAGCCTGGGGCTCGCCTAGATCAGAAGTCGCTCCAGTGCATCCAGCGTGCTGACCCGACTTTGAACATGGTGGTAACTTGTGCACGTGTGATCTACGCTAAAATAATTCCACTGTGCAGTGCACACGTGAAAATAAACCACCATTCATATATGCCAAAAAAAAGGGTTCCCACGCTACCACAGAACCCGCAGCACAGAACGTGTTAAGAGCTTGCTGCGGGCCGGAGAAAATTCCGTGGCGGACCGGATGTGGCCTGGAGACCGCTGCTCTAAACCTGTCCTATCTATGAACCTGTCCAAAATGTTGTATTAATTTGAGTATTTGCGACGTAGTTAATTTAATTGCAGTTGAATGAACTCTGTGTGTCATCCCCCCAGCAATGGCAGAGAGATTGGTTTTATTGGCCCTATTCCAGTGTTCAGAGACCAAAGGTCAGCTTGCATCAACCCCAGATGCACCATAAAAGCGATGGACATAAAGTGATGAGAACTGATAGTTCCTCACTTTGTAGGCCATCTTGTTTTACAAATGTGCTGAAGTTAATTTTTCCTGTAGCAACATTTTCCTGTGGATGCAATGGAGAATTCTGTGAGAACAGGATCTGTGCCGTATGACTTTTATCTAGTCACCTAAGCATTTGGCAAGAAGAATTGTAATCTTCAACATTGCTTCAGAAAATGTGTCTTTGCTGAACAAAGTCCCCAAAATGAGGGTTTTTATATGGATGATTGCAATTAATCTAGTGAGCATTTGGAGTCATGGAGGCATATAGCACAGAAAGGGGCCCTTTGGCCCAACTTGTCAATGCTGACCAAGATACCCTATCTAAGCTAGTTCCATTTTCCTGTGTTTGATCCATAGAGACCTTTCTCATCCATGTACATGTCCAAGTGTCTTTCTAAGTGCTGTTGTTATACCTGCCTCAACTATCTCCTGTGGCATTTCCATGTTGCCCTCATAAGTTGCTCCTCGGGTTTTGATTAAATTTTGCTCCCTCGCATTAAACTCATGTCCTCTTGTTCTTGATTCTGCAACTCTGGGTAAAAGACACTGCATTCACCCTATCTGTTCTCCTCATGATTTTAGGGACTACTTTCAGATCACCCGTCAGCCTTTGAACGGCAAGGAATAAAGTCCAAGCCTATCCATTCTCTCCCTAAGCTCAGTCCCACTAGTCATGGCAACATTCTGTAAATGTAGAAACACAACTGCAGGTGGTGGCTTATACCATATTTAGATACAAAGTGCTGGGAACCCTTCTTCAGACTGAATGTGCGTGTGTGTGTGGCGAGGAAAGATCAGGACCAATCGGAGCCAGCCACAAATGACCTCTGGCAGAGCAGTGCCTCGTAGGCCGAGGCAGACTGAGTGTAAGTGTTCCGCGAAATGGTCTGTGAGTCTACGTTTGGTCTTGCTGATGTACAAGAGCCTACATCAGGAACACCAAAATAGACAATAGGTGCAGGGAAAGGCCATTTGGCCCATCGCACCAGCACCGCCATTCACCGTGATCATGGCTGATCATCCACAATCGGTACCCCGTTCCTGCCTTCTCCCCATATCCCTTGACTCTGCTATCTTTAAGAGCTCTATCTAACTCTCTCTTGAAAGCATCCAGAGAATTGGCCTCCACTGCTTTCTGAGGCAGAGAATTCCACAGATTCACAACTCTCTGGGTGAAAAGGTTCTTCCTCATCTCTGTTCTAAATGGCCTACCCCTTATTCTTAAACTGTGCCTGGTTCTACCAGCTGGGCCAATGTATCACCTTTCTAATGTGAATTAGAACACCGATAAAGACAACAATAATTAGTATTGGTTTATTATTGGTAGAAATTGTTAACTACAATAAACTGTTATCTACAGTTTCAATCACTAATTCCCGGAGTGTAGACCTGTGCTTAGACAGGTACATGGTTTAGAGAGATAAGGGCCGTACAGGCAGCCAGCATCATCAAAGGCCCACACACCCTGGCCACTCTCTCATCTTGCTGCTACATTCAGGAGCCTGAGGACCGTGACCTCCAGGTTCAAGAACGGCTTCTTCCCAATAACCATCAGGCTCTTGAACACTGCACACCACTGATCTCAGCAACTGTGATCGTCAATAGACTGTATCAACAGGTTGTGCACTACGGACCTCGAGACTACACTGTTATGGTTACCCAGCATTAGCATGTTCATCTATCTATCTATATATATACTAAAGCTCTTGTTTGTTTGTTCCTGAACCACAGCCAAAACGGTACACGATAAAAGCAGTAGATGAGGTTAGAGGAGGTACGTGTGAACCTCTGTCTAACCTGAAAGGACTGTTGGGGTCATTGAATGGAGTGGGGGTATGACAGCTGTTGCGTCTCCTGCAGTTGCAGGGGAAACTACCTGGGAAGTCGATGGTAGGGGTGGCAATGGTTGAGTCAACCAAGGAGTTGCGGAGGGAGCGGATCCTGCAGAAGGAGAAAGGGGTGAACAAAAACAGAATCTAAAAGCTGCAAAATAGTGCAAGAGTGTGGCAACTCTTTGCGTGTTGTGCCAGACAATCTACTATTTGTCTGCCACAATCATTTCATTCTTGTACTTGTGCTATGATTTGACTGGTTAATGCACAAAGATATTCAAAGATGTATCTCGGTGCATGTGACAATAACAAGTTCATCTAAATGAAACTGAACTAATCTAAACAACTTGAGTGCATATGTCACCCTTTTCAATATCGCAAACATTTGAAAGAACTGAGTGTTTTCAAATATAACTTGCATAAGCTGCCTAAAATGTCATGTCATTCCAAATTTGGTCAAGGAGAAGACTTTGGGAAGGAAAAGGTTGTCCTTGAAGCTTCCAATTGGTCCGCACACAAACATTTTCCAGGTTATCATTAAACGTTACAGGAAAAAAATGCTTATTGATAGTTGCCCGAGTAATTTTAAGAATATGCTCTTATACAGTGTCCCCAGCAGAGGAAATAATCTGTCTTTCACTGTGACCCCTTCACCACCCTTTCTCAATGCTCAGTCTTGTTCAAAGTCCAAACTAACTAATTGGATCTTTTTGTTGCCAGAAAAGCAAATTTATCATATGCATTTTTCTCGGCAGCAATTTCTGCTGTTGATCTCGACCACAATGATGGTTTAGAGACAAGTAAAGAATTTTTGAAAACAATCTTGTATGTTTGGGTATATTCTGAAATTAATTTAAGTTAATCAGAATCTCTGAACATGGATCCTAGCTGAGAAAAACTTTTCTATCCCACCCCTCTCAATAATCATAATAATAACATGAAAATTTGAAGATGAATGTTTGCATTTGACATGATCAATTTACACTGAATAGTCAGCACAACTTCTGATGGTGGAGGCTTTTATTTCTGCCAGTTTATTTTGTGCTGTTGGATATGTGTACTACTCAATTCTTGCAAAATCATGTGTTAACCTGTCACACAACACAGAAACAGGCCCTTTGGCCCAACTTGGCCATACTGACTAAGCTGCACCAGCTACGCAAGTCCCACCTGCCCGCATTTGACCCATATCCCTCTAAACCTATGCTATCCATGTACCTGTCAAAATGTCTGAAATTTTGTTATAGTACCTTGTGTTCTTTTGGAACTGAAGATTTGGTAAAGCTAGACAGAAACAAGCATTTAGCTGTGATGCTGCATATTGCCAAGTTTTGAGTAAGGGTGATGAACCTTAAGGTGTTTATAGCTGCTGTTAGCTGAGACATTTAGCAGACGGAATAGAGAAGTTATTGGATGGAATAAGCTTGGAGGGAATAGAGAAGTAGTTTCATCTCTTTAAAGCTTGAAACTAATGTTGTGTGGTATTACAAATATAATGCAATTATGACAGTGCTATAACTTGCCAAAAGGACTGCAGGATCCCATAGATATTCCCACCCGTGCACTATGTTAGACGATAAACTGCAGAGGATCAATCTGCTTTTCTTCAAATCGTCCCACTTCTAAAGATCATGAAAGCATTTGACTGGTCACGTCATTTCTGAACATTTTATAGGTAAAATTGTATTTTCACTTGATGATTTTGAAGCTTTTCTTCAGTCAGTCAAACGATATGTCTCGCTTCTCAAAACTGCAGACAAAAACTGTGGGCAAAATTATTGAATAACAATACCAAAAATCAGCGGAGTCTCAGAAAAATAAAGTAGGATTAAGAAACATTTAGTAAGATACATGGATAGGACAGGTTTAGAGGGAAGATAGACTCCAAAGGTTGGAGTAACTCCACGGGTCCGACAGCATCTCTGGAGAAAAGGAATAGGTGGCATTTCGGGACGAGACACCTTCAGACTTCTTCAGAAGGGTCTCTACCCGAAACGTAACCCATTCCTTTTCTCCAGAGATGCTATCCGACCCGCTGAGGTACTCTAGCTGTTTGTGTCTATCTTCGGTTTAAACCAGATCCTGCAGTTTCTTCCTGAATGTCAGAGAGATATGGGCCAAATGCCGGCAGGTGAGACTAACATAGATGGGACATGTGGGCAAGTTGGGCCAAAGGGCCTGCTTTCATGCCGTATGACTCTGCCACTGATTTTGTATGCAATGGTTATATGGAATACAATGATGTGAAATGGTCATTGTTAAAACTGAACCACTCTTGACTCTGGATGTAGTGTAACATGTGTATATTGACTGGCAGGAAGTCTACAGGCCGGGTCTCTAAAGCAGTTCAAGCCAGCAAATTCATTTATCAAACTCCCCGGTACTTTAATGTCGTCTAAGCTACAGCGGTTGCAGCTCTGGACGATTACACACATTTCCTTCAGCAAGTCAATCGTACTTATGCAAATATTTGGAACGTTTTCAGTATTCTGAGAAGTACTTGTTTAGATATACTGGCTACTTTGTTCGTGGAAAAAGGTTGTGTCGTAATCAAATCTTTATTGCTTCTGTTCATAGAAAATGGATTTACCCCAAACCGTTGGCTCCATTTAATGCCTTTTTCACACTCGAACCTAGACCCTGGGTTGAAAGTCACACTCTGCAGCTGCTGAAAATCTGAAATTAAAAACAACTGACTAGACAGCATCTGTGAGGAAAGAAATGGAGTCAGGGTCGACTGGGCTTGTATTCACCGGAATTTAGAAGGATGAGAGGGGATCTCATAGAAACATATAATGCAGGCTAGATGCAGGAAAAATGTTCCCAGTGTTGGGGGAGTCCAGAACCAGGGGTCACTGTTTAAGAATAAGGGGTAGGCTATTTAGGACTGAGGCGAGGAAAAACTTTTTCCCCCAGAGAATTGTGAATCTGTGGAATTCTCAGCCACAGAAGGCAGTGGAGGCCAATTCACTGGATGTTTTCAAGGGAGAGTTAAGGCCTGTCCCACTTTAGGCGATTTTAAGGCGACTGCCGGCGACTAGGCTGTCGCCGAACGTTCGCCGGGGTGTCGCGGGCATGATCATGAGGAGTCTTCCAAAGATCGTAGTGGATCTTGCCGAGAAATCAAACGGTTTGAAATCTCTCAGCGATAGCTGGCTTGTCGCCAGGTATCGTTGCTTATTGCGGGCGCTGTCGCATGCTGTCCCCAGGTTTGATAGGTTCTCAAGATGCATTTAGAAGCACATAATATTAAAATAAGTAAAGTTATTTCAAAATACCATAAAATGCTTGTGTTTAACCAATTTATTTACTGTCAGGACATTTGACAGGTAGATTGGAGGCGACAGTTTGACGGTCAGGTAAGCGTGGGAATTTTCGCGATGTTTTTGGTCTCAGCCATTACATTTAAAGTGGGCTCCAAACCCAGAAATTCAACCCAGAAACCAGATATGCATCTCCCTTGCATTTTCAAAGAATGCCCACACTCTTTTCACAAAAAGCCACTTAACCACTTCATTTTTTTTTTTTTAATACAGCTATTAGTAAACTGGAAGTAAATCCAGTTTATTCCTTGTTACAGTGAAGCTTGGTTTTTAAGTAATCCATACAAGGTGTTATAGTTCAAAATTCTCAAGTACTTACCAACTTGTCAGTGATTTCAGTGAAAACCAGGACGCCGGAGAAGCATTGACAGTGTGGGAATTTTCACAATGTTTCAGAAGACGGTGTAATCTCGACTTGACATTGTCGTGGTCATTGCCGTCTGCTAAAAGAAAAGTTTGGCGATCTGCTACGACTTTGACAGTCGCCGGCAGTTGCCAAAAAGATCACCTAAGAGGGACAGGCCCTTTAGATTTAGCTCTTGAGGCTAAAGAAATCAAGGGATATGGGGTAAAAGCAGGAATGGGGTACTGATTTTAGATGATCAGCCATGATCATATTGAATGGTGCTGGCTCAAAGGGCCGAATGGCCTACTCCTGCACCTATTTTCTATGTTTCAACGCTGTAGTCGCAAACCTGGCCATCTGAACTGCGGTGGTGTTTCATCAGAGTTCTGAAAAGGCCTGGGATATTGACTCTGTTCCTTTTGCCCATTTCCTTTATCATTACTGTTTTGCATATCTTTCATCCATTTGTTCTAGATCACTGTCTATATCTCTGATTTCCCCTTCCCTGACTCTGTCTGGTGAAGGGTCTCGACCTGAAACGTCACCCATTCCTTTTCTCCAGAGATGCTGTTTGACCTGCTGAGTTACTCCAGCTTTTTGTGTCTATCTGTTTCATTCATGTACCTATCACTTACGAGTGTGTAGGAAAGAACTGCAGATGCTGGTTTAAATGGAAGGTAGACACCAAAAGCTGGAGTAACTCAGCAGGACAGGCAGCATCTCTGGAGAGAAGGAATGGGTGATGTTTCGGGTTGAGACCCTTCTTCAGCCATGATCAAACTGAATGACAGGGCACTCTGGAGGAAACTAGTGTCCTTATCCTGCTCTTGTTTTCTTGTGCCCTTTCAGACATTAATTCAGTGATTTAACAAATGCAAACTGAAATGCCAGGTAGCATATTTTAAGATTCATATTGAAATTATATTATTGGTTTCTTGGAGGAAATAAATTTGAAATTTCTGATTTGACATGTTTCCAAAACCTGTTTTCATGTTTGTGTAATAATACTAATTGTAGTGCTTCAGTTAATTAGCTTTTTAAATTGCAGTTGGATGTAATGTGATGAGAGGCTCTTCAGCAATATCTCTTCCAACACATCTGAAGGACTTTGAGGACAATTGTTTGGTCCTCTTTATGCGCTGATCCACAGCTGTGTTTGATTACACAAGGTTAGGTTTCACGTGGATGTTGATGCAACTGCTCTCCACTCTGTCCTGCCACTGCTGTTTCTGCTGTTTTTTAGACCTCTGTCCTGCACTAAGAACACTATTCTGTTAAACATTGGGCTGAAGTTCAGCAATGTGATTTAGACTTTAAGAGATACAGCATAGAAACAGGCCTTTCGGCCCATGAAGTCCACGCTGGCCAGCGATCACCCCGTACACTAACATTATCCTATGCACTAGGAACAATTTACAATTTTACCAAAGCCAATTAACCTACAAACCTGGGTCTGGAGAGTAAGAGGAAACCAGGGCACCTGGAGGTCACCCACAAGGGCACGGAGAAACATAAAAACATAGAAAGTAGGTGCAGGAGGAGGCCATTTGGCCCTTCGATTGTGATCATCGCTGATCATCCCCAATCAATAACCCTTGATTCCACTAGCCCCTAGAGCTCCATCTAACTCTCTCTTAAACCCATCCAGTGATTTGGCCTTCACTGCCCTCTGTGGCAGAGAATTCCACAGGTTCACAACTCTCAGGGCGAAAAACCTGCGAACTCCATACAGACAGCACCTGTAGTCAGGATTTAATCCAGGTCTCTGGGACTGTAAGGCAGCAACTCTACCACTGTGCCAATTGTGTTGGGAAATAATTGGAATGTAATATATTTTGGTGCCATTGAATTTGAGTAGTAATATGGACTTGATATGCTATTTAAAAATGGTAACGCCTCAATATCTAGGTTTTTAACTTTTTTTAAGGATGGCTAATTTAAACAGTAAAATTAATATTAAGTCAGTTTACAGATTACACCAATGAATCATGCAGCAACATGTCGCATGGTGACATACATTTTATTTCAGATGTTTGTCAGAATTCCTCCATTATAATTGCAAGCATTACCTACTAATATTATTAAATGTGAATTATTTGGCTTCTACCACATTGTCAGTACGATTGGAGATTCGGATTGTTAGCTTCTTCAGAGACCTATTTGACACCCAAATTGATCAATTGCCTTTTTAAAAAAAATAGGCAACAATTTTTTTTAAAAGATTGTATTTTCTGATTTGTCAAGAAATTATCACATAGAATCCCACTGACAAATTTCAAACAGAGAACTAGTTAGTGAGTTAAGATTTCTTGAATTTGCACTCGAGTATTGAATTTATATAAGAGCATGATGTAGAACTGCTGCATTTTCCAGGGAATTTCCAGCGGCTACTTTTCTGTCCAAGTATTCATCTGCTACATGTTAAGAAGCAAGATGTGTCCAAAAGGGAGAATGGAAAAAGAGGATGTCGCCAGGATGAGATGGATACATTTTGCTGGGGACATGGGTGGAGCAGAAACACTGGCACAGACCAGTAGAGCTGAACACTGGAAGTTCTATATATTTATCTTTGGGGAGGTGTACACAAAATGCTGGAGTAACTCAGCGGGCCAGACAGCATCTCTGGAGAGAAGGAAGGGGTGACGTTTCGGGTCGAGACCCTTCTTCCGACCCTTTTATCCTTGGAGTTCTTCTCTGTGAATTCTGATTGTGCATAAAAACTGGTCAATCCAACAGATAAAGTGCCAAAGAGCAATCAAATATTTTCTTTAAGATGAAGTCATTCCTGGCTTAGGAAAATAAGATAATCTGAGGTAGGTCCATCCAAAATATCATGTTTAACCTTGGGCAGTGGAAAATGCATCTTTGAAGAAATTATAACCAATTAGTCAAATCGGGATAAATCTGGTTGAAAAATGTTTGGAAATAGCAATCTGTTTTTCAATTCTTTATCTTTTGCAGCAAATAGCACTAGAAAAAGTCATATTTGCACCTGCTCAGCTTGGCAAATCTCGCCAGTTTTTATTAAGCAATCAAGCATTGCAGTAAAAATTCGTCAGCTGAGTGGAATGATTATGGGGAATATACTTTATCTGATGGTGAGAGGAAAAACATGTATGGCTGTTTTGTTTCTGTTAAATGTTTAGTTCTGTGAATTAGTTTTAATGTCATTTGGAAACTAATGTCACAGAAAACGTTTGTAATAGCTGTGCCACCCCACGATTAGCAATCTGAACAATTTCCTCTTTGGAAATGATACTTTTAAGTCCTTCATCCCTTCAGTTAAATATTATCTAACCTTTGGCATTCTTGCAAAAGGCTAGTGGCTGCAATTGGCAGACATTCTCTAATGCATAATTCACACTTTGGAGATCAAGTGCTTTCTTTGTGTTGACTTCATTAATTTGTTTTGCCAACTTGAAAGATTTATGTGAATTGGGCTTTTTATTGACTATTGTCATTTTTAACACTTTTTTTTATGACAATGGAAATTGTAGTAAATGTCTGAGTTTTGATCATTGTTGGAGATGGTTGTTGCCTGGCACCATTTGTACAGCTAATGCTGTATCTGGTATGGTGAGACAAAGCTAATGTGAAAGATATTGAGATGGTGGTGTTAGTTACTGGACAATGGTAGGAAACAAATTAACCACAAATGAACCATAAAGGTTCACTTCCACCTCATCCAACCTCACCTACTGTATCAGTTAGTCAAGATGTGGACTCTTATACATCAGCAAGACCAAATGTAGACTGGGCGATCATTTCGCTAAATGCCTTCGCTCAGTCCACCTGATCGTCCGGCTACCAAACACTTTAATTCCCCTTCCCATTCCCACTCTGACCGCTCTGTCCTAGATCACCTCCATTATCTGAGTGAGGCTAAATGCAAATTGGAGGAACCAGCATCTCATATTTTGCTTGGGAAGCTTACAGCCCAGTGGTATGAGAATTGATTTCCCTGGCTTCAAGTAACCCCTGCAGTCCCTCTCTCGCCATCCCTCCCCCACCCAAGTCATATCAGCTTCAAAGTTGTCTTGTCTCATTGTCTGTACTCGTTCTCACCTAACACACAGCTAACAATGGCCTGTTTCCTTTCATCGTTACTTTTTTTGCATATTTTCATCCATTTGTTCTAAATCTCTCTGCATCACTGTGTATATCTCTTGTTTCCCTTTCCCCTGACTCTCAGTATGGAGAAGGGTCTCAACCCAAAATGTCACCTATTCCTTTTCTCCAGAGACGCTGTCGGACCCGCTGAGTTACTCTAGCTTTTTGTGTCTATTAACCATTATGAAGTTTGTTTTTTAATTTCTTTATACTGATTAACAACTGCGCCTCTCTTAGAGCTGTTAATCACAATTTGGACGCTCCAATGCTGGCTGCTCTAACAAGGCTAAGAACCTGTGCTGTGACTGAGCATGTGGCAGGACCTTACCTACCTAATCATTTAACGCTTAAAATATTTACCGCAGAAATTTGCAGATAAATACATTCATGAAGGCAAAATTAAAAATGCATAAAGTTCCCAAGGCAAAGTGTCCAGTTTTGATCAGATATATCTCTGGAGCAGGGTGAGAAGGGAGTGCAGCAGTATGTTAACATATACGCATTTGTGCTTCTATTCTCCCCAATTCTATTCAAATACTGATCTGCAGCTAATATTTTTTCAATCTTTGTTAAAGCTATATTAATGTATGGGAATTCTCAGACAGCCATTTGTGCATTTGTCAAAAACCCCGATCTCTCGGGCCAATGATATGGTTTGCTGGACCATTAACACATGCCAACATAGAATCCGTTTCATATGCACCCTGCTCTTCTCTCTTCTGTCCCTCTCCTTCAAATAAACATCTGAGCGCCTTTGTGTCAGCCACATGTTTGCGGGTAAATATTCTGTCCAGGAAGAGTCTAGGCTATCCGGTGTGTTGTCAAAAGATTCCTTGCAATCCCCTGTCATGAATTTGGTTTTGAATATTATTAACAGAGATCCCGTCTGCAGATATGGCGTGCAGAGAACTCAAGACACTTCTGCCTGGGGTGCACTTTTGCAGGGAAAGATGGTGGTACATTGAAAGCTTGCTTGGCTATGGTTCCTTTCTTCATGGTTGAGTTTGGCAATACTTGCTGCAAAGATACAGAAATGTTCACCTGGGAGAATTGCTTGATGGCACTGAAATTAAATTCTCATTTAGAGCATTTCTATTCAAGAACAGCGTTTTTGTTATTGTTTGCTTTGGAAAATCCCACCTGCTCAAAGTGGGAAATGACAGGATTAAATTTGCTGTCAAAGTTTTGAACTGTTGAACACTAACTGATCTGTTTTGTAACTTGAATCTAGAGCAAATATTTATCATGGTTTTGACCACCTCTCTGTGTTTGCCTCAATTCCACAGCAGTCCGTCTATACACAAACAGAAGCAGCACTGTCCAGCACTACTATCCAGATACTAGTGTTCAATTTTCTTTTGGTCTGATCGCCTAAATGTTTTAGCTGCCACACACTTGCTGGTTGGGAGATGTTTTTTAGATTTAGATTTAGATTTAGAGATACAGCGCGGAAACAGGCCCTTCGGCCCACCGAGTCCACGCCTCCCAACGATCCCCGCACATTAACACTATCCTACACCGACTAGGGACAATTTTTACATTTACCCAGTCAATTAACCTACAAACCTGTACGTCTTTGGAGTGTGGGAGGAAACCAAAGATCTCGGAGAAAACCCACGTAGGTCACGGGGAGAACGTACAAACTCCGTACAGACGGCGCCCGTAGTCAGGATCGAACCCGAGTCTCCGGCGCTGCATTCGCTGTAAGGCAGCAACTCTACCGCTGCGCCACCGTGCCGCCATCTTGCTGATGAACAAAAACTTCAAAATAATAATCAGTGGAAAAAGTCATTGAGTTTGTCAAATAATAAAAGGAATCAATTTGCTTTAACTTGATTTGGATTTAACGCTGTGCCAGAGGCTCAAAGGTTCAAGACACTTTTCAAAGATTTGAACAGCTAATCTAGGCTGACATTCCCCCACCCCATTTGATTAAATGATTGTGGGCACTATTTCAAGAAGCAGCAGTAATCTCTGGTATTCTAGTTAATGTTTAATCTTGCAATAACAACGAAACAATTTTGATCTTGCTGTTATTCATGGGATCTTTGTGCAATTGGCTACTTTATTTCCTGCCTTGATTGACTTGTATGCCTGAATAGGGAAGATTTACATGGGGCGGTGACGTCACCCTTTGTCCCTTATTTGGGAGTGAGGAAGCTGGCAACCCTACTAATATTGGACAAGGGCGGTCCCGTACGTGCCAAACTAATTTAGCCCAAAATACGGGATGTCCCGGCTAATATGGGACTGTTGGCAACCCTATTTGAGCACTAGGTTAAAAAACACTTATTCACCACCTGCTTTAAGTTGGAAAAGATGCAGAAGAAATTCACTAGGAATTTGCGTTTAGACTTGCAGGCTTGAATTATTAGGAGAGGCTGGGACATTTTTTCTTTGGAGTGTAGGAGGCTGAGGAGTGACCTTATACAAGGATACAAATTCATGAGGGGCATGGATAAAGTGAATGCTTGCAGTCTTTTTCTAGATAGATGATTCTAAAACTAGAGGGCACAGGCTTAAGGTGAGGGGGCAAGCTTTTCATACAAGGGTTGTCTGTATCTGGAATGAGCTGCCAAAGGAAGTCAAGGAAGCAGATACAATTATGACTTTAAGATGACATTTGGACAGATATGGATAATAATGGGTTTGGAGGGCTATGGGCCAAATGCCACTTCATTCGTGTGAACATTTTGAGCCGAAGGGCTTGTTTCCATACTTTCAAGCTCCGACTCTGTGACTCTAACCCCTTTAGTCTTTACACTTCCAGTTTCTGCATCTCCAAAATACACGTGTGCATATCTGTGGGAGAAAAAGAGCAGCTGGGTTGAATTTTTTAAAGTTTGAAACAAACATGTATAAAGCAGCATGAGTTAAGTTACCAGATTTTCTCTAGAAACCCAGAATTTTGATTTGGAAACTTGAATTCCACCATAGCAGCCAGGGAATTCAAAATTCAAGTAATTAAATAAATGTGGAATAAAATGTTGATGTGGTTAATGACAACCATAGTCCACTAATGACTCAAAGTACGTTAAAGGTTGTGGATCCACTATCGCAGATGACTACTGTGGATGACTCTCAACTGCCTTTTGAAATGGCCATTTCAAGTCCTATGAAAAATATGTACAAAAGAACCGTACGTTTCTGTTATTCACAAATAAGGAATACCGAGATACAGGAGAAATGTAGGGTTAGGGTACCGAGATGTAGGGTAAATGCAATGTATTTTACCCAGAGCAGTGGAATCACGATCCAGTGGACATGGGTTTACGGTGTGAGGGGAAAGGTTTAATAAGATGGTGGGTATATGGAACAAGCTGCCAGAGGAAGACATTGAGGCAAGTACTATAACAAGGTTTAAAATACATTTTAGACGGGTACATGTATAGGAAGCATCAGGAGAGATGTGGGACTAGTAGATGGGGCATTGTGTCTGGCTTGGACAAGTTGTACCGAATTGCCTGTTTCTGCCTGACTGACTACACGTGGATGAGTTAAGCACCAGTTGTGATCTACGTGAATGGCTGTGTACGAGGTGCTAAATGACATTCCCGTTCTCGTAGTCCTGCTGAAATTGACAGGACTTAATTAGCTGTTCTTTGGAAGGTCCTTAAAGGCATAAGTGCCAGAATGTCAGTTTGCTTAAAAATCTCCAGTTTAGAAACTGCATGATCATCTTGTACTCGTCTGGCCAAAGTCATCTATTTTTAGTATGTGTTACCATGTTTCAGCTCGTCTTTTTGAAACCAGTTTTGAGCCTAAGGGCATAGCGAAAGGTTTTGAATTCATTATAAGCTCAGCTGCTAACCTGGCACTACCAATTCTAAACTTTACTGCCATGCAAACCAATACAGACCATCCTGAGCTTGAGTTACTCCAGCATTTTGTGAACTCCTGAGATGCTGCCTGACCTGCTGAGTTACTCCAGCATTTTGTGAATAAATAAGCTTGAGTTACTGTCATCTGCTCACCCATGGGAGAATTATGAGAGGAATCAATTGGTATTTGAGAGGCAGCTGTCGAATAGTGTCAATTATTGATGATTGACTGCTATAACCGAGTGCAGTGGCAACTTAGGCCTTCCCAATAAAGTCCTTAAGCTTACCGTTGACAAAGGAGGTGGAGCAATATTTCTTGACGCAAATAACAGATCTTCACGACGTTGCAGTTTAGTTATTTATTGAAGTAGCAATACAAAACAGATTAGTATATCTCCCGTCGTTTACTTGTTTGTTTGGTAAGAACTTAGTACCTCACCGTCACTCCTGTTACTGACTTACTAAAACTCTATGTTTAGTAGGCTTGGCTCCTCTGGCAACTAAAACCCTATGTTTAGTAGCTGCTGGCTTGGATGGCCAGCTAGAACCCTATGTCTAGCAGACTCCTGGTGTCACTGAAGCATTACATCAGTGCTGGGTGAATTATACTCATAATTCTGGCCCCTCCCATGGCCCCTCCCAGTCCATTTACATAAGCCTTGTATTAATCTCACAACAACCCCCTGGTATCCAAAAATAATACAGCAGGATACAAAGTAATATAATAATATGCTAAGATAGCTAATAAACACCCTCCTACACACCGGCCCCTAATTGTTCTAAGTATATAACAAAACCATTACTGATAAACATTAAAAAGAGCCATAAAAACTTCACACTTAATCAAAATAGCATGCAGTATATATTGGCATCTAATCTACTATAGTGATTCTTCAGTCTTTAAGCCACCAGTCTTTGCTGTACTCGGGTATCAGCTTCCAAGGGCAGACATATCTTCGTTATCTGTCTTTCCTAGATGTTGCTCTTAGTCTGAAGTCGAACAGTATGCACAAAACCTTGTTCATCTGGTATAGTCTCCAATATTCTACCCATTAGCCAGGATCTTCTTCAGTCTTCTCTTCCAACTTAAGCGGTCTGCTGTCAGTCCTCTTGATGCTTCACCTGCAGGATTTTCCTTTGTGCTAACATATCTCCATTGTGATATGTCAGTAGCACCCCTTACAAAAGAGATTCTGTTAGCTACAAATGTTTGAAAGCATTTAGTTTCATTGTTAATGTACTTAAGCACCGTTGTGCTATTGGTCCAGAAGATGGATTTGTCCATTTGAAGCTGTAATTCTTTTTGCAGCATTGTGTCAACTCTGGATTTTCCCGCTATGAAGTCGTGATTGTATTGCTTGACCAGCAGCTCCTTTTGGCTTGCAATGGATATTCGATTGACAGCAGAGGTAGGGCAGTCATTCCCATCCCTGCTGTCGTGGTCTCTTCTCAGGAGACCATAGATAACCCATCCAGTAGGGTTTCCACAGCATATGGTCCTTCTGCTCGACTATTGCCCAGCTCCCGAGGTTTCAATACCTTTGAAGCGTTTGTCCCGATGACTAGGTCAATGCCATAGTCAATTGCAGGAATCTTGACATTCTTCAATTAAGGTCATTGCTTCAGGTCTCATCTGCAAATGTTTAACTGAGAAACATTGTTGGTCTTATGTGTAAACACATCAGATCGTTGAATGAAATCATCTTTATGCAGATTAGATATTTCCAAACCTGAGATAAGACAACTGGCCACGGGCTTCACTTGATTCATGGTACCAATAAGAATTTCGATCCTTGGTCCTGAAACGTTCAGCCTTCTCATCAAGCCTTCAGAGCAGAAGGTAGATGGACTTCCATGATCCAAAAAAAGCATATGTCTGCAACACAGGCTCTTTACTTATACTGGTACAGTGGGGAAGATGGAGGTTTCATCACTGGCCCCAATATGGTCACATGTCTGAGATGGAAGAGCAGCTTCACACGCAATTGGCTTTTCATTCTGCTTTTCCTTCTGTTCTGTATGTACTGGTTTATTTTCCTTGTCCTTTTGTTCAATTTGAAGTATTTCAGGATGATCTTCTTGCACCTGTGCTTCTACAGGTTCTGTAGTCGTTGCCAAACTGCTTTTGGCTGTTTGCGGCTTTTCTCTTGCCTTAACAAAGGTAGGACCTTTGACAGTTCCTCTTTTCAAATAAGAGTTCATCCCACCAGCTACTGTCGAGCTGTATCTTGATTTCCTAGCCTCAAGTACATCGAGTCTTGTCTTGGCTGCTGCTATTGCAGCATCTAGTTCCAACCGTTCCTTCCATCTTCTCAGCTGTTAAACTCCATTTGCTTCCTATCAAGCTCCATTTCCAATTGTCTTCTCCTGTTCAATTGACACTTCTTTGTTTTTCAATTGCTCATCTTGTTTCTTCTGTTCTTTCTTTCTTCTCAGTTGTTCTTTTTCCTCTTTCAATTGTCTTCTGTTCTGTTCCTTTTGCATTTCTTTTTCCTGTGCCTCAATCTCATGCCTGTCTTCCATGAAGGCAGCCTGTCCTGCGAGAACAGCCAGGTCTGCCTTAGCCTTCATACGAGCAGAGTGCGTCCAAGATGCACGAGATGAAGAACGAGATTTGAAGCTCAATTTTGTAGCTTGTTTATATCTTGAGTTTTTCTGGTTTTCTTCTTCAATCTCGCGCTGTCCTTTCAGGGTAGCAACCCATTCCTAGGCGTGACAACTTGGAAGCTCCACCTGTTGAAGTAAAAACAATTTTCCCTTTGGGAATCCATTCTGATTTTAGCACCTGTTGGCCGAACATCAGATTTACGTACAAGTGTACTTGTACGTCAATATCCCTTTAAGACTTATTGATGCAAAATCATATCTTCAAAGGAATTCAAAACAAAACTGATAGCAAACTTTCCACAAGGTCACTTTGTTTCTAACATTTCCAACATTTTTCAGTCGTAGTTTTCTTATACAACTTCTGAAAAACAGCTTCCCATTAAAGCTTAATGCTACACCGGCTTTCGAAGTTTTCCTTTCTCCGTAGTCAGATTAACGCAGAAAGTGACTCTTATCAGTTTGTTTCAACTTGGGCTTTGCGACAAAACATGCCTAGTCTTATTAGTCACTACACAAACTTCAGCCCCACTCCTAGAACCAGTTCCAACTTTAAATGAGTCTTTAGAGACAGGTTTACTTTATCTTCTCTCACCGAGAATAGCTCTTGATCTATTCATTCCAGCTGAGGAAGTTTTTACAATAGTATTCCGGCTAAGATAAGTTCTTACAGTTGGTGATAAATGACATTCCCATTCTCATAGTCTTGCTAAAATTGACAGGACTTAATTGGCTCTGTTCTTTGGAAGGTCCTAAAAGGCAAAAGTGCCAGAATGTCAGTTTGCTTAAAAATCTCCAGTTTAGAAACTGCATGATCATCTTGCACTCGCCTGGCCAAAGTCATCTATTTTTAGTAGGTGTTACAATGTTTGAAACCAGTTTTGAGCCTAAGGGCATAGTGAAAGGGTTTGAATTCATTATAAGCTCAGCTGCTACCATGGCATTACCAATTCTAAACTTTCATGCCATGCAAACCAATACAGACCATCCTAAGCTTGAGTTACTGTTATCTGCTCACCCATGGGAGAATTATGAGAGGAATCAATTGGTATTTGAGAGGCGGCTGTCTAATAGTGTCAATTATTAGTGATTGTCTGCTATAACCAAGTGCAGCGGCAACTTAGTCCTTCCCAATAAAGTCCTTAAGCTTACCATTGACTAAGGAGGTGGAGCGATATTTTTTGATGCAAATAATTATTTGGGGTTGGACAGGTTAGAGGCAGGAAACATGTTCCCAATGTTGGGGGAGTCCAGAAATGCTTCCTTTGCTTTTGTGTTTCCTACTCCACTGCCGCTGCCACCACCTCCTCCCCTGCTGTCACTGGCTTCTTCCAAGTATGTCGGCAACTCTGGTGGAGGAGGAGGAGGAGGAGGAGGAGGAAGCAACGGTGGATGGGTAGGGTTAGGGGAGAGGCCGAGTGGACTGAGTGATGGGAGGAGGATGCAGTGGGGCGGACAAACCGAAGGAAGAAATGCCAGCTGGTGAGGGGAGGTAGCCCCATGGTTATCAAGCGTGCCCTGTCAGTGGCAGCGACCTGAAGAAAACGCTGTCCCCAGGGGCTATAACAAGCTGCAACAACAGTTGCCATGCGGTGGGTGAAGAAGGGTTTGCTGTTGCGAGGTGGGGGTGGTGTCGGAAGCCGGGGCTGTAAGCGGAGGGGAGGTGATGAGAGCTAGAGGTGGCATCGGCAGGCCCATCCACTCTTACTGAAATCCGTTATAAAGATGTCCATTAAAACGAGGGTTTACTGTATTTTGCATGGGATTTCTTACAAACCAATCCAAAAGTGATAAATTGCCATGTTGTGGTCATGTGGCAAGTTAGGAAGGCTGAGGCTGAAGACATTATTTTTTGAGGTTAGCATCTACCAAAGCAAAATATTTTACTAGGCATTTAAAATGTCCTCATTTGGAAAAGAGGTTTGTATTTTAAAATAGGAATATTTAACTTAAATGAGTAATTCATTTGAGCTGAGAACATTGTGCTGCATATTCAAAATCTATCATTCAATATTACTTAAGGTTCATAATTAAGTTTTAAATTTTTTTACTGAGGTGAACAATATTGCTTATTACCAATGCAATTTAAAAAGACAACCTGGAATTAAATGCTTATTTTTGCCACTCGTCCATCTATTTGCAAAAAAATATTTCCAATAATGTGGAAGCTACAAGTTGCCTGATTTATTATGGTTAAAGCATAAAGTTGTGACTTCCTGAAATGAATTGAGTTTAAGTCCAATTATAAAGTCTATTATCTAAGGCATATTTCCAGACACTAATACTTTGGAAAATTTCACTTGGAAGTTACCGATGAAGTTCACTCCACAGTGAATCTGTATGGTTTGCTCATGGAGTTTTTGCACTTTTTTCCCCTTGTTGCCATTAAATCTTGTACTGTACTTGTCTCATTTCAGCAGCAATATTAAATAATGCAGTTGTTCCATGCAAAGGTTTGACCCGGGTTGGGGTTTTAAGTCCAGACAGTCTTGGACTCTCAACCTTGGGATTGGTCCCACTGACCTCGATAGCATTAATCTTGCCTGATGGCAAAATTCATTCTCTTTACTTTAACAATTGCTTACCTTTCCTTTCTATGATGTGTTTTGTTGGCAGGTGGAATGGATACAGCAGCAGGTAGTAAAAAAGCGGATAAAGAGAGATTTTAAAGCTGGTGCGTCCCAGTATCCTTACTTCAATGACCCTAAATGGCCAAGCATGTGGTATATAGTAAGTACATGATTGCGTGAATGGCTTGAAACATACTTGGCTTTTGTGGCAGTATGGTGCTCTTTATATATCAGCATATTAGTGTTGCAAAAATCAAATTTGGCATGGACCCGTTGGGCCGAAAGGCTTGTTTCCATGCTGTATCATTAAACTAAAACTAAAATTGTAGGGAGTGAAGAAAACTGAACCAGGTAAGTGTGAATGTGGCACCGATTATTATTATTTTTTCAGGGGACCATGGGAAAGTGAACTAGAGTTTAAAAGGAGGGTGGGAAATGAGGCCCATGTATGGTGAAGAAAGAGGGACACAGGTACCTGGTGTTGGAGAGAGTGGGGGAATGAGCGCCTACTGAGCTAGATGTTGAACCACTGAGTGTCAAACAGCCAGACGGTGGGTTGTCACAGTTGTACTGTATTTTATTTATTCAGTATTTAATCCCACACCCACTTCCCACCCACTATTCTTTCTCCTTGGCAGTTTGTGCTGACTTTGAACAAGCCATGGGTTTTCTAATTTTGTTGAATGGGGACAGGAGTGGGACCCTTCACACCTGTAAAGGTTAAGCACAATGAGGCTATGTGCATATCCATGACGCTACATGATATGTGCCCATTTAAAGAACTAACTTCTCCACCTAACAGAGCAAAATAATTTGTCCAATGTTTTATTTTTGTCTTATCACATGGAATATGTTGCCATGTCGTTAAGAGGGTACCTTTGCTGAATGTATTGTTGTTGCATTTGATGTTATTATCTACTTTCTCTACTTGTCAGCATTGTAACGATGATACTCACCACTGCCAGTCAGATATGAACATAGTGGGAGCCTGGCGAAGAGGGTTCACTGGCCGCAATGTGGTGATTACCATTCTGGATGATGGGATTGAGAGAAATCACCCTGACCTCCAGCAGAATTATGTATGTTATTACTTTGTTCTCATACTCATTTTTTAAAAAGTAATTAAAATGTTCTAACTTGTATTTTTTTTTCAAATCCTTTGAGTGCACTTTTAAAACATAATATATGTATGTAGATCTCATTGTTACTTGGATTTGCAACACTAAAGTTAAACCAAAACAAGATTGCTTGCAAGGTTTGCAATTGTTGCTCCTTTGTGGATCTTGAACCCATAATCATTGCTGCAATTGGAATTTGAACTCCCACTCCACCTGGACGTGCTTCTGATGATTGCAAAACTAGTTCGATGTAATTGGACTGTGTAATCTATTTGAGATAATAGATTTATTTCCCCTTGTTTTGAGGCCAATTGCCACTGAAATCACTGAGTGCAATTAGAGAACAGTTAAATAAGGAATTGGACCCTTGACTTTGAGATTACATCTTGGCCAAGCCTTGAATATCTCATGTTGGCAAGTCATCGAAGGTTCCAAACTCTATCCTTTATCGAACCATTTAAAAGGAATGTGTATATTGTTTTTATATTCCTTGGTTATAAATAAAAGCTGCTAACTAAATATAGCTTGTTTAGTCTAAGTGACTTGCTAGCATTCACCTCCATGTGAACAAACACTTGTAATCATATTTCTTCACCATCTAATAGCTCTGATAGCTCATTCAACCACCCTTTTCTGTACAATCTAATCTTAAATGTTGAAACAAGAAACGGCAAATACTGGTTTACAAAAAATGGCGCTGGTGTAACTCGCTGGGTCGGGCAGCATCTCTGGAAAACATGGATAGGTGACCCTTTGGATCAGTCTAATGAAGGGTCCCAACCTAAAACATCACCTATCCATATTCTCCAGAGATGCTGCCTGACCCGTTGATATACTCCTACACTTTCTTTTTAAAATGGTAAATGCTGACAGTTTCTGCCTCGACTCAATGGTATACCTGAGCTCCATTTATATTCCATTCACCATATTTTCTATGTATCATAACTGTCACAATGGCAAGTACTGCTAAGAAATCTTCCAAAAATAACAGTGCAGGATGGAATGATTAGAATATAAAAATATACAAAAAGTATTTGAGCCTTTTTTCCTTATTATAGATGATGAAACTATATGGCAAAGAATTTTGGGTTAGTTGTGTTTTCCTCTATTTAAAACAAATATGGACAACAAAGGCTACTCCATCTAATCCTTTGGCACACCTCTACACTTAAAATGCAGGACATTAGACAAACTAATTTGTTCAATTCATGCTCATTTTCTATTCCATTCTTTTCATTACGATTATCCAACTGCATGTATTCAGTTTGTACTCCTGGTACCTTCAGGATCTTAGGCACATCCCATCAAGGTTAACAAGATACTTGTCTCACAATGACATGTTGATGAAAATAGCCAGTTGACCAGTCATTAAGTATAAAGAGAAAAGGTGTAAGAGGGCAGCTTGAGCATGTAATTGGCCCCATGATAAATGCCCAGAAAGTTGCACACTCAAAGCATTTTAATGTGGCTCCTGTTCAGTTGTTTCCTATATTCAAACTTTTTTCTTTCTACTTTTATGTTTCCATTAAATTGCTGTTTTTCACTTATTTAGCGATAATGCTGAAAAATGTTAACTAAAGGTGTTGGGAAGCCCTCAGTATTTTCAATGATCTTGGAAATAATTCTGTGAATCAAACAGTGGGCATGATAGAGATCAATAGGTTATGCAAGGAGGATGGAGAGGGTGATATTGAAAAATATCTGAAGATGGGTCTCAACCCGAAATGTCACATTCCTTTTCTCCAGAGATGCTGTCTGACCCGCTGAGTTACCATAGCATTTTGTCTATCTTCGGGTGATATTGACACATGGTTCCCTTCAGTTCTTGTGGCTGAGTTGAATCATTTATGTATGGAAAACCTTTTAAGAATGCATGAATTAGATGGTGTGTTTATTTATTAATGAGGTTGTGTGATTTTTCTCCTCTTGCTGAAGGATCAAATGGCCAGCTTTGATGTCAATGGAAATGACTGGGATCCCATGCCTCGATATGATATCAGCAACGAGAACAAGTAAGGGCAATATCTACATCAGTTCAGGCACTTCAAACACTTTCAGACAAAATTGGTTTGATGATGAGCTTTGTATATTTCACATTACTATTTAGATTTATCATTTTTTTTCTTTTATAATACTGAAAGGAAATGACACGTTTTCCCCCACTTATTCCACCCTGACAAACTGCTGGTAACATGACATGAAATCTCTTGCAAATAATTTTGAACCCTTTTGAGACTTTCACATAATTACATTAGTAAGAGCACTTAAAGTTCTAATAATCAGAATTATTGCCTATTTACTCTACGATGTAAAATTTGGCACCCAGCAACAGTCACCATGTTAAGAAATTAAATGTAGCCAGAAAATAATGTGCAATGTAAGCCAAAGTTTCTGACATTTAATTCTGACCTGTAAGATTTCCTTCCATTAATAAGTAGACAACATAATGCCCTCTATTAGGTTAAACGTATATCACAGGCAGAAAAATATTGCAATTTATATTAATAATAATTCTGTCCATATGCACATCCTCAAAGCTAAGAAGTTTCAAACATTTTCCATTGTTAAGAGTTTAACATCAGCTGAAAATTGATTTAATAACTAATGTTGCTCAAATATAGCCTTCTCTTAAGAGGCTTCTTAATTTTGCATTATAGAGTTCAGAATGTGGTGTCTCAAAATTTATTGCAACATTTATGCATCAAAATCTCCTGTCTAGCAGTAAACTTGTAGATCCATCGAACACTAGGCTTGTATGTCTGACACCAGTATGGGGAAACTAGTTTTGGCAAAACAGTCAGAAGCTGAAGAACTGATGCTAAAGGGCCTATCCCACTTTAGGCGATTTTAAGGCGACTGCCGGCGACTGTCAAAGTCGTAGCAGATCGCCGAACTTTTCTTTTACCCGACGTCAATGACCATGACAATGCTGAGTTAGGACGAGATTAAACCATCTTCGGAAACATCGCGAAATTCCCACGCTGTCAATGCTTCTCCAGCGTCCTAATTTTCACTGAAATCACTGACAAGTCGGTAAGTACTTGAGCGTTTTGAACTATAACATCTTGTATGGGATACTTAAAAACCAAGCATCACTGTAACAAGGCATAAACTGGATTTACTTCCAGTTTACTAATAGCTGTATTTTTAAAGTGGTTCAGTGGATTTTTGTAAAAAAGTGTGTGGGCGTTCTTTGAAAATGTACGGGAGATGCATATCTGGTTTCTGGGTTGCATATCTGGGTTGAGACCAAAAACATTGTGAAAATTCCCATGCTTACCTGACCATCAAACTGTTGCCTCCAATCTACCTGTCAAATGTCCTGACGGTAAATAAATTGGTTAAACACAAGCATTTTATGGTATTTTGAAATGACTTTACTTATTTTAATATAATGTGTTTCTAAATGCATCTAAGAGAACCTAGCAAACCTGGGGACAGCATGCGACAGCGCCTGCGATAAACAATACCTGGCGACAAGCCAGCTGTCACCGAGAAATTTCACTCCGGATGATTTCTCAGCAACGCGCTGAGATCCACGACGATTCTTGGAAGACTCCTCGCGATCATGCCCGCGACACCTGGCGAACTGTTGGCGACAGCCTAGTCACCGGCAGTCGCCTTAAAATCGCCTAAAGTGGGACAGACCCTTAAGTTTCTCAATTTAAAGTAGATTGTTAAAAGCACTGTTGGTTCATGTTGATTTTATCAATGTTGAGTCATTGACATTGGAATACTTGTTTTAATGTTATTATGGCTAAATAATACACGTTGATTGGGATTATGAAACTATTCCCAAACTTCCATTTTGACATTGGGAGGCAGTGATAAGAGGATTAATTTTGATATTGTCTGCAATAACCTCTGAAAAGGTTGAAAATTCTTAATTTGGGAAAAACTTGTCAATTATGTCCATCAGTAGAAAAGATCATGTCAACATCGTGGTTTTATCTAGCCTTAAGGGAAGAATTTGAGGTGGCAAAATGGGATGGTTTAAGGTCATAAGTGATGGGCCGAATTGCGTAATTCTACTCCTATCAAATCTACTCTGCCATTCAATCACGGTTGATCTATCTCTCCCTCCGAACCCCATTCTCTTGCCTTCCTCCCATAACTGACACCTGTACTAATCAAAAATCTATCTCTGCCATAAAAATATCCACTGACTTGGCCTTTACAGCCTTCTGTGTCAAAGAATTCCACAAATTCACCATCCTCTAACTAAAGAAATTTCTCATCTCCTTTGTAAAAGAACGTCCTTTAATTCTGAGGCTATGACCTCTAGTCCTAGATGCTCCCACTAGGGGAAACATCCTTTCCACATCCACTTTATCCAAGCCTTTCACTATTCTGTACATTGCAATGAGGTCCCCCCTCATTCTTCAAAACTCTTGTTTACCTTGTTCCAGTGGCTTGGGTTCAATCATGCCTCCTGTGCTGGTTGTGGAGTTTGCACATTCCCCCCATGACCATGTGGGTTCCCTCCAGGCATTATGATTTTCTGTTGCACCCCACAGATATGTGGGCTTGTCGGTTAATTGGCCATTGTCAATTCTCCGAGCATGTCGACAAACGGGTAACATCTGAAGACGATAGGAATGGGGGTGTGGAGAAGGGTGAATATATTATGGGAGAATGGTTTTGATTTCTGAGCTGGCATAGACTCGAGGGCCAAAATAGCCTCTGGCAGATCATAGGAAATCTCAGGTGGAATGAAAGATGGTTATCCTGCCAGATTTTAAAAACTGGAGCTGCTTATGTGATTCAAATGGAACAAATCTTATCATTAAAATCTTTGACATAGCATGACACAAATATCATATCATATCATATATATACAGCCGGAAACAGGCCTTTTCGGCCCTCCAAGTCCGTGCCGCCCAGTGATCCCCGTACATTAACACTATCCTACACCCACTAGGGACAATTTTTACATTTACCCAGCCAATTAACCTACATACCTGTACGTCTTTGGAGTGTGGGAGGAAACCGAAGATCTCGGAGAAAACCCACGCAGGTCACGGGGAGAACGTACAAATTCCTTACAGTGCAGCACCCGTAGTCAGGATCGAACCTGAGTCTCCGGCGCTGCATTCGCTGTAAAGCAGCAACTCTACCGCTGCGCTACCGTGCAATTCACTGCAGGAAATGCCATTCAGTCCCTTGAGTGATTAAGATACCAGCTGTCCTGACTGAAGTGTGTGTGAATGTGCCTTTTCCTCTTTGGTGAGATTTATGAGTACAAGGACATAAGCATGTGAGGAAGGGATGTAGATGGGTGTAAGCGAGTGAGAAGAGACCTAATAAATGGAGTATAGGAAGGGAAATGTGAAATTGTTCAATGTGATGGGACAAATTTTAAAATACTGCATTTCACTAGTGAGGGATTGCACAACTCTGAGATGTACGTGAACTGGATGTCACTGCCCATTTCATCAAAGACCAGCTTGCTGGTAATTTAGAAATCTAATCGTATGCTCGCCTTTACTGCTGGTGAAATTGGATTACAAAAGTGTGCTTGGGTTATGCTTCAACTACATTGGGCATTGAAAAGTGCACGGTATTGGTCTCATTATTTAAAGGATGTTAATGTTTTGGAAGCATTTCAGAAAAGACTTAGTGTACCAATACCTGGGATGGGCAGGTAGGTTGTCATATGGGATCAATCTGAAAAGTCACCTATCCAAGTGCTCCAGGGATGCCACCTGACCCAGAACTACCCCAGCACTTTGTATTTTAAAAAATACAGCATTTGCACTTCTTTGTGCCTATATTACTCTTATTGTCTGTTTTCTGTTAGATCGACATTCTTCAATCCACACCAACATGTTACATCCTACACCAGAGCATTTATTTACTGCAGATAATTTAAAGTGGTGTACGTTATCATCAAACACAAAACAACACAGCACATTGTCTGTGCCAAATATGATGCCAAGGCCATTACTTATCTACCTGCACATAATTCATGTTACTCCTTTCTGTGTGTGTGTGTGTGTGTGTATATATATATATATATATATATATATATACCTATCCAAAAGTCTCTTAAATGATACTATCGTATCTGCCTCAACCATCTTTTCTGGCAGTACTTTCCGGGCATTCACCCTCTATGTAAATTTAAAAAAAAAAATTTGTCCCATACATCTCCTTAAAACTTTTCCCCTCTCACCTTAAAGCTATGCCCTCTAGTATTTAATTTTCTTTTCATCCTGGGGGAAAAAGGTCCTGACTGTCTACTTATGAACTGTGCTGCTCATAGTTTATATACTTCTAACAGGTGTCCCTGTATCCTCCAGCGTTCTCGAGAAAATAATCCAAGTCTGTCCAATCTCTCCCTGTATCTAATTCCCTCCCAGTCCAGGCATCATTCTGGTTAACCTCCTCTACACCCTTTCCAAAGCCTTCCTGTGATTGGGTGGTCAGAACTCCATGCACCACTCCAAATGCTGCCTAATCAAAGCCCTTTAAAGTTGCATCATGACTTCCTGATATGTGTTGATTGCCCCAACTGTGAAAGCAAGCATACCATATGCTGCCATTTCCACTCTATCTGCTTGCTTTGCCACTTTCAGGTAGTTATGGACTTGGACCCTGAGATCCCCTTGCACATTAATGCCCCTACGTGTCATGTTTATCTCTGTCGTGAATGATAAATCAAAGACACATACTGCTTTAGGTTTTGAATACTTGATCGAATTCTATTTGATTCTTCATGACTATACAACTACAGGCAGTTGTTTAATTTGGATAGTGGTCAGTTATGGGAAACTCTACAATGTGCATTTGTGGAAAATGGGAAAAAAAACCTGGAAGGCCCTAGTGGTGTTGAGTGAGGGTGTCTAGCAAAATTCTTGGCTTCATCTTGCCAAAAACGAAATGTTTAACTAGCTGGAGCAGCTTTAGATTTGCTGTGACTTCCAGCAGCTGCATAGTAATTGAGGGTTTGAGCTGGCAGTTTTGATGCACTCTATCTTAGACTTCCATGGCTGGCCTCATTCTTCAATTAAAGGCCTCTGACTTGGTCTCCTGCTTACAACATTTTGTTTATGCCTAGTTATTCATTGAGGGGGGGAAGAAAATAAGGCCAGGATATCATGCAACAAATTAAGAAAATCTTGTCAATAAATCTGCACTAGGAAAATATTTATCACTTAAGTTTGTCATTTGCTTTCAGCAGCTAATGCATAGCTGCAAGGGAGAGCATCACACTCTTACTTTTCTCTTATCCTCTGGAATAAGAAGGGCTTGACCTTGTTTACTGTGAGTGCACTTCTTTGTAAATTAAGTGATTAAGTAACAACAGTTGTAGCCATCTAATGCAGTTTGTCACTGCAGAAGATAAGTTCTCTTGGCTATTTCATGTTGGCTTTGGGGAAAAATGATGAAGGAATTTTATACAGAACAGTTGTATAACAGTTGCCCTGTGCAGTTTATGTTCTGCTTATGCCTCTACTTACATGTTATCCTTCGGATTGCTTTCGAATACAAGTCGTTCCCAAGTTGCAGCAGGGTTCCATTCCTGAGAACGGTTTATAACTCGAACAGTCCATGCAGCTGCAGCAAAGTTCCCACCTGACGAAAGGTGCCACCAGCCCTGTGGCAGTCGGCAAATCCATACCACCAGCCTGACTCGTATGAACGGGGTACTGATTGAGAGTGATCAGCCATGATCGCATTGAATGGCGGTGCTGGCTCGAAGGGCTGAATGGCCTACTCCTGCACCTATTGTCTATTGTCTATCTCTCCCTCCTAATTCCATTCTCCTGCCTTCTCCCCATAACCTCTAACACCCATGTCAATTGACTGCTTGGGGAAAAAAATGTTTATCTTTCAAATATGTTTGAGTCTTTGTGTTGCTTAGCAATTTGAACCTAAAGTGAACAATCAATCTGGGGAGAATTTCTTTAACCAACCTAACACTGAACCCTGGAGACAAAAATTATAGAAGGAGCTGTGGAAATATTATAGTAGCTGGATGCCTCCAGGTAATGGTCAATGCAGGGGAAATGCTGGTATTCTGCATTTCAAGTACACAGCTGTACATTGTGTAAATTGCGTTTTTAGTGAAATAATCCATTTACTTTAGATTGGTAACCAGTCTGGCACTGATCCCTATTATCTGCCCCTTTGACCTGCTGAGTTACTCCAGCATTTTGTGAATAAATACCTTCGATTTGTACCAGCATCTGCAGTTATTTTCTTGTACTACCTATTATCTACCCTTATTTGTTTATCTGCATTCTAACACATGTTAAATGTGCATATTGAAGGTAATCATTGAGGAAGTCACTTGCTGAATCTCTTACTATTACTCCTACTAAGTTCAGGCTATTAAAGGAATGCATTGATTTGGCTGATGGCTATTTATGATTGATGCTGTGATTCTGGAAGAATGCACTGTCGCTGGAGCCTGAAGTAGGATAATTACTTTGGTTCTTTTGTGCCTACCTGGAGGGAGACCTGAAAGACACATTTACATGTTAATTGGTGCTTTTGGACTTTATTCTTCTTGCACCACGCTTTGCTCTCAATGAACAATCCCACTACTTAACATTGGTTTCCAGATTACGTGGACTTGAATTAGCTGTAGACATAGTCAAAGTAGCGAAGAGCAAACCAGGGCAGAGTCATCTTCACTCTTCAACTCCTGACCTGGACCCCACCCCACCGAACCCCAACAACAGTTTAATATGTTTATATTAAATCCACACACATTAAATGATGTGCCCTTCCAAAAATAATCAAATTTCTGCTCGCACCTTTGGGACAAACAT
Source organism: Rhinoraja longicauda (assembly GCF_053455715.1). Classification (NCBI taxonomy): domain Eukaryota; kingdom Metazoa; phylum Chordata; class Chondrichthyes; order Rajiformes; family Arhynchobatidae; genus Rhinoraja; species Rhinoraja longicauda. The sequence goes on along the minus strand of NC_135955.1, from coordinate 60,347,226 downwards.
TATTTAACTTTCCAGGGCAGCTATCACTGGTAAACTAGAGAGTACATGAAGAGAACATCCTAAAAATATGAGTAACTGTTCCAAAGAGCCTGATTCCAATTCTGGTTCATTCTAAATTCAATCCATGTTTAGCTGAGTCATATTATACAAATGTTGTATGATTTTCAACATAATTGTTTAAAATGTAAAAATTGATTTGCCACGGCTTTTCTATTGCAACTTGCTTTTAATGTGTTTGTACAAATTTACATGGTTTTATTATTATCTCTTTGGCTGTGTTGCTTTGACACATCAGGGGTGTTGTCAGTTTAGGGCAGCACAGTGGCGCAGCAATAAAGTTGCTGTCTTATAGCACCAGCAACCCGGGTTCGATCCTGACTATGGGTGTTGTCTGAGTGAAGTTTGCACGTTCTCCCTGTGACTGAGTGGATTTCCTCCCGATGCTCTGGTTTCTTCCCACATTCCAAAGATGTGCAGGTTTGTAGGCTAATTGGCTTCTGTAAATTGCCCCTAGTGTATAGGACATAGAATGAGAGTACGGGTGATCGTTGGACAGCGTGGGCTCGGTGGGCCGAAGACTTGTTTCCTTGCGGTATCTCAAGTTTAGTCTGAAGCTGTGTTTGAACTTGTTTCTATAATAAATCAGCTGAACATGTGGGCAGCCAAAGATATTGTTTTTGGCAGCCTTGCAATTGACTCCGTTTACCTTCCTGACCATTCACAAACAAAACTCTGTGCAAACTTGGTGCCAATTCAGACATTTGAATTAAGGTTCATGGTTAATTTAGGCCCAGAATTTCACTTGTGTGACTGCAGGCAACAGGCAGCTCACACATTCCCACTAGACTCAGTTGCCGGGAAAGGATTCCCTGGGCAATGAATCTACAAAGAACCGATGTGACTAGATCGGCAAAAAACTGAAAACTGCAGATTCCTGCTACTCAACAATCTCACTGAAATGCTGCAACACCTGATTAAGCTGTGCTTGCATACCGGTCGGTGCAGCTGTCAGATCGTGAACAATTGTGAATGCCTCGTACCAAATAATTGACTCGTGAAACAAAAATTTGCCGTGACTTGCAATCTCCCTTGCGTATGTTCCTCTCCATTGAGATGAATGGAGTCACTGAAGCGATGCTGGGTTTAACCAGGCTGTTTAGACAGGCAGTTCAGTGCTGGAGCACCATCTGGAAATCTCTGCCAGTCAACTACGTAGACATTCAGTCTTGCTCTGATATGCAAGACTTCATTTGTTTGCTTGTGCCAAATCTCTTCCAAGGTTTCATCTGTTGTTCAGTATTTTGTGCTGAACATTGTTACCAATGATTCCTTTTTGTCAGCTCATAAATGATAGGAGCAGAATTAGGCCATTCCTCCCATCAAGTGCACTCTGCCATTCAATCATGGCTGATCTATCTCTTGCTCTCAACCCTATTCTTCTGCCTTCTCCACATAACCCCTGATACTTGTACTAATCAAGAATCTGTCCATCTCGTTAACAGTCACATCCAAGACCCCACCATCATTGTGGGCAGATGTATTCTTGGAGCTGCATCCCATTATCCATTAAATTGTCCACTACGATTTATATCTAGATATGGCGGGACCAGGGATTGTGAGATCACTTGATTCTGTCTTTTGAGCGCTGATCGGAGCATGTGTGGTGCCATAATGCAGCTTCACTAAACTGATCCCTCGTGCTCTGTGTTGTACCTAGCACACCCTTCCAAACTCCTTAAAGCAGGGTTGATCCTCTGTCCTGATAGTAATCGTAAAATGAGGGAAATGCTGTTCTGAGCTCGGAGATTAAGGCAGTGTATATTGCTGCTGCTGCTGATGATTTAACTGAAGTTTTAGTGTTTTACACCTAATCTTAATATTCTCTGATTTCAACAAACAAATCTTTGCTTAACTTTTCGGTCTTGTCCTCTCATTTTGAGCTCCCCAGTATGATTTGATTTGCATTAATCTAAGGTCAACCAAAAGTTTATTGAAAACCTCTAGCTCAAATGAAGGGAGTCACTGCACCTGCATTGGGTCAAGCATGTGTTTTCCAGCTTCACTGATGGTGAATTTCTCAGAACATGACCTGCACCTCTTAGATAAGTAACAGCAGATTGCATTTGGGAAGTTGTCAGCAAGAACTTCATTGGGATGTTTGGGACTTTGGTAAAACTCCTAGCAAGTGTGTACAAAGACCAAAGTCCATTAACTTACAAACCTGCATGACTTTGGAATGTGGGAGGAAACCGGACTATCCGGAAAAACCCATGCAGGTCACGGGAAGAACGTACAAACTCCATACAGTCAGCACCTGTGGTCAGGATCGAACCCGTGCCTCTGGCATTGCAAGACAGGAACTCTACTGCTGCACCACTGTGCTGCCCTTTATTGTACTTGAGGAATTAAGTCAAGCATGAGGATTGACACACAGCAATAGATCAAGAGTCAAGAGTGTTTTGTTGACATGTGTCCCAGATAGAACAATTAAATTGTTACTTGCTGCAACACAACAGAATATGTTAACATAGTATACTGTAAACAATATGATAAATGAGAGAGAAAAAAAAGTTCAGTGTGTATCTATACACATACTTACAAGTACACATACGCAAACAATAGTAGTGCAATAATAATAATAATAATAGTCTACTGCAGTCCAGGGCTTATTTGAGGCTGTAGTGTTTAATAGGCTGATGGCTGTTCCTGAACCGTTAGTTTTCAGGCTCCTGTAGCTTCTTCCCTCGGGCAGTGGTGAAATTAGTGCGTGGCCAGGATGGTGTGGGTCTCTTGATGATGCTGGCTGCCTTTTTGAGGCAGCGACTCTGATAAATCCCTTTGATGGTGGGGAGGTCAGAGCCAGTGATGGACTGGGCAGTGTTCACAACTTATTGCAGTCTTTTCCGCTCTTGGACATTCAAGTTGTCGAACCAGGCCATGATGCAACCAGTCAATATGCTTTATACTGTACACCTGTAGAAGAATCCTCTGATATAATGAATCTCTGGAATCTTCTCAGGAAGTAGAAGTGTTGATGTGCTTTATTTATAATTGCATCAGTGTGCTGGGTCCAGGGAACACTGCAATGTAGACTGGATATTTCGACAGTGATTGGTTGTGTGCTGATAAGGTTTACCTCAATCCTCAATTTGCCTTTGCTGAGCTGGGCAATTTTTCTGTAAGTTGGCACTGGTCAAAATTTCATAAGCAACAACTAAATAATGCAAATCCTTTATTTTGTGACTTGTTGCTGCTGACAACTCGGAAACAAAGAAACACTTGTTCTGCTTGGGCAATAATCCTCGCATATTCTCCTGGCAAAACCTTTCTTTAAATGAAGGCTGCTTGTGAAATAGAAATCTAAGCCTTTCCATCATGACAACAAAAAATCCCTGAGTTTGTATTATTCCTTTAAAGTAGGAATTGCCCCAGTGCTGTGATAAACCACCACGAATAAACAAGAGAAAATTTAAGCTATCATCTTTGTTTCCCACAGTAAATTAAATCAAGCCAGCCTCCCATTCTCTCTAATGCATATTGGGCCCTAGTCGATCACAGCCTTGGATCTGTGCACCCTGAAATTCATTTGCTCACAGCTGTCCCTTCAGTCACATAGTTGCTTCTCTGAAATTGCTTCCATAAACATAGACGTTTTCCTTTTTAAGATTTCGAAATCCCAACTTATTTTCTCCATCCATTCTAAAGTTCCTCCTTCGGCTTGCTTTTTTTCCCTTGGGACATTTGATTGAACAGCTGTTGCAATCTATTGAATAAACAGTGAGTAATTTTAGAATGCAAAAGATGACCTTTTGATTAATTAACATGACATTTGAAAAAGTGTTAATTTAGTAATTAGAAAATTGTAAAATGCTTCTTAGTACAGAGATACAGCATGGAAACGGGCCCTTCGGCCCACCGAGTCCGCGCCAACCAGCGATCCCCACACACCAACACTATCCTACACACACTAGGGACAATTTACAATTATATCAAGCCAATTAACCTACAAACCACCTCCTTTGGAGTGTGTGAGGAAACCCGAGATCCCGGAGATAACCGATGCAGGTCACATGGAGAACATCCATCTCCTTGCAGACAGCACCTATAGTCAGGATCGAACCCAGGTCTCTGGTACTGTAAGGCAGCAACTCTACTGCTATGCCACTGTGCCGCCCCTTCTCTTCCATGTTATGTCTCATTTGCAATCATACTTTCATTGCTGGTTGAATACTCAAGTTAAACGCAAGTGCTTGCAGGAGAAATGACAGTTCAAGAAAATATTGTCATTGAGCACTTGTTTTAATGATTAATTTGACCCCAACATTCTCCTGATGCTAACTGCAGGATGGGCACAGTCTCTATCATATTTTTAATACTTTCTGCTTAAATAATGAGTGGCCAAAGACAAAAATTCAAATGGTTAAAGCAGTTTGATTTGTTCAGTAGATCAACCTGTGTGTATATTGCGTAACTGGCATCCTTGCCATTCAACTGAACTGCTAACCTTTGATGTAATCTTATTGTAAATGGCACCAAGATTTCATGTTCCTCTTATTGGGTACAGAATAAAATGGCTGAGAAAGCAGACAAGATCAATTTTGTTTGGACTGCCTGTCTTGAGAATTGCAGGGCAGCTCGAATCTATAGTGGAATGTTGCTCAGATAATTGAAGATTCTTGTCAGACTTATTGCAGCGTACCATTTGGATATCCATCTGTCTTGCTGTAAACATTAATTATCTTAAGGTTAAAGTGTATAATTTTGGTTCTTGATATTCTATATGGTTAGCTGCGAACTTTGCATAATGGCGATTGGTGTTTACAGGTCGTTTTGAGGAGTGTGGGGGATGACGCAGAGAAAAGTATACATTCAGTAAGGGAATGCAGTGAGATGAATGGGACTGCATTCAGAATCTCTTCTCTCTCTCTCTCTCTCTCTCTGCAATGTCAATAGCACCTCAATCGGATGGAACCAAATGCTTGCCAATGGTCCCTCCTCACCAATTTCAGCCAATTTCCTGAAAATTTCTTGCAAATTACTTTCAAGTTCATGGATTCATTGGAACTTTTGATGTCAATTTGACCAGGCAAGCAAAAACCATCTGGAGGACTCGAGCAACATTGATGATCATAATAATTTGAAGGCATTAATTTTTTGTATCAGTGACAACCCATGTCAGATATGTAGGACCTACATTTGCAAAAGCAGGGAACCATGAAAGTACAATGCTGGTGACTTGGAAAATGTAAGGCTTTGAACTACTACAACACTGGTATAGACCCTCAATTACAAAAGAGTGTAAGTTGTGTGTTTTTCAGAGCCCTGTAGTTAGCAAAAAAAGTGCTGGAGTAACTTAGCGGGTCAGTTTGCATCTCTGGAGAATGTTTTGAGTAGGAAGCAGCCTTCGGAATGATTCTAGTAGGGGGCAGAAAGCTGGAAAAGTCGGGGCAGGAAAAAGCCTGGCAAGTGATAGGTAGATACTATTGAGAGGTGTGTGTTGGGGGGGGGGGGGGGGGTTGGTGGGCAAGTGGGTTGACAAAGATTAGATGAAAAGGAAACAAAAGACTAAGGGGAAAAGGTGTATGAATTGTGGGGCCAGAGGAAGAGATGTAGGAATGATGTAGGGATCAAGATTACAGCATCCACAGTTCCATGTGTTCCTCTTAGCATTGCTGCCCACAAGTCTGTCAGTTCATAGCTGGGGGGGGGGGGGGGGGGGTAACAATAACTCTTGCTTTTCTACACTGTGTAAGTCATTCTCTTTATTAAATGCAAGACCTTTGTGCATTAGGGAAGTACTGATGACAGGATTTTTTCCCATGCAGTTGCTGGCAAAACACTTTGAAACCTGCTGCTTTTTCTTGCAGATTAATTTGCTGGCAGAGCAAATTTTATTTGAGGCCAAGAAGCGATTGTGAGTTTAATAATCAACCATTAGAGGATAGTCAAAACGCTGACTGGCCACATCTGGCGAGGTGCAAAGGTTGGCTCATTTGGCACGGTACATTCTGTGCTTATAATAATCAAGAAAAAAACATTTGTTTAATTGACAAGGCATATGAATTTTGTACAAAGCAATGAAACATGAGGCTTGCAGCAATATCACCTATTCCTTTCCTCCAGAGATGCCGCCTGACCTGCTGTTACTCCAGCATTTTGCAGCTTGTTTTGCTGCCCTATTTACCTCGGTAACATTTCATTGTGGCCTTCCTTCAGCTTGCCCTGACTGGATGGGGGAAGTGACAGCCTTTAGTGAATGCTCAAATTTAGTGTACTTTTGTTTGGTTTGTTGTCACATGTACCGAAGTACGGTAAAAAGCTTTGTGTGCTAACCAGTCAGTGGAAAGACTGTACACGATTACAATCAACCCACCATAGTGTACAGATACATGATAAAAGGAATAACGTTCAGCACAAGATAAAATCTGATCAAAGATAGTCCAAGATTCTCCAGTGAGACAGATGGGACCTCAGAAACTCGACCCCCAATAGACGTTTAATTTTCTAGCACGTATTTAAAAGCTGTCCTGTGATTGTGTTTCTTGTGCAACCCACTCTGGCCCCTGATATGGAAAAGCTCTTGAGGTATGCATCGCCAGTTATATTCTTATCTGAAAGAAAACACAAAAGGGAAAATTGCAGTTGGAGAATTGCCTTCAGTAAAGTATTATTCTTTTGAGCAGTGGGTGAAATTAAGCGATATTTTTTCCCCACCACCTTTGTGTGAATACACTATTCGATGTTGATGGGTCTTTGAGGTGCCTCAAAGAATTAACAAATATTTTACTGCTGTGAGACAGTGTGCAAACATATTTGTTTCACTTTTTGTGTGATCAAATGAAGAATTAACAATTTTGTCACTTTCAGTATTGCTCAAATTCTGTGCTTTTACAGCTTTATTTGCTGCATTAATTAACTGTCCTACAAATTTGCTGCCTTTATGTATTGGAATTTTTAAGATTTTAAAATGGATCTCAATTCTCCCTCCTTGAAATGCCCAGTAAAAGTGGAGGTGTGGTGGGTCAAGAGTGTTTGGGTGAAGGGTGGTTGCTGCTGTGTACAAGATCCAGTGCTTCCCTGCAGCTAATGGTTTCGGGTGACGAGCAGCAATGGTGATGTTGGAGAGACTATGGCTGGCATTCGTGTGAAGATTGTCACTTCAGTAGTGGGGTGATGAAGGTGAGGGAATGTGTGGGTGATATGCTTCGAAAGGAGATTTAGTGTAAAGTGTCCTTGTAGCTGGTTTCTCCTATTAGGCTCCACAAAGCGTCCTGAAGCAGATCCAGCATCACCTGTGAAGCTTTGCTGCCACACCATTTGGAGGCTGTACTTGCACAAATGGATTTCCTGGAAGTCACACCCAGTGATTTGTTTAGTTTAGAGTCCACATTGACCAGCGATCCCCGCACATTAACGCCATCTATGCACACTAAGGACACTTTTTCACTTATACCAAGTAGCCAATTAACCTACAAACTTGGATGTCTTTGGATTGTGGGAGGAAACCGAAGATCGTGGAGAAAACCCGCGTAGTCGTGGGGAGAACGTAAAGCCCCGTACAGACAGCACCCGTAGTCAGGATTGAACCCGCTTCTCTGGCATGGCAAGCGCTGTAATGCAGCAACTCTACCGCTGCGCCACCGTGCCTCCCAAGATGAAGAAATATAAGTCTGGATGTTTACATGGAAGTAAAATTGCAAGTTTGGGATGTGACTCTGTATTTGAATGTGAAATTTTTTTTAATGACTCCAGAGGCAGGAAACCTAAAGTAAACTGCAGAAAACATTCAACAGACAAGGTGCAAAGAGAAACATTTAATTTTAGATCAAAGACCTTTCATCAGAACTGGAAGGAAAGGATCCAAGTTTATTTAATCTGTAGAGGGTAGGACAAGAAAATGACGTGATGGTTTGAGGCCAGGGTACTTGATGTATTCAGTCATTTGTTTTTGATTCGAGACATTGCAGGAATCAGTAGAATTTCTGTGATATTATAATGCAAAACCTGCACATGGAAATATTTGCTTCCAGTAACATGCAGCTGTTTCAATGGAAAGATGTCGACGAGGATAATTTACAAAATGGCAGCTGGAAATTGGCCGTGTGCATGAGATATTATGTTCCAGTCCAGAGATGAGGAAGATGATGATGCTAGGTTCAATCATATGAATTGAAATTGATGCTGCACTGATTAAGAGCATCATGTGAATTACTAGGAAGCAGGGCAAACTGCTGCAGGGTAAGAACAGAAGCAGACGTGACCCCACCACTGGTCTGCTCCTCCATTCAATACGGTGATGATTGACCATTTACTTCACTGTAATTTTTGCTGATTTACTGCCATTTTGTTTTTGTTTAATACAGTGGGCGGAAACAGGCCCTTCGGCCCACCGGGTCCGCCCCGACCAGCGATCCCTGCATATTAACACTATCCTACACCCACTAGGGACAATTTTTACATTTACCAAGCCAATTAACCTACAACCAGTACGCCTTTGGAGAGTGGGAGGAAACCGAAGATATCAGAGAAAACCCACGCAGGTCACGGGGAGAATGTAGAAATTCCATACAAACCGCACCTGTAGTTGGGATCGAACCCGGGTCTCCGGCGCTGCATTTGCTGTAAGGCGGCAACTCTACCGCTGCGCCACCGTGGCCATCCTTCAACCATCTTGACAAGTGAAATGAAGAAATTGCAGGCGGCACAGGGTGCAGCGATATTGTTGCCTTACAGCACCAGAGACCCGAGTTCGGTCGTGATTACAGGTGCTGTCTGTATGGACTTCGTACATTCTCCCTGCGACCGTGTGGGTTTTCTACAGGTGCTTTGGTTCCCCCCCACCTCCCACATACACACCCTAAAGATGTGTGGGTTAGTAGGTTAATTGGCTTTGGTTAAAAAACAAATTGTAAATTGTCCCTAATGTGTAGGATTAGTGCTAGGATGATTGCTGATCAGTGCGGACTCAGTGGGCCGAAAGGCCTGTTTCCACGCTGTATCTCTAAAGTAAAGTCTAAAATTTGATAACTGAACTTTTGTTTAAAAGTGGTAAATTGTATGGTATCTGCATGAAGTGGCCTTTCGTCTGAAAATTGGTTTATCGGTTCAAGGAAATAATGGGCTGGGGATGGCATTTAGAATTGAGATGGTTTAAATGACTGTTGTGCTAGTGGTGCCATCCATGTTCCTGTGATTGCTTGTGTTCTGTTGTTATGGTACCTTTTGTTAATTGTGTATAGGTGTAATTGGAAAGAGCTTTTAATGAACTATATATTTTTTTAGTTCTATCAATGTTGCCTTCAGTCATTGCAGTTTGAGAAAGCCAAATGGCATTATTCTAGCATGAACTTGCCTAATGATGTAAGACTATCTATTTTGGACATCAATCTTGCCTGCTGGATGTGATCCATTATACGAGCCAGTAAGAATTTCATTGTTCCGTGTCGGAGTTCGTGCTCATGACTTGAGCCATCAGTGATTCTCTCTGCTTTCTTCAAACGCCCATTACTGTGGATCAGCTTTTGAAGATTTTCTCTTCACAATCGTGTGCAACTGGCACTTTTGCTGCGAGATAGAGTGCGAGCAAAGTGGAAAGACTGAAGCTCGACCAACCCCAGCTTGCAGAAATGCTTCAAGTACTATTAGTAAATAATGCAACAAATCTTAAAAGACAATTTCTGCCCTGCAGCAAAATGAAACTCTCGCCTTTTGTTCACAAATTTAAAAATTACAAAGGTAGTAAAGTGAGTAGTTGTGGGGAATGATTGTGATTGAAACACGTTGGCTTTGTGCATTTATTGCTGCAGTTAATTTGCCTGTTGGCGTATTTTACGATTGTAAATTACATGTGATGTGTATTCAATAGTGTTCTCGAGCATGGCGCGAACTGAGGCACTTGGAATGAATTCTATCTTAGTCTGTCGAGTCATTTTCAAACAATTTAATTTCAGTTATTGAAAACGCTGAAGCCCAAAAAATTAAGTTATAATTGTCAGGGTTGGCAATATTCATAATTAGGCAGTGCCAGAGTTATCTTTAATGCTGCCATCTAGTGTTGTTCTTATCATGGAATTTGCAGCATAACCGTAGACCATTCAGCCCAACTTGTAATTGATAGTGTTTCAACACCATGTGTAGGAGCCATTTTGTGTTTATTGGCTATCTTGGCATATTATATTCTTTGTATCCTCCTGTATTATTTTTGTACACCAGGAGACTGGCCTGAGATGAATGTTAGTCTTACGTATGTGGACTGGGAGGAGCCATGGGAGAAGACAGATCTATGAGTGTAATTTGCCCAGCACTGACGTAATGCTTCAGTGTGACACCAGGAGCTGCTAAGATAATAGGGTCTTAGTAGCCATACAGAGGGTTTAGTAAGTTAGTAATCCTACTCAACATAGGGTTTAGCAAGTCAGTAACAGGATACTGAGTCAGTAAAGGAGTGACAGTGAGATACTAAGTTCTTGCCCAACAAACATGTCAAGCAAACAAGTTAACAGATATGCTAATTTGTTTTGTACTATTACTTCAATAAACGGCTAACTAAACTACCACGTCGTGGAGATCTCTCTATTATTTGCATCAAGAACCATCGTTCCCCTCCTTCGCCAACGATAAGCTTAAGGACTTTATTGGGAAGGACTAAGTTGCTGCTACACTGATCTTTCCTTGGGTTACATCTTCACAGCCGGCTATTGGTGCTTTCTCATGTGCATAAACTTCTCCTTTTGGACTCTAAAATGAACTGAAGGGCTGGCAGGTCCATCAATTAGCTTGATATAAGTGATAATCCAACTTCGTCACTTTATTTTAAATTTAAATATTATTGCATGAGTTTAGTGCACGAGTTGCTTGGTAAAAGTGCTGAGCAATGTGTAACCTAAGACGGCACACATCTTGCTGTTTAAGTTCATTGATCCGCAAACAGCAAAATTAGCATTTTGGCCTGTCGATAAAGGGACAAGAAATTGTTTTTGTGTGTGCTTATTCCTTAGTGACAAACTGTCTCTGGAATTCAGCTGTAATTGTTATATTGCATAAATGATCTTCTTACTCTAGCTGTTGAAACTGGCACAAAACTGGCAGCGATTCAGTAAGGAATAGGAAGATCGCTGGTGTCTCTGGAATTGAATCATAGTGAAGTTTTGTTGTTGAGGGAAGTGGAGGTAAAACCGGTCAAACGTGCAAAATAAATTATTCTCTGGAGAAGAGCAGATGGGACAATCCATTTTAGTTTTGATTTCATCAGTAATACAGTTATCATGCATTGGCAGTAATTAAGAATCGTGACAACATTTCTGATTTATGACATTTATTGAACGATTTATCCTTATTTAGTTTTTAGATTAGTGATACAGTGCAGAAATGGGCCCACCGGCCCACCGAGTCTGTGCCGACCAACGATCACCCATGTACCAGTTCTATGCCACACACTAGAGACAATTTATTGAAGCCAATTCACCTATAAACCTACACGTGTTTGCAATGTGGGAAGAAACCAGAGCACCCGAGGAAAACCCATGCGGTCACTGAGAACGTACAAACTCCGTATAGAGAGCAACCATAGTCGGTATCGAACCAGGGTCTCTGGTGCTGTGAGGTAGCAACTCTGTCGCTGTGCCACCCAAAATTAAAACTAGGGACTTGAGGTTCTCTTTTTGTACTAGTATTGGGGTTATTTATCGAATTTTTGTTTTGTATTATCTATGTGCATCGTGTTTACAAGCCTGTCATGTAAGAATTTCATTGTACCATTGTCAGTGCATTGACAACTAAACATTCTTGACTCTTGAATGTAGAACAGTTTTTCTTGGTACTTGTATATGGCTTTTACCACTTATCTTGCCCCTGAGCTGCTACTTTGAAAGAGCCGTTGATACCAATGTGTGTGACTGATGCAGTTAATCAAAGAGAAACATATTGGGATTAATCTCCAAGTAAGTATCTCCATGAAATCGAGGGGGCGTGGCTGTGTTCTGCAGCTGCGGCTCACCGGCAGTCTCTGTCTTTTTTGTTTTTTTTGTCTATTGTCATCATTTAATGTACGTTTTGTTCTATTTTTAACTCTGTGTATGTGGGGGTGGGGGAAACCTTTTTTCTAATCTCCTCCTCAACGGAGATGCGACCTTTACCGTGTCGTATCTCCGTTCGCGCTACGGCCTAACATCGTGGAGTCAGCAGCCTCCAGCTGGGATCGACCTTGAAGACTCCGGTCGCAGGGCCTGGACTTACCATATCGGAGGCTTCGGCCGTGGGCCCTGCAGACCGCAACATCTGGAGCTCGCAGGTCCCTGGCTGGCGACCGGTTTTTGGGAGCTCCAGCCGTAGCAGCTTCGACCGCCCCGAAGCGCGAGGTACGATCGACCCGCTCGCAGGCTCTTCATCGCCCTGCGTGGCTCGGCCGCGGCACTTTCCATCGCCCGGTGGGGTCTCAGGACCTTCATCGGCCTGCTCGGCTCGGCTCGGCCCTGGGACTTTCCATCGCCCGGTGGGGGCTCAGGACCTTCATCGGCCTGCTCGGCTTGGCCCTGGGACTTTCCATCGCCCGGTGGGGGCTTCAAAAAGTTGGGAGCCTCGATCACCTCGTGGCACCACGGGAGAAGAATGAGGAGGAGATAAGACTTTTCTTTGCCTTCCATCACAGTGAGGGTGTGCCTGGAGCAATCACTGATGGCTGTTTGTGTAAAAATTGTATCTGTGTGTCCTGTGCTTTTTGTTGTCTACTGCCGGACCCTGACGTGAGAGGACGCTGGCGCTGTTTATTCGCCGCTTCTCCGTTAGGATAGTTTGTCTGTTTGTTTTTATGTTATGATTGTTTTTGTAATGCGCTTTGAGCTTCTGGTAAGGCGCTATATAAAATAAATGCTTAATATTATTATTATTATTATTATTATTATTATTATAAGTACTGCCACTTTTGCACTTCAAGTGTTTTTTCTCAGAAGTTTGTGGTCTCCTAACCTGGTTGGTAGTTTTTGAATTCAATGGCATGACCATCAGTTAATCCCCCACCTTCAATATCCCAAGGGTTACCATTGCCCAAATATTGAACTGAACTGGCCAAAACCAGTGTAGCTATAAGAGAACGTCAGCGGCTAGGAATCCTGTGGAAAGTAATTCTTCTCTCCGCAAAGTCTACTCAAAATGTTCCCTGATTATTCCTTTCACAGATACTGTCTGACTTGCTGAGTTACTCCAGCACTTTGCCTTTTGCTCAAGATTCTAGCATCTGTGGTTCCTTGTCTCTGCCCCTCATCCACAAGGCTTAAGTCAGGAATGTTTTGGAATGCTCTCCACTTGTCTGGGTTAATGCAGCTTTAATTACACAAGAGCCTCTACACCATAGAGGGCATAGTGGTCCATTTGATAGGCACCCCATTAACTCACTCCAGCACCAGTGCACAGTGGTAGCAGTTTGTATGATCGGCAGGGTGCTCTGCAGCGACTCGCTAATGCACCTTAGACAGCACCTACCAAACTTGTGACCTCTACTAGTTAGAAGGATAAGGGGAGCAAATGCATGGCAACATCACCACCTGGAAGTTGCCATTCAAACCACAGACCATCCTGACTTGGAAATGACTGCTCCTTCATCACAAGGTCAAATGCTGTGACTCCCTCTCTCACAGCCTTGTGATTCTGTCCACGTCTTCAGGACTGCGACAGTTCAAGAAGGTAGCTCGCCACCTTAAGGGCGATTAAATTCAGCCTGCGATGCCCACATTGAATGAATAATAAAAAGCTAAATGAGATTTGACAAGACTTTAACTCCAAGCATTTGTTACCTGCTAAATTAGTAAAACTGGTGTCATGTTTGTGCAGAATTGAACATAGGAGTCTGAATACTTTCTGCATCAATCCCTTTCTCAAGTTTGTGTAGCATTGTCCTGAGGATGCCACCAGACCTGTGGAGCTTTGCACTGTATTTGATACGGAAGTAATACCATTAAGATGCGTTGATTATTACAGCAGTATCATGTTTGCTGCTGAGTATGTGAGAAAGAGCGAAACGTATTGAGGTGGTAGCCCTTGTGAGCACGAATCCCTCCAACCCCGTGCGCTGAGATTAACTCTTTAATTTGTTGCGTAAAGGTATAATTGAGATATTGTACCTGTACCTGCAATTTTTGCCAAGTTGAATTTATGCCCAAATGTCAACGTTAATTCATTAGTGGGGAAAAAATAACTACATGCCTTTCACGTGTTAACACATTTGAGGCTGCATAAATTGCAGTGGAGTCATATGGTCATAAGTGATAGGATAAAATTAGGCATTCGGCCCATCAAGTCTACTCCGCCATTCAATCATGGCTGATCTATCTCTCCCTCCTAACCCCATTCTCCTGCCTTCTCCCCATAACCTCTGACATCTGTACGAATCAAGAATCTATCTATCTCTGCCTTAGAAATATCCACTGACATGGCCTCCACAGCCTTCTGTGGCAAAGAAGTCCACAGAGTCACAGGGGAGCTAGCAGGAAGTGAGCCTTTTCTTCATGTTATACCGTTTCTCCTGCAAGACAGACGTGTTGTTTCATTTTGCCCTGTTATTCGAACTTGTGTAAAGTTAAAACCAGATTTATGGTCAGGGATACCTGGGAGTCTGCACAGTGAGAAGAATTCTTGTAAATCAGCACAATAGGCAAAACTCTCCTTTCTGCTGTGGATAATTGTGTAAGACTGGGGTTGTACAGCACACGCAGGCCCTTTAGCCCACCATGTCCTTGCTGACCAAGTACCTATCTGTACCAATCCTATTTTCCAGTGCATGCGGGTGTCAAGGGTTATGGGGAGAAGGCAGGAGAATGGGGTTAGGAGGGAGAGATAGATCAGCCATGATTGAATGGCGGAGTAGGCTTGATGGGCCGAATTCTGCTCCTGTCACTTATGACCTTATGCCTGTAGCCTTGTCATAGTCATACAGACAAAACATCTGCAATCATTTGGAGATGACCACTTGTATCGATGGCAAAGTACTAAACACTAGAAGAGTGATATTGAAAGTGACTTTGGCATTGTATCGGAAAGATTTGAAATGTTAAACAAAAACAACCTGATGGAAAAGGAGGAAAGGGAAAAATGGGGTCAGTTGCTATGATGTGGACCACAGGATGTCTATTTATGGATTCACGCTTCTGGACTTCTGATTAAGCAGGATGCTGAAATAGATGATTGGTCTCTTTTTATTTGCACATTTGCAATACTCTTATTCAAATATACCGGCATTTAAAATCTTTTCAGTTTTTATTCCTCCTTGAATAAGATGTTCTGGGAAGGAGCTGCGCAAAGTATGTTATAAAATCTATGCACATTAATCTTGAATGTCAAAGAATTTAATGCATTGGATCATTTCCTGAATTTTGTGCCTTGCCATTTAAACAACAAGAAATGTTTGTCAAGAAGAATACAAAATAATTGATATTTGGGTATGTACAAAGATGATCCATTTTAGGAATAGGAATACTTTATTGTGACATGTGACTAGGCACAGTGAGATTCTTTGCTTGCATACACAATGTATATAAATAGCAGCCACCTACGGTGCTGACAAAGTTACAAAGCACGCCAGCTCCTCCTTTAGTACCCCCTCCCACCACAGCAGTCCCCCCAGGCCGGGTCCTTCATTGTTCTTCCCCTCCCCCCTCACGGCGGTCTTCCACGCTCTCGTCGACCATGGGTGGACCCGTGAGGCATCGCTGCCGTCACAAGGCTTCACCACCGCCGAGGCCCCATCATTGTGAGGCTTCACCGAGGCCTCACTGCTGGCGACGCCCTACTTCACACCTCTGTGATGCCGACCCGGGCCCCAGCCGTGGGCTCCATCGGCCGCTTCACTTGACCCGGCCTTCTAGGCGGCAATCTGGGAGGCATCGAGACTGCGGTGCCTCGATGAAGGCCTCTGGCTGCATTCCCAGTCCACAGCCTCAGTCAGTCGGGGAGCCTTCCGGCCGCGTGGCCCGTCGGGGAGCCTACATATCAGGGAATACCATTGCGCCTTCAAATGTTTTTGAATGTAGCAAATGTTCCTTTAAGATAAGTTCACACTTTTTAAAAAAGAGTGCTGGAGTAGCTCATTGGATCAGTCAGCATCCCTGGAGAACATTCAGAGGTGACATTGGGTCAGGACGCTTTGGTCTGAAGAAGGGTACCGACCTGTAAAGTCACCTGTCTGTGTTGTCCAGTAATGCTGTCTGACCGCTGAGTTACTTCAGCACTATATTTGGTCAATGAGCATCTGCAGTTACTTGCATCATGCATCTAATGTTTGTCATTACTGTATATCCTTGATGTACTCTTGGCTATTGAGAGTTCAGGATTTCAGGCTGTTGTAAATTTGTGGTTGTCAGAATCATTTTTTTACACTTTTGAGCCTTTAGAATGTCCCCGAGGAAACCATACTTTAAAAAATGCTGTCTAAATGTCAAGTTGATGTGTAAATGTGTAAATTCCACACAGCATCTGTGACCTGCAGGTTTTGTATTTATCAAAGCTAAAATATGAACCGTGTGAGTTTGGATTGTGCCCAATGTGGACTATTTATCAGTATGTATTTTTACAAATTGAGGGCTTAATAAATCTACATCTATTTTTTTTTTTTTAAAGTGCATGAATAACTTTTTTAACATGCGGAAATTTGCAAGTCAGAAATCCCAACCTTTCTCTTTGGAAATTGAACAGAATCTTTGCAGTTGTAAATTTTCGTCTTCGAAAAAATTATTAGTGGGCGAACGGGAGGCGGTGAAGGAGAGAGAGAGATGAAAAATGGTTGATTTTTGTTGGGTTTTAGAGGGTTTTTTGCTTGGATTAGACCAATCCCACATTTATTTTGCGAAACCAAATTTAAGTGCTCAATTAGTGAGGTCGGCAGAATCGTGTTCTAATTTGATGAACTATTTACTGCCGGCTCTGCACTATCTATAATTAGTAGCAAAGGAACTTGGTTGAGCTATTAAATGCATCTGGTATTAGCCTTTGCATATGTAATGTGGTTCATATGTTACATCTCTGCACATGATGGAAGTGAAAATTCTTGATGGAAATAGAGTTTTGGAAGATTGCTGAACCAATAAATGGCGCTTGTAACATCAGTTTTACAATTGATAGTTTAGGGAAATTCTACTAACATCACTCCATACCAAATGATCTACTCTGATAGAGGAAAAAATCTTGATGGGTGAAGAAGGGTCTGAAAGGTTTTGACCCGAAACGTCACCCATTCCTTCTCTCCAGAGATGCTGCCTGTCCCGCTAAGTTACTCCAGCATTTTGTTTAAACCAGCATCTGCAATTCTTTCCTACTCATCGTGATTGGTGTATTTTGGAGATACTTGCATGCCTAGAAATACCAGTTCAGCCAAACAGGTGTTGGAGTGGTACCTCGGTTGGCAACAACAATTGATTTAGTCAATGCTCCCTGCCCCTATTCACAGAAGACTTTTGTGCCCAAATTCCAACTCCACTGGCATGTTTGAATGGGTGTTGCAGCTGTCCAAACCCTGACTTGGTGCAGCAGAAAGGTGAGGGGTGGAGCTGGGAGTGCAATGGTGGGAAAGTAGACCAGTCAGTCAGTGGTACGTTGTGATAAGTGGTGAGAGGTTGGCGGCTTCAGTGATAACATTTGTGTGTGACGATCTGAGACTTGGAAATCTGGGACAGCAGTTCTGGTTGCTCATTACTAGAAGGATGTGAAGGCTTTGGACAGGGTGCAGAAGGAATTTACCAGAATGCTGCCTGGATGATACAGTATTAGCTACAAGTAGACAAAACTTGGATTGTTTTTACTAGAGCATCGGAGGTTGAGGGGAGACCTGATAGAAGTATATAACTATGAGAGATGTAGATAGGGTAAACAGTCTGAACTTTTCTCCCAGGGTGGAAATGTCAAAGACTAGAGGACATTGCTTTATACTGAGGGGCAAAGTTTAAACTTGCATTATGTTTGGCATGAACATTTTTGTCTATGCTATGTTTTATCTTTCTATCAATCTATTTTTTGTATATATGATATAAATCTGTTTTGATGAGCTTTGTGGGTTGAGGGAAAGGAACAGTACTCTTCTTGGAAGCAAGTTGGATTTGTGGCAATCCCAACGAGTCCAATGAGAATATCTTGGGTCTGAATGTATTGTGTTGCGGAGACCTAGCTTCAGAGGGATTGATCAACATGGGTCGCTCCTTGGGCAATTGTTTTAAGTGAGCCTGTTGCGTGCCTTTTAGGAATTATGTCATCCTGTTTTCAAATGTCCTGGAAATCATGTCAGGGAGACGAGGCAAAGTCCAGCCCTGAAGTGTCCTTCAAGTTTCCACGTGACGTAGTCCGCACTGCAAATGGTTATCATTATATTCCCCTCTGGTTGGGGGGGGGGGGGGGGTTTGGAGGAGAAAGAATTGAATTTTAAATGACATAATGTGAGGGAGAAACGGTGATTTGAATCTCAAGGCAATATTCTCCTTCGGTCAAAACATTATGCGAAAGCAACACAATGTGTTTTGATGAGATCATCGGTTACGGGAAATGAAAAGTTTGCCAAATATGTATATTTTTCGAGAATGTGTGGCTAAGTGCCTCATTTACTTGCCATTCCAATGAAAACATTTGTTTTTGATAAAGCAATATTTTTGTGTGAAAGCTGTTCTACGTGTTTGGTCATGTAGTGCAAACACTGAAGGAAGCCAGCAGTCAGCTTCATGGTCGTTCTGGCAGACAAGGGAACCATTTGGTTCAGCAAGTCCATGCCAGCTCTGCAAAACAATCCAGTTGTTCCCATTTCCTTACTCAATCCCTAATGTCCCACAAACTTTACTTCCCCTCGAGTGCTTTTCCAACTTCCTTTTCAAATTGTGTCTGCTTCCACCACCCGTGTACATAGAGTACCGGCATCATTTAAGTCATGTTCTTTGTTTCCCTTTCTATCTCTTGCTCAAATCTCTAAATATGGGTCCCCTAGTCATTATACCACCAGCTTAAAGGGATAGTTTTTCTTTGTTTTAAAAGCAAAACAAACAAAATGCCACAGAGTTGGAGGATCAGAAAGCATCAGCGGATGGAAATGGACAGCCAACCATATTGGGTAGTAGACAAAATGTGTAGGAAGGAACTGCAGATTCTGGTTTAAATCGAAGATAGGCACAAAATGCTGGAATAACTAATGCGGGACAGGCAGCACCTCTTGAGAGAAGGAATGAGTGACATATCAGGTCGAGACCCTTCTTCAGACTGATTCGGGTAGTAGCCTATTCCCAGTATTGAAGCATCCTGACCTGAAAAATCATGTATCTGTCATGCTCCATGCATCTATCTCCCAATTCGGCTCGGAAGGTAGGCAGAAAATGCTGAAGTAACTCAGCAGGTTACTTCTCTGGAGAAAAGGAATAGATGATGTTTCAGGTCAAGACCCTTCTTCAGACAATTTTGTTCGATGTGTTGCAGTTGGTTGGATTATTCCTCCCTGGTTGCCATGCCTAGAGTTTGATATCAGCTGTAAAATCTTAATGGAAGATATTCAAGTCATTTGCATAAAAACATTACACGGATCAGTGATCATCTTACTGAGATAAGTTGCAAGTGAACCCTCTCAAGCAAAAATAATGCCAATTATTTACTTGATTTGGAATTTATTTTTGTAACTTTATCATGTAACCTCAATTCATATATCCTCCTGTACCTAAGCAAGAGTGTTATCCAGTAGCGAGAAATGTAATTGTTCATCCATTTATTTTGTAAAGTTCTAATTCACACATCATTTTCTCGGTATGGTGCCAACCACACTGAAGCTGTCGTTAGCGATGTTGGAGTTGGTATCCTTGTAACAAGAACAGTTGGGTGACCGTGTTCTGAAATTGTAATATTCCAACTTGTGAATTATTTTTGTTTTCATAGTAAATCTACTAGTATTTTGCTTGGCTCTTTGGATTCTTAAACTACGACTAACTGAAAATGTAACTGACAGCAGTGCCAATTTTAACCTTCCTTGAAGTCGTGGTGTTGAAATAGTTTTCCTCATTGGTTGCCAGTTTTGATTTTTGCTATCCTGGCACCTTTTTGGAGCTCCAATTGCTAAATGCAAATTGAACATTTGCATTAAGGATTCTTTAATAACCACAGTTCAGTTAATCCTATCACTTATTAATGGTTCAAGAAGTGAAGGGGGGACACAGAGTAATGTGAAACAAATGATCCAAACCTGGATGTGGGAGATGGAAGACCTGATGTAATCTGAAGTATGTGAAGCAAGCCGAATTAACTTCAGCTTCATATGGTAGTCCTGTCGTTCTTTGTTATACCTCATCTATGGCAAGAATATCACTTCAGGAGTAAGAACACCAAAACTCATAATGGTTTTATGATAAGATCTCAATAAGACCTCGTAATTAGATTGTGATCCTTGATTCTGTACTTGGAACCTCTTAATATAAAAGCTAACACGATAGAACCACAGCCCTAATAATTTCTTTGTTTGGTGTTTTGGATTGTATGCTAAATGCAGATCAACTCTTCATATTGTCTTTAAAGGTCTTTTGGATTCATAATGATTTTTGTCACTTCCCATCCCTGAATGACAAATCTGCAGTTTTATCATCTGTTTTACACTGATATTGCAAACATTTGCTTAAACATTTTCCAAAGGGTCTTTTTTATTTATCCATTGAACAGTTGAGCCTCAAGAGTTAAGAAAGGCCCCTCTTTGATATCTGTTGTATTATTCAGGATGAAGATAAATGTATTCTTACCAATGTCAGTGCCCTTGGGTACAGCAGAGATGGTGTTCATCCTTCTGATCTCTACTTTATGACCTCTGTTAGAAATTCTAATGCAACCTGGTTTAGTGGGATTTAAAAAAGTATATACAGTAGGTAAGTTAAAGTGTATAAATGTCAAACCACATTACAGTTTGGCTCAATTGTCATGGCAACTGCATTGGTTAAATATGTTATCTGGTGCTGGTTTCTTACAATGATTTTATTGACAGTTGCCTCCCATTTGGAAAATACAAAAATATAAAGAGTAAAATAAAATCTATTTTAACACTGTTCATGATTGGTAATCCTTCATATAAAGATGATTATGATTAGACCAGTTGCAAAGGCTTTGTATTGAGAGCAATTTGTAAGATAGAAAACTTAAAATAAAATAAAAACATTTGCCTGCTAACCACATGGAACGACCACTTATTTGCACTGCCATAGTTACCCTGGGGGTATTTTTGGAATTTAGCTTTTTGGCTCCTTTGTGTAAATGTTTCTCCCTTTGTGTCCCACAGGCATGGAACTCGGTGTGCAGGAGAGGTGGCAGCTGTTGCAAATAATTCGCACTGTACAATAGGAGTCGCTTTCAATGCAAAGATTGGAGGTTTGAAATTTTCTTAAACTTTAAAATCAAGCTAAAATCTTTTTATTAAACGTGACTTGCACTGTGGTTTGTTGTGATTTCCCTTTGGTGTAATTGGCCCAGCCCACCGGCCACTGCCTCGTCTCCCCTTTCCCATCAGGCAAAAGGTATAGAAGTATGAAAATGCACACTTCCAGATTCAGGGATAGTTTTGTTCCCAGCTGTTATCAGGCAACTGAACCATCCTACCAACAACTAGAGAGCAGTCCTGAGCTACTATCTACCTCATTGTAGACATTCGGACTATCTTTGATCGGACTTTACTGGACTTTGTGTTGCACTATACATTACTCCCTTTGTCATGTATTTGTACACTGCGGATGGCTTGATTGTAATCATGTGTTTTCTTTCTGCTGACTGGTTAGCATGCAACAAAGGCTTTTCACTGTACCTCGGTGCACATGACAATAAACTAAATTCAAACTCCTCTGATCCTGCTCACTTCACTGAAGGTCTTTAAAACTATACAAATTCGAAAGGGAAGGTGGGTTGGATGGGGCGAAAATCATGAACTGCAGGTGTTGTTAATCTGAAACAAGAACAAAATGCTTGGAACGTTCAGTAGGTCAGGCAGTATCTGTGGATAGCAAAGCAGTGAATGTTTCAGGTCTGGGAGCCTTCATCAGAATTGGGTTGATGAAACTTCACTTATGAAAAAGGATCCCAGATGTGACATGTTTCACTTTACAACACGTTTGGTATTTGTCCAGGGCAATTCCAGAGAGCTCTACGAAGAGGAAAAAGGGTTTTCTTTTCCAGTTGATACAGTTCTATCTTGTAAATGATGAGCTTGCCCTGTTTGAAGTAACTGGAGTCCAACTGTTTAAATTCAATATCCATGGACTGACGGGAAAGTTCAACTTATTCGTAGAGTCACGGAGGTCATACCGCACAGAAACGTGCCCTTCACCCTTTAGTATGGCACGGTGATAGAGCTGCTGCCTCACAGCACCAGAGTTCAATCCGAACTACGGTTGCTCTCTGTGTGGACTTCATACATTCTCCCTGTGACTGCGTGGGTTTGCTCCGGTTTCCTCCCACATTCCATGGATGTGCAGGTTTGTAGTTTAATTAGCTTCTGTAAATTGCCCCTAATGTGTAGGACTCTGCCACTGTATGTTTCTTTTTTTTCCTAATCAGATGTGCAGCACTTTGGTCAACGTGGGTTGTTTTTAAATGTGCTATACAAATAAAATTGACTTGACTTGACTTGACTTGACTCGGTGGGCCGAAGGGCCTGTTTCCACACTATCTCTAAATTAAACGTCAACTTTTCAAGGCCAACCAAGGTGGCTATCTGACCTGGTCCCACTTTCCTGCAATTGGCCTATGTTCATTTGCCTGCATTTGGCCCCTTCATTCCTAAATGGAACCCCTGCTTCCCCTATCTGTCCTCAAAACAAAACTCTGCAACCTGGCAGCATTCAGAAGCATCTTT
Source organism: Rhinoraja longicauda (assembly GCF_053455715.1). Classification (NCBI taxonomy): domain Eukaryota; kingdom Metazoa; phylum Chordata; class Chondrichthyes; order Rajiformes; family Arhynchobatidae; genus Rhinoraja; species Rhinoraja longicauda. The sequence continues at coordinate 60,324,398 of NC_135955.1, read as the reverse complement.
CCTCATACCTAGCTCTCTACTGGTGTATGTTTTTGAATAGCAAACTCTGCCTTATATATTTTATTGCACTTAATGATAACATTCTACCAAACATTCTAATGATTGAAGCATTTTGTACACCCATGGCTCTCATCAGATCTTTATGCAACATCCCTTTGTGTATGACGTGCAGGGACATGTGGTCTCGCACGGGGCTGCTGGGCATATCCATTGATGTGAAGACAACATTTTCCTCCAGTCAAGTTTGTCCTTTCTCCGTTCAGCAGCAGTGATTACTGACTTTTGATTCTTCCAATCCCTTCCTGCAGCCCACTTCTCAGCACCTGTCATCTGCAATCTCTGTTCTCCACAGGGGAAAGAGCTCTGTTTGCCTCTTTGCAAGTAATCTTCAGACACGGCAAACATATTGCAGCCTGGCTGTTGAAGCTCGAATAGTTTTTTAGGGGAAGCAGAGTTTTATTGGCAAGTGCCCTTTTGAACTTGGTCTAGGTGGTCTGTGCCAAGGCAATGAGTTCTGACAGGATATACTAAATTGTATGTTTAGTATACAATTGTTGCTAAATTGTATATTTATATACAATTGTATATAATTCTGAATTTTGAGTCTGATTCTGTGCGTGGAGCACATATAACGATCTATCCCATCACACATTTCCACCATTCAATTAGATCAATAATTTAATATTGATGCCGTGACCGTAAGATCTTTTTTTTGCAGTGTGATCACAGTGAATTAATGCTCGGCCAATAAGAGACAAGTTTTTACAACCTTAGAAATTGTTTTAAGGAGAATCGGGTAAGAGAGGCTGAAAAGGAAAGAAATATTAAAGAAGGAATCCTGCTGATCTCTTATTTTTTCTGCTTGCTTGTCTTTGAACCATGTCCTTGGTAATGTAACGTTACACACAGTCATTGAGCTCCGTTTGAAGAATTTAATCTACTCAACATCGAAAGCCTTTTCATATGTGGTATGGGGGTGGAAGTGCCCCATATTTTCATTACTTATAAAAAAGCATTTCCTCTTTTTAGTTCTGAAAGGCCAAGTGTTACACATGAGTGGTTATCCCCTATCAAATTCCTCTTACAATTGTAACTAGTTTAATTAGATAAATCGTAAAGCAATCTTGTTCAACCTCTATGCCTGATCTTTCCCAACACCAACATTGTTGTGTATGAGAACAATTTAATATGAAATGACTTGCGCGATTGTACACATGCGCAGAGAGACTCAAGATGGCGACAACTTGACCAAGGCACGTTTAAATACTTGTGTGTTCCGAGTTTTATTCATAGTCCGATTGCAGCACAAAGACATAACAGTTTGGTGACGAGGATGGGATTCCTCTAACAGGAACAGATTGCGGTCACTTTGAAGTTTTCGCACGACCGAACATGAAGTTAAGGACGCGGTATGTAATTGGAAAACATGGAACACACGATCGCCGAGTGCACGTCAACCCCTCGATGCAACCTACCGTACAAGCAGTGCTGTAGCCATGCAGTGCAGCTCATAGAGGCAGCTTTAGCCAGCAGAACATCAATCGTGTTCGCTTGCCGGTAATAGCTAAGCCACCAGACGTAGGTGTCGTGCTGCCCAAGGCCCCAGTCCAGCCGCCGCCATTTTGTCACCAGCAACCGCCACCGACGACGAGAATCCGAGTATCCGAGAGCAGACCAGCGACGGTGATAAAGTTTAAATAGAGTTGTTGTGAAACCGAGTATTAATAGTATAACCATGGCTAATCCAATCGTTGGGAATGGGCCCCAGTTAGAATCTGGTTATACTTTTGAGGAATGGACTGAAGTCTTAGAGGCTTGGTTCACTTCAAACGATATCACATCAGAAGAGAAGAAAAGAGCATTGTTCCTTACAGGTTTAGGAAGCAAGGGTTACCACACCCGACGAGCATTGCTGCAGCCAGCTAAGCCCGCAAGTAAAACGTATCAGGAATGTAAGGATGCTTTGATTGCTCATTTCTCGCCCTAACCAACAGAAATAGTGCAAAGTTATCGATTCTATACCTGCACACAAGCAAATGAAACAATCCGTCAGTTCCTAGCAAAGCTTCGACAGTTAAGTGATGGGTGTAATTTCAAGGAACTGGAGAATATGCTAAGAGACAGATTGGTGTAGGGTATGCAGATGTGAACATCCAGCGAAAACTGTTGGTTACACTAAAATTAACCTTTAGAATCAGCTTCAAAGGAAGGCGTCTGAACAGCAGAAGACAAGGAGTCAACAAAGGACAACCAAAGACAAGGATCACTACTCTAAGAAATGCTGGCAGCCACGAGCCAGAGATGCGCAAATTTCGAGAGGGTAGATGCTTCAGGTGCTCGGGAATGGGCCACACTAAGAGTCAGTGTGAGGCTGTTAGAGCAGACCAGCGGAGGAGAGGACAATCTCAGAAAAAAGCAAACCACTTGGAGGAGGCAGCTTCGAATTCATCAGAGGAAACAATGAGCCACTTGGACGATGAATCGATCAACAAGTTGACGAACTCTGAACTGTATACAGCCACTTTGATAGTGAACGGCAGGGAGGTACAACTAGAAGTTGACACTGGAAGTCCATGGACTATCGTACCAGAAGAAATCTTCAGCAAACTCGGTCAAGACCCTAGATAGATCCCAGTAGCATCAAGCTGAAATCCTACACTGGAGAGAAGGTTGACATCCACGGACAAGCAGCGGTACAGGTACAGCTCGAACCTCACAGTAAGCCAGAAACGCTGACCCTAGTGGTAGTAAAGAAAGGTGCAAGCCTAATGGGAAGAGACTGGTTAAGGAAGTACCTTGGATTGTTGTCAAATCTAGCCAGCCAGAACACGCCAGAGTCAAGATTAAGTCCACCGAGTAGTATGGACAGTTTGCAAGATGCCATGGACACGGTACTCAACAAACACGCCAAACTGTTTGATAACAGCAACCATGGAGTACTGAAGGGATACCAAGCCAAGGTATATCCACAAGACAAAAACAGTGGAGCAAAGTTTTACAAGGCAGCTCCTGTTTCATATGCTGCTAGAAAGCAGATTGATACCGCATTGGATGACTTGCTGCCGGATGGCATTATCAAGCCTGTGAAGACAGCAGATTCTGCATGCCCGATCACAGCTGTTCCGAAACCAGATGGGAGAATGAGAGTCTGCGGCAACTACAAGCTCACAGCAAATAAGGTGCTGAAAGTTGAACAGTATCCCCTTCCAACTTTGGAGGATCTACTACAGGAACTAGAAGGAGGAGAAAAGTCTCTAAACTATACCTCTCCCATGCCTATCATCAGATAGAGTTAGACCCTGAAGCTCGAAAGTTCACCACAACTAACACACATAAAGGTCTCTTCCAATATACCAGACTGCCCTTTGGGATATCCAGCACACCAGCCATGTTCCAGAGAACAATGGAGCGTCTGCTAGCCGATATTCCCATGTGCAAGCCATACCTTGATGATATCATCATCAGTGGAAAGACTGACGAAGAGCATCTCAGGAACCTGGAAGCGGTCCTGTCAAGACTAGAGACCAATGGGTTACGTCTGAAGAAGTGTGCACTGATGCAAGAGTCAGTCGACTATCTCGGACATCGACTGAACAAGAATGGTTTTCGTCCTCTTCAAGACAAAGTTGATGCGGTGCGGGAAGCAAAGCCAACTCCAGGCATACCTCGGCTTACTGGGGTATTACAGGAAGTTTATACCCAACCTGTCACAGGAGATTGCACCATTGATTCAGATGTTGAAGGCAGAGTGCAGATCAGCAGATTCAAAGAGTGGAAGGAGAAGCAGCAAGCCTGATTCCAAGTTCAAATGGGGAAAGGAACAAGAGCAGGCATTCCAGAGATCCAAGCGTCTACTTCAGAGTGACAGTGTGCTGATGCATTATGATCCAGCCAAACCCATCCTGCTCCAAACGGATGCAAGCCCCTATGGCTTAGGTGCTGTGATAAGCCATAAGCCATGTTGTATCAGATGGACAAGAACGCCCGATAGCTTTTGCTTCATGCACACTCAAGTCTAACAAAGTGAACTATGCACAATATGAAAAGGAAGGTTTATCCATAATCTTCGGACTGAAGAAGTTCCACAAGCAGTTACTGCAAGGTCTTTCACCATTGTGACTGATCACAAGCCTCTGATGGGACTCTTTGGAGACCACAAGCCTGCCGGCCCAATGGCCTCTGGTCGCGTAGCAAGATGGCATATGATTCTGTCTGCCTACAGTTACAAGATAGTCCATCGAGAAGGCAAGAAACACCAGAATGCAGATGTATTGTCACGCTTGCCAATCCATGAAGAGGATTGGAAATGACTTTATGATACTTATACTTATGAAAGCATGCATATCATATGCCTGCTCTACCACTATCTGCTTGTGTGGCCACTTTCAGGGAGCTGTGGACTTGGACCCAAGTCCCCTCTGTACATCAATGCTGTTCTCGCAATCTCTCCTGTGAAAACTGCACCAAATAGATTTGGAGTACATGGATGTTCAACAGGTAATAGCATTGCTTCAAAACGACAAAGCTAATTTTTCCCCACCGGATAATTTGAACTTATGTTCATCATCACCAAAATGGTATTATTGGTTTATAATACATGTACTGAGATACCATTAAAAAGCCCCTACTTCCTTAGAAGGCTTAGGAGGTTTGGCATTTCCCAACATCCCTCACCAACTTCTATAGATGCACCGTAGAAAGCGTCTCATCAGGGATGCATCACAGCATGGTTTAGGAACGGCTCCATCAAAGACTGCAAGAAATTGAAGAGTGTTGTGGACACAGCCAGACCATCGCACAAACCAACCTCCTTTCAAATCTATATACACTTCATGCTGACTTAGCAAAGCCACCAGCATAATCAAGGACTAGTCTAACCCTGGTCACACCCTCGTCTCCTCTCCCATCAGGAAAGAGGTGCAGAAGTTTGAAAACTCGTACCTCCAGGTTCAGGAACAGTTTCTTCCCAGCTGTTCTAAGGCAACTGAACCATTCTCTCACCAGCTAGACAGCTGTGTAATACAAAAAGTCACCCATTTAAGACAGACGAGAGGAAATTGTTGAGGCAGTGAAATTCTCTTCCTCAGAGGACAGTGGAAGCAGAATGTTTTTCATGTAGCAATTCGTGTTTTGAGGAAGAGCAAATCAATTTTGGCTGAATGAGAGGGAGGAGACCAGTGAACATGGAGCAAAATTGGAAATGTCACCACAGTAAAGTCACCCGCATTGTAAAGGTATTGATTTCCTTTCCGAAATCATGTTGCTAATGCCCATATTGATCAAATGATCAAACATCAAGAGAGGTGCCAGTAGATTCTGAAATGTTGCTGAATCTATTCTTGATACCAATAGTCATCTACTGTTTAAGAGTCTTTAGACTTTAGAAATAGAGGTGGAAATGGGCCCTTCGGGCCACCGAGTCCATGCTGATCGGCGATCACCATGTACACCAGCACTATCATCCACACTATGGAGAATTCACAATTCATGGAAGATAATTAACCTCCAAACCAGTATGTCTTTGAAATGTTAGAGGAAACCAGAGTGGAAAGCCCATGTCATCACAGGGAGAACGTACAAACTTTCCCATGGACTGCACTCGTAGTCAGTGTAGAATCCGGGTCTCTGGCGCTGTAAGGCAGCAACTATACTACTGCACCATTGTGCCGCTCCATCATGAAATAAGAGCGAGTTAAGTTGAAAGGTTGTGGGTTCCAATGACCAATTTGTCAGAACTTAGTAGATATTTGTTTTATGTGTTTTAAAAAATGCTAGTCAGCAAGATGAATCTGTAATGACAGTGTATAACAATGAAAAGTGTTTGCATACTTTTTGTATGAGAGAAAGCAATATCCTGTATCTTGTGTTGCCATGTCAGTGAATCATGTGGTCAAACACATGAGTGATCTCGTCCGTAATTGAAAATTAGAAAACTGCAAATGAAAATTGGAAATACAAACCAAAAATGCTGGAAACATGTCAGGTGGGGACAATACGAGGAACAGAATTAATTGAATCAAAGACCTTTCACCAGCTCGGGTAGGGAGTTCCTTGCTATGGTATAAACAACCTTGTTCAATGATCCTGTAACTGAATATTGTTGCAAGTAGTATTTCACAGAGTTCCAGCATTGACCAAGGTTCAATTCTGCATATATTATTCAGATCACACGATTGGAATTTATTTAAGATAAGAGATTGGCGAGCTTGGGCTTTGTTTCAGAAACTAATTATCATTCAAATTTGTGGCTTGTGGAGATTTGTTTTTAAACTGAAAATCAAATGCATCTGTAACACTGCCCTGTGCCAGAATGCCAGGTTGGCAGGCGTGGAACTGTTATCCACTGAAGCCAACAGTGAAATTTATTGCCAGGACATTCTTGGCACATTTTCATTAAACAAGTCTTTGCTGTTGCTCATCTACAGGTGCACAATCCACTCCGGCTCCAACTGTGCAGATGAGATGATAATCTGGTGCTGGAAGCTGTAAAATGAAAACTCCCAAATTCAAAGCACTGTCATTTTATTTAAATTCAAAATTTTCTCTTGGTCTTTAATGTCGAACTCAATTTTGCTGTGTTTGTAGTTCAAAGTTATTATCTAGTCTGACTATTTCTTATCTTAAAGATAGGATTGATGTAAGTGTGGAATATATGAGTCTATAAGCCAAGCAGAAGCATGAATACCCCACTTATTTTAGGATGGATTGTGGAGAATCTGAATTGGCTTTCGAATGAATGCAAAATCAGATTGGAAATGCCTCTCAGATGGGTTACCTCAGAAAAGTTGTTCGCTAAAATAAGATTTTAAATTTGCCTTTCCGTTCATCAATATGTTATAAATTGCTCCATCAACTGGAGCATGTTGGATGATAAGTTAGAGCAAAGAAAGGCTTGAAATGGCTGATAGACAATAGGTGTAGCAGTAGGCCATTCATCCCTTCAAGCCAGCACCACCATTCAATGTGATCATGGCTGATCATTCTCAATCAGTACCCCGTTCCTGCCTTCTCCCCATACCCCCTGACTCCACTATCCTTAAGAGCTCTATCTAGCTCTCTCTTGAATGCATTCAGAGAATTGGCCTCCACTACCTTCTGAGGCAGTGAATTCCACAGATTTACAACTCTGACAGAAATAGTTTTTCCTCATCTCCGTTCTAAATGGCCTACCCCTTATTCTTAAACTGTGGCCCCTGGTTCTGGACTCCCCCAACATTGGGAACATGCTTCCTGCCTCTAACCTGTCCAACCCCTTAATAATCTTATGTTTCAATAAGATCCCCTCTCATCCTTCTAAATTTCAGTGTATAGAAGCCTAGTTGCTCCAGTCTTTCAACATATGACAGTTCTGCCATTCCTGGAATTTAACCTAGTAAACCGACGCTGCACGCCCTCAATAGCAAGAATATCCTTCCTCAAATTTGGAGACTAGGAGTATTGTGTGCAGTTTTGGTCTCCAAATTTGAGGAAGGATATTCTTGCTATTGAGGGCGTGCAGCGTAGGTTTACTAGGTTAATTCCCGGAATGGCTGGACTGTCATACGTTGAAAGACTGGAGCGACTAGGCTTGTATACACTGGAATTTAGACAGATGAGAAGGGATCTCATTGAAACATATAAGATTAAGGGGTTGGACACGTTAGAGGCAGGAAACGTTCCCAATGTTGGGGGAGTCCAGAACCAGGGGCCGCAGTTTAAGAATAAGGGGTAGACCATTTAGAACAGAGATGAGGAAAAACTTTCCGTCAGAGAGTTGTAAATCTGTGGAATTCTCTGCCTCGGAAGGCAGTTTGGAGGCCAGCTCTCTGAATGCTTTCAAGGGAGAGCTAGATAGAGCTCTTAAGGATAGCGGAGTCAGGGGGTATGGGGAGAAGGTAGGAACGGGGTACTGATTGAGAATCATCAGCCATGATCACATTGAATGGTGGTGCTGGCTCGAAGGGACGAATGGCCTACTCCTGCACCTATTGTCTATTGACATTGCATGGCAGAAACAAGTCTAATAGTCTTCAGAGGGTGTGGAGGAGAGTCTCAATGCTCTTGCCTGAATATGGAATAGAGTGGATTGCAGTTTGAGAGCCCAGGCTCAAACAGTGTGTGCGCTACAACCTGTTGGTACTGCAGTTGTGCAGACTTCTTGTTTCTTGCTGGTAAGTTGACAGTCATTGTCTGAGAATTGTCAACTTGTACTGGCCCCTAAGATGACCTCCACCTGCCACCAACGCTATACTGTAGATATGGTTAAATTTCTAGATGAACCGTTTGTTTTCGCACGGCTATGTACAAATGAATTGCTAACATTTCCGATGTTACAGACGCAGCAGCATTTCAAATGTTAGAAACATAGAAGTATAGAAAATAGGTGCAGGAGTCGGCCATTTGGCCCTTCCACTCAGCACCGCCATTCAATAAGATCATGGCTGATAATCCAAAATCTCTGTTTTTTTCCCCATATCCTTTGATTCCCTTTGCCCTAAGAGCTAATCAAACTCTCTTGAAAACTTGTTCTTGTTAACTACAAAGTATTTTGATTTCCTGAGGTTGCAAAAGACATGTTTACAAAATGCCAGATCTCTCTTTCTGACTTTCTATCTTTCCCTGACACAGAATGATGTGTACAGGGCATTTAAATATGGAGGGCAATGAGTGAATTATGTACAATTAAGCCTGCAGGGCACAAATGATTCATACATTGAACTTGTCATTTTGTACTCTGACTGAGGATATTTTCCTGAATTGCTTGTGCAGGGTGCCAACATTTATTCTCATTGAATGCTTTACTAGTACTTGGAGTTCTTCATAATTGTTTCATGGCTTTGGTGAGGCTGTCACTCAAACAATGATCAAATAATAATGGCTGCCATCTCTACGTTTTTAAAAGATGTGTGGGAGCTTCTTTATTGTTCTTGAACATTACCAATATAATGCAATACAATTTTGTTCAGAAATTGCTTGACATTTTGCAACAGATTTGGATTGTTTTATATTGAGAAAGCAGATAAATGCATTGTGTATTCTTTTTAATATTGAATTGGCTTCATAAACGTTAGATTCTTGTTTCATTTATAGGGAAATTGATTTCCCACAAATCCAAAGACTCCACAGACTAGCTCTAAGTCATTGTGTTCTAATAGTTTAGCAGTTGAACAACCAACCACAGGATGATTTAGCTGGTGTCGTTGAAATAGAACATAGACAGGATTGAGGTAAACATCTTGAGTTAAATTTGAATTTTTCAATAAACATTTTGGACCTTGTAATGATACCATGGGATAATTTCACACAAAGCCTTATTGGCTTCAGTGTTGAAAGAATGGGCTGAAGTAATGGAGAAAGGGGTTTATCATAATTCTGCTACTCCAGAGAGCAGGCCTTTCTCATCAGTGTGGTTGATGTAGCCCTCGCCTGCAGCTCCTCCACTTCCTGAATATCTGCTCTCAGTCTGCCTCCTCCCCCAAGAGAACAGGGATAGCGTTCCCTTGATCCTACCAACCTCTGCTTCTTGCACATCATTTTGTTTTAGATTTCCAGGATTCCATCACGGGTCGCATCTTCCCCTCCCCATTCCTTTCTGCTTTCTGCTGCGACCTCTCTGACTCCCTGTTTGACAGAGCCCTCCCCACCCTTACCTCTGTCCACCCCTCTCCCATCCCCAGGCATTTTCCCTTGCAACTGTAAGAGGTTTGACTGCTTTTTACACCATCGTCCCTTCTGTGATTCACTTGCACATCTTCCCACCTTGTCTATTGCATTTGGTGCTCTGAAACTGGCCACCTCCTCTACTTTGGTGAGACCAGACTAGGAATAGATGATCATTTTACTGAGCATCTGCATGCTGTCTGCGGAGGCCACCTGGAACCCAGTTGGCAGTCACTTTAATTCCCCATCCCATTCCCACACCCTCCTGTCTGTCCTCTGCATCCTCCACTGCCAGGGTGAGAACAAATCAAACTAGACGGACAGTTATTCCACCTGGGTAGACTACAGCCTGATGGCATAGATATTGAATTCTCCAATTTCAGAGAACCGGCTTGACAGTTTTTATTTCACACCTTCTGATCAAAACGGATTTCTCCTGTACACGTACACCCTTTTACAAAAGCTGCTTCAGGGCCCCTGTCACCCAGTTTCCACCCCTCCCAACCCACTTCATCTGTCCATTACCCTGACACTCCTCCCACTGGGTCCTCTACCACTGGTCCACTGCTAGCACCATTTCAATCTGAAGTCCTTTATTGCCTCCATCCATCACCCCCCCCCCCCCCCCAACCTCTCACTATTTCCATCCTTCCAGTCTACGAATCACACCTGACTCCATTTTGTCAATAGACCAAGTGTCAATGTCCATTTCCCTTCACAGATGCTGCTCGACCCAATGAATGTCTCCAGGAGATTTTGTCAATCCCTTGTTCTAGTTCTAGTTTCCCATTTGAGGGAAAACAACAGTTCACCCTCTAGTCTGTTTAACCCCCCCCCCTCAGAATTGTCGACTCATTTCTTGCTTGAGGTTTTCATGTACACCAGCTCTAGTTCAAAACATTGACTCCAGCTCCACCAACCCTCCATCCCATCAGTCGGGTTCACCAGTAAGAAGTCTCAAAACCTACCATTTAGTTCACATCATAGGACAGGTGGAGAGCAAGATGTGTCTTCATCTGGTAGCCCCCTCCAGAAAGCAGAAAACGTAAAATATTCAACAGTACAGCATAGGCAAGGACCCTCTGGCCCATGATGTCTGTGCTGTACATGATGTCTGTGCTGTACATGATGTCTGTGCTGTACATGATGTCTGTGCTGTACATGATGTCTGTGCTGTACATGATGTCAAATTAAACTAACCCCTTTTGCCTGCATCTGATCCCGATCCCTCTGTTCCCTGCAGGTTTGTGTACATATATATATATATATTAAAGCTTCAAACACCTCTATCGTATCTCCTACCACCACCATCTTTGGCAGCGTATTCCTAGTACCCACCACCTTTCTGTCCTTGTGGCACTATAGATATACACACAGTTGCATGTGCCTGTCATTGCAACTTATTTTAGAAACTTCCATCAGATCTTCCCCTCGGCCTCCAACACTCCAGAGAAAACAATCCAAAGTTTGTGTGCAACTCTGAGTTTATACTCTTCAATCCATTCAGCATCCTGACTTATTTATATAACCTAAAATACATCAGATTTTAAAATATTGCAGTATAAAATTGCACTTTTATTTAATGTTCATTTCCTCCTGCCCTTCCCAACCTCTACCCTGACAGAACATTCCTCCTTTCAGTGACAATGAAGCACTATAGATATACACACAGTTGCATGTGCATGTTGTATTCATGCCATCTTTAACCTGCTGAAATGTCCTCAGGAGTTCGCATGCTGGATGGGGATGTGACGGATATGGTGGAAGCAAAGTCACTCAGCCTGAATCCCCAGCACATTGACATCTACAGCGCCAGCTGGGGACCCGATGATGATGGCAAGACCGTTGATGGACCAGCATCCCTTGCCATACGGGCCTTTGAGAATGGCATCCAACAGGTAAGACTGCAGAACCCCAGAGGAATTGTTTGGCTGCTTGCTTGGCTTCCAACATCATGTGTGTCTTGGTTTTAACTCCCATTTACTCCCCACTTTAGTTTTCCACTTATGGTGAGGTCTTTGCACACTAAATAATGAGATGTTTTATAGCTGAAAGATGGGAACTTTAGACTTGGAGATACAGCACGGAAACAGGCCCTTCAGCCCACCGACTCTACGCTGATCCGCGATCATCCCATACACTAGCACTATCATACACACTAGGGACAATTGTACAATTTTACCGAAGCCAATTAACCTACAAACCTGTACGCCTTTGGAGTGCGAAAAGAAACCGGAAAAACCCGAAGGAAACCCACGTGGTCACAGGGCGAACGTAAAACTTCATATAGACAGCACCCATTGTCAGAATCTAACCCATGTCACTGGTGCAGTAAGGCAGCAACTCTACCGCTGCACCATAATTCAGTATTTATAATATCATTCATTGCCATCTCTTTCAATAGACAATAGACAAAGGAGTAGGCCATTCGGCCCTTCGAGCCAGCACCACCATTCAATGTGATCATGGCTGATCATTCTCAATCAGTACCCCGTTCCTGCCTTCTCCCCATACCCCCTGACTCCGCTGTCTTTAAGAGCTCTATCTAGCTCTCTCTTGAAAGCATTCAGAGAGCTGGCCTCCAAACTGCCTTCTGAGGCAGAGAATTCCACAGATTTACAACTCTCTGACAAAGTTTTTCCTCATCTCTGTTCTAAATGGCCTACCCCTTATTCTTAAACTGTGGCCCCTGGTTCTGGACTCCCCCAACATTGGGAACATGTTTCCTGCCTCTAACGTGTCCAACCCCTTAATCTTATATGTTTCAATGAGATCCCCTCTCATCTGTCTAAATTCCAGTGTATACAAGCCTCGTCGCTCCAGTCTTTCAACATATGACAGTCCAGCCATTCTGGGAATTAACCTAGTAAACCTACGCTGCACGCCCTCAATAGCAAGAATATCCTTCCTCAAATTTGGAGACCAAAACTGCACACAGTACTCCAGTTCTCACTGGGGCCCTATACAACTGCAGAAGGACCCCTTTGCTCCTATACTCAACTCCTCTTGTTATAAAGGCCAACATTCCATTGGCTTTCTTCACTGCCTGTTGTACCTGCATGCTTCCTTTCAGTGACTGATGCACTTGGACACCCAGATCTCGTTGTACGTCCCCTTTTCCTAACTTGACACCATTCAAATAATAATCTGGCTTCCTATTCTTGCCACCAAAGTGGATAACCTCACACTTATCCACATTAAACTGCATCTGCCATGCATCCGTCCACTCACACAACCTGTCCAAGTCATAGCATCTTCCTCACAGTTCACACTACCACCCAGCTTTGTATCATCTGCAAATTTGCTAATGGTACTTTTAATCCCGTCATCTAAGTCATTAATGTATATTGTAAATAGCTGGGGCCCCAGCACTGAGCCTTGCGGTACCCCAATAGTCACTGCCTGCCATTCTGAAAGGGACCCATTTATCCCCACTCTTTGCTTTCTGTCTGCCAACCAATTTTCTATCCATGTCTGTACCCTACCCCCAATACCATGTGCTCTGATTTTGCACACTAATCTCCTATGTGGGACCTTGTCGAAGGCTTTCTGAAAGTCAAGGTACACCACATCCACCGGCTCTCCCCTGTCCATTTTCCCAGTTACATCCTCAAAAAATTCCAGAAGATTAGTCAAGCATGATTTCCCCTTCGTAAATCCATGCTGACTCGGAACGATCCTGTTACTGCTATCCAAATGCTCTGCAATTTTGTCTTTTATAATTGATTCTAGCAACTTCCCCACCACTGATGACAGACTAACTGGTCTATAATTTCCTGTTTTCTCTCTCCCTCCTTTCTTAAAAAGTGGGATAACAGTAGCTACCCTCCAATCCACAGGAACTGATCCTGAATCTATAGAACATTGGAAAATGATCACCAATGTGCCATGATTTCTAGAGCCACCTCCTTAAGTACCCTGGGATGCAGACCATCAGGCCCTGGGGATTTATCAGGCTTCAGTTCCATCAGTCTACCCAACACCATTTCCTGCCTAATGTGAATTTCCTTCAGTTCCTCCATCACCCTAGGATCTCTGGCCACTAGAACATCTGGGAGATTGGATCTGTCTTCACTAAGGAAGATACAAACAAAGTACCGGTTCAACTCGTCTGCCATTTCCTTGTTCCCCACAATAAATTCCCCTGCTTCTGTCTTCAAGGGACCCAAATTTGCCTTGACTATTTTTTTTCCTATTCATATACCTAAAGAAGCTTTTACTATCCTCCTTTATATTATTGGCTAGCTTACCTTCATACATCATCTTTTCTCCCCGTATCTCTGTTGCTCTTTAAAAGAGTCCCAATCCTCTGGCTTCCCGCTCTTCTTTGCTATGTTATACTTCTACCTTTCAAGGTAGGTAGGTGCAGTTTGTCAGTAGCATGCCTGTCTCACAGCCAGATGACTGGTAATTGCAGGTGGCTCTGGATAATTTTCTTGCATTTTAATTTTGCAACAGCTTGCCTGCTGCTGTGTTTGGTGTTGAAACGTGAGGGCGTGCAGTTGGATCATGTAGCTCTGTAAACTGTTCAACTAATGCTGACAATTTAATCCTTCTCCATGAGCTGTTCATTGTATTATTGTGCAATGAGAGACGGAGTAGTGAATGAGACTAAAGATTAGGATGCAAGTTTGCACCCAAGGTTCCTCCAAGCAGTGAATATCCACTCTCAGCTGGATCCTTGAGTTCTGGTGGGAATGTGGTGTGAAAAGTTGCAAAGATAAACTGTCCAGAAAACTTTCCCATGGGAAAAGAAAATCCCTGGTTGTCTGGTGGGTTGAGATTGATGATTGGCTCAAGATATTCAATTGGGTATAATAAATTTACAATTTTATTGACAATGTTTTGTCTAATACTCAGACCTTCAGGCTATTGTGAATACATTGATGTGTTTGTCTGAAAATTGGATCATGTGGTGCCACATTTTTCTGCGTTGTGATTCACTTTGAATGAACAATAAAACAGCTGAAAAATCAGCAGTGGAACACAAAGGTTTGTGATTTTGCTTATGAGTTTCCTATGCATCAGATCCACCAAAGCAAAGAGGAGATCAGTTCTGTGTTATGGCCAATATTTAAATCTAAGTTATATTTGTACATGCGTGGCTTGTGCTGCCTCCTGAAGTAGGCCTTGACTCTGCGTGTAGGATTTCTCTTCATCCAACCCTAGCTCTTTGTCAGTAACTAATTCTGCGCTCTCCCAATTCTTTCTTGGTCACCTACCACATTTCCCAGACTTTAAGCTTATGAACCTCATGGGCATTCATCTCCAGTTTGTCAATAAGACCTTGCATCCACAACCAGATCCCAACCATACTCGTCACCACAATTCGCACCTAACAACTCTCCACCCTCACTACCTTCGCTCATGTGTCAGACGATGTTCTGCCACAGCCAGTGCCACATCTGTGCCTCTGCAGAGATCATCCGCAGTGCATGCCTCTCTTCCGTGTCAGTAGGTGGGCCATTGTCTATACCTCTCCACAGTTGCATTTGTCAGAGTCCGAAAAGCCCCATTTCTTCAGGTTGAGTCCGCAACGTCCCACCCAGTGCGGAGGCAGTTTAGGGCTTTCCAGGTAGTATAAGGCAGATGGTGTCCTGGTGCCATCTGTTGTTTGGTTTCGGTACCTGACATGGTTGGCTCTAGTTCCGTGAAGCTGTTCCGACTCTTCAAGCGTTTCATGGCGTGTTGGTGGTTGTGCAAGGGGTGACGGGGATCTGTGTCAGTATTGAAGCGTTCTACTGCAGCTGCCCGATCACGTCTTCGAGATGGTTCGTCGATGCCAGCCAGCTCGTACAGATGTTCAACCTTTGTCGGCTTCAGGCATCCTGTGATTTTCCTGCAGGCAGTGTTCAATGCAGAGTCCACCTTGCGTGCATGTTTACAGCGTCTCCAGACGGGGCTTGCGTATCCTGCCGCTGAGAAACAGAGCGCCAGGGCTGCAGTGCGGATTGTTGTTGGGTCACTTCCAAATGAGCTGTTTGCCAGTTTTTCGATGACATCGTTCCGGGTGTTGACCTTTGCCTTGGTTTTCTCAACATGTTGGCGATATGATAACATGCGATCGAGGACCACACCTAGGTATTTTGGGGCGTTGCAGTGTTCCAATAGGACATCATTCCATCAGGCTGAAGTCTGAGGATTGCAGTTGACATTTTGCATCCCGGTTCTGGAGGTGGAAAGCTGTTTGGTTTGGACGCAGGGAATTCTGTTGGTTGTATGTTGTCATATTCTGCAGAGCAGCCTCTAGTACGGTCTCAATCTGGCTGAAGTCTGAGGATTGCGTTGCAATGCATAAGTCATCGGCATAGAGAAACGACCTAGTTTTCGGGGTGATGGGTTGGTCATTGGTGTATATATAGAACAACGTTGGGGCAAGGACACTGCCCTGTGGTAGACCATTCTTTTGACGTCTGCAACAGCTGTTCTGTTCTGACCGTTCAGGCGTATGAAGAAGCGGCGGTTGTCCATCATTGTCATGATGAACCGGACAAGATGAGAGCCCTGTAGTGGTTGTTGCAGTTTGGCATTCATGGTGCGGTGGTTTATAGTGTTGTATGCTACGGACAAGTCTCCGAATGCTGCACCTGTGATCAGCTTCCACTCGAAGCCATCTTCAATGTGCTGAGTAAGGTTCAGCAGTTGTCCTGTTGTTGACTTTCCGTGGCGGAACCCAGCCTGTTCAGGTATCAGGACATTTGTCTACATCCAGCGTGATGCTGTTCAGTGTGCTTCTTTCCATCAGTTTGTATGGGTGGCACAGCAAGGATATAGGCCGGCCGGTAGCTGCTGGGAAGATGGGCAATTTTGCCTGGTTTCGGTAAAGCAACAACCTTCGATTTCCGCCAGACTCGTGGAATGGAGTTGGTTGCTATGCAGATGTGAAACATCTCCAGCAGCCATTCTCTTGCTCTGGGACTCAGATGTTGCAGCATCTCAGTTCTGATATTGTCTAAGCCAGCTGCCTTGTTAGGTTTCATCACTTTCAGGGTTTTGAGTTCTTCCATGGTGAAAGGTTGAGTGTACCATCCATCGTTTCGGTTGTTGCCATCAGCAACCTTTGGGGGTGGAGGTTTCTTACCACTACCCTTGCCGTTTAGCAACAACTGGTGGGCAACCAGGTTAGCAGTCACATTTCCACGTGGCTTACTGTGGATGGGGTCATTACCGAGACGTCTCCGTGTCGCCCATGCCTTCCTGCTGCTGTGTCGTAGGTCTGTTTCTATTAGCTCCTGCCATTGTCTGCATTTTGCCTCATTGAGTGCATCTGTGAGCTGTTTCCGATCTCAGCTGTTTTGTCTGCGAATGGGTCTTCATCGAAAAGTTCTTCTTACATAAGTAGTAAATCGGCAGTTTCAGCATCCGTACCTACAATGTTGTTAAGCCAGCAGCCCTGCGGAATGGTCTTGCATGCTGTTGTGTGGATCACATCAACAAACTGGTTGTAGTTGTGGTTGGTTGGCACCGACTCGATGCGTCGCGGACATCGTCTAGGACGATATGAAGCTATTTTGCTGAACTAATTAAATATCACTCTTGATCTTGTTGTAATGGAGAATTTCAGTTGGCCATCAGAGTTCACAATAGCATATTTTGTGCCATAAGCTTGTGGGTTCAAAGCCATTGCCCAGAGGTTTTTGACCTGCTGGATGTCATAGTGGGAGCAGTCTCAAGCTCTGCTAAAATCACAGGTGTTTGACCACTGATGTGTAGGGAAGGAAGATTCAAACTTGCAGTGGGGCAGAGCTATGCATGCAAGTCATTTTATGTAGGCTTGAGTGAGTAGCTATATACATTGAATTTAGATTGATTAATATGATCTACAGCAAATGATGGTTTTCGTATAGCAGACAGATTTTTAATATGCTTCTTAAAAATGCACAGCAGTTCCTCACCCAAGCAATTTTCATAGTGTCTCCCAAATCCACAAACTCAGCCACCAAGGAGTACGAGGTCAGTGGGTGGATGGGAACACTGCCACTCTCCAAATCATGCATCACGGAAATGTGGAAATTCATTCCTGAGGTTAATTAAAACTTTGCAACACTGGATGCATGCATCCCTGCAATGTGGACAACTTCTCAGCTGTATCAGCTCCTTCCTACTCATTTTCTGAAAAGACTCGTCCCCATATGTTTGTCCAACCTTTTCCCGCCAAGGTGTGGAGAGTGCCGTGTAGTAACACCATTCTTTAGCTGTTAGAGATATAGTGCGGAAAAAAAGTCCTTCAGCCCACCGTCTACACCATCTCGCGATCACCCCGTACACGAGCACTATCCTACACCTAGCGACAATTTACAATTTTACCGAAGCCAATTAACCTACAAACTTGTATGTCTTTGGTTTGGGGGGAAACTGGAGCACCCGGAGAAAACCCAGGTGGTTACAGGAAGAACATACAAACTCCATACAGACGGCTCCCATAATCGACATCGAATTCTCTGGCACTGTGAAGCAACAATTCTACTGGTGCACCATGTTTCGCCCCAGTGATACATTCAGTGATGCATTTTGAGTGGTGTTTAGAGAGCTGCCCAGGAACCAGATGGATGAATGGGCAATGATCATTCTGGTGCCTCTGGTGCTGTTTATGCTTCTCATTGTGCCGATGAGCCAGATTTTCATGTATTCATTGCCTTCAAGTAACCATTCTCTTTGTATGCTTGAAGATTTGGTTATATGATTTGAATGTGGAGTGCTGGTGCACGGAAGCTTTCTGTGTATCTGAAATGCACCTGGAAAAATATGAAGTAGTGGAGGCTTCAACTTAATTAATATTTGGATTTTTTTTGAGAATCCACCTAGTCATTAACGTCACTCATGATGTTTATCATAGAGTAGTCTGATAATTGCGCAAGTATACTAAATTGCATCTTGCAGCTGTTGCATTCTATAAATGTTTACATGAATACGGAGATGAAGTGGTAGAGTTGAATGCATAGATGAAGCGGAGTGCATCATAACCAGCAGTAATATTCAATTGGGGATGTCTAGTAGTGAATATGGTTGTAAGTAAATTATATGAAGGAGGAAAACAACAGTACAGTGGCATTTCCCAGTACAAGATGGTTTCCATTACAATGTTTCGGGAGAGGTTTGTGAGAAATTGCCCTGAAAGTTTTCATTGTTTGTAACTGCTTTTCAGTTTGAAACATTGTAAATATTTTATATTTTAAGAAATTTATTGATTAGCCTGCGATCCGTTGGGAAGTATCTTTGACAACGGAGTAATTGAGCACTTCATCAGTGAGAGCTGGCATGGATTTGCAAAGGCCTTGACGACTTCAATTTTATTCAAAAGGTGATTTAAAATAGCGGAGGAGTAGACCCAGACTGATTTGGTAATGTTTTTTTATATCAGACTGTTAAATAAGGTTGAAGCTCCTGAAATGGAAGGCAAAAAACCGTGGTATCAACCGTGAGTGATGAAAAGTGGAGCATAGAAAAGTAAGGAATGAATACTGAAATTGGTAGCAAACAACTAGCGATACAAAGTATCTGCGATGGAGTCAGAATTATTTGTTATATTTTTGATAACTTGGATGATGAGACAATGTTTGCTATACCTCAAATTAGTGGCATGTTTAGAAGAATGAATTAGTTTAATTTAGAGAGTGCAGAAACAGGCCCTTCAGCCCACTGAGTCCACGCCGACCAGCGATCCCCACACATTTACACTATCCTACACACGGGATAATTTAGAATTATACAAAGCCAATTAACCTACGAACCTGTACATCTTTGGTGTGGGAGGAAATTGGAGATCCCGGAGAAAACCTATACAGGTCACGGGGAGAACGTACAAACTCTGTGCAGCCAATTGCCATGGTTAGGATTGAACCCGGGTCTCTGGCGCTGTAAGGCAGCAACTCTACCACTGCGCTACTGTGCCACCCACAAATGAATGATAGTATTAAATTAATCAGAGGTGTTCAAAAAAGAGAGCATGGGTTTAGGATGCGAGGTAGAAGATTTAAAGGGGATCTTTGGAGTAGGTATTGTTTGTACTGGTTGATATCTGGAATTTGTCACCAGAGAAAGTGATGCAATTGGATGTAATTACCATTTCAGAAGCATTTGGATAGGCTAGGCATAGAAATATATGGTCTTAATGTGGGCAAATGGGGTTAGTGTGGATTGGGAAAAGGTTGGCATGGATGTGATGATCTGAACAGGCTATGCTTTGAGTGGTGTGACTGACCCTCCAACACTCTCAGTATAACTGGATAAATAGATGAGTAAAACCGAGCAAGCCATTTCAATAGACAATAGACAATAGGTGCAGGAGTAGGCCATTCAGCCCTTCGAGCCAGCACCGCCATTCAATGCGATCATGGCTGATCACTCTCCATCAGTACCCCGTTCCTGCCTTTTCCCCATACCCCCTCACTCCGCTATCCTTAAGAGCTCTATCCAGCTCTCTCTTGAAAGCATCCAACGAACTGGCCTCCACTGCCTTCTGAGGCAGAGAATTCCACACCTTCACCACTCTCTGACTGAAAAAGTTCTTCCTCATCTCCGTTCTAAATGGCCTACCCCTTATTCTTAAACTGTGGCCCCTTGTTCTGGACTCCCCCAACATTGGGAACATGTTTCCTGCCTCTAATGTGTCCAATCCCCTAATTATCTTATATGTTTCAATAAGATCCCCCCTCATCCTTCTAAATTCCAGTGTATACAAGCCCAATCGCTCCAGCCTTTCAACATACGACAGTCCCGCCATTCCGGGAATCAACCTAGTGAACCTACGCTGCACGCCCTCCATAGCAAGAATATCCTTCCTCAAATTTGGAGACCAAAACTGCACACAGTACTCCAGGTGCGGTCTCTCCAGGGCCCGGTACAACTGTAGAAGGACCTCTTTGCTCCTATACTCAACTCCTCTTGTTACGAAGGCCAACATTCCATTGGCTTTCTTCACTGCCTGCTGTACCTGCATGCTTCCTTTCATTGACTGATGCACTAGGGCACCCAGATCTCGTTGAACTCCCCCTCCTCCTAACTTGACACCATTCAGATAATAATCAGCCTTTCTATTCTTACTTCCAAAGTGAATAACCTCACACTTATCTACATTAAACTGCATCTGCCATGTATCCGCCCACTCACACAACCTGTCGAAGTCACCCTGCAGCCTTATTGCATCTTCCTCACAATTCACACTACCCCCCAGCTTAGTATCATCTGCAAATTTGCTAATGGTACTTTTAATCCCTTCGTCTAAGTCATTAATGTATATCGTAAATAGCTGGGGTCCCAGCACCAAACCTTGCGGTACCCCACTGGTCACTGCCTCCCATTCCGATAGGGACCCATTTATCCCCACTCTTTGCTTTCTGTCTGTCAACCAATTTTCTATCCATGTCAATACCCTACCCCCAATACCATGTGCCCTAATTTTGCCCACTAATCTCCTGTATGGGACCTTGTCGAAGGCTTTCTGAAAGTCGAGGTACACCACATCCACTGACTCTCCCCTGTCAATTTTCCTAGTTACATCCTCAAAAAATTCCAGTAGATTTGTCAAGCATGATTTCCCCTTCGTAAATCCATGCTGACTCGGAATGATCCCGTTACTGCTATCCAAATGCTCAGCAATTTCGTCTTTTATAATTGACTCAAGCATCTTCCCCACCACTGATGTCAGACTAACTGGTCTATAATTACCCGTTTTCTCGCTCCCTCCTTTCTTAAAAAGTGGGGTAACATTTGCTATCATTAGGCAACATCATCCACTTTGGAGTTTAGAAATTAGGACAGAGTATGTTAAATGTTGAAAATGCACAAACATGATCAATTTAAACAGGCTCAAGGATTTATGTATAGTTGCCTGGGCAGGGATGGAAAATAATTAAAAGGGTTAAGGGAGTGCTGCTCTTTATATTGACAGGAAGGAAGTTATGATATAGTTATTAAATCCCTTATGAGACAGCCACAGGAGAACTGTGTGCAGGTCTGGGCATCACACTGTTGGAAAATATATTGGCCTCTGAGGTGATGCATCATAGATTTAACAGGATGATGCTTGGACTGAAGGTTTAACCATCGTGAAAGATTGTGGAAATAAGGGATTGCTGTCCAGAATTCGGAAGGTTCGTTTAATTATTTGATTCTCAGCATCCATGGAACGATTTGATTGTCTACCAATAGTCCTAATCATCCTGGCCTTGGCATCCTAGTTCAGCTCTGCTACTGGAGTCTTAATTGATCTTTCAAATGAAGCAATCTATAAAAATCCTTCCACTCACTGAATTAAACTTCCCTAAATGTTTCAGGACTACCACTTCAAATATTCATGAGCTTGAAACTGCAATCAAAGATCTGTATATTCCAAGTATCCAGTGTGGAAGTGATGAAACAATATTGTTAGAAATTATTTTCAATGCAGGGATGTTTACTGTCCTCGATTTTGTGATAAAAATCAACAGTGCAGAATACATCAAGTGGTGGAGCACTGGAAATGGGTCAGACTGCGGGTAATGTTTCATTTTACTACACATTTATGTGTATGTAACAAATAAACGACTATTGACTATTGACTATTGAGAGATATATGTTAAATATCTTGGTCAGCTGCAAAAATATAATTGCACTGCAAATGCAATGTCAGGTTTAAACAAAAAGCAGTAATATAATGGAAGGGAAGATTGGTGACAGTTATACAAGATAATTGTTAAGCCACATCTAGAGCAGGTGATCAGTTCTGTGCACAGGGCCAAAATTTAATCTATTGAACTGAGAAAAAAAGGTGCAGAGCAAATTCACCAAAACATTGTGTGTTCAAGGGCATTCACTCCACAGTTCCCCCTGAAATACATTTTATTTTAGTTCTGTACACGTGCATTAAAATGTCTCATTTTACTCTGATGTACATGAGACTACAGTGGTCAGTTACTTCCTTATGTTAATGTAATCTGTAGAGAAATGTTGAAAGAGCAGAACAAACAATGGATACTGTGGTATCTGGGTATTTGAAGTTACACAGAAAGCAACTATCTGAAGACCTTAAAGGAGCATTGGGTTGGAGTCTAAAATCACTCCGCATAAGGAAGTTGAGTCATAGAGTGATACAGTTTGGAAACTTGCCCACACCGGCCAACATGTCCTAGCTAGACTAGTCTCACCTGCCAGCATTTGTCCATATCCCTCCAAATCTGTCCTATCCATGTACCTGTCTAACTGCTTCTTAAATGTTGGGATTGTCCCTGCCTCAGCTACCTCCTCTGACAGCTTGTTCCATACACCCACCACCCTTTGTGTGGAAAAAGTTACCCCTCAGTTTCCCATTAAATCTTTTCCCCTTCACAGAGCAATGACTAAAATGAAGACACGTCTCCCTTTTTCTTTAACAGCAATTTCTGCAAAAACATAGTCTGTTGTAGCTCTATAAATAACAATTAAAACTAATCTGTTGTACTGAGATATCAGGAACTGCAGATAGTCATGGAGTCGTACAGCGTGGAAACAGGCCCTTTGGCCCAACTTGCCCACTCTGTGCTGGAATCTTGACCAAAACACACAGTTGGAGTAACTGGGTCAGACTGCATCTGTGGAGGGAATGGACAAGAAACATTTTGTGTCGGGACCCTTGTTCGGGCTGGTCGGTGATATTTCCAGTCCCAACCCAAAGTGGTGCTTATCCATTCGCTCCACAGATGCTGTCTGACCTGAGTTATTCCAGCACATTGTTTTGCTAATTGGCTGTTCGATTTCTCTTTCCAATATTAAATGCGTTTGCCCTGTATTCTTTTCTGTGGTGAACTATGGTAACTTTTCTGTGTTGAACTAAACTAGACTATTGTGCGGTAGTTGTGTGTTTGTACCACATTAATTTAAGGAAAGGAAAAATCTTATCACATTGCCACCTCGGGCAGATAATCCTTCACCCGAGGTACTTGTGAGGACAGAGTGTCCTTTGCCCATGGACAGCACAAATGTGTTTCTTGGTACCTCAGATTAGCAAAAATTTTCAATTTTATCTCATCAAGCAGTCAGATCATTAGAATTGCATACATGACTAAAGCATAACAGCACTACATAGATAACCTCTAGACACCAATCATTCCAAATGTTAAATGAAATGTAAATAAAAAGGTGTAAGTAAATATTAAAAGATTTAACGTTAGACTAAACTTTTGAATAATCCTCAGAATTACAGATAATCTATCATTTATCTGTAGTTCTGCTTAGTCTAGCTTCTCATTGTCTGACTTTTCCTGAACAATCTCCTGTATATATCCTTGGCATAAGGTTATACCGTTAGGCATAAATATCACCCCCATGTTTTCCCTTTGCATGTCAAGGTCTCGACAGAATTGCAAACTACTTATCTGAACATCTTTCATTTGGGATCTAAATAATTAAAAGGTTGAAAATCTAAGCTAGCAACTCTCAGTACATTAGTCTGAAAAAGGCTCCTGACCCAAAACGTCATCTGTCTATTTCCCTCCACAGATGCTCCTGATCCTTTGAGTTCCTACAGCGGTTCTTTTAAAAAAAATTGCTATTGAGGTTTTATGAAAGATTTTATTAGAATAACTCCTGGGAATTTTTTTAGAAGAGCATAAAGTGATTTATGACTGAGCATATTATTTAAGAGCAGGGAAACTTTGCTAGAATATTGTATGGGGGATGGAAGCTGAAGCTCCCCCTCCCTAGTTGTCTTGCTAGTTTCACTGTTCATATCCCTTTGTTATCACCTCAACAGCCATTGTGGTTTCCTTGGCCATTGGTGCCAGCTCTGATTTGTTCTGTACGTTTTCATACTTAGAGTCATAGAGTGATTTAGTGTGGAAACAGACCCTTCGGCCCAACTCGCCCACACCGGCCAACAATGTCCCAGCTACACCAGTCCCACTTGCCTGCACTTGGCCCACATCCCTCCAAACCTGTCCTATGTACCTGTCTAACTGTTTCTCAAGCAATGGGATAGACCCAGTCTCAACTACCTCCTCTGGCAGCTTGTTCCATACACCCACCACCCTTTGTGTGAAAAAGTTACCCCTTGGATTCTTATTAAATCTTTTCCCCTTCACCTTGAACCTATGTCCTCTGGTCCTCGATTCCCCTACTCTGGGCAAGAGGGGAACCCCCGATTCCTAAAGAATGAGGACATCTCTGATGCCCTCGTTTGGAACACCTCATCCTGGGCGCAGATGCAGCGTAGATGGAGGGGTTGGGAGAAGGGGATTGAGTTGTTATAGGAAGCAGGGTGAGAAGAAGTGTAGTCTACACTTCTTCCCACTTGACTACACTTCTCCCCTCCCTGTTTCCTGTATAAACTCTATCCCCTCCTCCTAATTCCTCCGTCTATGCAGTATCAGCGCCCAGAATGAGGTGTTTCATACTAGGGCATCAGCGATGTCCCCATTATTTAGGAAATGGGGTTCCCCTCTTCCATTATAGATGAGGCTCTCACTAGGGTCTCCACAATAACCCGCAGCTCCACTCTTGCTCCCCCTCCCCTCCATTCGTAACAAGGATAGATTCCCCCTTGTCCTCACCTTCCACCCCATCAGCCGTCGCATACAACAAATTATCCTCCAACATTTCCGCCACCTCCAACGGGATCACATTTTCCCATCTCCACCCGTTTCTGCTTTCCACAGACACTGTTCCCTCTAACTCCATGGTCCACTCGTCCCTTCCCACCCAAACCACCCCGTCCCCAGATACTTTCCCCTGCAACCACAGGAGATGCAACACCTGTCCCTTTATCCCCCCCCCCCAACTCCATCCAAGGACCCAAACAGTCTTTCCAGGTGAAGCAGAGGTTCACCTGCACCTCCTCCAACCTCATCTATTGTATCCACTGCTCCAGGTTGTCAACTTCTCTACATCGGCGAGACCAAGCGCAGGCTCGGCGATTGTTTCGCTCAACACCTCCGCTCAGTCTGCCTTAACCAACCTGATCTCCTGATGGCTCAGCACTTCAACTCCCCCTCCCATTCCCAATCTGACCTTTCTGTCCTGGGCCTCCTCCATTGTCAGAGTGAGTCAGCGCAAATTGGAGGAACAGCATCTCCTATTTTGCTTGGTCAGTTTACACCCCAGCGGTATGAACATTGACTTCTTTAACTTCAGATAGTTCCTCTTTCCCTCTCTATCCCCTCCCTCTTCCCAGTTCTCCCACTCGTCTTCCTGTCTCCTACTACTTCCTTTCTTTGTCCCTGCCCCTCCCCTGACATCAGTCTGAAGAAGGATCTCGACCTGTAACGTCACCCATTCCTTCTCTCCAGAGATGCTGCCTGACACGCTGAGTTACTCCAGCATTTCTTGTCTGCCTTTGATACATTTAAAAGATGGGCGTAGACTAGGTGTGAATGGACACAAAAGAGCAGAGAATTGAGTAATTTACTTGGAAGAATAGAAAAACATTATCTCTAAAGAGGCGAAATAATTGAATCTTGTGTTCAAAAGAGTTTGAAAGTAAATAATTTAGCATGTTGGAATGTTTGTTAAAATTTAGCAAGCAAAGTTCGTTGATTGACTGTTTGCCATTTTGATCTCTGCACGTGGAAGGGTTGTCTTGCTTCAAGTCAAAGAACAATGATTCAGCTGTTTCCAGGGTGATTGGAGGCACAGGGAAACTGTAGATGGTAGAATTTTGATTAAAGGTGCTGGAGTAACTCAGCGGGTCAGGCAGTATCTATGGATGGCACGAATTTCAGTTCAGAACAATTCTTCAGACTGATCGTAGTAAGGAGGCAAGATGGCTGGAAAAGGGGTGGGGTGGGAGAAAGCCTGGCAATTGATGAGTCAAGAGTGTTTTATTGTCATATGTTCCAGACAAAACAATGACATTCTTACTTGCAGCAGCACAACAGAATATGTAAATATATC
Organism: Rhinoraja longicauda; assembly: GCF_053455715.1. Classification (NCBI taxonomy): domain Eukaryota; kingdom Metazoa; phylum Chordata; class Chondrichthyes; order Rajiformes; family Arhynchobatidae; genus Rhinoraja; species Rhinoraja longicauda. Next base: position 60,297,917 of record NC_135955.1, on the reverse strand, counting down.
TGTATCCGGACGTATAATCACCATCACTGGTTGTCGCTTACGTTAGGAGGGTCATGTGCCAAGTCACAATTAAATATTAAACTGGGCCTTAAAGGTCAACGTCTTAATATCGATTGTTTCCAACTTGGTCTTGAAGGTCTTAACATCGGGTGCAGTGCACATGTCATGGTGGAGATGATTCCATTCGCGAATTGTCTTTGGGTACAGTGAATACCTATAACAGTCTACAGTCTTGAAGAGTTTCCCACTCTAGATCAGCATGGATTTTAGTGATACTGGACTCCCTACTGTAATCACCAACGGTGAACCGTGCAGCTCTATTTTGAATTCTTTCTAATTTGTCGCCATCTGTTTTGTTTCGTGGATCCCAGACCGCGGAGCAATACTCAAGTTTGGATCAAAATCTTGTAGGCTATAGACTTGGTTCTGTTGTTACAATAATAAACATTTCTCTTTAGTAGTCCCAACATTCTGTTAGCCTTGGTGGTTGTTTGGTTGATGTGAGTAGACCATTTCAAATCACTGCTAAGTTCCACTCCCAGGTAGGGATACTGTTTCACCTCTTCCAGGGTGGAGTGCCCCATCATGTACTTCATGGTAACCAGATTCCTTCTGTGGGTGACTCTCATACTGAAGCACATAGAACAATTAAAAGACATCTGCCAATCTCCTTCCCATTTGACTAAAGCATCAGGGTCTTGTTGGAGCCTCTCCCCGAATTCTCCATGGATCGTATTTTATTATGGAGAATACAATCTGCAAAGAGCCTAACCTTTGAGTGGACCTTTGAAGGCAGATCATTGATATATGCCAAAAATAGTAGGGGTTCCAGTACTGTACCCTGTGGAACCCCAGATAAGACTTTAGCTCTGTTGGAAGAAACACCCTCCAAGATCACCTGTTGGTGACAGTTTGTAAGGAAAGACTCATTCAATGCGTCGTTTCTAATTCCCATGTGGCGAAGTTTCATCAAAAGAGGTCAGTGGGGCAGAGAATCGAACGCCTTACTGAGTGAGGTCCATGATAGTCCGATCTGCCTGACCTTTATCATCCAAAAACTTTGCAAGGTCGTCAACAATAGCAGATAATTGAGTGTCACAAGAATGTCCCTTGCAGAAACCGTATTGCACGTCGATTAAGATGTGATATTGGTCAAAATGATTCGTGATATGTTGATTGAGGATATGTTCCAAAATCTTACATGGAATTGATGTCAACGAAACCGGCCTATAGTTTCTGGGGTTACTTCAATCGCCTTTCTTGTAAAGCTGAGTTACGTTAGCATTACGCCAAGCATCCGGTAAACAGCCAGAATTAAATGATTTCTGAAAAATCTTAGTTAACACTGGAGCAATTGAGGAGGCACATTCTTTCAGGATCTTCGCAGGAATGGCGTCAGGACCTGAAGCTTTATTTGGATTCACATCTTGCAATAGCTTCTCAACATCCTGTTTGTTGATAACAATGTTCGGCATGCCAGGAATTTCAAAATCAGGCATATCAGGAAAATTATTTGTGTCTTCGTTGATAAAAACTGAACAAAACTAGTCGTTGAACGTGTTTGCCTTGTCTTTAGCAAAGCAAACTTTGGTACCATCAGATGAAGACAATGTTGAGACACCAAACACCTCTTGCCGCTTTGACTTGATGAAATTCCTGTCTGTGTGTCTGCGATGCTGTTTAAAAATGTCCCAAACTGCTGAAGAGCCATGTTTCTTGGCTTTTTTGTACAGGTGCTTCTTTTTACAAATGTCTCTCTTGATGGAATTATTTATCCAGGGTAATTTCCATCTCTAAGATGTCATTTTGGAAGGTATAAATTTGTCCATAGCATTCTGGACAACTTGGTTAAATTCAGTCACTGTAGTACTCTGTAAACAATATAATAAATATAATAATATAGTACTTTGTAAACAATATAATTATAGTACTCTGTAAACAATATAATAAATGAGAGAAAAAAAGCTTGGTGTGTATATAGTTTTCAGGCTCCTAAATCCCGATGGCAGAAGTGCATATGAGTGGAGGGAGGGAAAAGGTGTGTCAGATCATGTGATAGAAGCAGAATTGGGCCATTCAGCCCATCATCTACTTCGCCATTCAATCATAGCTGATATATCTCTCTCCTAACCCCATTCTCCTGCCTTCTCCCCATAACCTCTGACACCTGTACCAAACCAGAATTCATCTATGTCTGCCTTAAAAATATCCACTTACCTGGCCTCCACAGCCTTCTGTGGCAAATAATTCCACAGATTCACCATCCTCTGACTAAAGAAATTCTTCACGTTCCCAAAGGAACATCCTTTAATTCTGAGCCTACGACCTCTAGGCCTAGACTCAACACTAGTGGAAACAACCTCTCCACATCCACTCTATCCAAACCTTTCACTATTCTGTATGTTTCAATGAGCCCCCCCCCTCATTCTTCTAAACTCCAGCGAGTACTTGCCCAGTGCCGTCAAACATTCATATGTTAATGGATAGATGATGATGATATGATAAGGATAGAATACGAGTGAAATGTGAAGCCAGAGGGAAGGAAAAAGATGGAAAGGCACAGGGTGGATGGGGAGGGAAATGAAGGGATAATGGTGAAACTGCGCACTGGGGCAAGTGGGGGCTGTGTTCCACTGTTTCTCCAAACACTTGTGCTCCGTCCACAGGGTCTGCTGGATTTCTCGGTTGCTTACCATATAAACGCGCCTTCCCATTCCCATAGTGACCTTTCTGGCCTCGGCCGTCTTCATTGACAGAGTGAAGCCATACACAAACTGGAGGATCTGCACTTCATATCCTGTTTGGGTAGCATACAACCCAATGGTATGAACAAAGAACAATGAATAGTATAGCAGTAGAACAGGCCCTTTGGCTCACAATGTCTGTGCTGAGCATGAAGCCGACCATCACTTATGTTCCTGCACATGATCAAAATCGCGCCCTTCGCTTCATATCCAAAAGTCTCTTAAAAATGCCACCATTGTACTTTCCAGGCACTCACCGCCCTCTGTGTATAAAAACAAACTCATCCCACACATCCTGTGAACTTTGCCCCTCTCACCTTAAAGCTATGCTCTATCGTACAGGCATTTCCGAACGTGCGTAAACTTGCACTTGCATAACTAATTCTTGAAACCCATGTAGTCTCCACATCGGAGCTCCCCCATGGTCTCCACGCCAAATAGTAAATTTACACATGCGCGGTAACACTTCAATCTTCGACCTGTGGGACAACTGACTTGCGCATGGATCTGCTGGACATAACCTGTATTTGGTATTTGTATTTGATATTTCCTTGGGAAAAGGTTCTGACTATCTACCCAATCCACACCTCTTATAATTTTATAATCTTCTATCAGGACTCCTCTCGTCCACTGGTGTTGCAGAGAGAACAATCCATGTCTGTCCGACATACCATTAATACTCTCTAATCCAGGCAGCGCACTGGTAAACCGAATCTGCACCCTTTCCAAAGCTTCCACATCCTTCCTGGAATGGGGCAATCAGAACTGCACATAATGCTCCAAATGCAGCCTAAGCAATGTCTTATTAAACTGCCCCATGTCCTCCTGACATACTCAATGCAGTGACCAATGAGGGCCAGCATACCCTATGTTGCCTTTACCACTCTATCTACTTGTGTTTCCACTTTTAGAGTGTTCTGGACTTGGACCCCAAGATTCCTCTATACATCAATGTTGTTAGGGGTCATGCCATTAATTGTATTTTTTCCCTTGCATTCGATCTCCCAAAGTGCGGCACCTCACATCTTACTCTGATTAAACTCCATCAGCCACTTCACTAATTTCTGTAACTGATCTATATCCCACTGTAGACCTCGGCAGCCTTCCTCTCAGTCCGTGACACCAGCAATCTTGGTCCCTCTGAAATCTTACTAACCAACCTGTCTACATTTAAGTCACGTATATGTATCACCACAGGCCTCTGTGGAGCTCCACTGGTCACAGACCTCCAACCTGAATATTGTCATTTCACCTCAACTGTCTGTCTTCTATCAGTAAGCCAGATCTGAATTCATGTGATCAATTTATTATTAATCTCATTCATCTTAATCTTATGCATCAGGCTAACTTGCGAGACTTTATCAAATTCCTTACTAATTTCCATGTAGACAGCGTCCACTGCCCTACATCCACTGCGGAATGAACATTGAATTCTCCAATTTTAAAGCAACACCTCCCCCTTCCACCTCTCCCTTTCCTGTACTCCTCCACCTCGGTGAGCTCCTATTTTTCCCCACTATCCCACCCATTCTTCCCTCTTTCCCATTCCACCTATATCCCATCCCTCTGGCTTTACATTTTGCTGCTCTTCTCTCTTTATCTGACACTCTTCTCTCCTGTTCATCTCTGGCTTTTGTCCATCCATTTGCCAATCCAACCCCCCTTGTCTATATCCATCTAGTATTTGCCAGGTGTTGTCCCGTCTCCATGTCTTTCCAGCTTTCTTCCCCCTGCTATAATCAGTTTGAAAAAGGGTCCCGACCAGAAACTCTGCCTGTCCATTCCTTCCACAGATGCTTTGAGTTACTCCAGCACTGTTTTATTCCAAGATGATTGGTTTGTCCAAAATGAGGAGGGAGAGGGAGTAAGTTGACATTCCATGCCACAATTTGGATCAATGGGCAATGAAACCATTAAAAACCATGTTTTCTAATTTGTCCTAATTATAACAATTTTCTCTGCTTGGTGTGACTCATTTCTGAGAAATATACGGTTCAAGAAAATTTCCTTGAACGCACTTTGGAAATTCCTTCTCCTCCCTCCCCATTTGTCATTGCTACCCTGGTCCATATTAAGATTGCTGAAGGCTTCGATACTCTGGCTTTTTCACATCTCTGCAATTGCTCTACATTTTTGTTTCTCTGCATCCTACCCACTGGTAGGTGATCTATGTACCCGATGTAATTAAATCTCTCTCTTCATTGTTGCAGAACAAGGTGTCTCCAACACTCCCAATATTTTCCCAAATCAACATTGCCATTGTCCCTCATTTTTTTCCTATACTTCCTGAAGGTGTGCATCAATATTTGGAAGCAATTAGGTTTAGAGATACAGCAGGAAACTCTGCTCACACTAGTTCCGAGTTATCCCACTTTCTCATCCACTCCAAACAAATAAGGGTCAATTTACAGAGTCCAATTAACCCACATACCCACATCTTTTTGGCATGTGGTGTTAAATTGGAGGAAACCCGTGTGGTCACAGGGAGAACATGCAAACTCCACACAGACAGTTCCCTCGGGCAGGATTGAACTCTGATCTCTGGCACTGTGCAGCAGCAGCTCATGCAGGATGTTTCTTTTGTTTGGTGTTAGTTTATGATTGTATGTGTTATTGCATTTTTATTGATTATTCTTATTGGTCTTATTGTTGAACTGCGGGTAATTTTTCATTTCACTACACATTTATGTGTATGTGACGCATAAATGACTATTGACTATTGAGCTGCGCCACTGTGCTGTCAATTTTTAGATTTTACTTAAAGTTCCTCTTACTGCAGAAGCATTGTTATTTCACATAGTTATCTGCTCCTACAAATTACCACCCTTGTTTACACTCTTGAGATTGCATAGAAGTGCTGTCAACAATGAATAGTTTGCCTTGTACTCTCTCACAGGTGTTTTATAAAATCAGAATATTTCTTCTTGCTCTAATTATCTCTCCCAGTCCTGTTAACATCTTTTTCCCCTCCTTCAGTACCGCCATCCTATCCCCATCCCTGTTCTAAATTAGTTAGTCACAGAGTGATACAGCATAGAAACAGACCCTTTGACCCAACCTGCCCACACCGGCCAACATGTGTCCCAGCTACACCAGTCCCACCTACCAGCATTTGGTCCATATCCCTCCAGCCCTGTCCAATCCATGTATTGTCTGACTGCTTATTAAATATTGGGATAGTCTCTGCCTCAACTACCTCCTCTGGCAGCTTGTTCCATACATCCACCACCCTTTGTGTGAAAAAGTTACCCCTCAGATTCCTACTAAATCTTTTCCCCTTCACCTATATCCTCTGGTCCTCAATTCACCTACTCTGAGCAAGAGACAATGTGCATCCACCCGATATGTTTCACTCAAGATTTTACACACCTCTATAAGATCACCCCTCATCCGACTGTGCTCCAAGGAGTCACAGCTTACTCAACCTCTCCCTATAGCTCAGACCCCTCTAGTCCTGGCAACATCCTCGTAAATCTTCTCTGTACTCGTTCCAGCTTGACAACATATTTCCTATAACGTGCAGCCCAGAACTGAACACAATACTCAAAATGCGGCCTCACCAAATGCAAGATGACCTCCCACCTTCTATAATCAACACTCTGACTGATGGTCAATGTGCCAAAAGCCTTTTGACCACCCTATCTACCCGTGACTCCACCTTCAAGGAACCATGCACCTGCACTCCTAGAGCCCTCTGCTCTCCAACACTCCCCTTTCATTCACTGTGAAGGTCCTGCCCATGTAAGACTTCCTAAAAACCAACTCCTCGCATTTTTCTGTATTAAATTTAATCAACCATTCCTCAGCCCACCTGGCCAAGCAATGTTGCACCATCACCCTCTGCTTCCTTCCATGGAGTCAATTTTCTATCCATTCGGCTGTTTCTCCTTGGATCCCATGCAATCCAACCTTCCAGACCAGCCTACCATGCGGAACCTTCTTGAATACTTTGCTGAAGTCCATATATACAATATTTTCAGCTCTGCCCTCAGCAACCTTTTTGGACACGTCTTCAAAAAACTCAATCAGATTTGTAAGACATGACTTCCCACTTACAAAACCATGCTGACTATCCCTAAACAGCTCTTGTTCGTCTAAATGCCTGTATATCCTATCCTTCAGAATACTCTCAAATACCTTTCCAACTACAGATGTTAAGCTCACTGGCCTGTAGTTCCCTGCATTTTCCCTGCAGCTCTTCTTGAATTGAGGCTTTACATTTGCCACCCTCCAATCTTCCATCACATCCTGTATTTAAAGACGACTCGTAAATTTCAACCAGGGATCCCGCAATTTCCTCTCTAGTTTTCCCCAATGTTCTCCGATATATCTGATCAGGCCCAGGAGATTTGTCTACCTTCATACACGAAAGTACCTTCAGCACCTCTTCTATCGTAACACTGCACTCAAGACACTTCCATTTACTGCCCCAAGTTCCGCCATCCTCCTTTCTTTCTCCTCGGTAAATACAGAGGAAAAATACTAATTGAGGACCTTGCCCACCTCTTGTGGCTCTACACAGAGGTAACTGCTTTGATTTCTGAGGGGTCCCACTCGCTCTCTAGTTACTATTTTCAACCTTAAGTATTTATAAAATCTATTTTTTTAAAATCATTTTATAAAGTCTCAGGATTGTTCTTAATGCTATCTGCCAAAGCTATCTCCTGGCCCCTTTTTGCCCTTCTGATTTCCTTTTTTAGTTTACTCTTTAGTTCCCAAAACGCCTCCAAGGATGCACTTGATCCCAGCTGGCTATACCTGCCTCATGCGTCCTTATTCTTGACCAATGCCTCAATTTCTCTCATCGGCCAAGCTTCTTTACATTTGCCTGCCTTGCCCTCTATTCTAAAAGGGACATGCATATCCTAAGCTTTCGTCAGCACACTTTTAAAAGCGTCCCACTTGGCTGATGTTCCTTTCCCCTCAAATAACCTGCTCAAAGATCTCTTTCTTTCCTCCGATCTTTCCTATAAAGATGCAAAGTGCTGAAGTCACACAATGGGCCATGCAGCATCTCTGGAGGATATGGATTGGTGACATTTCAGGTCAGGAGCCTTGTTCAGACTGGCTCTGAAGAAGGGGCCTAATCGGAAATGTTACCTATTCATGTTTTCTAAAAAATATTGCCTGATCCCTTGAGTTATTTAAACATTTTTTGTTTTGTAAACCAGTACCTGCAGTTCCGTGCTTCTCATAAGGAAGTTGGTTGAGGTACAGTTTTGTTGAGGTACAATTAGCCTGTGCAAGACCAACAGCAACTTTGTGGAAAATGGAAATCTAATTTGCAAACATCTGGCATGCTCAAAAAAACAGTGGGATTGAAAACAGATCATCTGGAATTTATAAAATTGAGTAAGGGATAAATATTGGCTGGGAATAGCTCTCTTGCTCTTTGGTCGAGTGCCATGTATTGTTTTCAAGTTATACCTGAAAGGGCTGATGAGTCTCCATTTCATCATCTGAAAGGTAGGATGTCTTCCAATACTGGGCTGCTTCACTTCTGCAGTGGAATAGCAAAACTTCCAAAAATGGAGGGGTTTTTGTGCTCAGGCCTCCAGAGTGGATTGTCAAACCCACAATCTTCTGACTCAGATACATAGACAATAGGTGCAGAAGTAGGCCATTTGGTCCTTCGAGCCAGCACTGCCATTCAATGTGATCATGGCTGATCATCCTCAATCAGTACCCCTTTCCTGCCTTCTCCCCATACTTGATTCTGCAAGGCCTAAGAGCTCTATCTAACTCTCTTTTGAATGCATCCAGTGAGTCAGCCTCCACTGCCTTCTGAGGCAGAGAATTCCACAAATTCACAACTCTCTGGGTGAAAAAGATTTTCCTCATCTCAGTTCTAAATGGCCTACCTCTTATTCTTAAACTGTGGCCCCTAGTTCTGGACTCCCCCGACATCAGGAACATGTTTCCTGCATCTAGCGTGTTCAATCCCGTAATAATTTTATATGTTTCTATAAGATCCCCTCTCATCCTTCTAAATTCCAGTGAATACAAGCCCAGTCGCATCATTCTTTCATCATATGACAGTTCTGCCATCCCTGGGATTAACCTGGTGAACCTGCGCTGCACTTCCTCAATAGCAACTGCGCTGCACTCCCTGATTGAGACCTCCTGACTAAATCATAGGGTTTGCTCTTTCAGTTTGTACTGAAATGCATTTCAATTTCAAGGGAGTAGCCTCTCCTTTATTGATTTATTGCCATTGTTAATTGTGAAATCGTCAATGCTAATGACTGCACCCACGTAGTATGTGCGTACATATGATTACTCAGTCATGCTTGAGCTGCAATCAAAGCTGGCTTCAAGCCAATGGGTATAGTGAGGATACTGGCCAGCATGATATTGTTGGGTTGTTCCTGCAGACAAAGAGCTTACTTGTGCTTTGGCCTAAAAAAAATGAAAGCGTGAAGATTTAAATAATGGTTGGATAGAAATGAAAAATTCATAGATGTATCAGTCCTTACCTTTAATAACTTGTATTTAAACATCTTTGTCAGCAATAATATTTGTAAAATTCCAAAAAAACAAGAAGCAAGCTTGAAAGCATAAAAAATACCAGGATTCAAATTTAGCACATTTCTGAAATGTTGCAATGCTGGTCTATTTGTATTAAAATGTTTACATTTTATTGAGTCCTTTGAGTGCAATTCTCAAATGGAATAATGGATCTTTTTTCCAGTTATTATATGAAGGAAACCTAATGGGCAGAGTTCCTGACTGGGGTGCAAATTGTACGCAGAAATCTGGTCCTATCTGAAAACTGTATCTTGCAATATGTTTAGTTTAGTTTATTGTGACATGTACCGAGTTACAATGAAAAGCATTTGATGTTTGCTAACCAGTCAGTGGAAAGACAATACATGATTACAATTGAGCTGTTCACAGTGTACATATGATGAAAGGAATAACTTGAATAATATTTAGTCCTGAAAAAAAGGTCAGAATAAGTTGAATGCAAGTGATTTTACAACCAAGGTCAGAGGCACATGGATATGCAGGAATATGGATCGTGTGCAGGCTGATAAGAGTTTGACTTGGCATAATGTTTGGCACAGACATTGTGGACTGAAGGGTCTGTTCCTGTGTTGCAGTATTCTACGTTCTATATTCAATGGATCAGATTAATACCCTTTTGACTGATCAGGAATTGTAGTGGGTAATCAAGGACATCCCATCCTAATGCGTGGTGAGGCTTGTCGTTTGGTTGCTAAATATGAGCCTGAAGCTTTTGCAATTGTAGTCGGCCAGAAACGTAGAGTGGACAATCTCCCTATGAATCCACTGGTTTTGGCCATTTTAATTTGCTCCAGGTGAAAACATGATGTGGCTGAGAGCACATAGTATACAGAACCAGATGATGCCCCAACTGACTACTTAAATACTGTATTGCAAAATCACTTCATCTCTAGCCAAGCAGTTGCTCGGCAGTTACAACACTTGTTTCCCCTGGAAAGTGTGGAAAATTGCTCAGGCATGTTGCAGATTCAAAGTTATAAAGCATGAAAACAGGCCCTTTGGGCCAACACATCCATGCGAGCCAGGTTTTATAACTGAGCTGGTCCTGTTTGCCTGCATTTGGCTCGTATCCATCTTTCCTCTCAACGTCCCTGTTTAAATGTCTTTCGAACACTGGCATTGTGTCTGCCTCTACAGCTCCTTTTGACAAATAGCTCCACATATGCACCACTTTCTGCACAAAGATTTTTTGTTGTTTTGTTTTGTCCTTCAAGTCTTTTTTATATCTACCCCCCTTCTCTCCCCCCCCCCCCCCCCCCCCCCCAGATGTAGAAGCTGGGAGGTCATGTTACAGTTGTACAAGACATCGGTGAAGCCACTTGAGGCAATTTGTGAGATATGATTTTCCATACACAATGCAGTGTCCACCATCCCTAATCAATGCTTGCCTATCCAAATGCTGGTCGATCCTGATCCTCAGAATCATAGCTCCCCATCTTGTTTGTGCTACCATTCTTAAATTAAGGTACAATATCATCCACCACCATTGCACAATGGTTGCATTGCATATCACCTACATAGTGCACAACAGTTACTCAGCCAGGCTACTCCAAAATCACCTCCCAAAGTACAACTTCCAACTACCAAGTCAAAGGCAATGGTATGTGGGAATGCCACTGCCTGCATGTTCTCTTCCAAGTCATATACTATCCTGATTTGCAAATATGTTGCAGTGCCTTCATCACTGGATCTAAATCCCTGAATTCTGTACCCAACAGTAATGTGTGAGTACCTCTGCTAAAAGATCTGCAGTGGATGCTGGCCTGGCCATCGATGGCTAAGTCTCAAAATACAAAACATTTTAAGTTCCAGTTCACAATTCTAGCACCAGTGGAACATTTCCACAGTTCCTCTGATTCCTATTAATTTTTCACCCCCCTCACCTTAAACCTATGTCCTCTGGTTTTTGATTCCCTTAATCTGGGTAAAAGACCCTATATATGCTGTGGATCGTAGTGTTCCATTGTTAATGTAGGATTAATATTGTGCAGATTTGTGCAAGAACCTAATAGTTGTTGGAAAATAGATGTTCCTGAGCCTGGTGGTGTGGGACTTCAGGCTTCTTTACTTCCTGCTCGTTCATAGCTATGAACGTTGGCTGGGTGATGGAGATTCTTGATAGATGCCATTGGCTTGAGGCCAGTGTCTCATATCAATGCTTTCCATGGTTGGGATGTCTGTGATGTACCACTCTCTGCAGCCTCTTGTGTTCCTCTTGCATTGGAATTGCTATACCAAACAAACTTACACATTGTGAAACTGGGTGGGAAGGTTTCTGCACAAAATTTATGGTCATTTAAGGCATGCAAGATCTAAGAAACTTTATTATGCTGTTTTATTAGTTTGATTTTTAAAGGTTCATGGTTCATTCAATTTGAAATGCAGCAATATTTTCTTAGCATAAAAATACAGTATAGCTGGAATGAAAAACAATGATATATGGGTACTTTGATCTGGACAGTCATAAGATCCATAAAGTTGGTGGAATCTCATTGGTCTGTGAGCAACCGAGAAGTCTTTTGCTTTTGTTCAGCAAATATGTTTTGTGTCATTTCAAATAAGATGTTATGCTGCATGTAGCTGTTAATGTGTAAGCTGGGTCAAGGTCTCCAGCTCAATTCAATACATGGATCCACAAACACACATTAATACACTGTCACGTTGGAAGGGTAGTGGCAAACCTCGAAGGACAAAGTAAAGTTTGTGCAATCAATTTTTCCATTAAAATTCTTTCATGGAATTCATGTAAACATTGCACTATGATAGAATGTTTGCGCAATGGCTTTTATTGTACAGAGGTGCAGTAGTTATTATTGCTGCTGTACAGCTTGAGCGACTGACCTTGGTCTTTGACTATGTATAATATGCACATTTGCATCATATATACAGGTTTCTTTGATTCCCAAAGATATGCTGACAGGTAAGTTGAGTACAATACCCCTTGGTATACTATACTAACAAAGAAAATTAAAAGATAGTTGATGTGCGTGTGTGGCAGAGAATAGCACAAGTAAAGAGAAATTGAGAGGAGGAATGGGACTAATGAATGTATTGTTTTATTATATTGCATGTACAGTGAAAAGCTTTTATTTGCTATTCAATTTCATCACATAATACTATACATGGGTACAATCCAGCCATATAGAATGTCTAGAAATCCTGAGATTTATAATTGGGATATACATTTAAGAGTGGAATAATATATTGGATGACAGTAAATCATCTTCTGGGATCAGCGCTCAGTTGCCATGTTGTAGGGCCATCTTGCAATGCAGCAACAAGTCAGATTTTTATTGTGCTGTTCCCAGTGCATATTACAATTAAACACACTTGACAGGAATTAGATTATTCTCTTGGGTGACAACATGATCTGATGGACACAATAACATCTGAAAACTCAATGAACTATTATGAGAATTGGATGCAATCTACTTAAATGTTAAAAATTGTTGCAATCTATCTCGCATCCATTTTTGGAAGTGGTGTCTGCTTTTCGTCCCAGAGGAAATCTGTTTTTCCTATCTGTTTGTTCCTAGAAGAGAAGTTCTTTGGCATTTGCATGTTAGCTTTTACTAATAATGTGGTTAAAGAGGACACAGTTTTGCAATGTCCTTATATCTCGGGGTCCCTTGGGTATCAAAAAAAGTGAGAGGATGGAATGAAAGTTGTCCGCTATTGGTGACTTTGAAGGCTCTCACTTAGTGAGGCTGAGTTGCATTGATTCAAAGTATTATTTAAGTCCAGTTCTGTTGATAGGGGGTGCAAATAGAACTGTAAGGATTAACTTCATGCAGGTATCATTCAGTTGTTTTCATGAAAAAATGGAAGTTGACAAGTGGAGATGTTTTGGTTTTGTCAAGACCCATTGGCAGAGTGTTTGAATTATTTAACTTTGCAAAAAAAAATGATTGCAGAGATTTGTTCTTTATCATTTCATGTCTTCATTTTTATTTTTCATAAACATTTACGATTCCAAACAAATGGTGTCTTTAGCAGCAAATCAGGTCTATGTTTGTGCGGTACCATTGCAGATTCTCAGTGGTGGATCTATTTTAATCTTTTTGGCTAGTGGACATATTTCAGAAAGATTGGTCAAGCATGTTGAAGGTTGATGCAGTGATGGCCTGGAAGGAATATCTGCTATAAATTGGTATGTTAGGGACCTTTACGGTACCAGTTCAGTTCATTATATTGATTTATTTTGTTGACGGCATGGGTTTTGATGCTGTTTGGGATGAAGACTGCCAGCATCAGGGTAAAACATCTCACCTCTGGCGACAGTTGTGAGCACACTTGTGTCAGAAATAGGGTGTGAGAATAGTTACACTCCACCAGCACCACTTAGTCACTTTACTATTAAAGCAGAGCCAATAACTCAACCACTTACAGCAGAGGCTGCAACTTCTATCGTTCACACTTTATTGCAAGTAACTTCAATGCTAAACAGGGATCTTCAACAACATTTGGTTATGTACTCTGACCAACAGCCAAATTTCATTTTCTAATTATTATTTTCATTTTCAAACAATTATTAATGTTTGAAGACTTTTCATTTAGGAATACACTAGGTTTAATCAACCTCAAAATGGGGAACATTTTGTGAAGCTGTATATAGATTGGTCCAGATACTACTCAATGTGGCTTGCATTTGCTCCCCCATTTGTACAATCTCCACGGCCACACAAACCTTTTGCATCCCTGCTGGATTAGTAGAGCAAAAGCCCTCACTACCATGGCTGCAGTCTTCAAGTAGCAATCAGGACCCGGGTGGCAAACTCTGAGACTCTTAGGTTGGCACAGCGGTAGAGTTGCTGCCATACAGCGCTTACAGCACCAGAGAGCTGGGTTTGATCCTGACTGCAGGTGCTGTCTGTATGGAGTTTGTACGTTCTCCCCGTGACCTCATGGGTTTACTCCGAGGTCTTCAGTTTCTTCCCACACTCCAAAAACGTACAGGTTTGTCGGTTTATTGGCTTGGTATAATTTTAAATTGTCCCTTGTGTGTGTAAGATAGTATTAATGTGCAGGGGTCGGTGCAGACTCGGTTGGCCGAAGGGCCTGTTTCCGCGCTGTATCTCTGGGTAAAAGACTCTGCATTCACCCTGTCTATTCCCCTCAAGGTTTTAAACAACTCTATAAGATTTCCCCTCAGTCTCCTCCACTCCCTATATTCTATTTCTGGCTTGTGTGTTGGCTCGTACTTGGTTTGTCTCCTAACTTATGGTCTCCACTCCTTGATTATCCATGATAATTACCTGTCTTTAGTTAACCAACCCTCAGTCTTTGCAACCCTCTAGTTTTCTTTAGACTTCATGTCCTTGAACATTTGCTGTTGAACTTTATCCCATTGTTTTAGTTTATTCCATTGTTTTAGTTTTAGCTATTTTGGAGAAGAAAGCTATATTCAGGAAAATTGGTCGGGTCCTTTGGCAGTGTTGCTGGAAGAGAGTACCATTTCTGTTCTATGCCAATGTCCAAAAAGCTGACCACGCTAACAGTCCAAATAATTGATGTGGCCTTCACCATTCATGTTGAATCTAAAGTTCCCTAGCTCCTGTTATTGTAACATTTATGAACAGAAAGCATACCTAATGTGTAGGAAGTGGATGCAAAAGTGGGTGACAATGAACTTATGTGATCGATGGTCGGCATGGACGGTGGTTCAAAGGTGTAGATAATGGTTTAAACCGAAGATATTGGTTTACACCGAAGATAGACTTAAAATACCATCGTAACTCAGCGGGGCAGGCAGCATCTCTGGATAGAAGGAATGGGTGACCTTTTGGGTCGAGACCTTCATTCTGAAAATAGGGTTGATAATACTTCATACTGAAGAATGGTCTTGACCCGAAAGGTCACCCATTTCTTCGATCCAAAGATGCTGCCTGTCCCGCTGAGATACTCCAGCAATTTGTGTTTCTCTCTTCAGTGGTTCAAAGGGCCTAATTCCATGCTATAACTCTAAACTAAATTCTTTCAAAACTTGTTAAAGGAACAGCTTGCTACAACATGATTTTTATATTAACAGGGTCGTAGAGGTTTGGGTTCCATCTACGTGTGGGCATCTGGTAACGGTGGCCGAAGCCGAGATCACTGCTCCTGCGACGGCTACACAAACAGCATCTACACCATTTCTATCAGTAGTACGGCGGAGAGTGGAAAGAAGCCTTGGTACCTGGAGGAATGCTCATCGACTCTTGCAACAACCTACAGCAGTGGAGAATCTTATGACAGGAAAATTGTAAGTTAAAATTTTTCTTCTCAAAATAAAAACTGCTGGAGGGACTCAGCAACTCAAACAGCAACTGTGCATGGAAATAGATGGATGGTGCTTCAGGTTGGGGCAGCATTGTGGCGCAGTAATCGAATTGCTGCTTTACAGCGCTGGAGACCCAGGTTTGATCCTGACCATGGTTGCTGTCTGTACAGAGTTTGTACAATCTCCCGTGGGTTTTCCGGGTGCTCCGATTTCCTCCTGTACACCGATGACCCACAGGTTTGTAGGTTAATTGGCTCTAGTAAAAATTGTAAATTGTCCCTAGTGTGTAGGATAGTACGAGTGTACTGAGATTTCTGGTCGGCACAGACTCAGTGGGCTGAAGGGCCTGTTTCCATGTTGTATCTAAACTAAACTAAACTTTTGCAGACTGGTGTAGAGGGAGATAGCTGGGTAGAAAGAAGAGCTTGTAAATAATCATTGAATTCCCTAATGGCATGAGCATTTAATTTTCCAAATTCAACAAAATGCCTAACCCCATCACGTTCTTTCTGATCTACCCAGGTTGTCTCAAGCACATCTTTCTTTCCGCTCTCTCCATCTCTTCTATCACTCAGTTCCTATCCCCTCTTCCACCTGCTCATCATCAATCCCTACCCCCTCCGGGTCTCCTATTCCCCCACCCCCTCTCCTCCCCTCCCCCCCCCCATTCCCATCTACCCACCATCTCCCTCTGGTTCTACATTTTGTTCCTTGTTTTCCTTCCTCATCAGATCTTTCACCTGCAGCCCTTTGTTTCCTCCAGCCCTTGTGACAATTTCCATCCTTCTCTCCCCCAGATTCATCTGTTTTAGCCAATTAACCCCTCCCTCACTGGAGCCACCTATCGCTTGCCAATTCTAGCCCTACCCTATCTACTCGCGTCTTTCTCCCCTCTAGTCTGGGAGAAGGGTCCCGAGCCAAAATATTGCTTACCTAAAACCCTCTCAAATGCCACTATCGAGTCTGCCTTCACCACTGCAACAATTCAGGGAATAAATGTGGTTGGCATGTAACGTTTTTAAACAGTGATGCAATGACACCACCTCTAGCAGTAGTTGCCATCTGACTTTTTTCAATTTGGCATCATTTCAAGTTTGAGCTAAAGCTAATTAAACTGGATTGAATCAAGGTGCAATAATGATGCATAGTTATGTTAGAAGTAATAGTCTTTATTGAAATATATTATTGATCAATTTCTTGAAAAGGACAGAAGGGCAATTTTTCTTTACTCCGCCCTTTGGTAACTTTAACTGTACATTGGCAGGAAATAAATGTAAAGCCAGTTGATCCATATTGCCCTCTGGACTCTCACTGAATGAGCTCTTAGGGCTAACGGAATCATGGGACATGGGGGAAAAACAGGAATGGGGTACTGATTTTGGATGATCAGCCATGATCATATTGAATGGCGGTGCTGGCTCGAAGGGCCGAATGGCCTACTCCTGCACCTATTTTCTATGTTTCTATTATGTGAGAGGTTTGGATATTGAACATAGGGTTTCCAAGTCTTGGGTATTCTCTTGAAATTTTCAAGAATTAAAGATTAAATTCCTGGGTGGATGGTAAATTGCAAGATTTAAAGTTTGTTTCTGCTTACCATTTTAAAAAGTTTTTATTGTTGCAGAAAATAGTGGGTTTGATTGCGTGGTTTTGAAGGTATGGTAACCCAGCTGACTTTTCTGTGCTGTGATGCAAGCATTGCCGAAGCTCATATAGAAGTCCTTAGTTTATTCATGCCCAGACTCCACTAACCCAACGTACACTAAGCAAGTGAAAGCTTGCAACCTTTGGGGGTTGTTCATTGCCAACAAATAGTCTTCAAAGAGCATAATTTTAAAGTGACTCTATATATTTGTTTTTTTGAATAGTCTTTCACAGAACACTTAATCAAGTTTGCTTTGGACACCAGTATGCTAACAGATTTCTTGGCTGGTGTGAATGAGAATTTTCTTGAGGTGATCCCAGCAGGTTATTGTTAATGAACTTGGTTCACAAATGCTGGCTGATTTGGCACATATATTGCCTGTGATTATTAGCACACATCTTTGTGGAAACTAGGCTCATTTGTAGAGATGATAATTCAGCAAAGTTCGCTTGGATCGCCTTCCTTTCTTCACACAGTGTGAAGCCCCACAGCATGCACTTGTTGAAATGCTTTACTGTGTGAAATCTCATCTGTGAACTGTACCTACATTTAATCTTTCTTCATGGTCACATCAAATGAGTTTACAAAGAGCTGTGCAGCAGAGGTGTCCAGCATCTGCATTACTCTATAGATGAAGAAATCAAATTTAGTGGGGGGTTTTCAGTTTGCGATCTTTGGTGAAGGCTTTTGTTATAAAATTCAAAGTCTTTGTAAATGTTTCAGCATACAATCTACAGTGCATTCAGAAAGTATTCAGACCACTTTTTCCACATTTTGCTCCGTTACAGCCTTATTTTAAAATGGATTAAATTCATTTTTTTAATCATCAATCTACACACAATACCCCATAATTAAAAAAATCAAAACAGGTGTTTAGAAATTTTTGAAATGTAATTAAAAAGAAATAACTGAAATATCACATTTAGATAAGTATTCAGACCCTTTGCTATGACACTCAAATTTGAGTTTATGTTCATCCTGTTTCCATTGATTATCCTTGAGATGTTTCTACAACTTGATTGGAGTCCACCAGTGGTAAATTAAATTGATTGGACATGATTTGGAAAGGCACACACCTGTCTATATAAGGTCCCACAGTTGACAGTGCATGTCAGAGCAAAAACCAAGCCATGAAGATGAAGGAATTGTCCGTAGACCTCCGAGACAGGATTGTGTTGGGACACAGATATGGGGAAGGGTATAAAACAATTTCTGCAGCATTGCAGGTCCCGAAGAGCTCAGTGGCCTCCATCATTCTTAAATGGAAGAACTTTGGAACCACCAGGACTCTTCATAGAGCTGGCCACCCGGCCAAACTGAGCAATCGGGAGAGAGGGGCTTTGGTCAGGGAGGTGACCAAGAACCCGATGGTCACTCTGACAGAGCTCCAGAGTTCCTCTGTGAAGATGGGAGAATTTTCCAGAAGGACAAATATATCTGCAGCACTCCACCAATCAGGCCTTTATGGTAGAGTGGCCAGATGGAAGCCACTCCTCAGTAAAAGGCACATGACAGCCCACTTGGAGTTTGCCAAAAGGCCTCTCAGTCCATGAGAAACAAGATTCTCTGGTCTGATGAAACCAAGACTGAAATCTTTGGTCTAAATGCCAAGCGGCACCACTCATCACCTGGCCAATACCATACTACGGTGAAGCATGGTGGTGGCAGCATCATGCTGTGGGGATGTTGAGACTAGTCAGGATCAAGGGAAAGATGAACGGAATAAAGTACAGAGAGATCCTTGATTAAAACCTGCTGCAGAGTGTTCTGGACCTCAGACTGGAGCAGAGGTTCACCTTCCAACAGGACAATGACCCTAAGCACACAGCCAAGACAATGCAGGAGTGGCTTCGTGACAAGTCTGTGAATGTCCTTGAGTGGCCCAGCCAGAGCCCGGACTTGAACCCAGTCGAACATCTCTGGAGGGACCTGAAAATAGCTGTGCATCGACGCTCCCCATCCAACCTGACAGAGCTTGAGAGGATCTGCAGAGAAGAATGGGAGAAATTACCCAAATACAGGTGTGCCAAGCTTGTAGCGTCATACCCAAGAAGACTTGAGGCTGTAATCACTGCCAAAGGTGCCTTAACAAAGTACTGAGTAAAGGGTCTGAATACTTATGTGATATTTCAGTTATTTCTTTTTAATTACTTTGCAAAAATTTCTAAACACCTGTTTTCGCTTTTTTTTATCATGGGGTGTTGTGTGTAGACTGATGATAAAAAAAATGAATTTAATCCATTTTAAAATAAGGCTGTAACATAGCAAAATGTGGAAAATGTGAAGGGGTCTGATTACTTTCTGAATGCACTGAAAAATCCTTCTGTAATGCTTGTTCTTTGTAAACGATTTCTTCAGAATGCTGCAATGCAGCTAATGATACTTTTATTTTCTCCTCAACTTGTTTTCTTTTCAACTTAATTTAAAAGTATTAAGTTCTAACTTTGTAGATAGTCTTTCCTGGTCCTTACCAATAGAGTATAGGAGCAAAGAGGTCCTTCTACAGTTGTACCGGGCCCTGGTGAGACCGCACCTGGAGTACTGTGTGCAGTTTTGGTCTCCAAATTTGAGGAAGGATATTCTTGCTATTGAGGGCGTGCAGCGTACGTTCACTAGGTTAATTCCCGGAATGGCGGGACTGTCGTTAGAAGGATGAGGGGGGATCTTATTGAAACATATAAGATAATTAGGGGATTGGACACATTAGAGGCAGGAAAAATGTTCCCAATGTTGGGGGAGTCCAGAACCAGGGGCCACAGTTTAAGAATAAGGGGTAGGCCATTTAGAACGGAGATGAGGAAGAACTTTTTCAGTCAGAGAGTGGTGAAGGTGTGGAATTCTCTGCCTCAGAAGGCAGTGGAGGCCAGTTCGTTGGATGCTTTCAAGAGAGAGCTGGATAGAGCTCTTAAGGATAGCGGAGTGAGGGGGTATGGGGAGAACGCAGGAACGGGGCACTGATTGAGAGTGATCAGCCATGATCGCATTGAATGGCGGTGCTGGCTCGAAGGGCTGAATGGCCTACTCCTGCACCTATTGTCTATTGTCTATTGTCTATCTTCTCTGAATCTTGCACTTTAGGGTTACGAGATGGCAGAGCAATTGGAGGCAAAAGTTCTAAATTATTTAGTTTAGTTTATTGTCACGTGTACTGAGGTACAGTGAAAAGCTTTTTTGACGTGTGTTATCCAGTCAGCAGAAAGATCATAGATGATTGTGATCAAGCCGCCCACAGTATATAGATACAGGATAAAGGGAATAGCATTTTGTGTAAGATAGTATGGAAAAGTCCGATTAAATATAGTCCAAGGCTCACCAATGTGGTAGATGGTAGGTCATGACTGCTCTCTAGTTGGTGAAAGGATGGTTCAGTTGCCTGATAACAGCTGGAAAGAAACTATCCCCGGATAGATATTAAATAATTATTCCCTCCTTTGAGAGTTGTGCTGGTCAATTATAGCAACAAGCGCACTGCAGCTGCCAAGACCAGATAACTTGGCAAAGAATCAGATGGAGGCTGGACCCAGGACTTTCTGGAATAGGTGGCTTAAATTTCTTTAGCTCTAACGTTGGAGTGAGGAGATTGGGTGCAGTTATATCAACCTCGACAAAATAATCCATCCTGCCACTGAGAGGAATGCTATAGAATGAATGGGACAAAGGAAATGGATTTATAAATGTGAACTCTGGTGAACAGCAGGTCAGTTTACATCTGAACCAGATGCTCCTGATGTTTAATGACAGCTAAAGGCAGTGTTATGCTGTGCACCTCCAGCATTTCCTGTTTTTTTTATTTTTTGAGTCCTATATATTCTTAACCATCCTGAATTGCTATTTTGGTGCAATTTTCTTTCTTGCTTTATATGTATGAAAATACTCTCACGAACTTTCATGTTTCAAAACAGGATTTGACAGCAGAAACTGAACAGAGGATCACGCAGCACAATGGCTTTCCATTCTGCCCACCACGCCATTCCCAATCTTTTAAAGAGCTCCCCACTTAGTTTTACTCTCAGCTCTTTCCCATTTTTTAAATTAGCTATGTATGCAGTTTCCATTTAAGAATTATTACTGAAACTGTTTCCACTACCCTTTCTCACAATGCATCAGATCTTAACACCTTGCCTGATCTCTTATAAAGTAGTCTCCTCACTGTCCTTCGAGTTACTTAGCCACTTATCATACATCTATTTTATTTGGTTGCTATCTTCTGCAATGGGACCCTTCTACTTACGTCATTAATCCATTGAAATACCTGCTATTAAAATTGCCCATAATCACCTTTGGTTTAAAAGAGAACAAATTAAATAGTTCCATCCCCCCACATAACAGAAGCCCTGTATTCATTCTCAATTCTTGACACAATGATTTGTGCAGCTTCTTGGATGATAGATTCTTGATTAGTAAGGGGTTACAATGTTACTGGAACTTGGTGGAAAAGTGGAATTAAAGTTGCAATCTGATCAATTATGATCTTATTGACTAGCAGAGCAAGCTGCAGATGCTGAGCCACCCAACCCTGCTGCTGATTCACATGTTCGTATGGGTCCTAACAAGCTTCAGTACTGAATCCAGTCATGAAAGAAATGGTTTCTTCTGCCTTCAGCCACTGTCATTCACTTCAGCAATGCTGATTATTAACTAGCTTCATATTTAAAATATACACTTAAAAGAAAATGCCAGAATTTGTGTGCCCTGATATTTTCCTTCTAATTATCAGTGTGTTCTGGGAAGGATTCAGCAACATGCCATCAAATGATGCCAAATTACCAATACTTGGCTTACATTTGCACAGAACCAAAATATGGCAGATAATGGAAATCTTAGAATAAAACTGAAAATGGTGGAAATATTTGGGTCAGGTTGTATGGAGATGGATAGGGTGAGGGAGGAATAATGTTTAGGACAATGGCCTAACTGTGAACTCTGACCTTGGATAGCAGGTGTTATCTTGCAAGTGGCACACAGCATGGTGACTCTGTGTGTTAGTCCCAGAAAAGGATGACTGTCATCTAATACAATCGCTCCACTCTTTTAAATCAGGATTCCATTTGAAAATCTATTAGTATTTCTAGCTGTACTAACAATGTTCTTTCAAAACTATATTCTACTCTCTGGTATTTTTCTCTGCCCTAGTTGTATTATACGATTCAATTGGTAGCAAACGGTTGAAATGTATTTCAACATTCATTGAGAATTTTCTTTGAGTTTCATCACTAAAATTATTCCAGGCATTTCAGAGCTCTTAAGGATAGTGGAGTCAGGGGGTATGGGGAGAAGGCAGGAACGGGGTACTGATTGAGAATGATCAGCCATGATCACATTGAATGGCGGTGCTGGCTCAAAGGGCCGAATGGCCTCCTGCACCTATTGTCTATTGTTATTTTCCCCACCTTTTAAGAGGCTTCTCCCATCTCTTTGTGGTCTGGTTCTCAACTGTATGTAATAGTATTTCCTCTAAATAGTTTTTAAAGGAAAGAAAACTAATTAGCAATGCAAACAAAGCCAGCCAAACTTGTTTAGGTTCCAATTGGATCAGAATTCATTCAAATTGCATCACATAGAATCAGGTCATAGAATACAGCACAGAACCAGGTCCTTCAGTCCACTACATCCATATTGAATATCAAGCAGCTCTCTATATTAATCCCATTTACCAGCCCTTGGTCTGTAGTTTTAGTGCCTTGCTGGATGTTATTGTATTTGGCTGCATGTTACTTGAATGTTGTGAGAGTATCCCACCCTCTAAGACAATGTATTCCAGATTCCAGTCACATTCTTGAGTGGAAAGGGTTCTTCCACAGATCTCCTCTCAACCCCTTGCCCCTTATCCTAATACCTTATCCTCTAGTTTTAGATATCACTAGCCAGAAAGGTTTCCTAACATCTATCTTATCCATGCCGCTCATAACTTTTAACGTCTATGTCGGGCCACCCTGTGCTCATAGAAAAACTTTTCACCCAGAGAGTTGTGAATCTGTGGAATTCTCTGCCACAGAAGGCAGTGGGGGAAAATTCACTGGATGTTTTCAAAAGAGAGTTAGATATAGCTAACGGAATCAAGGGATCTGGGGGGGAAAGCAGAAACAGGGTACTGATTTAGGATGATCAGCCATGCTCATATTGAATGGCGGTGCTGGCTCGAATGGCCGAATGGCCTACTCCTGCACCTATTTTCTTTGTTTCTATGTAAACCCAGTCGATCCAGCTTCTCAGGAGTGATGAATTTCTTTCTTGTTTCAGATCACCACTGACCTCAGGCAGCGATGTACAGATAGCCACACAGGAACATCTGCCTCAGCACCGATGGCTGCAGGAATCATAGCACTGGCACTGGAAGCAAAGTAAGCTCCAATGTGGTGAACAATGACCTACGTTAAATACGCCCTCTGTGATCCTAATGAATACGGTCAAGCTTGGCCCATTTGGCTTAATTGGATAAATTTTAAACACCTACATCAAAATCATTCTCATGAAACAGGTTGTGTCATGTCTAAAATAATTTTATAAACTAGATTCTGAATGGTATTGCCTGATTGCGTAGATATCTTCATTTTGCATGGATATATTCATTTTGGTCACCACTGTCCAAATATACAAAATGTTAGCTGAAGATAAAGCCCAATAAGGACACGCCTGGCACAACTTTTAAGCATTCTTGTTAATGAAGGATACTCTTCGGAAGCTGGTGCGTATGTTAGTGAATCAATTTTGCTTTAGCAATTTGGTTATTTACCAAACAGGACCTGAGTAGTCAATTTGTTCTGCTGGGCATCAGTCCAATCAGCAGGTAAACAGGGCCAAATTTTCTAAATGGACAAACACTTCCCTATTTCTCACTCAGTTCATTGAAAGGGGTTGCCGTTGAAAGGCATAGAATTTATCATAGGTAGACACAAAATGATGGAGTAACTCAGTGGGACAGGCAGCATCTCTGGAGAGAAGGAATGGGTGACGTTTCGGGTTGAAACCCTTCTTCAGACAAATTGAATTTATCATGATATCTTTGGCTAAAAGGTGATTTAAAATGTTGTCATGGAAGATTTTCTGCAAAAGGTACTGGGCTCATCCTGGACTTGGTAATGCGCAGGCTTGTCAGAATGAAAGTGAGCCATGAACATTCAGTTACAGATAATCCAATCATTGTATAAAGTACAAGCAATGGATAGGTTAGTGAAGAGTTCGAAGCTCTTGTAATTGACTGACTGCACTTCATATGGAACTACAAGAGTCAAGAGAGCCATGACTGTTTGTCATATGTACCAACAACCCAAACAATGAAATTCTTTCTTGCAGTAGCATAACAGGCCAGTCAACGCAATGCTCATAGATAATATAGGAAACAAAAAAATAATTTAAATAAAAATCCCAATGCAAGGGCAAAAAGCCTGAAATCCTTAGAACAACCAATATAGTTAAATTATACTTTATGATTCAATGATCCGTTATTGTCACATGCACCTTGGTACAGTGAAATTCTTTGTTTTTGCATTAAAATAAGACCCGTTATACAATAGTATATACAATATGATAGTTTATAGTTGAATGTTTTGTAATGTTCAAGAGCCTGAAACTTATTGGGAGGAAGTTGTTCTTGAACCTGGAGGTCACGGTTTTCAGACTCTTATAACTTCTTCCCAATTTTAGGAAAGAGTTGAGAGTGTGGCCAGGGTGGTGTGGGTCCCTAATGATACTGTAGATCTCTTTAGATCCCTTTGATGGTGGGGAGGTCTGTACCATGGTAGACCACGTGGTGTCCACAACTTGTAATCTCCTTCATTCCATGGCATTTGAATTGCTGAACCAGTCTGTGATTTAACCAGTCAATATGCCCTATACTGCATACCTGTAGAAGTTCAAGAAAGCTTTTGTCAACGTACTGAATCTCAATCTTCTAAGGAAGTAGAGGCTAACATTAGTTCTTGACATTTTTATTCCAACTGTGCATTGCGAAACTGGCTTCCACTAGAGTCTGCATTTGACCTTGTTCGTAATGACTCTTGCTGTTGTAAATTTATATTTTACAATGCAGCTGCTCCCATCTCACCACAGCTGGAAACCCACATGCTATTTGGTGTTATTGAAGAATTTTCTTGCAGTCATAGTTTATCTTATTAACTTTTGCTAGCAAAAGCTGTAATTCCCTCAAAGCCAACAAGATGCAAAATACATAGTGCGTAGATTTGAAATAGCCTAATGTGTCCGCACTCGCGTTGACAGTCTGTCTTAGCTGAATGCTTACTGGCATCATTCACTGGAAGATTTGTGTTCCTATTTTCCTAGCTAAAAAAAAAAATGAAATGTGAATCGCAACAAATGGGTATTTTAAGTTAGTTATTTTGGTTAAATGATTATGAGTACATGGTTTAACTTTTTTTCTACCCAACCCTTTATTTCCCGAACTGTGTTGTAACTTGTACTTTGGAATGCATTAGTAATTGTGGTTTTTCATCTGTAAACATGTTGTAAAATATCATGTATGCACAGCACATCAAGTTATGACTAATGACATCAGCCTATCCTGGCTGCATTCAAAGACTTTTTAAGTAAGAAAGGCAGGTGTAAAACAAAAATTATTAATGGGTTGGACACATTAGAGACAGGAAACATGTTCCCAATGTTGGGGGAGTCCAGAACTAGGGGCCACAGTTTAAGAGTAAGGGATAGGCTATTTAGAACGGAGATGAGGAAAAACTTTTTCAGTCAGTGTTGTAAATCTGTGGAATTCTCTGCCTCAGAAGGCAGTGGAGGCCAATTCTCTGAATGCATTCAAGAGAGAGCTTGATAGAGCTCTTAAGGATAGAGGAGTCAGGGGGTATGGGGAGAAGGCAGGAACGGGGTACTGATTGAGAATGATCAGCCATGATCACATTGAATGGTGGTGCTGACTCGAAGGGCCGAATGGCCTACTCCTGCACCTATTGTCTATTGTCTAAAAATCCACATATACTTGGCAAGTGGGCATTATTAAATAGTGGTTGGTTGGAGATTGCAGATATTGCTCAGAGACTTGAAGTGCATGATTGCAACCATCAGGCCTTCTTTCTAGACTTGCCTTCTCCAATTTTATGCGGCACTTGAATTATTTGTTTAAAAAAAATTGTATTTTGATATAATTTTTTAAGAAATTCTGTTAAATCTCAATTAATATTTGATTGATTGTACCCATTAGGGATGCTACTTTTCATTGGGTATCTGCTTATTTAGTCAATCCTAATGTATCACAGGCACATAGATATTTGGCAATGCTGCCCAGATTAGAGGGTACCAGCTGCAAGGAGAGGTTAGACAAACTTGGATAGTCAATAAATGCTGGAGTAACTCAGCGGGTCGGGCAGCATCTCACAAACTTGGGATTGTTTTCACCAGAGCATTGGATACTGAGGGAAGACATGATGGAAGTGTATAAAATGATGAGGGGCATAGATAGGGTAGACAGTCGGAAA
This sequence comes from Rhinoraja longicauda, assembly GCF_053455715.1. NCBI lineage: Eukaryota > Metazoa > Chordata > Chondrichthyes > Rajiformes > Arhynchobatidae > Rhinoraja > Rhinoraja longicauda. Next base: position 60,271,298 of record NC_135955.1, on the reverse strand, counting down.
CCATTTTCCAATGCCACCTGTCTGAGTTTTGGATGAATATAGACGCATTACCTAATTTCCATCGGTTTGTTTTTAAATCTGTTCATTCTATCTATCCCAACTGCCCACACAAATCATGTGGTGTAGACCGAGTCATGGGCTGTCAATGGAACATTTACTCTTTTTCCTTATCGGTTTCTCAGCAATTAACCAATTTTCCAGTAAATTCAACAAATTATATCAAATTCCATGAGTTTTACCTTGGACTAACAGTCTCCTGTGATACATTAAAGAAAAGCTTTAATGCCCATATCAATAACTTGAGTAGATGTTATCTCTATTCCTAGGTACATCTTCAAAGTGTGTATGTGACCTACTTAGGCATGATCTTGGTTTAAGAATTCCACAGAGACTGTCATCAGTTACATTTTTTCAAGATCTTTTGAGTGGCATCTGTGACCATAGACTCTGGTCTATCAGCCCATTGTTCATGCCAGAATTTAAATCAGGGATGTAATGCTCAAGCTGTAAGGTGCTGGTCAGGCCACATTTGGAGTATTGAGAAGAATTTTGGGCATCATATCTGAGGAAAGATGTGCTGGCTCGGGAGAGAGTCCAGAGGAGGTTTACAAGAATGATCCCAGAATGAGTAGGTTAACCTATGATGAGCTTTTGTCGGCACTCACTGGAGTTTAGAAGAATGAGTGGAGGACCTAATTGAAACGTACCAAATAGTGAAAGGTTTGGATAGAGTGGATGTTGAGAGGATGTTTCCACTTGTGGGAGTGTCTAGGTCTATAGGTCATAACCTCAGAATTAAAGGCCGTTCCTTTATGAAGGATATGAGGTGGAATTGCTTTAATCAGAGGGTGGTGAATGTGTGGAATTCTTTGCCACAGAAGGCTGTGGAGACTGTCAATGGATATTTTTAAGGCAGAGATAGATTCTTGATTAGTACAGGTGTCAGGGGTTATGGGGAGAAGGCAGGAGAATGGGGTTTGGAGGGAGAGATAGATCAGCCATGATTGAATGGTGGGGTAGACTTGATGGGCCGAATGGCCTAATTCTGATCCTATCACATATGCTCTTATGACCTTATGATTTCTAATCATGCCCGTCAAATCTGCAGACAAGCATAAATTCTAGAATTCAACTTCTAAGATATTTCTTCATGCCCTCACTTTATTTGTTAATCCCTTCATCTTAATATATTAATAAATTGGAAATCAAGACTATTCATTGTCTCATCCGAACTTGATGCGACTCCCAATGAGTTTGCTTTTGAGGTAAAAGTGTGTCATTGTCATACAATAGCTTGTTGACAATGTCTACTCCTACAATTTATAATTATTTCAGTAAACCAATGCCTAATGAGAATTAATACTTTTATGGAAAGTGATAATGCTCGCAAATAAAATAATACATAATAAGGTCTATTCAAATGAAACAGGTGAGAAAATAGGAGTCAAAACTCCTCGGCCTATTTTATTCTTAAGTCTTTGGCAATCTTTGTATTATGTGCTTTTATGGTGACAGATTTAATGGATCACATCCTCAATAGAAAAGAAAAAGGTTAACCAATTTGCTTGAGCATTTTATTTTTGTTGCTCAGTAATAGAAGTGGTTATTGTCATCGAGATAACTGAAATAGCTTTCCATTAAATTGCTGGGCTTACTTCAAAAAATGCCTTTAACAAAAGTATTTTATTTGTCAATAAGCAGCCCAGAAGTGGTTTTATTCATCAATAAGCAATCCAAAGGTGTTTATTTTTTCAGCAATAAGCAGCCCAACAGTGTTTTCTTAGTCTATAAGCAGCCTAAAAGAGATTTTTTAATCAATAAGCAGCCCAATCTATTTTAAGATGAATTTAACTGGCAATGAATATTGTTAACTGATTACAACAAGGGTCCCAGTAGGGCAATTGTGCGCTGTTTCCTTCTCAATTGAATTTAAAGCGTCAGTTTAGTTAAGATTATAAGTAATTGGAGCAACAGGGGTTTAATTATTCGTATCTCCGAAATTGTTCTTGAATGCTGCCTTTTAAGTGAAGAAAGTAGGTTGTGTAATAGACCTAAATTTGTGAAAGTATTGAGGTCTACATTTTGAATTGTTGTTTTGAGGTCAAACTGAATATTGAAGGGGATGTGTTTAAAATTGGAGTCATCTTTTTTTCCAGCTCCAACCTAAATTGGAGAGATGTGCAACACATTATTGTCAAGACATCACGCTCCGGCCATCTGAATGCTCCAGATTGGAAGACCAATGGTGCAGGGTACAGAGGTACATAGCATGTGTACTTTTTCCAACTATTTAAGAACTCCGTACAATTAAAGTAAAATGGCCTTTTTTAGCTAAATTAATTGTTTCCTTTGCCCATGCAAAGCTTCAAATTTCTACTGTTGTTCATCTTGAGGTGTCATGCAGGGATACCCCTTTAGTGACTAGCAGTAAGCATAAGCTTCCATTTGTGTCTTGAGGTGACATAAAATGCGCTGCTCTTATTACTGTCACATTAAATTAGATCAGTCGTGATTGAAATATGGGTCCACATATTTCCTTTGCAAAACAAATACTTTGTTGCATGGAGATTATACAAATGGCGCCTTCGAATAACTTCCTACATTCCATAAGAGTGAACACATTGGACGAGTGGCAGCTGCAAATTACACAATTGGCCTGATTCGGCTGCATAGGATTCGGAAATTTTCTCGACAAAGTAGAAATCACGCTCAAAGTGTTGAAAGGACCATTACCAGCTGCGCTGCCTTCAGTCAGCAGTTAATATAAATTTGAGCAGGATGGAAGTGGTATAGTTTGGACAACATAACCTTTTATTGTAAACAAGACGTGGCCCATGTTTATATTGACCAGGTTTGTGTGTTGGGTAAAGGAATGTATTTATAGCTGTTAGTCCCATTGACGTCAAGTATTCCCAAACCATGTCCAAGGTAGAATGTGCCAATATCATACCTCAATATAAGAACACTATTCTCACCTGCCTTGGTGGTCTCCTGGTTGAACCTGGTGCCATGATTCAACGATTCATAGTTGAATTTACTCTTGAGAGTTCATTGCTGTTGGTTCAAATTAGTTTGGGGATTCATGCATGCCAATGGCTGCTAACCCATTGCAGTACTTTCCATTTTCTAATTCAGATTATTGTCGGTGGTGAAAACTAATTCTTCTGTTGATCAAATTAAAATGCGTTCTTCTGTGACTTCCAGAAGTTTGAATTTACAGTCTTGAGTGCAAAACTGATGTTAAAAAACTGCAAGGACTGTTATTTCTGACCTGTGCTCACAGCATAAAAGATAGCAAGAACCCATAGGTTGGTCACCTTGCTATAGGAAAGATGTCAAGCTAGAAAGGGTGCAGAGAAGATTTCCAAGAATATTGTCAGGACTCAAGGGCCTGCGCTCTAGGGAGTGGTTGAGCAGGTCAGAATAATATTCATTGGAGCAAAAGAGGATGAGAAATGATCTTATAACAGTGTACAAAATTATGAGAGAAATAGATCGGGTAAATGCACAGTCTTTTGCCCAGAGTAGGGGAATCGAGAACCAGAGAACATAGGTTTAAGGTGAGGGGGAAAAGATTTAATAGGAACCTGAAAGGTAACTTTTTTTTTACACAAAGGGTGGTGGGTATATAGAACGAGCTGTGGCAGAGGATGTAGTTGTGGCAGGGACTATTATAACATTTAAGAGACAATTGGACAGGTACATGGATAGGACAGATTTAGAGGGTTATGGACCAATTGTGAGCAGGTGGGGCAAGGCTCCTGCCCACAAGGTAGATGGGACTTGTTGGGTGGCATGGACAAGTTGGGCCTGTTTTCACGCTGCATGACTCCTTGACACTTTTCTCCTTGTTCTGCTCTTGAATGTACAAATACTGCTGACCTGTTATTGTGGTTCCTATTTGCAGAGGTTCATCTGTGTTGCAAGGGTTGTATGTCAAAGTTGCCAATGCACTCTCTGCTCAGAAGGTGCCACCACATTATTTTAGTCCTGCATTAAGTATAGTGCAATGACTAGTGTTTCCTGAGTATTTGAATGAAATAAGGCAAATAGCATCAGATCCAAGCTATGGTTACGAGGAACAACCTTTTATTCCAGTAACATGGGCAGATCTTACTAAATAATTATGTTATGAAGGCTTGGCAGTGCATACTTGCAGCTGGAGGCCATCCTTGCAAATGGGACCTTTGAAGTTCATTTCTTTCAGACAGCCAAACATCAGCTGTCTAAGGAGCCTTGCCCAATGGCAGCTTTGGCTCCTGATATGCTACATTTTATCTCTGCTAATAGTGTTTCATATGAGAAAAGCACTTCAAAGCTGCTATCTATAGTTTGTGGTTAAATCCTGTTTCTGGTATGTTATTAATCCTGACATTTGCATTGTAATTGCTAATCTTCTGGTGGTTTCAATTGTGGGTGGCACTGTGATGCAGTGGTAGAGCACCAGAGACCGAGGTTCAATCCTTCCTACAGGTCTATCTGTATGGAGTCTGCATGTTCTCCCTGTGACCACGTGGGTTTTCTCTGGGTGCTCCGGTCTCCTCCCATATTCGAAAAAGGTGCAGGTTTGTCCCTCGAGTGCAGGATACAGTTTACAGTTTAGTTCATTGTCACGTGTACCGAGGTACAGTGAAAAGGATTTTGTTGCGTGTTATCCAGTCAGCAGAAAGACAATACATGATTACAATCGAGCCATTTACAGTGTATAGATTCACGATAAGGGAATAACGTTTAATGCAAGATAAAGCCAGCAAAGTCCAATCAAGGATAATCCGAGGGTCACCAAAGGGGTAGATAGTTCAGCACTGCTCTCTGGCAGGGGTAGGGCGATTCAGTTGCCTGATAACAGCTGGGAAGAAACTGTCCCTGAATCTGGAGGTATGTGTTTTCACACTTCTATACCTTTTGCCTGATGGGAGAGGAGAGACGATGGAGTGGCAGTGTGTGACTCATCCTTGATTATGCTGCTGGCCTTGCCGAGGCAGCGTGAGGTATAAATTGAGTCAAGAGAAGGTTAGCTCGTGAGATGGTATTGGCTGTGTCCACAATTCCCTGCAATTTCTTGCAGTCTTAGATGGAGCTGTTTCCAAACCAAGCTGTGATGCATCCTGATAAAATGCTTGCTATGGTGCATCTGTAGAAGTTGGTGAGAGTTGTCAGGGACATATCAAACATCCTAAACCTTCCACGGAAGTAGTGGCGTTGGTGTGCTTGCGAACTAGTGATTGTTGCTTGGGGCTGACGCGGTGGGTGGAAGGGCTTATTACCACGCTGTATCTCTAAACTAAACTAATCTGGGATCTTTCCAATCGGGAAAAAATCTGAAATGCACTTAAATTGAAATTGGCATCAGTTTGACTCATCAATGTATAAAATTAGTCATAGAATGATACAGTGTGGAAACAGGCCCTTCAGCCCAACTCGCCTACACTGGCCAACAATGTCCCAGCTACACTCGTCCCACCTGCCTGCGCTTGGTCCATATCCCTCCAAACCTGTCCTATCCATGTACCTGTCTAACTGTTTCTTAAACAATGGGATAATCCCAGCCTCAACTACCTCCTCTGGCAGCTTGTTCCAAACACCCATTACCCTTTGTGAAAAAGTTACCCCTGGGATTCCTATTAAATCTTTTCCCCTTCACCTTGAACCTATGTCATAGAAACATAGAAAATAGGTGCAGGAGTAGGCCATTCGGCCCTTTGAGCCAGCACCGCCATTCAATATGATGATGGCTGATCATCCACAATCGGTATCGGCCAACATGTCTGAAGAATGGCCTCGACCCGAAACGTCACCCCTTTCCTTCTCTCCAGAGGTGCTGCCTGTCCCGCTGAGTTAATCCAGCTTTTAGTGTCTATCTTCAGTTTAAACCAGCATCTGCTCACTCCATCCACACTATTCCCTCCCTTGGCCCATATCCCTCCAAACCTGTCCCATAGAAACATGTCCTCTGGTCCTCAATTCCCCTCCTCTGGGCAAAAGACTGTGCATTTACCCGATCTATTCTTCATGATTTTGTATATTCTATACATAATTCCTCTGGGAAATCGCACATAATAAATGTCTATCAAAATAAATCACTTTCCCTCATTCTCTGGATTGCACCCAAAAATGGCCGTCTTTTTATTTTTGAATTTAGACTAAACTATTCATTTTCTTTGTGGGTGTTTTGTTTATCTATTTCTGGTACTATTGAAATTAATTGTAGAATTGTAATATTTTACTCAATTCTCTGAAAGGGCACACTCTTATTTGCATCGATATCAGTAAATCAGTAAAACAATTAAAAGTCTTCAGTCTATAACACCTCGAATCTGTGGTTAAAATAAGTTTGGGTGTAGATTTATTATTATTACCTCTGCTGCAGTACAGTGAAAATCTTTGTTTTGCATGTTAGCGATTCAAATCAGATCAGAAATACTATAGATGAATACAATAAAGCCAAACTCAAGTACAACAGGTAGAACAAAGGGAGAGATACAGAATGCAGAATGCATCTCAACATTGTAGTGCATCAGTTCCAGAAGCAAAGTCTGACATCTTGGAAAGAGCTCCATGGTACCATTTCAAATCAAATGTTGAATGAAAACTTTGTTAGTAACAGAAAATAAGCATGGCTTAAATGATCAATGGGTAGTAATGTATTTTTTAACAGAACCAATAAAAGCCACAGATGATATCTACTCAATTCAGTATTAAATTTACAGTATCTGGAAAAGAAAGATTGACAAAATTCACAGTGAAGCCCACCTTGGACAAATTGGGAGAGATTTAGGTAAAACTGTTCTGAACAGTCAGCTGTGGTAAAGTGAAATATGCAGTTCTCCCATGGGATCTTTTGATTCAGCAACTATATGCATTGAGCAGAATTTCTCACACAGTTAAGACTATTCACAAGCACATGGAGAGTTTTCAATTTAAACATTGAGGTTTTTTCTCTGAAAATGGGTCAGGAGCACATGAAGCATTCTACATGTAACATGCTTGAACTGTGTTAATGGAAAAGCTTTTCATTGTTGGACTTTTTAGTTTCTACTTATTGACAAAATAGACACAGTGCTGGTGTAAATCAACGGCCATCCTCTCTGAAGAACATGGATAAGTGATGTTTCGGATTGGGATCCTTCCTCAGACTGATTGTTGGGGAGGGAGAAAGAAAGTTGAAGAGAAGGGACAGGACAGATTGATACAGGTAATAGGTTGATACAGATGAGGAGGGATTTTTGATTGATAGATGGTTAGACACAGGTGAAAAGGCAAAAGGTGTAAGACAAAAGGATTGAAGAGATACAAATTGTGAAGCTAAAGGAAGGAATGTAGGTTAATGGGGAGGGGGAAGAGGTGGCTGAAGAAGGATCCCAACACAAAAACTGAAGAAAGGTCCAGACTCGAAACATCACATATCTATTTTCTCCAGAAATGCTGCCAGACTTTGCTGAGTTACTTGTGTAGGAAGGAACTGCAGATGATAATATAAACTGAAGATAGACACAAAATGCTGGAGTAACTCAGCAGGACAGGCACTATCTCTGGAGAGAAGGAATGGGTGACTGATGAGCCTGAGATCAGTCTGAAGAAGGGTCACGACCCGAAACCCCACCTATTCCTTCTCTCCAGAGATGCTGCCTGTCCCGCTGAGTTACTCCAGCATTTTGTGTCCATCTGCTTTTTGTAGCTTTTGTAAACCGGCATCTGTAGTTTCTTGATCCTAATCAGACTCTGTGTTGACTTCTGAATAGAACATAACTTCAATTCTGATGTTTGAAATTAAACTGTTACAATATTGGGGATGTGAGTGACTACCATCTTTACTATTAATTATTATTATAATTTGACATTTATTTTAGAAAATTCTTACAGAGAAACAAGCACGCATTAGAACCAGATCCATTGGCAAGAACATCATCCTAATTGTTCCAATACCTCAGTCCTGTGACTGGTACCTATAACTGCTTATAAGCATTTCTCTAAAATATTGAATGAGACACTTGGGGATATCAATTGGGGTGTATATTGGGCAATTTCCTGTTGATATTAGGAGTGACCCTTTCTTTAATTCAAAAGGGATGTACATTTCAGCGAGTTACTTGCATAGCATTTCAGCTAGCATTTCTTGTTTGCAGTGAGTCACCTTTATGGATTTGGATTAATGGATGCGGAGGCAATGGTGGAAAAAGCACTGCATTGGAAAACAGTTCCAGCACAGCACATCTGTATTGAGAATCCCGACAGGCAAAGCAGGTACTAAATATCCACAAATAATGTTAGCTAATGTATTTTACAGTTCTGTTTTCCAGTAATAATATGCTTTATTTTTGTGTGAAGTCGTTGTTTCATTCTTTTCATGTTTGCGCGATTTTGTTTAGCCATTACCCTCTTCATGTTATTCACTTTAGCCATTATTCTCATTTGTGTTATACATCTATTTAGATCTATTTTGCCCAACAGGTTCACTACTGTAATAGGTGGATGTCAGGTACCTTCTCTGTACTGCAATTGAATTGCATTAACCAATTAAATCCATTTTGACTGTATTGAAACAGTAGTAGATATTGTAAAAATGCTACTTTGAGGTTGAACAACTTTGCACTTTGAACAATAATGCTGATTAATAGTGATTTGTATCTCTAAACTAAACTAAACTTAAATTAACAGATTATTTGTAAGCACCAAAAACACATAGAATTAAAATCAAGATGAACTGACACTTTAAAAGTAAATTCTCAACTGTATAATCCCTGTCAAAATTACTGGAGTCTTGAATCCCAGCACAGAATCTATGAGGCAGCTTCTTATTTCCCTCGGTTTAAATAATGAGCAACCTCAGTGAGACACAGTCTGAAACTAATACCCCGTAATCATCTGTCTCTCACCACCTCAACACTTGAACTAATATTCCCTTAAGAGGTACAATGAACTATTCTTACTGACAGGTATTTCTGCTCCAATAGCCCCTGCAGATCAGACATTTTTTCTAACCTAATTTCTCACATTAACTAGACGGTTTTGATTTTGCTAACTTGCCATAACTGGACAGTCTTTTAATTCTAAAACACTATTATAACTTCAGTGTCCCGTCTATAGAAATGAATACATTGTTTTTTGTACAACGTATTTTAAATGCCCAGAATGACTAAACCGTTTCATTCAATTAATTACTTTAGACATATATTTTCTGGCTATATTCTGTAATAATTGCTTGGAGTTATTACAATTGTAAGCAAGACATTTTCTTTGCATTGTTTCATATTCTGATCAATAATAATAAAGAAAATATAATGTAAAATAATTCAATATATTTATAATTCAGTTGCCTGGAAAAGCAAGTGATTCATTATTAAATGTCATGAATTTCATTCAATTAAAGCATTTTCTGTTTATTTCAATAAAATTGAAAACCTGTGAACCTTCCCTCAGTCAGCAGTGAAGGGTTTTCATCAGAAATAGTTGTCACTGCTTTACTCCAGCATTATTTAAATTATGTCTGTCAACATCAGTTTGAAATTGACCTTGAGTCTGCAATGTAATCATTCCATGCTGACAATTTCCACTTATGCAGTGCTACTGTTCTGTTTTTCTTATTGCAGAACTATTCGACCTGAACATGCTGTGAGGGCCGTCTACAAAGCCACTGGCTGTTCTGATAACGCAAACCACTATGTGAATTACCTGGAGCACATTATTGTCCGGGTTACTATTGCCCACCCTCGGCGAGGTGATTTGTCGATATATTTGACCTCTCCATCGGGAACAAAGTCCCAGCTGTTGTCCAACAGGTAACTACGCTTGTTGCTTTAGGCAGGTTTAATTCAATGATGTGGACCATGTGGTGAGAAATGGGGAAGACCATGCTAACTACAATAAATGGAGTGAATCTAGCAACAATTTCTGGAGTAATCATATATTCTAGCAGCAATTTCTGGAGTAATCATGTAATTAAGAGTGGAATACCAGAAGTTGGTTTGAGCAGCTTTGTGCAATATTTGCAGGGGTGTTTCTCTTAAGCAAAATCTGCTGAAACAATAAATTGGCAAGAATTTGAGGTAATCCAAAAGGTAAGAATAAAGGGTAAGCCATTTAGAACAGAGATGAGGAAAAACGTTTTCAGTCAGTGTTGTAAATCTGTGGAATTCTCTGCCTCAGAAGGCAGTGGAGGCCAATTCTCTGGATGCTTTCAAGAGAAAGCTAGATAGAGCTCTTTTAGATAGTGGAGTCAGGGGGAGAAGGCAGGAACGGGGTACTGATTGTGAATGATAAGCCATGATCACATTGAATGGCGGTGCTGGCTCGAAGGGCCGAATGGCCTACTCCTGCACCTATTGTCTCTTGTATTCTTTTTCTAAAAGAAATTGAATACCCTAAAATTAATAATTTTACATCGGCTGCATTGGTGAAATGGGTCAGATTGTGGAACAGTAAATATGGTGTGTAAGAAGGAACTGCAGATGCTGGTTTAAACCAAAGATAGACACAAAAAGCTGGAGTAACTCAGTGGGACAGGCAGCATCTCTGGGGAGAAGGAATGGATGATGTTTCGGGTCGAGACCCTTCTTCAGATTGATTAGGGATAAGGGAAACGAGAGATATAGACGGTGATGTGGAGAGATAAAGCACAATGAATGAAAGATATGCAAAAAAGTAACGACGATAAAGGAAACAGGCCATTGTGAACTGTTTGTAGGGGGAAAATGAGAAGCCAGTGCGACTTGGGATAGAGAAAGAGAGGGAATGCCGGGGCTACCTGAAGTGAGAGAAATCAATATTCATACCACTCGGCTGTAAGCTGCCCAAGCGAAATATGAGATGCTGTTCCTCCAATTTGCGTTTAACCTCACTCTGACAATGGACGAGACAAAGGACAGAAGTTCTGTGTAGGAATGGGAAGGAGAATTAAAGTGTCCAACAACCGGGAGATCAGGTTGGTTCACGCGGGCTGAGCGAAGGTGTTCCACGAAACGATCGGCAAGTCTGCGTTTGGTCTCGCCGATGTATAAGAGTCCACATCTTGAACAACGGATATAGTAGATGAGGTTGGAGGAGGTGCAAGTGAACTTGCCTAACCTAAAGGGACTGTCGGGGTCCCTGGATAGAGTCGAGGGAGGAGATATAGCGACAGGTGTTGCATCTTCTGTGTTTGCAGGGGAAGGTACCTGGGGAGGGGGTAGTTTGGGTGGGAAGGGATGTGTTAACCAGGGAGTTGCAGAGTTAAGTCTCTGTGGAAGGTGGAAAGGGGTGGAGATGGGAAAATGTGGCTAGTGGTGGGATCCCGTTGGAGGTGGCGGAAATTTCAGAGGATTATGTGTTGTATGCGATGGCTAATGGGGTGGAAAGTAAAGACTAGGGGGACTGTCTCTGTTGCGACTAGTGGGAGGGGGAACGGGAGCAAGGGCAGAGCTGCGGGGTACCGAGGAGACACCATTAAGTGCCTCATCTGTGATGGGAGGGAGGAACCCCCGTTCCCTAAAGAATTTCAGATGTTCTAGTATGGAACACCTCATCCTGGGCGCAGATGCGGCGTAGACGGAGGAATTAGGAGTAGGGGATAGAGACTTTGCAGGAAGCAGGGTGGGAAGAAGTGTAGTTGAGATGGTTGTGGGAGTCAGTGGTTTTGTAATAGACGTCAGTCAATAGTCTATTTCTTGTGATGGAAACTGTGAGATCAAGAAAGGGGAGGGAGGTGCCAGAGATGGTCCAAGTAAATTTGAGTGCAGGATGAAAATTGGTGGTGACAGAATGCAGGGTTTGCTCCTGGAGTTGGCTTTAGGATGAGTTCATGATAATTAGTTGGGAGATGATGAAGTATGGCTTTAGAGTGAATTCAGTTGTTCCACCTCACTGGCCAAGAGAGGAATCACATAGTAGTCATTTGACTTGGAGAACTATATTTTAGACAATAGACAATTGGTGCAGAAGTAGGCCAATAGGCCCTTTGAGCCAGCACCGCCATTCACTGCGATCATGGGTGATCATCCACAATCAGTACCCTGTTCCTGACTTCTTTCCATATCCCTTGACTCCACTATCTTTAAGAGCTCTATCTAACTCTCTCTTGAAAACATCCAGAGAATCGGCCTCCACTGCTTTCTGAGGCAGAGAATTCCACAGATTCACAACTCTCAGTGAAAAAGTTTTTCCTCATCTCCGTTATAAATGGCCTACCCCTTATTCTTAAACTGTGGCCCCTGGTTCTGGACTCTCCCAACATCGGGAACACGTTTCCTGCCTCTAGCATGTCCAATCCCTTAATAATCTTATGTTTCAATAAGATCCCCTCCGATCCTTCTAAATTCTAGTGTATACAAGCCCAGTCGCTCCATTCTTTCAACATATGACAGTCCCGCCATCCCGGGAATTAACCTCGTGAACTGACGCTGCACTCCCTCAATAACAAGAATGTCCTTCCTCAAATTTGGAGACCAAAACTGCGCACAACACTCCAGGTGTGGTCTCACCAGGGCCTTGTACAACTACAGAAGGACTTCTGCTCCTATACTCAACTCCTCTTGTTATGAAGGCCAACAAACCATTAGCTTTCTTCACTGCCTGCTGTACCTGCATGCTTACTTTCAATGACTGATGTACAAGGACACCCAGATATCATTGTACTTCCCCTTTTCCTAACTTGACACCATTCAGATAATCTGCCACCAAATCTGCCACACTATTCTTGCCACCAAAGTGGATAACCTCACATTTATCCACATTAAACTGCATCTGCCATGCATCTGCCTACTCACCCAACGTGTCCAAGTCATCCTGCATCCTCATAGCATCCTCCTCACAGTTCACACTGCCAACTTTGTGTCATCTGCAAATTTGCTCATGTTACTTTTAATCCCTTCATCCAAGTCATTAATGTATATTGTAAATAGCTGCGGTCCCAGCACCGAGACTTCCGGACACCACCAGTCACTGCCTGCCATTCTGAAAAGAACCTGTTAATCCCTATTCTTTGTTTCCTGTCTGCCAACCAATTTTCTATCCATGTCAGTACCCCACCCCCATTACCATGTGCTCTAATTTTGCCCACTAATCTCCAATGTGGGACCTTATCAAAGGCTTTCTGAAAGTCCCGATACACTACATCCACTGGCTCTCCCATGTCCATTTTCCTAGTTACATCCTCAAAAATTCCAGGATTAGTCAAGCATGATTTCCCCTTCGTAAATCCATGCTGACTCAGACCTATCCTGTTACTGCTATCCAAATGTGCCGTTATTTCATCTTTTATAATTGACTCCAGCATCTTCCCCACCACCGATGTCAGGCTAACTGGTCTATAATTCCCTGTTTTCTCTTTCCCTCCTTTCTTAAAAAGTGGGATAACATTAGCTACCCTCCAATCCACAGGAACTGATCCTGAATCTATAGAACATTGGAAAATGATCACCAATGCGTCTACAATTTCTAGAGCCACCTCCTTAAGTACCCTGGGATGCCGATCATCAGGCTCTGGGGATTTATCAATCTTCAGTCCCATCAGTCTACCCAACACCATTTCCTGCCTAACGTGAATTTCCTTCAGTTCCTCCGTCACCCTAGGTCTTCTGGCCAGTAGCAAATCTGGGAGATTGTTTGTGTCTTCCTTAGTAAAGACGCATCCAAAGTACCTGTTCAACTCGTCTGCCATTTCCTTGTTCCCCATAATAAATTCACCTGCTTCTGTCTTCAAGGGACCGACATTTGTCTGATCTAATTTTTCCCTCTTCACATACCTAAAGAAGCTTTTAATCGAATGGACAGGAGAGGTTTAGTGTTTGAAAAAATCTGGAGAAAATCACAGGGAGAATGTGCAAACTCATACAGGCATCACCCATAGTGAGGATTGAACCCAGGTCTCTGACGTTCTAAGAAAGTAGGTCTACTGCTTCACCATTGTGCCATCCTATAGGCATAAAGGGGCCAAATGAAGAATCTACTGTATTACACAAGTTACTAATTGAGACTGCCTTAGAAAAGCTCCATATATCTTGAGAAATATTTACCATTTTGTCCATAGACAATCAATATATTAAATTTTATAACAAGCGAGGGGCAAATACTTTGTAGTTTAACACATGTTTTGTATATTGTTCTGGAATGTCTACACCAGGATTGCTCCAAAGAAAAATATTTCCAAGATAATCTGTCTCTAGGAACTGGACAGAAACATTTGATTAACCTGTTTAGTCTGTCTGGATTTCTTCTTGAGTTCCTTTTGCCAGCTGATGAGTGTTTGGAGCTATTGCTGAGGGAAAACAGCTGTTTGGTGGATAGTTTGTCTAACATTTGCAGGTGCAGAACAGTCAAAGGCCTACTACTGTGTTGAAACTGGTCTTGTTAAAAATATTCCACTCCATTAGCACACCGTATACAGGCTGCTTGCGTGCAACTTCACTGGGTCGGAAGCTCTTAATAAATTGAACCCTGCTGGGTGGGTTGTGCAGCCACAGGCATATTGAGCCTGTTGTGTAGACAGCATGACCAATGCGAATAGCCCTAAGTTGATTGTAAAGTATAATATAAGTGTAGGTTTTATTCAATTAATATACACAAACTGGTATGGCTTCTGCAAACAACTGCAAGAAGGAATGGTTCCCAGGCCAATAAGCTTATGCCGTTTATGCAATGTGTTTTATTGCCCAGTATTTTTTCTTGTTTAGTAATGTAAAGCAAATACAAAATGTTTTAATTTTTTAATTAATCACGTTTTTTGCCCTTTGATGTTCATATAGCATTTGTAGTCTTATTAACCTTGACTTTCTCTTCGTTCCTCTTTTTGTTTTGTGAATATTTCCTTTTCATCGGCCATTTGTGATATTAGTGCTTCAGAGTTAGGTTGACATCATTGAACATAAGCTAATAGAAATCAAATTATGTTTACTATAATCTAATATAAAACATAATTTGTCTCTGGTTAAAAGCTTCCAATTGTCAGGTGCGTTTAACCTTGTGCACAGAATGGAGACTTTGACAACATTGGGGAAATGGCTTAATCTGGAAGGAACGTTATTAGGTTGAAAATGTGTGTTCAAAATTAAAAGCTTTTCACTATTGTGCAGCAGCCTTGTTAAAACTTTGAACCAGCTTCACAATGATAGAAAAAAGTCATAGAAATAAAAGTCATATCAATGATTTGTATGTGAATGGACAAAGCAAGAATAAATTTGCAGATGGTATTAAAGTGGGTGTTAGTGCAGGTGGTGAAGATGGCTCTCAAAAATTACACCAGGCTCTTGATCAGGTGGGCTAAGGAATGGCTAATGTAGTGGAAAGCAGATGAGTGTGAGTTGGTGCATTCTGGGAAGTCAAACCAGAGCAGGACCTTCACAGTGAATGGTCGGGCCCTGGGGGGTGTTCGAGAGCAGAGGGATCTAGGAGTACAGATGCATGGTTCCCTAAAAGTGGTGTCACAGGTAGGTTGGGTGGTCAAAGAGGTTTTTGGTACATTGGCCTTAATCAGTCAGAGTACTGAGTGTGAGTAGGTTAATGTGTGCATCTGTAGAAGTTTGTAAGGGACATTGGAGACACACTCAGTCTCCCTCAGTCTCCCAAGGAAGTAGATGTAGAAACATAGAAAAACATAGAAAATAGGTGCAGGAGAAGGCCATTTGGCCCTTCGAGCCAGCACCGCCATTCATTGTGATCATGGCTGATCATCCACAGTCAGTAACCCGTGTCTGCCTCATCCCTATATCCCTTGAATCCTCTAGCCCCTAGAGAACTCTTTTAAATTCATCCAGTGAATTGGCCTCTACTGCCTTCTGTGGCAGAGAATTCCACAAATTCACAACTCTCTGGGTGAAAAGGTTTTTTCTCACCTCAGTTTTAAATGGCCTCCCCTTTATTAGAGATATCAGTGTGCCGCCTTGGCTATCACTTCACTA